>NC_092520.1:135282103-135904603 GCF_037038585.1 Patagioenas fasciata | reverse complement strand
AGGGAAGCGATTGTCCCCCTGTACTCGGTGCTGGTGAGGCCCCGCCTTGAACCCTGTGTTCCGTTTTGGGCCCCTGACTACCAGAAGGACATTGAGGTGCCGGAGAGAGTTCAGAGAAGGGCAACAAAGCTGGTGAGGGGCCTGGAGCACAAGTCTGATGAGGTGCGGCTGAGGGAACTGGGGCTGTTTAGCCTGGAGAAAAGGAGGCTGAGGGGAGACCTCATTGCTGTCTACAAGTCCCTGAAAGGAGGTTGTAGCATGGAGGGTGTTGGTCTCTTCTCCCAAGCAGCAAGTGATAGGACAAGAGGAAATGGATTCAAGTTGTGCCAGGGGAGGTTTAGGTGGGATAGTAGAAAACAAATTCTACAGGGAAAGGCTTCTCAGGCACTGGGAAAGGCTGCCCAGGGAGGTGGTGGACTCACCATCCCTGGAGGTGTTTAAAAGGCATCTAGATGAGGTTCTCAGGGACACGGTTTAGTGCCAAAGTTGGGTTATGCTTGCACTCAATGACCCTGAGGGGCTCTTCCAACCAAAACAATTCTAGGATTCTAGGATTCCATGACCTCTCTTGGTGGCCTCCCACAGGCTCCTCGTGTTGGGCTGGCGCAACAGCCCAAAGGACACCAGGCCCTCTGCTCCCCTCTCCCCCGGGCTCGGAGCACAGGAGGTGGCACGTGGCCACGCTCTGGGGGCAGGGCCAAGGGATCCCCAGGGAAGAAGAGTCCATGCAACACTTGGCAATCAGGAATTCCTTTATGGAGTGCTGGGAGACCGTGTGCAGGCGGCTGGGCCCCCCGTTCCCACCGGGGGGATCTCTGGATGCTTTGCTCCCTCTCAGCCACTGTTGAGCGCAGGCGGCTGTGCCACTTGCAGGGCGTAAGGTCGACGGGGGGTCCCTGAGGAACCCCAACCCTCCTGGAACGTTCTTGCCACCGTCTCGTCAAGACCATCCCAGGCAAGGGATGAGAAGGCCCTAGAGCTCAGGGCTCGTGAGGCGAGGTGGCGGGCAGTCCCTGTGCCCACGGGGCAGCCTTTCTCTTGGGCAAGAGCCATGACAGGCGGGAGCGAGCCCCAGGAGAGGGGCCCTCAGACCCAACCACCCTCCTCCTTCTCCCACATTCAGGCATCTTTCAGGACACAGACCGCCGTGCCCACACCTGCCACCTCTGACATCACAATGGCCACCATGGTGACCTCACGCCTGTCACCAGCCACCTCACTGCCCATTGTTCCGGCCCTATAAAAGCGGGGGCCCCGGCAGCTGGCCCACAGTGCGAGGCCCTCGGACGCCAAGCATGCTTGGAAGGAAGAGGACGCTGAGCAACCAGGCGGCTGGCTGCCCACCTCAGGGTGGGACGCCACAGAGCCGCTTCCCGGCACCACAGGGGAGCACGGCACCTCCCACCGGGAGCAATGCCAGCCCTCGTGCCACAGGCGCCATCGATCTCGATTCTCTGATCGATGGCATGCGGCGCATGACTGTGGGCCCACCAGCGAACGGTGTGGAGCCCAAACGCGTCTGCCTGCCGGGCAGCAGCGGGAGCAGCCAGGCGGGTGGCTGCCCAGCATGGCGTGGGAAGCCACCGAGCCGCTCCCCGCTACCATGGAGGAGCAAGACACGTCCCCGGAGGAGGAAGCCGAGGCAGCGGAGGAGGAGGAGGGGGAGGAAGAGCAACATCAATGCGCATGCCACCACCACAACGGACATTGCATCTTTGATCTCCGGCATGCAGCACATGGCTGTGGGACCACCGGTGAACGGCGGCGTGGAGCCCAAGCGTGTCTGCCTGCCAGGCAGCGGCCCCAGCAGCAAGGTGGATGGCTGCCCACCCTGGAGGAGGACACGCGAGAGACGCATCGTGCGACTGGGACCTCCCGGGAGCCTGAGGAAGGCAAAGGCGCAGAGGAGGAAGAGGAACATTCCCCCTCGTGCCATGAGAGCCATTGCCCGCGCTCATGCCAACGACGTCATGCAGCGAGCAGCTGTGGGCAGGCAGGGGAACAGCATGGGGCCGCGGCGTGTCCATCTGCCGAGGCCCAGGTGTCACATCCCACCAAAGGACGACGCGGAGCCCATGGAGGTGGACCCGCCAGACTACGGCATGAGGCCACTGGCTGTTCAGCCACCACAGGACAGCGAGGAGCCCATGGAGGTGGACCCACCTCAATAACCATCATCCATGGCGCTGGCTCCACCTGCCACAGGCATCGTCTGGCAGTTCCCCAGCCATCCAGGCTCCCGTGCGTGACGTGGCGGCAACCAGCGTCGCAGGAGCTCCCGGACGGCTCCCCACTCCCATCCTCCACACCTTCATAACCGGACAATAAATTACAAGAAAAGAAAAAAAAATGCTTTTGTCCAAGCTTACTTGACACATGGCTGACTGCGTCTGCACTCCTGTGACACCTCCTGGTCCCGGTCTTTGACTAGGAGGCCCTTTTTGGAAACTTTCCGTTCCCATGCCCACCTTCCTGCTTTGCTGCTGCCTTGCATTCTGCGTGGCTTTTGAAAGCTGCAACATCAGTAACTGGATAACAGTTTTTTAAAGGGTGTCAAATTCTCCTAGAAACAGCATTGAACCCTAGGAATTTCCAGATTCCAAACTATCGATCTTCCCTCAGGGCCAGTAGCTATCACCGTACCCTGGAGATCTAACCAGGTAGTGAGATGGTCCCTCTCATGCTTTTGCAGGGAGGTGTACTCATGTCGCTAAGACAGGTGATCATGCCCGCATGATCAGGGTGCTGGACTCCCACGCAATTTCAGGGCTCTCTGGTTCCTGACGGACGCCAGGGCACCATCCTGGAAGTTTCTCTGGCACCTTAGGCTTTCTTCACAAAGCTTTTTGCTGCCTGGCTGGATAGAGGCCAACTGAAAAACAGCAATCCAAATCTACGTTTTCCTAGTGCTTGAGAGGTTCATGCCATCTCTACTGGTCACGGCTTTCTAGAACACCATTTTGGTCAATGCCTGACCAAATACCGAGCCTCAGAGTTTGACCGCTGCGTGAGGATCAAATACGTTGGAAGGTGCACAGTTCATCGTTTTTAAATACCTTCCAAAGCCAGCGTGCTCAGAAGGACTGTCCACCTGCCTCTCCCCTACCCATACGCACACACGTAGACACCCCTTCCCTCTCCCATACTATGACTTGACTTTGCTAAAACTCCGATGCCCGTTCTAGCAGATACTTGTGGATACGCCCAGCCAGAGAAGTCTGAGCAACTCTACCCACTTGAGCGCAAGTGCCACGTACTCGGCTTTGACAGGAGCATGACTTAGGTCCTCTGCTTGAGGACAAGCCATGAGAAGCTTTTGTCCTTCACCTTCATATTAGCCAAGAGAGCAAGGGTGCACCTCCGCCCGAACCCACTCCCACCTCCAGGCCCCGAGGACCTGGAGCTGGGAGCAACAAGGCAGAACATCCTGGTGGGGCTCTGTTACAGACCACCCAACCAGGATGAAGAGGCAGGTGAAATATTTCGCGGGTAGCTAGGACAAGTCTCCCGATCACTAGCCCTTGTGCTTATGGGGGAATTCAACCTAACAGGTGTCTGCTGAAAATACAAGACAGCAGAAAGGAAGCAGCCCAGGAGGCTCCTGCAGCACGCGGAAGACAACTTCCTGACGCAGCCGGTTAGTGAGCCTACCAGGGAAGGAGCCCCGTTGGATCTGTTGTTTGTAAACGGAGAAGGACGCGTGGGCAGCATGTCGACTGGAAAACCCCTAGGGTATAGCGATCATGAAATGACTGAGTTTTCTATCCTTGGAGAAGTTAGAAGGGTGGTCAGCAGAAGTGCTGCTCTGGACTTCCAAAGGGCCGGCTGGCAGAATCCCTGGGGAGGCAGTTCTGAGGGATAAAGGAGTCCAGGAAGGCTGGTCTCTCTTCAAGAAGGTCATCTTAGAGGCGCGGGAGCAGGCTGTCCCCGTGTGCCGGAAGGCGGGCCAGCGGGGAAGAAGGCCGGCGTGGCTGAATAGGGAGCTGCGGCTGGAGCTTAGGAATAAAAAGAGAATGTATAACCTTTGGAAGGAGGGGCAGGCTACTCAAGAGGAAAACAAGAATCCTGTGAGGTTATGCATGGAGAAAATTAGGAGGGCCAAAGACCAAGCAGAGCTGCGCCTGCCCACCGCTGTGAAAGGCAACAAGAAATACTTATAGAAAGATATTAGCAAGAAGAGGAGGGCTAAGGAAAACCTCCATGCCCTGACGGATGTGGGGGGAGACATGGTGACAGAAGATGAGGAAAAGGCTGAGCTACCAAATGCCTTCTTTGCCTCAGTCTTCCATAGTCAGAACAGCTGTCTTCCAGGCACCCAGCCCCCTGAGCCAGAAGACAGGCGTGGCGAGCAGAATGAAGCCCCACTTGGACACCCGCTAGTCTATGGGACCAGATGGGATACATCCAAGAGTGCTGAGGGAGCTGGCGGAAGGGATCACTTAGCCATTTCCCATTACCTATCAGCAATCCTGGCTAACTGGGGAGGTCCCGGTTGACTGGAAGTTGGCAAACTTCACGCCCATCTCCCAAGAATGGCTGGAAGGAGGATCCGGGGAACTAGAGACCTGTCGGTCAAACCTCGGTGCTGGGGAGGGTCACGGAGCAGATCATCCTGAGTGAGATCACACGGCACATACAAGAAAACCCAGTGATCAGGACCAGTCAACGTGGCTTTACGAAAGGCCGGTCCTGTTTGACCCACCTGATCTCACTCTCTGACAAGGTGATCCACCTAGTAGATGAGGGAAAAGCTGTGGATCTCGTGGACTTAAGCCTTCAGTAAGGCCTTTGACACTGTATCCCACAGCATTCTCCTGGAGAAGCTGGCAGCTCCTGGCCTCATGGTGGGCGTACTCTGCAACGGATAAAGAACTGGCTGGATGGTCGGGCCCAACGCGTTGTGGTGAACGGAACCAAATCCAGTTGGCGGCCGGTCACAAGCGGCGCTCCCCAAGCTCACTGTTGGGACCAGTTCTGTTGAATCTCTTTATCAATGATCTGGACGAGGGGACTGAGTGCACCCTTAGTAGGCTGGCAGATGACACCAAATTGGCTGGGAGTGCTGATCTGCTGGAGGGTAGGAAGGCCATACAGAGGGATCTGGACCGGCGGGATCGTTGGGCTGAGGCCAGTTGTATGTGATTTAACAAGGCCAAGTGCCACGTCCTGCGTTTGGGACATAACCCCAGGCAGCGCTACAGGCTCCGGGCAGAGGGGCCGGAAAGCTGCCTGGTAGAAAGGCATCTGGGGCTGTTGACTGAGAGCCGACCGAACATGAGCCAGCCGTGCGCCCCGGTGGTCAAAGGCACCAACAGCATCCTGCCTTGTATCAGGAACAGTGTGGCCAGTAGGACCAGGGAAGCGATTGTCCCCCTGTACTCGGTGCTGGTGAGGCCCCGCCTTGAACCCTGTGTTCCGTTTTGGGCCCCTGACTACCAGAAGGACATTGAGGTGCCGGAGAGAGTTCAGAGAAGGGCAACAAAGCTGGTGAGGGGCCTGGAGCACAAGTCTGATGAGGTGCGGCTGAGGGAACTGGGGCTGTTTAGCCTGGAGAAAAGGAGGCTGAGGGGAGACCTCATTGCTGTCTACAAGTCCCTGAAAGGAGGTTGTAGCATGGAGGGTGTTGGTCTCTTCTCCCAAGCAGCAAGTGATAGGACAAGAGGAAATGGATTCAAGTTGTGCCAGGGGAGGTTTAGGTGGGATAGTAGAAAACAAATTCTACAGGGAAAGGCTTCTCAGGCACTGGGAAAGGCTGCCCAGGGAGGTGGTGGACTCACCATCCCTGGAGGTGTTTAAAAGGCATCTAGATGAGGTTCTCAGGGACACGGTTTAGTGCCGAAGTTGGGTTATGCTTGCACTCAATGACCCTGAGGGGCTCTTCCAACCAAAACAATTCTAGGATTCTAGGATTCCATGACCTCTCTTGGTGGCCTCCCACAGGCTCCTCGTGTTGGGCTGGCGCAACAGCCCAAAGGACACCAGGCCCTCTGCTCCCCTCTCCCCCGGGCTCGGAGCACAGGAGGTGGCACGTGGCCACGCTCTGGGGGCAGGGCCAAGGGATCCCCAGGGAAGAAGAGTCCATGCAACACTTGGCAATCAGGAATTCCTTTATGGAGTGCTGGGAGACCGTGTGCAGGCGGCTGGGCCCCCCGTTCCCACCGGGGGGATCTCTGGATGCTTTGCTCCCTCTCAGCCACTGTTGAGCGCAGGCGGCTGTGCCACTTGCAGGGCGTAAGGTCGACGGGGGGTCCCTGAGGAACCCCAACCCTCCTGGAACGTTCTTGCCACCGTCTCGTCAAGACCATCCCAGGCAAGGGATGAGAAGGCCCTAGAGCTCAGGGCTCGTGAGGCGAGGTGGCGGGCAGTCCCTGTGCCCACGGGGCAGCCTTTCTCTTGGGCAAGAGCCATGACAGGCGGGAGCGAGCCCCAGGAGAGGGGCCCTCAGACCCAACCACCCTCCTCCTTCTCCCACATTCAGGCATCTTTCAGGACACAGACCGCCGTGCCCACACCTGCCACCTCTGACATCACAATGGCCACCATGGTGACCTCACGCCTGTCACCAGCCACCTCACTGCCCATTGTTCCGGCCCTATAAAAGCGGGGGCCCCGGCAGCTGGCCCACAGTGCGAGGCCCTCGGACGCCAAGCATGCTTGGAAGGAAGAGGACGCTGAGCAACCAGGCGGCTGGCTGCCCACCTCAGGGTGGGACGCCACAGAGCCGCTTCCCGGCACCACAGGGGAGCACGGCACCTCCCACCGGGAGCAATGCCAGCCCTCGTGCCACAGGCGCCATCGATCTCGATTCTCTGATCGATGGCATGCGGCGCATGACTGTGGGCCCACCAGCGAACGGTGTGGAGCCCAAACGCGTCTGCCTGCCGGGCAGCAGCGGGAGCAGCCAGGCGGGTGGCTGCCCAGCATGGCGTGGGAAGCCACCGAGCCGCTCCCCGCTACCATGGAGGAGCAAGACACGTCCCCGGAGGAGGAAGCCGAGGCAGCGGAGGAGGAGGAGGGGGAGGAAGAGCAACATCAATGCGCATGCCACCACCACAACGGACATTGCATCTTTGATCTCCGGCATGCAGCACATGGCTGTGGGACCACCGGTGAACGGCGGCGTGGAGCCCAAGCGTGTCTGCCTGCCAGGCAGCGGCCCCAGCAGCAAGGTGGATGGCTGCCCACCCTGGAGGAGGACACGCGAGAGACGCATCGTGCGACTGGGACCTCCCGGGAGCCTGAGGAAGGCAAAGGCGCAGAGGAGGAAGAGGAACATTCCCCCTCGTGCCATGAGAGCCATTGCCCGCGCTCACGCCAACGACGTCATGCAGCGAGCAGCTGTGGGCAGGCAGGGGAACAGCATGGGGCCGCGGCGTGTCCATCTGCCGAGGCCCAGGTGTCACATCCCACCAAAGGACGACGCGGAGCCCATGGAGGTGGACCCGCCAGACTACGGCATGAGGCCACTGGCTGTTCAGCCACCACAGGACAGCGAGGAGCCCATGGAGGTGGACCCACCTCAATAACCATCATCCATGGCGCTGGCTCCACCTGCCACAGGCATCGTCTGGCAGTTCCCCAGCCATCCAGGCTCCCGTGCGTGACGTGGCGGCAACCAGCGTCGCAGGAGCTCCCGGACGGCTCCCCACTCCCATCCTCCACACCTTCATAACCGGACAATAAATTACAAGAAAAGAAAAAAAAATGCTTTTGTCCAAGCTTACTTGACACATGGCTGACTGCGTCTGCACTCCTGTGACACCTCCTGGTCCCGGTCTTTGACTAGGAGGCCCTTTTTGGAAACTTTCCGTTCCCATGCCCACCTTCCTGCTTTGCTGCTGCCTTGCATTCTGCGTGGCTTTTGAAAGCTGCAACATCAGTAACTGGATAACAGTTTTTTAAAGGGTGTCAAATTCTCCTAGAAACAGCATTGAACCCTAGGAATTTCCAGATTCCAAACTATCGATCTTCCCTCAGGGCCAGTAGCTATCACCGTACCCTGGAGATCTAACCAGGTAGTGAGATGGTCCCTCTCATGCTTTTGCAGGGAGGTGTACTCATGTCGCTAAGACAGGTGATCATGCCCGCATGATCAGGGTGCTGGACTCCCACGCAATTTCAGGGCTCTCTGGTTCCTGACGGACGCCAGGGCACCATCCTGGAAGTTTCTCTGGCACCTTAGGCTTTCTTCACAAAGCTTTTTGCTGCCTGGCTGGATAGAGGCCAGCTGAAAAACAGCAATCCAAATCTACGTTTTCCTAGTGCTTGAGAGGTTCATGCCATCTCTACTGGTCACGGCTTTCTAGAACACCATTTTGGTCAATGCCTGACCGAATACCGAGCCTCAGAGTTTGACCGCTGCGTGAGGATCAAATACGTTGGAAGGTGCACAGTTCATCGTTTTTAAATACCTTCCAAAGCCAGCGTGCTCAGAAGGACTGTCCACCTGCCTCTCCCCTACCCATACGCACACACGTAGACACCCCTTCCCTCTCCCATACTATGACTTGACTTTGCTAAAACTCCGATGCCCGTTCTAGCAGATACTTGTGGATACGCCCAGCCAGAGAAGTCTGAGCAACTCTACCCACTTGAGCGCAAGTGCCACGTACTCGGCTTTGACAGGAGCATGACTTAGGTCCTCTGCTTGAGGACAAGCCACGAGAAGCTTTTGTCCTTCACCTTCATATTAGCCAAGAGAGCAAGGGTGCACCTCCGCCCGAACCCACTCCCACCTCCAGGCCCCGAGGACCTGGAGCTGGGAGCAACAAGGCAGAACATCCTGGTGGGGCTCTGTTACAGACCACCCAACCAGGATGAAGAGGCAGGTGAAATATTTCGCGGGTAGCTAGGACAAGTCTCCCGATCACTAGCCCTTGTGCTTATGGGGGAATTCAACCTAACAGGTGTCTGCTGAAAATACAAGACAGCAGAAAGGAAGCAGCCCAGGAGGCTCCTGCAGCACGCGGAAGACAACTTCCTGACGCAGCCGGTTAGTGAGCCTACCAGGGAAGGAGCCCCGTTGGATCTGTTGTTTGTAAACGGAGAAGGACGCGTGGGCAGCATGTCGACTGGAAAACCCCTAGGGTATAGCGATCATGAAATGACTGAGTTTTCTATCCTTGGAGAAGTTAGAAGGGTGGTCAGCAGAAGTGCTGCTCTGGACTTCCAAAGGGCCGGCTGGCAGAATCCCTGGGGAGGCAGTTCTGAGGGATAAAGGAGTCCAGGAAGGCTGGTCTCTCTTCAAGAAGGTCGTCTTAGAGGCGCGGGAGCAGGCTGTCCCCGTGTGCCGGAAGGCGGGCCAGCGGGGAAGAAGGCCGGCGTGGCTGAATAGGGAGCTGCGGCTGGAGCTTAGGAATAAAAAGAGAATGTATAACCTTTGGAAGGAGGGGCAGGCTACTCAAGAGGAAAACAAGAATCCTGTGAGGTTATGCATGGAGAAAATTAGGAGGGCCAAAGACCAAGCAGAGCTGCGCCTGCCCACCGCTGTGAAAGGCAACAAGAAATACTTATAGAAAGATATTAGCAAGAAGAGGAGGGCTAAGGAAAACCTCCATGCCCTGACGGATGTGGGGGGAGACATGGTGACAGAAGATGAGGAAAAGGCTGAGCTACCAAATGCCTTCTTTGCCTCAGTCTTCCATAGTCAGAACAGCTGTCTTCCAGGCACCCAGCCCCCTGAGCCAGAAGACAGGCGTGGCGAGCAGAATGAAGCCCCACTTGGACACCCGCTAGTCTATGAGACCAGATGGGATACATCCAAGAGTGCTGAGGGAGCTGGCGGAAGGGATCACTTAGCCATTTCCCATTACCTATCAGCAATCCTGGCTAACTGGGGAGGTCCCGGTTGACTGGAAGTTGGCAAACTTCACGCCCATCTCCCAAGAATGGCTGGAAGGAGGATCCGGGGAACTAGAGACCTGTCGGTCAAACCTCGGTGCTGGGGAGGGTCACGGAGCAGATCATCCTGAGTGAGATCACACGGCACATACAAGAAAACCCAGTGATCAGGACCAGTCAACGTGGCTTTACGAAAGGCCGGTCCTGTTTGACCCACCTGATCTCACTCTCTGACAAGGTGATCCACCTAGTAGATGAGGGAAAAGCTGTGGATCTCGTGGACTTAAGCCTTCAGTAAGGCCTTTGACACTGTATCCCACAGCATTCTCCTGGAGAAGCTGGCAGCTCCTGGCCTCATGGTGGGCGTACTCTGCAACGGATAAAGAACTGGCTGGATGGTCGGGCCCAACGCGTTGTGGTGAACGGAACCAAATCCAGTTGGCGGCCGGTCACAAGCGGCGCTCCCCAAGCTCACTGTTGGGACCAGTTCTGTTGAATCTCTTTATCAATGATCTGGACGAGGGGACTGAGTGCACCCTTAGTAGGCTGGCAGATGACACCAAATTGGCTGGGAGTGCTGATCTGCTGGAGGGTAGGAAGGCCATACAGAGGGATCTGGACCGGCGGGATCGTTGGGCTGAGGCCAGTTGTATGTGATTTAACAAGGCCAAGTGCCACGTCCTGCGTTTGGGACATAACCCCAGGCAGCGCTACAGGCTCCGGGCAGAGGGGCCGGAAAGCTGCCTGGTAGAAAGGCATCTGGGGCTGTTGACTGAGAGCCGACCGAACATGAGCCAGCCGTGCGCCCCGGTGGTCAAAGGCACCAACAGCATCCTGCCTTGTATCAGGAACAGTGTGGCCAGTAGGACCAGGGAAGCGATTGTCCCCCTGTACTCGGTGCTGGTGAGGCCCCGCCTTGAACCCTGTGTTCCGTTTTGGGCCCCTGACTACCAGAAGGACATTGAGGTGCCGGAGAGAGTTCAGAGAAGGGCAACAAAGCTGGTGAGGGGCCTGGAGCACAAGTCTGATGAGGTGCGGCTGAGGGAACTGGGGCTGTTTAGCCTGGAGAAAAGGAGGCTGAGGGGAGACCTCATTGCTGTCTACAAGTCCCTGAAAGGAGGTTGTAGCATGGAGGGTGTTGGTCTCTTCTCCCAAGCAGCAAGTGATAGGACAAGAGGAAATGGATTCAAGTTGTGCCAGGGGAGGTTTAGGTGGGATAGTAGAAAACAAATTCTACAGGGAAAGGCTTCTCAGGCACTGGGAAAGGCTGCCCAGGGAGGT
This sequence comes from Patagioenas fasciata, assembly GCF_037038585.1. NCBI lineage: Eukaryota > Metazoa > Chordata > Aves > Columbiformes > Columbidae > Patagioenas > Patagioenas fasciata. Next base: position 135,893,482 of record NC_092520.1, on the reverse strand, counting down.
GGTGGACTCACCATCCCTGGAGGTGTTTAAAAGGCATCTAGATGAGGTTCTCAGGGACACGGTTTAGTGCCAAAGTTGGGTTATGCTTGCACTCAATGACCCTGAGGGGCTCTTCCAACCAAAACAATTCTAGGATTCTACGATTCCATGACCTCTCTTGGTGGCCTCCCACAGGCTCCTCGTGTTGGGCTGGCGCAACAGCCCAAAGGACACCAGGCCCTCTGCTCCCCTCTCCCCCGGGCTCGGAGCACAGGAGGTGGCACGTGGCCACGCTCTGGGGGCAGGGCCAAGGGATCCCCAGGGAAGAAGAGTCCATGCAACACTTGGCAATCAGGAATTCCTTTATGGAGTGCTGGGAGACCGTGTGCAGGCGGCTGGGCCCCCCGTTCCCACCGGGGGGATCTCTGGATGCTTTGCTCCCTCTCAGCCACTGTTGAGCGCAGGCGGCTGTGCCACTTGCAGGGCGTAAGGTCGACGGGGGGTCCCTGAGGAACCCCAACCCTCCTGGAACGTTCTTGCCACCGTCTCGTCAAGACCATCCCAGGCAAGGGATGAGAAGGCCCTAGAGCTCAGGGCTCGTGAGGCGAGGTGGCGGGCAGTCCCTGTGCCCACGGGGCAGCCTTTCTCTTGGGCAAGAGCCATGACAGGCGGGAGCGAGCCCCAGGAGAGGGGCCCTCAGACCCAACCACCCTCCTCCTTCTCCCACATTCAGGCATCTTTCAGGACACAGACCGCCGTGCCCACACCTGCCACCTCTGACATCACAATGGCCACCATGGTGACCTCACGCCTGTCACCAGCCACCTCACTGCCCATTGTTCCGGCCCTATAAAAGCGGGGGCCCCGGCAGCTGGCCCACAGTGCGAGGCCCTCGGACGCCAAGCATGCTTGGAAGGAAGAGGACGCTGAGCAACCAGGCGGCTGGCTGCCCACCTCAGGGTGGGACGCCACAGAGCCGCTTCCCGGCACCACAGGGGAGCACGGCACCTCCCACCGGGAGCAATGCCAGCCCTCGTGCCACAGGCGCCATCGATCTCGATTCTCTGATCGATGGCATGCGGCGCATGACTGTGGGCCCACCAGCGAACGGTGTGGAGCCCAAACGCGTCTGCCTGCCGGGCAGCAGCGGGAGCAGCCAGGCGGGTGGCTGCCCAGCATGGCGTGGGAAGCCACCGAGCCGCTCCCCGCTACCATGGAGGAGCAAGACACGTCCCCGGAGGAGGAAGCCGAGGCAGCGGAGGAGGAGGAGGGGGAGGAAGAGCAACATCAATGCGCATGCCACCACCACAACGGACATTGCATCTTTGATCTCCGGCATGCAGCACATGGCTGTGGGACCACCGGTGAACGGCGGCGTGGAGCCCAAGCGTGTCTGCCTGCCAGGCAGCGGCCCCAGCAGCAAGGTGGATGGCTGCCCACCCTGGAGGAGGACACGCGAGAGATGCATCGTGCGACTGGGACCTCCCGGGAGCCTGAGGAAGGCAAAGGCGCAGAGGAGGAAGAGGAACATTCCCCCTCGTGCCATGAGAGCCATTGCCCGCGCTCACGCCAACGACGTCATGCAGCGAGCAGCTGTGGGCAGGCAGGGGAACAGCATGGGGCCGCGGCGTGTCCATCTGCCGAGGCCCAGGTGTCACATCCCACCAAAGGACGACGCGGAGCCCATGGAGGTGGACCCGCCAGACTATGGCATGAGGCCACTGGCTGTTCAGCCACCACAGGACAGCGAGGAGCCCATGGAGGTGGACCCACCTCAATAACCATCATCCATGGCGCTGGCTCCACCTGCCACAGGCATCGTCTGGCAGTTCCCCAGCCATCCAGGCTCCCGTGCGTGACGTGGCGGCAACCAGCGTCGCAGGAGCTCCCGGACGGCTCCCCACTCCCATCCTCCACACCTTCATAACCGGACAATAAATTACAAGAAAAGAAAAAAAAATGCTTTTGTCCAAGCTTACTTGACACATGGCTGACTGCGTCTGCACTCCTGTGACACCTCCTGGTCCCGGTCTTTGACTAGGAGGCCCTTTTTGGAAACTTTCCGTTCCCATGCCCACCTTCCTGCTTTGCTGCTGCCTTGCATTCTGCGTGGCTTTTGAAAGCTGCAACATCAGTAACTGGATAACAGTTTTTTAAAGGGTGTCAAATTCTCCTAGAAACAGCATTGAACCCTAGGAATTTCCAGATTCCAAACTATCGATCTTCCCTCAGGGCCAGTAGCTATCACCGTACCCTGGAGATCTAACCAGGTAGTGAGATGGTCCCTCTCATGCTTTTGCAGGGAGGTGTACTCATGTCGCTAAGACAGGTGATCATGCCCGCATGATCAGGGTGCTGGACTCCCACGCAATTTCAGGGCTCTCTGGTTCCTGACGGACGCCAGGGCACCATCCTGGAAGTTTCTCTGGCACCTTAGGCTTTCTTCACAAAGCTTTTTGCTGCCTGGCTGGATAGAGGCCAGCTGAAAAACAGCAATCCAAATCTACGTTTTCCTAGTGCTTGAGAGGTTCATGCCATCTCTACTGGTCACGGCTTTCTAGAACACCATTTTGGTCAATGCCTGACCGAATACCGAGCCTCAGAGTTTGACCGCTGCGTGAGGATCAAATACGTTGGAAGGTGCACAGTTCATAGTTTTTAAATACCTTCCAAAGCCAGCGTGCTCAGAAGGACTGTCCACCTGCCTCTCCCCTACCCATACGCACACACGTAGACACCCCTTCCCTCTCCCATACTATGACTTGACTTTGCTAAAACTCCGATGCCCGTTCTAGCAGATACTTGTGGATACGCCCAGCCAGAGAAGTCTGAGCAACTCTACCCACTTGAGCGCAAGTGCCACGTACTCGGCTTTGACAGGAGCATGACTTAGGTCCTCTGCTTGAGGACAAGCCATGAGAAGCTTTTGTCCTTCACCTTCATATTAGCCAAGAGAGCAAGGGTGCACCTCCGCCCGAACCCACTCCCACCTCCAGGCCCCGAGGACCTGGAGCTGGGAGCAACAAGGCAGAACATCCTGGTGGGGCTCTGTTACAGACCACCCAACCAGGATGAAGAGGCAGGTGAAATATTTCGCGGGTAGCTAGGACAAGTCTCCCGATCACTAGCCCTTGTGCTTATGGGGGAATTCAACCTAACAGGTGTCTGCTGAAAATACAAGACAGCAGAAAGGAAGCAGCCCAGGAGGCTCCTGCAGCACGCGGAAGACAACTTCCTGACGCAGCCGGTTAGTGAGCCTACCAGGGAAGGAGCCCCGTTGGATCTGTTGTTTGTAAACGGAGAAGGACGCGTGGGCAGCATGTCGACTGGAAAACCCCTAGGGTATAGCGATCATGAAATGACTGAGTTTTCTATCCTTGGAGAAGTTAGAAGGGTGGTCAGCAGAAGTGCTGCTCTGGACTTCCAAAGGGCCGGCTGGCAGAATCCCTGGGGAGGCAGTTCTGAGGGATAAAGGAGTCCAGGAAGGCTGGTCTCTCTTCAAGAAGGTCATCTTAGAGGCGCGGGAGCAGGCTGTCCCCGTGTGCCGGAAGGCGGGCCAGCGGGGAAGAAGGCCGGCGTGGCTGAATAGGGAGCTGCGGCTGGAGCTTAGGAATAAAAAGAGAATGTATAACCTTTGGAAGGAGGGGCAGGCTACTCAAGAGGAAAACAAGAATCCTGTGAGGTTATGCATGGAGAAAATTAGGAGGGCCAAAGACCAAGCAGAGCTGCGCCTGCCCACCGCTGTGAAAGGCAACAAGAAATACTTATAGAAAGATATTAGCAAGAAGAGGAGGGCTAAGGAAAACCTCCATGCCCTGACGGATGTGGGGGGAGACATGGTGACAGAAGATGAGGAAAAGGCTGAGCTACCAAATGCCTTCTTTGCCTCAGTCTTCCATAGTCAGAACAGCTGTCTTCCAGGCACCCAGCCCCCTGAGCCAGAAGACAGGCGTGGCGAGCAGAATGAAGCCCCACTTGGACACCCGCTAGTCTATGGGACCAGATGGGATACATCCAAGAGTGCTGAGGGAGCTGGCGGAAGGGATCACTTAGCCATTTCCCATTACCTATCAGCAATCCTGGCTAACTGGGGAGGTCCCGGTTGACTGGAAGTTGGCAAACTTCACGCCCATCTCCCAAGAATGGCTGGAAGGAGGATCCGGGGAACTAGAGACCTGTCGGTCAAACCTCGGTGCTGGGGAGGGTCACGGAGCAGATCATCCTGAGTGAGATCACACGGCACATACAAGAAAACCCAGTGATCAGGACCAGTCAACGTGGCTTTACGAAAGGCCGGTCCTGTTTGACCCACCTGATCTCACTCTCTGACAAGGTGATCCACCTAGTAGATGAGGGAAAAGCTGTGGATCTCGTGGACTTAAGCCTTCAGTAAGGCCTTTGACACTGTATCCCACAGCATTCTCCTGGAGAAGCTGGCAGCTCCTGGCCTCATGGTGGGCGTACTCTGCAACGGATAAAGAACTGGCTGGATGGTCGGGCCCAACGCGTTGTGGTGAACGGAACCAAATCCAGTTGGCGGCCGGTCACAAGCGGCGCTCCCCAAGCTCACTGTTGGGACCAGTTCTGTTGAATCTCTTTATCAATGATCTGGACGAGGGGACTGAGTGCACCCTTAGTAGGCTGGCAGATGACACCAAATTGGCTGGGAGTGCTGATCTGCTGGAGGGTAGGAAGGCCATACAGAGGGATCTGGACCGGCGGGATCGTTGGGCTGAGGCCAGTTGTATGTGATTTAACAAGGCCAAGTGCCACGTCCTGCGTTTGGGACATAACCCCAGGCAGCGCTACAGGCTCCGGGCAGAGGGGCCGGAAAGCTGCCTGGTAGAAAGGCATCTGGGGCTGTTGACTGAGAGCCGACCGAACATGAGCCAGCCGTGCGCCCCGGTGGTCAAAGGCACCAACAGCATCCTGCCTTGTATCAGGAACAGTGTGGCCAGTAGGACCAGGGAAGCGATTGTCCCCCTGTACTCGGTGCTGGTGAGGCCCCGCCTTGAACCCTGTGTTCCGTTTTGGGCCCCTGACTACCAGAAGGACATTGAGGTGCCGGAGAGAGTTCAGAGAAGGGCAACAAAGCTGGTGAGGGGCCTGGAGCACAAGTCTGATGAGGTGCGGCTGAGGGAACTGGGGCTGTTTAGCCTGGAGAAAAGGAGGCTGAGGGGAGACCTCATTGCTGTCTACAAGTCCCTGAAAGGAGGTTGTAGCATGGAGGGTGTTGGTCTCTTCTCCCAAGCAGCAAGTGATAGGACAAGAGGAAATGGATTCAAGTTGTGCCAGGGGAGGTTTAGGTGGGATAGTAGAAAACAAATTCTACAGGGAAAGGCTTCTCAGGCACTGGGAAAGGCTGCCCAGGGAGGTGGTGGACTCACCATCCCTGGAGGTGTTTAAAAGGCATCTAGATGAGGTTCTCAGGGACACGGTTTAGTGCCAAAGTTGGGTTATGCTTGCACTCAATGACCCTGAGGGGCTCTTCCAACCAAAACAATTCTAGGATTCTAGGATTCCATGACCTCTCTTGGTGGCCTCCCACAGGCTCCTCGTGTTGGGCTGGCGCAACAGCCCAAAGGACACCAGGCCCTCTGCTCCCCTCTCCCCCGGGCTCGGAGCACAGGAGGTGGCACGTGGCCACGCTCTGGGGGCAGGGCCAAGGGATCCCCAGGGAAGAAGAGTCCATGCAACACTTGGCAATCAGGAATTCCTTTATGGAGTGCTGGGAGACCGTGTGCAGGCGGCTGGGCCCCCCGTTCCCACCGGGGGGATCTCTGGATGCTTTGCTCCCTCTCAGCCACTGTTGAGCGCAGGCGGCTGTGCCACTTGCAGGGCGTAAGGTCGACGGGGGGTCCCTGAGGAACCCCAACCCTCCTGGAACGTTCTTGCCACCGTCTCGTCAAGACCATCCCAGGCAAGGGATGAGAAGGCCCTAGAGCTCAGGGCTCGTGAGGCGAGGTGGCGGGCAGTCCCTGTGCCCACGGGGCAGCCTTTCTCTTGGGCAAGAGCCATGACAGGCGGGAGCGAGCCCCAGGAGAGGGGCCCTCAGACCCAACCACCCTCCTCCTTCTCCCACATTCAGGCATCTTTCAGGACACAGACCGCCGTGCCCACACCTGCCACCTCTGACATCACAATGGCCACCATGGTGACCTCACGCCTGTCACCAGCCACCTCACTGCCCATTGTTCCGGCCCTATAAAAGCGGGGGCCCCGGCAGCTGGCCCACAGTGCGAGGCCCTCGGACGCCAAGCATGCTTGGAAGGAAGAGGACGCTGAGCAACCAGGCGGCTGGCTGCCCACCTCAGGGTGGGATGCCACAGAGCCGCTTCCCGGCACCACAGGGGAGCACGGCACCTCCCACCGGGAGCAATGCCAGCCCTCGTGCCACAGGCGCCATCGATCTCGATTCTCTGATCGATGGCATGCGGCGCATGACTGTGGGCCCACCAGCGAACGGTGTGGAGCCCAAACGCGTCTGCCTGCCGGGCAGCAGCGGGAGCAGCCAGGCGGGTGGCTGCCCAGCATGGCGTGGGAAGCCACCGAGCCGCTCCCCGCTACCATGGAGGAGCAAGACACGTCCCCGGAGGAGGAAGCCGAGGCAGCAGAGGAGGGGGAGGAGGGGGAGGAAGAGCAACATCAATGCGCATGCCACCACCACAACGGACATTGCATCTTTGATCTCCGGCATGCAGCACATGGCTGTGGGACCACCGGTGAACGGCGGCGTGGAGCCCAAGCGTGTCTGCCTGCCAGGCAGCGGCCCCAGCAGCAAGGTGGATGGCTGCCCACCCTGGAGGAGGACACGCGAGAGACGCATCGTGCGACTGGGACCTCCCGGGAGCCTGAGGAAGGCAAAGGCACAGAGGAGGAAGAGGAACATTCCCCCTCGTGCCATGAGAGCCATTGCCCGCGCTCACGCCAACGACGTCATGCAGCGAGCAGCTGTGGGCAGGCAGGGGAACAGCATGGGGCCGCGGCGTGTCCATCTGCCGAGGCCCAGGTGTCACATCCCACCAAAGGACGACGCGGAGCCCATGGAGGTGGACCCGCCAGACTACGGCATGAGGCCACTGGCTGTTCAGCCACCACAGGACAGCGAGGAGCCCATGGAGGTGGACCCACCTCAATAACCATCATCCATGGCGCTGGCTCCACCTGCCACAGGCATCGTCTGGCAGTTCCCCAGCCATCCAGGCTCCCGTGCGTGACGTGGCGGCAACCAGCGTCGCAGGAGCTCCCGGACGGCTCCCCACTCCCATCCTCCACACCTTCATAACCGGACAATAAATTACAAGAAAAGAAAAAAAAATGCTTTTGTCCAAGCTTACTTGACACATGGCTGACTGCGTCTGCACTCCTGTGACACCTCCTGGTCCCGGTCTTTGACTAGGAGGCCCTTTTTTGAAACTTTCCGTTCCCATGCTCACCTTCCTGCTTTGCTGCTGCCTTGCATTCTGCGTGGCTTTTGAAAGCTGCAACATCAGTAACTGGATAACAGTTTTTTAAAGGGTGTCAAATTCTCCTAGAAACAGCATTGAACCCTAGGAATTTCCAGATTCCAAACTATCGATCTTCCCTCAGGGCCAGTAGCTATCACCGTACCCTGGAGATCTAACCAGGTAGTGAGATGGTCCCTCTCATGCTTTTGCAGGGAGGTGTACTCATGTCGCTAAGACAGGTGATCATGCCCGCATGATCAGGGTGCTGGACTCCCACGCAATTTCAGGGCTCTCTGGTTCCTGACGGACGCCAGGGCACCATCCTGGAAGTTTCTCTGGCACCTTAGGCTTTCTTCACAAAGCTTTTTGCTGCCTGGCTGGATAGAGGCCAGCTGAAAAACAGCAATCCAAATCTACGTTTTCCTAGTGCTTGAGAGGTTCATGCCATCTCTACTGGTCACGGCTTTCTAGAACACCATTTTGGTCAATGCCTGACCGAATACCGAGCCTCAGAGTTTGACCGCTGCGTGAGGATCAAATACGTTGGAAGGTGCACAGTTCATCGTTTTTAAATACCTTCCAAAGCCAGCGTGCTCAGAAGGACTGTCCACCTGCCTCTCCCCTACCCATACGCACACACGTAGACACCCCTTCCCTCTCCCATACTATGACTTGACTTTGCTAAAACTCCGATGCCCGTTCTAGCAGATACTTGTGGATACGCCCAGCCAGAGAAGTCTGAGCAACTCTACCCACTTGAGCGCAAGTGCCACGTACTCGGCTTTGACAGGAGCATGACTTAGGTCCTCTGCTTGAGGACAAGCCATGAGAAGCTTTTGTCCTTCACCTTCATATTAGCCAAGAGAGCAAGGGTGCACCTCCGCCCGAACCCACTCCCACCTCCAGGCCCCGAGGACCTGGAGCTGGGAGCAACAAGGCAGAACATCCTGGTGGGGCTCTGTTACAGACCACCCAACCAGGATGAAGAGGCAGGTGAAATATTTCGCGGGTAGCTAGGACAAGTCTCCCGATCACTAGCCCTTGTGCTTATGGGGGAATTCAACCTACCAGGTGTCTGCTGAACATACAAGACAGCAGAAAGGAAGCAGCCCAGGAGGCTCCTGCAGCACGCGGAAGACAACTTCCTGACGCAGCCGGTTAGTGAGCCTACCAGGGAAGGAGCCCCGTTGGATCTGTTGTTTGTAAACGGAGAAGGACGCGTGGGCAGCATGTCGACTGGAAAACCCCTAGGGTATAGCGATCATGAAATGACTGAGTTTTCTATCCTTGGAGAAGTTAGAAGGGTGGTCAGCAGAAGAGCTGCTCTGGACTTCCAAAGGGCCGGCTGGCAGAATCCCTGGGGAGGCAGTTCTGAGGGATAAAGGAGTCCAGGAAGGCTGGTCTCTCTTCAAGAAGGTCATCTTAGAGGCGCGGGAGCAGGCTGTCCCCGTGTGCCGGAAGGCGGGCCAGCGGGGAAGAAGGCCGGCGTGGCTGAATAGGGAGCTGCGGCTGGAGCTTAGGAATAAAAAGAGAATGTATAACCTTTGGAAGGAGGGGCAGGCTACTCAAGAGGAAAACAAGAACCCTGTGAGGTTATGCACGGAGAAAATTAGGAGGGCCAAAGACCAAGCAGAGCTGCGCCTGCCCACCGCTGTGAAAGGCAACAAGAAATACTTATAGAAAGATATTAGCAAGAAGAGGAGGGCTAAGGAGAACCTCCATGCCCTGACGGATGTGGGGGGAGACATGGTGACAGAAGATGAGGAAAAGGCTGAGCTACCAAATGCCTTCTTTGCCTCAGTCTTCCATAGTCAGAACAGCTGTCTTCCAGGCACCCAGCCCCCTGAGCCAGAAGACAGGCGTGGCGAGCAGAATGAAGCCCCACTTGGACACCCGCTAGTCTATGGGACCAGATGGGATACATCCAAGAGTGCTGAGGGAGCTGGCGGAAGGGATCACTTAGCCATTTCCCATTACCTATCAGCAATCCTGGCTAACTGGGGAGGTCCCGGTTGACTGGAAGTTGGCAAACTTCACGCCCATCTCCCAAGAATGGCTGGAAGGAGGATCCGGGGAACTAGAGACCTGTCGGTCAAACCTCGGTGCTGGGGAGGGTCACGGAGCAGATCATCCTGAGTGAGATCACACGGCACATACAAGAAAACCCAGTGATCAGGACAAGTCAACGTGGCTTTACGAAAGGTCGGTCCTGTTTGACCCACCTGATCTCACTCTCTGACAAGGTGATCCACCTAGTAGATGAGGGAAAAGCTGTGGATCTCGTGGACTTAAGCCTTCAGTAAGGCCTTTGACACTGTATCCCACAGCATTCTCCTGGAGAAGCTGGCAGCTCCTGGCCTCATGGTGGGCGTACTCTGCAATGGATAAAGAACTGGCTGGATGGCCGGGCCCAACGCGTTGCGGTGAACGGAACCAAATCCAGTTGGCGGCCGGTCACAAGCGGCGCTCCCCAAGCTCACTGTTGAGACCAGTTCTGTTGAATCTCTTTATCAATGATCTGGACGAGGGGACTGAGTGCACCCTTAGTAGGCTGGCAGACGACACCAAATTGGCTGGGAGTGTTGATCTGCTGGAGGCTCGTGAGGCGAGGTGGCGGGCAGTCCCTGTGCCCACGGGGCAGCCTTTCTCTCGGGCAAGAGCCATGACAGGCGGGAGCGAGCCCCAGGAGAGGGGCCCTCTGACCCAACTCAAGCCTGCCGAGGGAGCTGGCAGAGGTGATTACCAAGAGACTTTCAATTATTTATCAGGAGCCCTCGCTAACTGGGGAAGTCCCAGTGACTGGAGATTAGCAAACACTACTAACAGGCCTATACTGTGAAATAAAGTGGAAAAAGATGGCAGGTGCTTAGTCGGTTTTCTTGTGAGAAGAAGAGAGGAGTTAAAAAAACACAGGCAAACCAATTCTATTCCTACTGTCTATTGAACTCTAGAAATAATTTCTAATTGTACAGGAAAATAACAACTCTCTGAGCATATTTCAGAATTCTAGATGAGACATTTTATATCCAGTATGACTAGGCTTAATATGAGATAACAGAAACTGTTTCGGGCATATTTCAGCCATTGTCAGAAAAATGGCTTGCTAAATGTGGTTCCTCTTTATTTGACAGCTATGCTCATTAGGTATGTTATTGTTATCCTACTCATTTCTGCGAAACAAACACATTCATGATTCTGTTTTATGCCCACGAACACTTCCAGAGATCATGCAGGTATGAAGTATGATTTATGCTCTTTCTGACCTCACACTTCCTTGATTATATTTCAAGTTGTTGTCTTTCCTTTTCAGGGAGGAAAGCTCTTGCTTTAAGGAGTTTGAACCAATTTTACTGTAAATGAAAGCTCAGTTATCCATCATTGCTAAACATGAAAAAAAAAAAAAAGAAAAAACAAACTGAAAACCCCACAACAGTTTGATTTTCTGATCATACACCAGTTGTTCAGATGGTAGAAAGCCACATACTTATTCAGAGAGTCTTGAAATAACAACATAGCAAACCAATTAACCACTGCATGCAGCAATACAGTTTCAGAGGTCCTCATGTTCTAGAGGTAGATAGTGAATAGGAGTTACTGTCAGGACTGGTGCATCTCCATAATCACAAAAAGGAACTATTGGAAACTCGACCATCATAAGTCAGACTGATTTGCAGAGGGGTAAGAGATGAACTTTGACACACATGAAATGTCTGAGAACTTAGGGAGAGGTCAGAGAAATCCCCCAAAGCAGGATCCTTTTTAAGTAAGCCAATTCTGTTTGGAGCTTGCAAATTTTGAGGAAGACTATTTTTGGTTCAAACCAGAAAATACAGAAAAATACAAATGATACCTTACTTAAGTGAAAAGAACTTTCTCCTCCTCCCTGTCACCTGGGACAGGATGAAGGCAGACATATTAATAAGTAGACAGATATTTAATAAATTTACCCATACCCTCTACCAAAAAGAGAATAAAGAAGGAGTATTTTAAACAAAAAGAGAGTTTGTGACCAATAGAATAATGGATAAAGTTCACTGTAATGGAAAAGTACTATTGTAGTAATGGCAAACGATCTTACCAGTAAAGTTGATGGGCTACTTGGATGCTCTGAAGAGAACGATTCAACAGGAGTTTCACTAGAGGGCTTTCAAGACTCCACTCAAACTTCAGCACCTTAACAGATAAATTGAGAATCACTCATTTGCTGGCTTTGTTTGCTTTCCTTTATAACAAAATTAATAAGAAAGGACCCAGAACTTGGTTTGAATGAAGCAATCGAACAGATGGAGAATGCCCTGGCAATGCAATGAGCAAAGAGACTTCAGGACACAAGTGTCTATCTACCACCATCTGTAAGGCAGATATCGCACTGACTTTGGCTGTGTTGACAAATATGTAAATATACAGTTTTCTTCACCTGCTTAAAACTTACAATGCTGTGTTTAAATTTTTATCTGATTACCTGGTTTGTAAAATAAAGTTATTTGTGAAACAGAAGTTGTGGGAGGTGAAAGATAACTTAAGTGTCTCACTAAGTCAATGCTGTAAAGCTGTGCAGGTTCCAATGCTACACAGTAGTGGATTACATAAACATGTACTCTGTGCTGACAATGATTCTTCCCAAAATATGTGTATTAAGAAAACTGTGATTTGTTGTGACACCATTTGCTTCCTTGACCATAACAAAGCCCTGCCATCACCAGCCCCTGATCTGGTGGTCATAGAAGAATTTCTCTTGTTCAGATGCATTTTCTGTTTTTCTTTAATAACTGAAAATGCCTTCTTGTAGTATACAGAAGAGTTCAATCAGCATGCCAAAAAAACTATATTCTCTTGAGTGGAAAACAGCCTGTATCTCAGCCCTGTTGTTAATTCAATCACTGCATCAGCTGACCAGCCTTTCTTATTTATTCTTCTTACAGTGTATCAATCAAACTGAAAGAATCAAAAGTATGTAATGAAGTTATTGACTTGGACAGAAGACTTCCTTGGCTATCAATTTCTTCCTTACCTGAACCAGCTGTGGGAGGTATTCTAACAATTCATCATTCGACAGATTTTCTATTTGCTGGACTGCTGTTTTGCGAATATCTTGATCTGGGAAACTAGAGCAAAACAAATAGGTATCATTAAGAGCTACTGAACCACTGCAACTCTCCTGAGCTCTTACTGATTTAAAATGTCAGAAAACCAGGTTTTCTCTGAAAATGGAACAGCAAAAAAAACCAAATCATTTGCTTTACTGTGATAAGAGTCAAGCAACACGTAGCAGATAGCTTAATAGCACTGAATGTTACAGTGTCATACAGGGAAGAAACAAAACAAAACTGGTCTTCAAATACCTTTTTTAATTTCAGCTGTCATGTACTGTAGTTTCCTGAAATATGAAGCAAATTATGTATCTTCTCTTGCTGTTCTTAATTACCTGAAATAGAAAATTCTGTGCCACAGGAACTTTTAACAGTCATTTGAAGAACTATTCTGTTATGTGCAACAACATGAGAGCTTGAAATTTCCCCAACAAAAAGAGTTAATTTCAGATAATTTATTTGAATGTCAGGTCTTCTACTTCATATCAGAACACAATAAAATTTTGAAATAGAAAATATTTTTCATTTTACTTTTTCTAAAGGAAAATTTAGCAAAAAAATCAACACCTTTCCCCAGAAAGGCTCCAAGTCAGTCGAAGAGCCACTTCTAATGGGAAAATATTTGAGTAGTCAACACAAGTTGTATTCTCAACACATTCTGATTGAAACTAGAAGAGCTGTAACCTAATGTAGATTTTGTGATGGAACATCAAAGAAGGCTCGATAATATAGCTGGTCAAAACACTTTTCTTTAAAAAAGAAAAATAATTCAATTTTAATGTAACTTGACTGATCAAAACTGATGCCTAACAGGACATTTTTCTCTCTTTTCAGAGAAAAAGACAAAAAGTATACAGTGTTTCTTTTAATATATGAAAGCTGAAAATAATCTTTAAGGACTTCTTTTGAAAAAATAAGTATGAAAATAATTTCCATCTTTTCCTATGTTCCATTTCTGACATTAATCATGATAGACAGAATATTTCATGTACACAGAAGTTGCCTAGATTGGTTCACAGTTGGCTCTTCTGCTGCTGTCCCACTTTCACAAGTAAAGGATCGGATGTGCTATCCTCTGTATGTGGGCTATGTGGTGTCACCCTTAACTACCTGTCAGTATTTGAAGCTTGTCCTTTGCCGTCCCCAGACTCTTTTCTGTCTTCTCCTGAAGCAAACTGGAAATGTTCATACAGACCTTTCAGTCACCAGAGCCACAAGAGTGGTCATCTCTGCCAAAGGGGCAAAAATGTTCTAACCAGCATCACAGTCAATGAGATGTTGTATAACAGAGCTGCTGGGCTTTGACCGAGTTCTCTGACGGCAAGTACCCGCCCCACAAAAAGTGGTGAATCCCTCCTCTCTGAACTGATAAGGCTATTAGGTTCTTTGAAAAATCTGATTTGGCAGTCTAGGCATACATAAAAACGATGAGTAAAGGACACAGAGTATCCTGTCAGTTCGCCCTGGAGAAAATCCTTTGAAATCAGAACTGTCATGTATAGCAGAATGTGTCACAGAACCACCAGTATTATTGCTTTATGAGCTTGACACAAAACCAGGCTGCTTTCTTCCCAGCTTCCCGTCCAGCACCTTTTGTCAATGACATACTCACTAGAAAAATAAATCAGAAGTGAAACACAGGAGATAGTACCACATTTGCAGCAATGACTGCTCATTGCTATCAAGAGAGAAAGAAACTGTAAAGTTAAGTGCTCAGAAACATAATGGTACCTGCAGCTCTAAACTTGAGCTTTTAAGTCCAATAAAACAAGCTGAAGCAAAACAATATGTACACTTTGATCACTGAATTACCTACAAGCCATCAAATAAAAACGTGGATTTAAACAAAAGTCTAGCAGTCAGATGTACCTGAAAGGACTGGCTTCTGTGCTACAATCAGCTGTCACCTGTAGCACTTTCAAAACCCTTTTTAACAGTGCAACTCAGATCTGATTTTACTATTTTGTTCATTTGTTATGGTACATGTTTGATTATCTTTTTAATACAGTTTACAGTTGTTTGTATAATGCTGAGAGGGCTGATGAGAGAGTGAATACACTATAAATAAATTATCATGATAGCCTCAACTTAGCCTATTTCACTAGGAGCCTTTATTTATTTATTTATTCTAGGCAACCTATTAAGGATATGAAGTTGTCACTTTAATGTTACTTTAATTTTACGTGGCTGTTTAGAACAAAACATATTTGAAGGAGGACTGCATATTAAAAACATTAATTCCTTTCATATCATCCTGTCTTCTAATTATGCAATTGCTTCAAAGTCCTGTGTGCCAAGCATGTGTAGATATGGAAATTAGTCTTCCCCTTTCCCTTCCTACCTAGTTCAACAGGTTACTGAACAGTGAAATATGCTTTATACAGGCATCAAGTCAAGCAGAAAAGTGTTATTACTTAGATACTGCTCGTCCTTACTAGTAGCCAACATTTGAATATATGCAATGCTATGATGAGAATAAACTCTCATATTTTTTCCAGCTAAACAAAGAATGATAAAGTTATTTTAATCCCAACCTTTCCAGAAAATTCAACAGCTAACATGTGACTTGTTTAGAAATAACTCACTGTAAATCAAAACGGAGGCTATATCTAAGTTAGCCAAAGTATCTATAAAATATGTGATTAGAAGAATTATGAGCTCAAGAGCAAAGGCATTATGGTGAAAAATCTACAAGTTACTTGATTTCAGGACACATGGCTCTTGTCACTCTCCTTGAATGAGATTTCAGTAACTTGTTGGTCCTGCTTACTAAATTGTTACCTTCAGTCTGTAAATCTTGAGGTCAGCTTGAGGCTGAGTTGAATCTTTCAGACAGAATGGGCAGCTAACATTTTCTCTTAACTACCTGGCAATTTCTTAAGCCCCAGATGTAATATCCATTGCTCTCTTGAATTTCAGTGTTGCTCAGGGCCACAGATACAATAGAAAAACATTTGGTTTACCCTTTGCATTTTTACTTGAGCAACACTTAAAATCCTCAAAACTCTATAACTACAGCAAATATTAATGACCTCAACTAGTATTGCATGGTGCTTACGCTACTCAAGCTGACATACATCAGTGTATTTGCTAAAACTCAATAATGGGGTAAGGTCTAAAAGCAGATTTGAATAATAAATCCTACCCTCCACACGCCTGGAAGCTATGCCATCTTGTAGTCTGCCAACTAATCAGGGCTAGAGGGTTTTTTCCGGTGAATAATCTTGCCAACTTTTGAGTGTTGCATCAAATCTGATTTCAGTAATCCATAAATTAGTCTTGATTAGAGGACACAATTAATTGATTTTTTGGTTCTGTAACTCAATGCAAGAAAAATCACTTTAGGCCTAAGAAAAACAGCACCATAGTTTTTATATTCGGGGACAGTTGATTTCTCGGGCTTGTTACAATGAATATATAATTATTTACACATACTGAAAACTCTGGAAGCAGAGAAGTGAGACAACTGTATCACAATGAATCAAATACTCCAGTCTTTAAGGGTACTCTCCTAAGAAAGTGGAGCTCATCTGTGTCAGAGGTCATCTATATCAGATCAATTTTGCAAAGGATTTGAACCACACATTATCAGGTTCCTGACATGTGGCCTGCGATTATGGTTTCAGAAAGGCAGGAGATTCAGGCACTTCTCTTCACTAGCTGTTTTATAGCTGTGACCAAAATATTGGAGAATTTAGCTAGAAAAAAAAGCAACTTAAACCAAAGACCTTTAACAATGCTTGCATGACTTTTTCTTTGCATAGTTTCAAACTGGTAATTTTTATCCAGGTTTCCAATTACTTCTAGTTGTATTCTTTTTTCCTTGATAAACAACCAATTGGTCAATAAATAAATTAAGTGAATAGAACTATGGTGTTTCTCATTCATTTGCTTGACTGCATTGCAACATACTGTAGCTTTCTTCTTTTGGTTAATTTTGTTTGTCCTCTCTTCAGGTATTAAGTACTCCACAACAGAGAGTATGACTTCTTTTAAGTTTGTTACATGTTTACACACTCAGAGACACTACTGAAAAATAAACAATATGTAAATGACAGTTGTTGAGTCTAGTCCTTGGCAATAAGTCACACTATGCAGGACTTCTAGTTTCCCCTTCACAGCTGGTCTCACAACCTGGGTTCTCCTTAAGTTATGAAATGGATTTCCTTTGATACGTAACCTCAACACCCTTTTTGCTTTTTCTATTCTTCCATCACTGCATGATGCCAATGATTGACAGCCACCCATTTTGTAACTCCTGTCTAAGTAGCTGTAGATTGTTAGGACTCCCTTGAGACTTCAAGACAGATTTCGTAAAAACTGAATTTTCGGCTGGATGAGCATAGATTACAAATTGCTTTCAAAGAGCAACTTACAGTCTTTGATTCTTTTCATAGAGACAGCTAGTAGGGAGCTATTTGTCTATCTGCATCTTTCAGTTAAATCAGATTCAAACAGAAAACTAAGCGCTGCTGAGGCATCCTGTGGATTTGTGAAATTCTCATGAGATTTTAGCATCTACCAGTGGTGACTTGATTGTAAATGAGAAATAGATGTGTATTTCATTTCTAGTAGTTTTATTATCCTAATTTTATTGCAGTGTATCAAATAATGCTATGCTGGAAGACATTTCTCAGGTAAATGCAACTGTAGAATTGACTACATTTTCCAGCACATGAGGATCTCTTGAGAGAACAGAATGGCCTTTCATGAGCCATTTTTAAAGTTAGAGGCTTATGACACATCAGATATTTCCATAATTCCCTTCACATTTTTAAGTTCTGTTGCATTTTTAAAAAAGAAAGACTCCGGTCCCATGAAATGCATGTTATTACATCTGGTAGAAACAAAGAAGGCTGAGGTAGCAAACCTACTGGAATGAAGATACCAACTGAGAACAAAAAAGCCTTCCAAGTAATAAAGCATATCATGTCACTGACAGGTGCAACTGGGCCCGGAGAGAAGGTACAAAAGAATTATTTAAAAGAAAAGATAGGTAAGATTTGGGTGGCAGTTTAAGTATTTTCAAAGTAATTACATGAGAAGAGAGAAGAATCTTAAAGAATAATAATTAAGAAATTCCATTAGTTTTAGCACACTGATAAAATTAGCAGGGCTATTTGCTTTCTGTTGGTGACTTTCTTCATTCCTCTGAGGGCTTCCAAAGAAAATACTGTGTGAGTGTGTGAAAATGGTAAGGACTAAAGAAAGTACAGAAAGATAACAAATGCCATCAGTAAAATGGACACTGGATTTTCAAAATTTTCAGCTTAAAGAAAGTAATATATTCACTCCTCATTGTGACAAGACATGCGAACCATCCCTATTCCCCCACACTTTAAAACTCATGGTCAGATACATGTGGCTGATTGATCAACAGATGGATTTGTAGAACTTACTTACTCTCAGAAAATATACTTCAAGTAATGCTTACGTATTTCTTCTACAAGAAATTCTGACTAAAACAATGAGTATCAATAATAAGTTTAAGATGTCATGGAGACCTTATGGTAAAACATATCCTAGGAGAGAACATGACAGGAAGAAATAACAAAAAGCAGTTTTCCATTTGAAGCCTGTATGATCTAGCAGGTACTCCCCTCAAATACAAACTTTGTTGTCTGTTACATTAAAACAAAAGAACAAAACATGGAAAAGTTGATTATTTACAGGATTAGCCTCCTGATTAGATTACACACATGTACAGAAATTATGTCATATCCTACATAGTTGTCTACTGTTAGCTGTTTGTTGTAGTACCTTCATATTTATTACCAAGAAAGCTAAAAACGGTTAAAAGTAGAGGAAAAAAAACTTAAAAGAATTAATTAATCACATTATGATCCTTAAAATTAAGTTTTCTATTACTAACACTGCATATACCTCCACATAAGTTACAAATAAATTTAATGTATGTTATTACAAAGCAATTTTAAAGCTTTATCAGTAGTATGTTCTGCACATCAAAGTGTCAAATTAACTGTAGACTTGCTTTGTCCTTATCTTATTTCTTTGCTTAAGCCCATGTTTGCTTTCCACACTGATACAGAACTACAGCCTTTTAAACCAAGCAAGATGCAAACAGGCAAGATATGTTCTAGCTGTATCTATTTGATAAATATTCTGTTGGGCATTCTACTGTAGACTCTCACGGAACAGTCCACATTCTTCTTTCATTAAACCAACGGCTATCTGATTCGACACTTCTAAAATTAATTTGGCATTCAAAGGTGTAATAACAAACTCTGGCTTCAAGCTATCACATTTTATAATAAATATTGGTTAGAGAGTGAGTTTCTCATATATTGGTATATATCCTAACCTTTGAAATTCAGTAGCTACTCTGCTACGTAACGTGCAAATCAACAATAATAATGTGGGAATCAGAGGCTGAGGGATGCTCTAACCAAAAGGGCACCTCTAATCAGGGAGAGGTAGGAGGAGTCATAACTTCCCCTACTTTGCCTGCTCCATATAGGGGATTAAGTAAGTAGCATAAAATGCCTCTGAAACCTTAATGTCTGATCTCAAAATCCTCTGAATCGGAACATGGTTTTAAAGGAATGTCTCTTTGTGCACTCGCCCTGACAGTGACAGAATTTAACAGAAAGTTTCTAGGAAAAATTGTTAAGCCTACCAGTGAGGTTATGTCTTTATCTCCCTGCTCTATTGATGTAAGTTCTCTCTTCAGAATGTTTGCAGCCATGCACAATACTGGAAAATGGCACACCTTCTTTGGTGGCTGTTTTCTGATTTTAGCTTGATTTCCTGATTTCTAGCCATGATACCCCACAGGTCTGCAACTGTACTCTGGATGTGCCAGAAAAACAAGGTTGGAGCAAATATTCTGCTGTTTGGGTTAATGAGTATGTTCTGGCTTTCATGTCCATTAATTAGAAGAGCAAAGTAACACGAAAAAAGTTTTAAAGTGCAGTTGTTCTGTACATATACAAAACACGGTTAGTGTGCCATGCAAAGGAGATACAGTTATAGAAAGCTCTAATTCCACTAACGCTTGGCTTTACCAGACTCAATAAGAGAAGTCAATGGCAAAACGCACAGGGCACCAATAAGCAGTGCTGAGTGGGAGGAACCAGTTTTATGCCTTCTGCCTTAAGGAAAATTAGTGAAGGCTTATAATCACCCTTCCCTGAAATTAGAGGTAAAGCTGAGTGTAAAATCTTATTCTGCACTTCCCCCTGCTATCCTTTCCATCTCATCTTTATTGATTAAAGAAACATACATTGTCTTTTAAAATATCTTTTAAGTATTGGCTTCTGGGGCTTTAAGAATCAATGCACTTGCTGCCAGGGTTGGATGCAAGTTTGCTCCCAAATCTATCTGTGAAATGTAGCATGATTGTGTTTCCAATTTATGAAAGTTCTTCCTTTCCACTGCATAAATGAGTACGTTATCATTTGGCTGCCCTGAGATGTGCCTGCAAAGTGGAAGAGAGCTGGAGAGACATGCTCAAAGAACAAGAAACATCTATTAAATTGTATATTTAACCATGTAGTGAACAAAACAGTTTATAAGTTTCAGAAAGTTGCAAAGAGCATTCTAACTCAGATGTGTGATAATGGGGTTTGATCTCATGGGCCATGATACCTAAGCTCTATGATATTGCCTTCTAAGCTAGGCAATGACGTAGTGCCTCCAATGATTTTAATTTCTTTGTACTTGTAAAAGTGAGTTTGAGCTCAATCATCCGGACAGATGCTGCTTTTTTGATCTGAGAAGAAGGATAATTTAGAGTCCCCAGCCTAAGCCTTACAAAAGTGACTAGTCATTTTGAGTCCCCTCTCTAAACTCTACAAAGAGTAAGCACATGCCTGCAATAGGTTCTCTTTAAGACAATGAAAACTGAAGTTCCAGCAAAGGAAGCTCCAAAATTCAGAGCGATTGGAAAATCTCGGTCTCTTTTATAGTATTGCTAACATCGTGGTAAATTGTGGTACATAGAAATGATACAACATAGAGCTGAAACTGTGGATCTCCTTGCTACAGGATGTTCTGAAAGCTGAATGCTTATGTCACATCAATTTTTATTTGGAAAAAATCATAGAAGAAAAATGCAAGGGGGCTATTACACTAAAAAAAAAGTCTGTCTCAAGAAGCCTCTGAGCTGCAGATTACTGGAACCTGAAAGAGCAGCACAGTGTCACGTTTGGCCCATTCTCGTTGTCTTCCCTAGGTACCTACTGTTTGTCACCACTGGAGACAGGATGCACTAGACTAATTTTTGGTCCAGGTTAGTGCAGCTGCTCCCACATTCTTGCACTATGTTAACAATACATGTAGATAAAGATCAGCCCTAATTTATTTTACTTACCTATAATATAATAGTGATGGCAACACAAGTCTTTAAAACAGACATGAATATATAAGGAACATTTGTTTTATATTCTGCTCACGTTTTAAATGAGCATGGATCTTTCAGCTGTGTTTCAGTAATCACAAGAAATCAGAGAGCTGCTTTGTGGATGACAGAAGTGAGGAACTGAGTTGATGAATTGTCAGTGCCAAACACAGTACAGGATAGAGTTGAACAAGCCTTCAAAAACAGTTCAGTTACGGAGTCTACAATCCAAAGTTAGCGAAGGTAATGGTAAAGAGAAATTGGACCCTATCCAGTGTTACTTTACTTTTCAAAATGACTGAGATCTAAGAAAAGGAGAACCAAGCAAAGAAACCTCAGGGATCCATTTATATGGAAAGTACTCCTCTTCTTCAAGCTCCTCTCTCAATTTGCATATACATGTCTCTCAACAGTTAAAACATGTAAAGCTAGGCATCTCCGAAACTAGACATCATTAAGGAAATGTAATCCCTCTGTTTCTGAAGGTTTGCTTCCCAATTGTTCCTGCACCTGCAAAATATTGTGGATATGTGATGGACAGTTTGGGGTTTTTTTAAAAGGATTTGTACTGTGATACAGAACTACTTTCTGTAGTATTAGCACGAAGCAAAAACAAAACAAAACACAAACAAAACAACAACAAACCAATCCAACCAACCAACCAACTCCAAACCAAAACAATAAACCACCCAGATTGATATTATCTTTTGTGAGAAATAAACTAAAGAGACAAACCAGCTAAGAACCTGATCAGAAGTACTTGTTCTTTGGCATCACTGCAGGTGCCAGCCACTCCCAACGGTGGCACCAAGAGAGATAAAGTGATGACATCTTCTCCTCTTTTCATGCCAGCAATCTTTGACGTAGCCAGAATGAACAGTATGTACACTGCATCCACTACACACTGAGAAGCTCTGTGACAGGCTGAGTCATACTAAATATCCTGGGAAGCACCTGCCAGGACTGATATTCTGCACCACACCCTGATGCAGAGCTGCATCTTCAAAGAACAATCAAGCTCTTCATTTGCAGAAATGCCACCCATACACAGAAACAAAATTTGACAAAAGGTCTGATCTGAAAGTCTGGCATCCTCTGACAAGCCATCTCAAACTCTCTCGCTACTCTGGGGTATGGAAGACCACCCACTGCCCATATACTCCTTTCTACATTGTTATTTTATAAATCAGAAGATTATTCCAATAATTTAATAATTATAATTAAGAGAATGATAATATGCTTCAGAACCTGATCTTTCAGGATCTTTTCTTTCATAATTCCCATGAAATGTAAAAAAAAGACATATATGCAAACATGTGAAACTGCTAATAATTCAAATATAAACGTGAGACACAGGTATTCTTCGGAAATCACATTCAGAAGGAAATAAAAGCCAAGAGTCAGTTTTATATTATTAAATAATCAAGTTTTTAACATGAAGGTGGTGTATACAGTCTTTCCGCAAGCAAAGCTTTAGATGAAGTATTTTTTTCTAAAGGCTCAACATGGAACTGGGATTGCAAAGCTGGTGTAGCTTGTGCTTACCCACACAAGCAAGGGCTTGATAAACCACATGCGCTCAACCATTTCATCCTCACGTTTGATGTTTTTACAATTCGATCACTTAACGCAAAATACCTCCCAAGCTTTTGGAGGAAGTGTAACTGCTGACACAGATTCTGTCCCTTGACATCTGCTATTAAATCAGAGGTAAGGCTATCTCTAACATCAAGAAAGCCTTTCAACAAACAACTAGCTCGCCGTCTAAGAAGTGGGGGTGGAACATGACGCATTCCAACAGAATTTATTGAAGGTGTGGGGAACTGACTTCAAAGTTTCATCCTATCTACTTCAGAAAGATAGGCTACAGGTGGGACTGTACATATTTACACAGTATCATAATCGGAAAACATATTTCAGTCTTCCTTATCTCCCGTTATTCACTCTATGCCTGTACGGCAGTTTGAAGATACGGAGTGATATGTATGTGCTAAGTATTTGACTGATCGACTGCTGCCAGAAACTGACTTAATCTACTACAGAGAATGAAATCCTCTTTTCATTATCCTGAGGAACAGAAAACCTTCCCAGGCACTAAGGTAGGGTTGGCATGTTCAGCTCAAGGTCATCACATCAGTTGCAAGTGGATCTTCACTTTGACCGAGGAACAGAATTGAAAGCACAGTGAACCAAAGCATGATAGTGTGCTGAGCAAACTGAAGTGTTGAATTAATCAGTACATGATCATTCTGTTTATTGTTATTTTCCTACTTGGTTATTTTTTCCTTACCTGAAAGTCAGAAGCCCAAGTGCCTCCAGAGGGCTAGAAAATCTCCATGTCTTCAAGACGGCATACATTTCTGATACAGTCGTTCGATCCCAACTGGGGGCACTGCCCAGTACCAGAGGAAGTGAACAATTTTGATTATTGCAGTAGTAACGATAAAACCATAAGATTCTTCTCTGTTGCTCTGAGAGCCTGAAAAAGAAGATTAGAAATTCAGTTTGAAATTAAAACCACCTGGAGCTTTGTGTAGCAACAAACTTTATTGTACAGAGGGGCCAAGTCATACAGTACACTGCTTTTCGGCTAAGTGTGTGTTTTCCTGCGGGTAGGATATCATTTTCGGCAGACCAGTTTTTATAAGAAAAGTGATACTTATACTCTGGATCTGTCAGCCTTGGGTCATATAAAAATGAAGTGTCAAAAGACACACATATATGGTTATTTCACTTCTCAAGCACTCTCATTTTTCTTCTCCACTGTCCCTGTTGGTGGTGGTGGTTGTTTTTACTGTTTTTTTTTTTTTTTTTTCCCTCTGACAGAGACAAAGAAGGTACAGTTATCACTGGATAAATTATTGTTACATCCATCTGCTACACATCATCTCTAACTAACCACTGTAACAACTAGACACACAACAGTGCTAGACAGCTTTCATTCCTGCCCTTGCTTTGACTGTTTAATGCAGATGTGTCTATTTTTAGTGCATTTGCATTTAAAATGGGGTTTAGGTACATCCATGCACATACACAAAAACATAAGCAGGTGCACGCACACACACGCACACAAAGTGTGATTATCCCCTGCACTGGTGTGAGTTTGGAAAAGGGAAGGAAACGTCCCAGCAACGTCTATGTCTGTTCACAAGGCCTAGAATGCTGTGCTTCACTGTACTGACAAAAAAAAAGGTTGCAATACCAAATTCCTCATATTAGATATTAGATATCAATTGATATATTGATAAAATGGTCAGTTGTCACACTGTATTTCACCACAGTGAGGAATGCCTTAGAATATTTTTTGCTAGATATCCTCTGATTTGTCAATAATTCTGATGTCTGCCTCATGCATAATAAATCCTAGGTTTTGATACCATCAGAAAACAGAAATAGAAATTTCCCATGAGAGATAAGCTCAGACAATCTCCTTAGTTTCATATCAGAGCCTTCAAAAGCAAGCTTTGTGATCTCCAGTTCAAACAAATCACTACTGAAGCCATGAGGAACATCGGGTTTCTTGGCCATACTTGACCAGATTGGTAATCCGTCTACTTAATAACATAATGTAGCTGTGACTTTAAATGGACCTACATATTTCAGAGCAAGGTTTAAGAAACCCTGTAGAAGGCAGCAAGTAAATAGCTCATTTCCAGTCAAGTGTTTCCTTATCCTTACATGCAAGAAGGGCTCAAAATCAAGTGTTTACATTCCTGCCAAGGTCTTTTTCCTTTTATTTGCAATATTTTACTTTTTTTTTTTTTTTTTTGGTCAAAAAAACGATCTTAGCCCTGCTCTATCTGTAAAGATTATGGCTTTCACAACTCATAGCAATGAGTTCCTATGGCTCTGTAAGCACTGGAGAACTTTTCTTTCTGATTTTGAATTGCCAAGCATTTAGGAACAGAGAGTGGCGGTACAAAGATTGGCATGTTTTTTTACCATAACAGAAGTGAATGTTTATTTCTTTCCTTTAGGAGAATAGCTTATAAATGTATGCAGAAAATTAATCTCTTAAACAAATGCTGTCAAGACTTTCAGTAATCATTTCAAGAAAAGTATCATTTTGGTAGCCACCTTCAGAATTCACAGCATGTCTCTTGTGACAATAGATAAATGTCTCTGTGTTTGTGTGAAGAAGTTGCACTCCAAAAAAGAGATAAAATTAGTCCTAGGACTTTGTTGCCTATCTTGTTTTCTTATGCATTCAGATGGTATTCTGCAGGACAGTGTCACTAAAGGACCTCTTTCATATGTTGACTAAACAGAGATTTAAACTTTCAAACAGCATCCTCCAAACTAGATGATCTGTTGTTCAGATTAAAGCAGCTCAAGCCTCTACTGAGCTTACAAAAGGAGATAAGAAATCATTCTTTGTATCAGGTTTTCTAAGTAACAGATTTCTCCTCCTGACTTTACTCCAGAGGCAGTGCCATTTTCTCTTTCCATGTTTCAAAGATTGTAGATGAAATTAAATGTTGGGTTTGGTTTTTTTTTTTTTTTTTAGGTTTTGACTTCAAGGTTCTCAGTAGTAACAAAAGTTTACATATATGTGTAATAGAACATTTAAGATAGACAGTTAAAGTATTTTGCATATATAGAGCATTCAGAAGATCGTTCTGCTAATAAGGACATTCCTTTGACTTATTGATAAAAACGCAGTTTACATGTTTTTAGGTAGTGTTGAATCTAAATTTCCCTCCTTATAACAGCTACATCAAAATATATAGCCTTCTACTCAACACAAATAAAAAATGAAGTATCTTAAAATCTAAATAATTCAGTAGTTCTCGGTTTAGAAGTTTTCCTTAATCCCTTTAGCTAAATGAAGCTGTTAAAGCTTTGTTAACTGGTCTTAATTTTGTTGTTGTTTTGTTTTGTTTCATTTTGCTTTATGTGAGGGAAATGGCAAAGATGGGTTTAAGTGCTTTTGAGCTGGTACTAAAGTACAACACAAAAGGCAAAAGCAGGAAAAAGCAGCAAATCTAGTGAATGTAAATTTCTGTCACCTGGCACTGAGTCTTACTTTCAAGTTTCTCTCCTGTGGACAGACTAGCAAAGTGTGCAACATCAGTGCACTTTTTCAGACCTGTTCCACTGTTCACGCAACTGGGAGTAGCCTTTCTAATTATAATTCACAGCAATGGCACTGTCGGGACAACTGGTAGGCAAACTAGATTCTTACCGGTGGCAAAACAAGGAAAAGAAAAAGGGAAGCACAAAGAGAGGAAAAAGTAAGATAGAAGGAAAATTATGAATGAAGGAAAGAAAGGTGGCAGAAACAAGACTGTCATCTTCCTGGCTTCAAACCAGTCTCTGATCCTTACACTTGGAGCCACCGCGCACAAGCAGGCTGTATCATATTTGAAGAACAGCTATTATCTCAGATGTCCAGTTTTCTGGGGTCTGTATTTCAAACACAGTAATCCTAAAAGGAATCAAAGGCTCACATCTGAAATGTTCTCAGAAGTCAGCCAAAGCGGCTGGCAATAACTAATGAATTCTCTTGGTTCTCCTCTATTGCCTGGTTTGGTGGTAACGCCAAAGATCACAAAGGGCTGCGAGGAGCACAAGAGCCATATGGTGAAGTTCATTTCCTTCAGTCCCATTGATCCCCTCACTAATCAACATCCAAGAGATGCCGGCCATGGGGACCAGTGATGTGAGCCAGCTACCAGAGAGATGGGAGTCCAAATGTCAGCTACTGGGAAGATCTTATGTCTGGACTAGCTACTGGGGAAACCCACATCCATGTATCAGGAAGAGGTCCAAGAATAAGCAACTGGAGTGTGGTTGTAAACTTTGTGGGTTCACATGTCTGGATGTCAGCAGCTGGGGAGAGCAGGGAGATCTGGGACCAGATACAGGATTGAATGAACCTAAATACTGGAGTAAGTAATATTCTGATACTATATATAAAATATCTATTTATGTATGTATATATATTCCACCAGTGGACTTTGATCATGATCAGGCGGAGAGGAGGAACAGAATCAGGCTATCTGTGTTGTCCATTTTGTGGCAGCGCCACATGTTTGTGTATGCAGGTAAAGTACTGCTTTCTGCCTGCACTGATTTGTTGATATTCCTATCAGGAATATGTGGTCCACCTCTCTACTGGATTCAACAGCCTATAACAAGGACAACCATGCAGTTGTCTGGTTTTAACCATTGCTTCCTCTTTTTCTGTCACAGGGTTAAGAACATCTTCTGTACATTCACGTATTCCTCTGCTTTCAGGAAAATGACCAGAAAGATCCTGACAGCCTTGGAAAGTTTTCTTTTGTCTTCTAACCACAGACAACCATTTATTTCAAAATCATATTTGAGGCTTGTAAGCCTGAAGCATCATCATACAGATATATCATCACTGAAAAGCTACCTAGATTCCTCTCTTTTTCTTGACACACAAATAAAAGGGAGAGATCTTCAGATATCACAGTAGTAACATTTTTGGATACCAATATGTTGTAAAATTTTTTTAATAAAGCTCTGTCACAACCAAGGAAAGGTAGAAAGAATGCCTCTGATACAGACACAACAAATATTACAGGCTGACAGATTCCTTTCGGTCAACGAGTACTTAAAAATGAAATTCTTTCATTCACACACCAAATATGCTACCCTTAACCATGATGATTTATTTGGTAGATTAGCTTGGACGACAGGATAGGATAACTGCAACCAACCAGCTATGGAAAAAAGCAGGACTACCATTCTCTTTACTCCAAGAATCTGTTATTGAACTTATCAAAGCCTTAACTCCAGCCTGCTGACTTTCAGTGGTCTCTTTCCTTCATATTCCCACAGAATCCAAAATTATTGTATTAGGGGTGTGATAAGTCCTTGTCTTTCATGCTCTTTGTAATATCTATTTATGAACCTCTCTGTAAATTTGTGTATAGCTTTCATGAATCTGACGATGTTGTCTACCTCCACAGCTTTGTGACAGAAGATTTTAAAAGTTTACCACTGACTATCTTAGGAAGTACTTTCTTCCATTTGTTGACAATTTATCTACTTGTTTCATTGAATGTTCTTTGTTTGAATATTGTGGTATTCGATGATGCGTTCACCTTGTCCACCACCATCATGATTTTATAAAAATTAATCATACATACACACACATTCTCTAGTGTTCTGCTCTCCAAACTAAGAAGTTCCAGCCTTTTTAGCTTCTCTTGGTAAGCAGCTGCTTAATCCATTTAATCATGTTATTTGCCCTTCTCTGTCCATTTTCCAACTATGCAGCATACTCAAAATACAGCATGTCAAGGTTTTAGATAGCAGTGAAATGGTACATGCTGGCTGCTTCTCTATATCCTTCCTGACAATGTCCAATATTTTGTTGGCATTTTTGGCTACTGCTGCACATTGTACTCATGAGCTCAAGGAAATATCAGCAATAATTTCAAGATGTGTTTCCTCTGTTGTAACTTCCAGTTCTGAGTTCAGTGTCATACAAAGATGCTTAAATAATTTTTCCTTAAACATATCCCCTTTAAATTATCCACACTGAAGCTCATCTGCCATGTTTATGCCCAGTTTTCTAAGATCCTTCTGGATCTCCCCTCCATGGCATGGTGTTTGACACTCTGGCAGAGCTCAGTGCCACCTGCAAATCTGGAGATTTCCTCACCCACTTTCTTCTCCATGTCATCGATGAAGATACTTTATAAAACTGGTCCCAACTTTGGGCACTGAAAGGCCCTACTGCTGATCCTTCTGTTCTGAAAAGCCACCATTAAACATCCAATCTTTGCCTTTAACTACTTTTCCTCTAAACTTTCTAAACTTAATTTCTTTAACAATCTGGTGTGGAATCTCAGCAAAGTTTTTTGAACATCCAACAAAACCCCAAGAGCCAGGCACCTACTAACAACCTCGGACAGCATCAGGTTGGTGAGGGAGTATTTCTATTCAAAGAAGCCACACTGTCTCTTTCCTGACGAATTACTCTATATTTAGTTCAATGCTTAATGATCTTATGCCTTCTTACAGAACCCACCATTTTACCTCAGATGCATTGACTTGTAGTTCCCCCCAAATCACTTCTGGAGCAACTTTTGCAGGTGGAAATTTTTCTGGCAACTTGCCAGTGCCCTGGCACAGTGGCCATTCAAAATAAAATACTAATCTCTTATTCATACTTCAAAATAAAATATGAACCAAATCATAAAACCCATAGTTAATAAAAATAATTTTACATATCATACTGTCTTTTTAAAAGTTGAAGGAAACATCAAATACACCAGTAATTTTGCCTTGTCTTTTTTTAAAGAAATTGTTAAAAAAAAAAATTAAAGAAAAGTCCTCTTAACAGATACATCATATCACACTGAGAGGGCCGAACTGGCTCTAACTAATTTAGTTACTGTACAACTAATGAACCTTTTGGCCTTTGATAGAGGCTTAATTCACATAATTAACTGTGATTGGTATAATAGCTCTCTGTAAGAACCTGCATTCCCAATTCCACTTTATATTTAAATTATTTTATAAAGTACATAATCCTAATTGATAGTGTAACATAAATATAGATGACCATACTAATCTTCCCCAGTGTATTCCTCAATACAGTGTGTTTTGTTTCACTTCCTCTTTATCCACTTTCTGTGAAAGGTAAACTTTCCATATTTTTTTCATTGCTTACAACTTGACACAGATTTTTTTTAATGATTATATGCCATTTAACTACTACAGCTGAAGTCTGAGTGTATTATTATGAAAGGAGGCTGATTTTAATACAACCCAAGGGGTTTCTTGCTAATGCTGATGTAGACTTATTGAGTCACCTGAAAAATCTTACATTTTGAATCAAAAATTATTTTCTCACCTCAAAGACACAAAAAGGTATAGTAATAGAAAGGGTAAAACAATCCTTTCCTAAACTAGTAAAATACACTGCCACCTCCAGGTGCTTATTTAGGCTTTGCTGTGATTTATTCTCTCTTTTAGTAGTGTTACTTCTCAAATCAATCAAGCTAGGCTCCTTCAGAGGAAAAATTTGTTTTAAAAGGATTTAATTGTGATCGACAGGATAAGTACAGCAAGCCAGGCTGGGTACAACTTACAGCAAGAGAGAATGTGTCTGTGAAAGTCTTGTAATGTGCTTCAGGCAGTCTTTAGTTGGCTCTTCAAGATGATCTCTTCTTTCTTCAGGTTCAGGTTTAATGAACTCCAAATTAGTTTCTGGAAAGTCAATCTTTATTTAAAAAAAAAAAAAGGCAGAAGTCCTTTTAGTAATATGTAGTCTCAGAACTGTCAATGAATGAATGAATGTTGTCTTGGATTTGTAGAGGAGAAAGAAGAGAGGAGACTTCTTCAAGGATGTTCACTGTATGTAATATACTACTTAAACATGTTGGTGATAAACTCAGCCCACAAAAATCAGTGGGAGCTTTGTTACTGCCTTTACTGGGAAAATTTCATCCACTGTATTTCAGTTTTATTAGAACTGCATGAACTCAAAGATGAAATAATTTTTTTCTTATTTTACTCCTTTCCTAATTTTTAATAAGGTGGTTCTTAAATGGAAAGCTTCCATTAATGTAGATTTTTTTTTATTTGTTTATTTTCTGAAAAAAATAGGGATAATTCTGATGTGTAGTTTACCAGTGTAAGAGATGGAAATCAGATTCCTTATTTCACTTCTGGATGTTCAAATCCATATCTATGATACAGCATCTAACAATTCTTCATTCTTAACACTTCTGTATGGGTGTCAGAAATTCAGAATAATGTTTTTAAGACAGAGAAAGATAAAACATTCCACCAAAATTACAAAACTTGAGGTGCTTGATAATCTGAGTACAGACTTCACTGATAATTTAGGTTGTTCTTCAAAATTCATCTCAATTTGCACATCCTGATTCGGTTTATTAATGCACACCAAATTCTCTTATCTATATCTATTTATTTAATATCACCTTTCTAAAGATTGACAAACATGTTCTCTACAAAATGTGTGTTGCAAGTTACATCAGAAAAGCTATCTTTATGACATTTCCAGCATGTGCACAAATCTTGATAGTGTCACATGCACGGGAATAACTGAAAACGAGGTGAGGGGGAAATGAGACATCCTCCTCTTCCATCTCCTTCAGCAGAGAGAGATTATAAATTAGTAGCCATTTACTGCCTCAACTTCCCTTTATTATTAATAGGAGGAGCTATTTTAAGCCTTTGAATTTGACCGGACTCCTCAGACTAGAAATTCTCCATTTGCCTGTCTATTAAAAATAGGGCATTTTTAGGCCAGCCTCATTTTTCTGTATTATCTGTTTTTACATGTCGTTTACTAATAGTCATTCAGCTTTTTAATACAGAAAACAATTGACTTTGCTCTTGAAGTGTCCAGTTGCTAATTTAACCTGGAAAGATGACAAAACTGCCATGCAGACCTAATGCATTTTCAACACCAGGAGCATCATTCTGCCCAGAATGAGTGGGTGCTCAGCATGTAGTCAGTCATCGAGGGAGAGTTGTACTGAAGCCTACTGACAATTTGCTTGTAGCCACTTCCTTTACAAATCCTTTACGCTACTTAGTCTAATTGCAAACTGTATGTTACATTTACAATGGCATGCAGTTCAATAGTTCTCAGAACAAAAGTTCAGATTTGAAAAGGCAGCTGTAAGTCAGGTACCAAGTAATTTACTTGTGTAAAAGGTATTTTTGGAACCAAAATTATAACAATAAAAATTACCCTACAAAAACCTTCTCTAGCCCTCAGACGTAGTATTTGATATGGAAAGTATAATATATATTTGCCACTGTGCAGAATTATAGATTTTCATTCATTAAGATTAACATGTTCTCTTCAAGCAGCTAGAATGGAAACAGGATTTTTAATTTGTGGGGTCTTTCTTGCACTTCGTGAGAAAATAACCCTTTCCTTTCCTTTCTTACCTGCAACGTTACTGAGGTTGGTGTATCAGTGCTGCAGATACCTGGAGTGATCATTGTTGTTGTAAGCGTGCTGTGCAGCGTCATGCTAAGTAGCACAGTTCCGTGAATGAGCCGCCTGCAATACACACAGACAGAAATACTGCATCACTACTGGAGACGAGGTCAACAGGGTTTATTGAAATTACATCAAAGAACATGGAACTGGGTAGCTTAAAAGACAAGCAGAAGGACAACAAGCCTTTTATCTTTATGTGGCTAGTACAAACCTGGTCTAGATCAGTAGAGGTTGTACGCTGATGGCCTCACCGCTGTAGGGGTATCTGTGCCATTGCAGGGAACATGACACAAATCAGGCTGCCAAAACAGTCCAGGTCAGCTCTGCACTTATTTTGTGACAAAGATTGCCATTAAGCTAGATGCAAATCAGGAGATTTAATTTTGAGGACAAATACATTAGGTCATGAAGTGTCAACACACTATGTAAGGTGGAAGGCAGTATACGTCTATCCCACAAAAAGAAGCAGACCGTAGCAACCTACTGCAACCCTTGCTGATTTTTGGTGTAGATGGAAGGGAGACACGAGTATGATATCAGTCTCCAAAAAGCTGAAAGGGGTCTGAGTGGGACAGTTTATACTGCATGTGTTGTGTATGTTTTTTGGACAGATGAAAGATTATGGTCTGAAGTACCAGTCTTAGCAGTACACGTACAATGAAGTCTTATCAGAAACAGGTATGTATGTGCTCTGCAGATTAGAAAATTACCATGATTTGGCAGGTCAACACAATCCAGTCTAGAGAACTTGAATAAAATCAGATATTCCAGGTACAAATTCTAATTGTAACCAATCCACTCAAATTAAGAATGCAGTACTGGAACAAAGGAAGATACAGTGTATTGGCCTAACCCTTTCATTTATCCACATCTTAATGGTTAATGAGGTCAGAAATTCGATTATGTTCAACATCTCTTCTTTTACTGACAAATAATTTTTATTATGATCATTCCAACCACTGCTCAGTCAATACAACTGAGGGAAGGTGTTAGATTCTCTTCTGCCCGTTGCAACAGAAACAGCCAGCTAGTCAGATGAGTTTTGAGTACACAGCTTTTACCTGAGATGAGGATGTCAGAGGTACAAGAGAATCCAGATGGACGTTTTGATCCAAGCACGAGTTTGCAACATTGCTGTAAAAAAGTACCTTTAAAACTGCAAACTGAAAAAAATTGTTGCTAAGTCACCTAAAGAAGAAATGAGAACCTCCCACAAGGTATTTTTTATAGTCAACATACAGTGTAAACCTAATTCAGAGCTAATTTTTCTTTTTCACTTCTCAAGCTATTCATATTGTTAGTACGAACATTTTATTTTACTGTGAGAACACAGCTCAGGAGGGTTGAAGACAAAACCACTGTCTGAAGTTTCTTTTACAACTGTAGGTGTATTTGCATGGGAATGGAGGCAGAAAATGGAGCTGTGTGCAAGATAGCACTTGGGGGAAAGCAGTTGTGTGATATGAAGCCTGTCACATTTAGGCCACTGATGTGAATGTGGACATGATCAATGGTGGTTCAAAGTTGTTTTTCCTGTGATGTGTACTTAGATGACCTTTAGTAAATGAGTCACGTCTCTTCAACCACTTGTTTGTGGACAGTGGTTTACATCATAATTTGAACTAATTGGCACTTTTGTTAGAAGGGAGAGGAGTAGCTGAGAACTGAATGAAAATAAAGACTGAACTATCTTTTTGAGCTCTCAGCACTGCTTTCATATTGTTCTCTAACAAGGCAGAGGGCTTTAACAAAGAATCCACACAGTGGATTTTTTTTTTCTGGGAAATTTGGAAGTCTGTGTAGGCAAATACAAGAAGTAGCACAGACCTCAGAGGCAATGAAGGTGTGTTTAACTGAGACATTTCCAGAGTTCATTATTTCAACCCATTTTCACCCAGTGCACATGTAGCTAAAGACTATCTAGAAAGATGAGGAAGAATCAGAATGTGGGCTTCTCAGAGTCCTCAACTGGAGAAACAGCAAGGAAAGCAGTGTATCTTTGCTGGAGTGAGAAGATTTCACATGTTAAAGCAGTTGACAGCACTGTGAGTAAAACCAAAGTCATTAAACCACTTTGACAGTATGGAGATGGCACCTCCTACAAAAAAAAAAGCCTTAGTTGTAAAAACTAGACACATTTATGCTTTGTATATAAAGTAGCCTAATTTATACAAATAAGAGAGTAACATGCATCTTCTATCAGTAAGTCGCTCTTTGGAATAAGGTTAGTCTGTAAACACAGGAGACATTTTTAAAAAGATGTGAAGAGGCATCGACAACTATGAAATATGGTTTATATTTTTGAGACACAACTTCCCTTAGCAATCTTTGGGCCGCTCTATGTACTGCGCAGATAACATTCTTCAGGACCAAGTCTGCTTATGGGCACACAAATGGAACAAGAGGAGCCATGTGGGTGAACAAAACAGTAAAAAGTTGCATGGTTATTTTTAAAAAAAGGAAAAGAAGCAGGAGAGTGTGCAGGATCCATTCAGACAATGAAGGAGAAAGTATCATGAGTATGATAACCATAACCTTTCCTGAATGGACAGAGACCTCTCTCTGTTATCTGATTCTGATGGAGAGCTCAGCCAGGTCACTCTCAGTTCTGCTGCCAGTTTTTTGAACTGTAAGGTGAGGATAGTGATACTGACTGTTGCAAAGACTGTACAATAATCACAGCCACGGACAATGGCTTCCATGTAGCAACTTCTGTATCAAGCACATCAGAAGGTGAATACGCAAGTGCTGCTCTGTGCCTGCTACCATTTATTTGTTTAGATGCTCATGCAAAATCAGTGCAGACTGAGACCTCTGGAATTACAGATTCCCAGCTCTTGTTTATCACCGGAGCCAAAAGAAACTTCCCATCTTATCACGGCAGAAGAGGACACTGCTGCTTGAAGACCACTCAAGTTACCCTAAATTAACAAAATCAACCTTGTGTCCTGAAGTCACGTGGGCGACTTCCCTCACCACACCCAGCAAGAGGAAATTTGTGTTGTTGGCTCTGATTTGAAAACACCAGTTCAAATAAAATACACTGTTAGAATGAGTGAAATCAGAGCAATGGGCACTGTGGGGGACATTACAATTCCCAGATTGCCCCAAATGACAGATTTCTGAATTGTTAATTAGCTCTGCATCACTAAACTATTCAGCTCAAGAGACAAACATGTTTTTCTGTTGTGAAGGAATGGAAAGTTGGCACACGGGCTTCCAAACACTTTTTGAACAGCCTCTTGTGTCTAATACGTCTTCTTGATACAGATGCACCATCAACGGCCTTATTGGCATTGATTTAGGGCCACTATCTGATGTCAACTACCTGATAAGGATGAGAAATGGGATGTGAAGGGTCACTTACTGGACCAGTTGGCTGGCAGCAACAATCATTATTACTGTGTTTGTTCCCAAAGGTATATTATATAACATTAGAGTTACTGTTTAGACTGGATAACCAGAAAAATGAGGACAAAATACAGTGTAAAACCAATGTAATTATCCCCAAAGTTGACATTGTAACAAATTCAGAGTTGAGGTTAATTTTAAAGGAAATCAAAAGCTGCTAAACTATAAAACCCCCACATTTTATGGCTCAAGCACTCTTAATTCTGCATTTGGATTATACTGTGAAATAACTACTTTATTACAACTACAAATACTACAGCATTCTAGAAAATTCAAATTAGAGATATGATTTTCAACTGCAAAGTAATGCTAAATGTCCTACAGACATTTATAACAACTACATATTCCATTCCCACAGTTTCCAGTTTAAACAGCTTCCAGAAATCTGAAGGTACTGAATACAGCAAATGTAAAATTATCATATTATTTCAGACTTTTAAAACAAATTTGCAGTTATGTTCCTGATTGTTTCCCAGTTTTGCTCCAAAACATAAAATTAAATAATAAGTGTACATGCAATAATTTTAAGGTAAACAACTACATCTGTACAGAAACATGCAAAGTTGATAAGCAATAATGCCAACAGGCATTTGATAAAGAGTATAGTGGCTGCCCTGTATATTTATCAGCTACTCACATTATAAACCAGCACACTGCAAAACAACTGTCAGAATAGTGAGAGATATTAGTGGAATTCATAAAATAATGTGAATTAAGCAAATTTTAAATTTACTAAACATCTGCTCACTGACAAGTCTCCAACAACAACAAAAAGAAAATGAAACATGCCAAATTATTGAGAACATTTTTAGGTATTGTATGGTTTCAACATGGGCAATGTATGGAGAAGAGATTGCAATAAGAAATGCTAAATAAAGAGTTATATGATTTACTTCAACAGTTGAGGTTTGCTTCTGCTTTTCTATATATTTCTCATACACTCTGTTTAGTCAGTATTTTTAGACACAAACTGGAGTGTTGAAATCTCAGGAAACAGCTACAGCCCTCTCATCTGGCAAGGGACATAAAGAATTAAGCTATGAAGGAGAACAGCTACCATACAATGACAATAATCATCTTAAAAGAGAAAACAGATACCAAATTTACAGAGAGAAGTAAATTTGGAGTCTTTTAAAATAAAGTGTTCATTTGCCCTAGGTCACTCAAAGATCAAGATTCCTTAGTAACATCTGGGAACAACCCAAAACTGATTTGTTTTTCCTTTTATTTTTAACATAAGATACAACCAGCTTGAAGAGAACTACTGTGCTTTTAATTAGAAAAAGATATAACAGGACAGAAATGAGGAACTGTATTTTTTAAATGTTTGACATTTATTTTCCTTTTCCAGTGTTCAACAAAAAAGTATGGATTTTTTTTAACAAGAATCCAAACAGACAAAAAGAGACCACTCTGTCCTTATCTTTGCTGACTCTGAGAAGAATGGCTCAGTGACCAACTGGGACAAGGCTTTGAACAAGGATGTTTGATGACCCGGGCAAATAC
Organism: Patagioenas fasciata; assembly: GCF_037038585.1. NCBI lineage: Eukaryota > Metazoa > Chordata > Aves > Columbiformes > Columbidae > Patagioenas > Patagioenas fasciata. The sequence goes on along the minus strand of NC_092520.1, from coordinate 135,856,723 downwards.
CTCAAGGCTACTGGCTTCTTCAAAGGGTTTATTTTTGCCCTTTCCCCTAATAAATTAAATCCTATATATGAGAATGTTAATACTTTTTTAGAACTCAAATTCACCTGTGAGAAAAATTTTCTTTTAACAAAGTGGTATTTTCCAAGTTCAAAATGTTTGCCAAAGATTTTGTGGTCACATTTCTTTAATCTCTTTATATACACTTATAGAGTTTGTCCATTTAGAGACCCTAGTACCTAGTACCATAATGTTTGCAATAATACAAGATACAAGGTACTCTTGACACATTAGCATGATACTGCAAGTACAAATCTTTCCTTGGTACATACTTTCAAGTTCAGAAGTACTCTATTGAACTAAGTTTTGAAGTTTAGTTGCATTCCAGCAGCGATGGGAGTGAAGTTGGGTTCATTATTCAGTTTATTCATGTTTCCTACAAAATTGATGAGTCAAATAAAAACAAATATGATTTTTTTTTTTTTTCCTGTGGAGCAGTAAATGGCCTCCCAAAGCCCTACTGTTGCTTCTCAATTACTTCGACTAACTTATAGCATTACCTATTAAGAACCACTTGACAGTTTTAATCCTGCTAGTTTCTACGCAGGTGAACCTGAGAGCTAATTTATCAAAACATATTCATGATCTTCCAAAGAATAGGAAAAGCAATCTCGGTGAATGTTCAGATATTTTCAAGTTTCTTATTTTATAAGGAATTTCAGGGCTATCCTTATTTTTAAATCCGTCTAACAATTGAAACAATGGTGAACAATAATCTGTGGAGTTGTGATTGGCTAAAAGAGCAAAAAGCAGTTAGGTTTCTTTGTGTAATTACTATAATGGTAAACAGCACAGCTATTAGATTAGGAAGTGTTGAACATGCTGTTCCTGAATAATTTCTCCTCAACAACTCAACTTGTATTTCACCTGTGAAGGGTCATTTCAGCAATGGTCTATACAATTATGAAGCAGATGAAAGAAAATTAACTATCCCCTTCACTGCGCTGATTGTGTGTACCATGACAGAATCAAGACATTTTTCAGTAAAATTTTTCAAAGTGCTTGGGTGACTTGGAGACCTACCTAATGAAAATAAACGTGCTTGCTCCAATAGCATACATTAAAAAATATACCTCCACAGGGAGCTGAGGGCTTTCAGATCTTCCAAAAAAAATGATCCTTTGAGACTCAAATACTGAAAAATAAGAAAACCTCACAAATCTTCAAGAGCAGGATTCTCATGTATCCATTTACCTCCAAAGATACCCAAGTGTTCCCCAGTTAAGTTATCATGCCTAACGCTCTGCTTCTCCATGTACTCAGCACATAGTGGCACGCTGGGGATGAGGACACCTTAATATTTCACCTCAAATTAGATTCTCAACCAAGATATTCCCTCTATCTATTTCACCCTAAGCGCTAGGATGGCAGAAATTCTCAAAATAAACATAGAGAGCATGTATTTTTAAAAAAAAAGACACACACAATGGAAGAGTAAGTTGTGTGCTCTTCTTCAGACTAACTTAATGAAAAAAAAGTAAGTAATTGAATAAAATGCTCAAGTAATCCTTGGAGCAGAGATTTGATTAATGTTTCTTTCCTTCCTTCAAGCTAAGTGTTCTAATCACTAAGTCACTGAAGAATGCTCTCTTTTTCTGAACAAAGTAATCCTGAATTTTCTTCTGAAAAGATGCAAAAAGCCTCTGGCCCAGTCCAACCTATTTTCTAGTGTTTTAAGCCTCTCAGCTTAAAAGTTCAATGGAACCTAAGATATTTCAAACATAGTAAATTAATACATGCAATGGGATTTTTAGGGTTTGTTTTGTTTTAAATGGTGGTGCATAAATAGATTAAGATGTCTGAAGATGAGGAAAGACCTATAGCTTAAAGATGGAAGCTAATGCAGAAACTTGTTGTGCTTGAAAATAACCATCTATTGCCTAGAAGGCACGCAGGACTATGGAATCTAAATAAAAATTAAGTATCATTGTAAAGGCTTGATCTAAACTCCGATGTCTCAGTACTACTAAAATAAATTTAGGGCACTGCAGAAAATTTACCCTAGATCTCTGTCTATGCGTCACTGCAGAGATATTCGAGACCACAGGTATCTTTAAAACACTGTTACACTGTGTGTTGTGTAAAAAGAAGAGGTTAAAAAAGAGGAGAGAGCTGGTCAAGTGGTGTGTGGAGGGAAAGGTGCTCATTGTGGTCATCACTAACTGCTGCACTCCAAGCAGGATGAATGGGTATGAGAACAGACTGAAAAAAACCCAACCATTGTGAACAAGAGGCTATGCTGAGAAGGATTTTGAAAGCTACAGGAAAGGGTATAGCAAGGCCTTTCAACAGGTCTAGGGAACTTTATTTTAAGTGTCGAACAGTTGCATAAACCGAGTTCAAAAACAACGTACTGGAAAGAAAGAAAACCTTATGGATGCAGTTCTTACTGGCACATCAAGAGTGGTTTACTGTGAGTGACTGTCTGAGTCTTATTTCAGCAAGGTCCTGAACTGAGTATTTTTGTCTTTTTATATTTCTCCCAAGTTGAGTGCAATATTATTCAAGAATGGTCTTTTCTTAAGCTGTTGTACAAAACAGAACTTACTCTTTTTGATACAATGGGGAGCATGTCCAAGCGAGCACTTCTGTGCTTTTAGAGGCACTGTTTACTCCAAGTAGTTTTATTGTCAGCATAGTTTCCCTCGGAAGAGCCTTTATTCGTAGTGGAAAGTTGATTCTAAAAGAAAATCAGAAAGGAGAAAAATAAAGGTGAAAAAAATAGCACTGATACCATTTTTCTAGATGCCTTAACACATATATCAAGTAATAAATTACAAGAACTGCGCTCTAAGGGAAAATATAGTTGACAGATCCCTTCAACGCATTGATGAGTACTGCCAACTATTAACTTGGGTCACAGTACTTGAAAAGAGGCATGCAGAAAACTCATTCACATCAGTGGTAGCCACTGGAGCTGAAAAAGGCAGAAAAAGCTTAGTTAAACTTTTGCTTTAGAATTACCTTATCAATAAATGGCTATTTCAGAATAAGCATCCCCTAAGGGTGAACTGTAAACCAGTAGTTAGTTATTTGCTGTCTCGTATCTTCAGAGGAAAACACTACTTAAGAAACTAGAAGTTGCTTGTGAGTATGATAATAATTCTCTTGTTCAGATGTGCTTTGGTGGTATGTTATTTCCCAAGCACTATTTAAAGACAGATTTTGTTTTAACAGCAATGAGAGACATTTTTAGTGAGAAAATTCAGATCTATCAATATTCATCTCAAATTCATATTGACCATTAGTACACTTGGTTGGTCATTCAATTTGCTTATATAGATTATACAAATTGATTTAAAATCATAATTTAGAACAATTCTAATAAATACGGTACTTTCATGCTGTACAGAAAAATCACGCTTGTAACTATGCAGACATGTGCAAGTCTGTATTTTCTTTTTCCTGACGAGAACACTTGTGGTGGACAGTGCATTTCTAGCTTTTTCAATGTATTTTCAGTATAAATTTAAATTCCTCAAGTGGAAAGTGACATTTATTACATATTTCTGTATGAACAAAATCAATATAATGAGCTAAAGGAATTATTCCGCATTAACAACATACGCATTAAGAAAACAAAAGATCTGCATAAACTTGAGATTAAGAAAACAAACTAAAAGATAAATAATATAGATTACATTTGTTTATCAGGTATTCACAAGCTAGACTGACAGAACAATGCAACTCTCAACTTTTTAAAAAAGGTATAGTCAAACAGTAAGCAAATGTAGGATGTAGCAAATGTAGCCTGAAAAACATTAGAATTATGGGTAGCAGAAATAAGGTACGGTAAAAGCATAAGGTAAAATTAGCATAAGATTTTGCTACTGGTTCCAAATTCGTCAAAATTCTATTGGCTTCAGGCAAGTTTCCTTGAATGCACTGAGGAGCCACTGAAAGATAGTTTTCAGCTGAAATTCCGAAGTACTCCAAATTAGCATTAGTGTCAAAATTTCAGATGATCAGTCCTAAACATTTGGAAATTATTCAAATTTGCATACCTCTCTCTTTGAGTAGCAAAGTAAGTCAGCGATTTCCCACTCTTTCTAATTAATATGAATAGAATTGAGAAGCAATTCTTAACTGTCTTCCTACATGTCCCTATTTATAGCTTTAAACCCTGCTTTCCCTGTCTCACTTCCTCTACCTCACTTATAATTAGTTAGAAACAATTATTGGGAAACTGAACCATTCTACATGATGTAGGTAATTTGTCTATTTTTTTCACTTAGAGACCAACAACTCTGCCCATGTTACATAAAACTGACAGAGTTACGCTTTAAAGCATTATTAATGCTATGAAGGAGACAAAAGTAAAAAATGAGACATGGATTTTCTAATACAGACATTTGTTAACACGCCCTGTGAACCTGGAGCAACGGAAAATCTCATAATCTCACTGCAGAAAGCATATGCTTGCCAGAGGTTCCCTAGGATACAATATACAGCACTACCAGATGCACACCAGCAGGAAAAGAGCCTGGAAATTTCGACAAGAGTTAGACATCCTGAGAGTTAAAGTATGGGCCAAAGAGGAGCAAAATTTCCCTTCCTGTGACATTTGATACACAGAGAAGGGGAATATCTGTATGTCTTTTTAAGAACTTTGATTATTTAATGTCTGAGCTTACCCAGTTGGTATTATCCCTTCTGACTGCAGGAGGCTGAGTGAAATGGATGAGTAAGAAGAGGAAATGGAACAGAGGCCAGAAGAAAGACACCCTGTGGGTGAACAATTTCGATAGTAGTTGAGAAGAACAGAGAAGCTACTCACTAAGAAGGTGCTATTCACAGATGTTAGATAAAGTTATACAGCTGGTTTAAAAGGCCAAGGGTCTATAATCAAGAACACTCAAAACAGAAGAGCTCTGGGTAACTCAGGCTTTGCCTTGAGAGAGTATAAACAAAACAGACAAGCCAAACAAAACATGAAGAGAAAAACTCAATGCCAAGAAAGTATCTGAAATGAATAATGGTAGGCTTAATGTTAATTCCATTTTTCGTGTCTGTAGGTTTAACATAAATTACAGAGGATGGAAAAAGAGGAGCTGGTGGAATAAATATATTAGGAGCAATCCGCTAAGGCAAAAGAAAGAAAATAATTAAGAGGTCTCAGTCAATGGAAAATGAAACTGATGAGAATATATAGGGGGCAACTGTTGGACTCTCCTGATATTGTGCTACATACTATCAACCTATTTGAACTCTGCACCAAGGTGACAATTACACTTTTCAAAGATAACTTACAAACTCTAAAGTATACTCCTGAAAAAGGACAAACAGAAGAAACAATAAATGAGGCAAAGTCCTTAGGTATCATCAAGTGATTATCATCTTTTCTGAGAACATTCTAGTAAAGAATTAATAAATGACTTCAACAGAAGTTCACGTTTAAACACAAAAACGTATCAAGTTAAAGTTGAGACACCAACTTGCTAAAGCACTTGAAAATACAAACTAAATACATGAAAATCAGCAAATAAAGCAAGTTTTCCATATAAACTCTCTTCCTAGATTCGTAATTATCAAAACACTACTCTCAACTTTTTGCCTTGTTTGAATCAATCCTAATCTAAGATCAGGACTCATTTTGAATTAGCTAGGTTTATTTTTCAGCCTGATTTATCCCTAATAATCGACTTTCTAATGTAATAGAAGCTCTTCCTGGTGACCTTTTACCACATGCACTTTCAATGGCTGTGATTAACTGAAATAGCATATGGGTTAGAATGAAAGTAGTACTTTGTAATTCAAGGCAAGAAACTTTACAAAAAATAAATTGTCTCCTCTTTAAACTTTTTATGCAAACATACTCCCTTCTGTCTCAGAAATGTGATGGTATAGCCAAAAGATAACCAAGAGGGAACATAGTTTGGTTACAGATTTGAGTGACATAGACTTCCTACCATAGGAAATGGTACCACTTGATGACATGGAAAAACAATTGCAGTAATACTCACTTTACTGAAATACTCAATTTTTCAATGAATTCCAGCTTGAATTTTTGCAAAAAGTACTGATTAGTGGTTATATGCATGTATTTATTGTAGGAAAGCAAATCCAGCCTGTTCTGTACTGTTTTAAATTATACTGGTTAGGCACATAGCACCTTCAGTGATAATGTCACACCACCTCTACTGTTCATTCTCTCTGTATATTTCAAAATATTCAGAATTATTCTGTCAAGTTTGGTGCTGTTTGTTTATTCTTTCTTAGAGAGTTAGCAGCACAAATAGCAAAAAAACTAGTTTTCTCATTGCAGAACTGTGACCATTATTTCATACATAAAATTTAAAACAACATAAACACTTCCTTCCCTACACATACTTCCATACAGGAAAGATCTTCTGGCATCACCATCCCACTTTTTTCTGATACCACACCAAAGCCATATTGTGGTAAGCACAACACAGTAAAGAAGTCAGTTCCTGTCTTTAAGTGGAAATGTTTGATTTTGTTAAGTGCTGTGTTAGATTTGGAATAAGACCAGAAACTATTGTCATGATCTCAATATTTTCAAGTCCTGCAGTAAAAGTATGCTTTATTAGCATTTCTTTTCTGAGAAGAATCTGCCCTGCCAATCCAGGAACATTTTAGTGACTCACAGACAGGGGAATCATAGAATACCTAGTTAGAAGTGACCACAAGGATCATTGGTCCAACTTTTCTTGGCAAAAGTACAGTCTAGACAAGATGGCCCAGCACCCTGTCCAGCTGAATCTTAAAAATGTCCAATGTTGAGGAATCTGCCATTTCCCTGGGGAGATTATTTGAATGGCTGACTTTTCGCATTGTGATAAACTCCCCTCATGTGTTCAACTACAATCTCCCCAGGAGTAACTTGTACCCATGACCCCCATCTTCTTCATGTGACTCCTTGTAAAAATGGAGTCTCCATCTTCTTTGTGGCCACCCTTTAAGTACTGGAACATGGTGATGATGGCCTCCCTAAGGGTTCTTTTCTCCAGGCTGAACAAGTCCAATTCCCTCAGCCTTTCCTCACATGGCAGCTTATCAGTCCTTTGATCATCTTTGTGGCCCTTCTCTGGAACCTCTCCAGTCCATCCCCATCTTTTTTGTATAGCAGGGACCAAAACTGAAAACAGTATCCGAAATGTGGTCTGAAAAGTGCTGAGCACAGTGGGATAATGACTTCTTTGTCTCTGCTGGTGATGCCCTCGATGATGCAGCCCAGCATCCTGTTCTCTTTCTTTGCCGGAGCAGCACACTGTTCACTCATATTGAGCTTATTGTCCACCGGACCCCAGGTCCATTTCCACAGAGCTGCTCCCCAGTCAGGTAGATCCCAGCCTGTGCTGCACCCCTGGATTATGTTTTCCCAGGAGCAAGGCCTTACACTTGTCCTTGTTGAACTTTGTAAGGTTCTTGTTAGCCCACTCTTCCAGCCTACCCATGTCATCCTACAGGCTCTCTCTTCTCATTTTGGTGTCATCAGAAAACTTCATCATGGTACACTTGGTCCCATCATCCAGATCACTTATGAAGATGTTAAACAGCGTTGGGCCCAATATCAGTCCCTGAAGGACTGCACTCGTGACAGGTTGCCAGTATGAAAAGGAACCATTTACCACCACCCTGTGCATACAGCCTGTCAATCAGTTCCCCATCCGCTACACAGACCACTTGTCTAGACCGTAGCATGTCAAATTCCCTAGGAGGAGGCTGTGGGAAGCTATATGAAAAAGCCTGGAGAAACCCAAGTAGACAATGCCCACTGCTCACCTCACATCAACTGAGCATGTTACTTTGTCATAGAAGGTCATCAGGTTTGTCAAGCACGAATTGCACTTGGTGAATCTGTGCTGGCTTTTCCCAATCACATGTTTCAACTGACTCGTGACAGCCCCCAGGAGGATTTGTTCCATAACTTTCCCAGGGACTCAAGTAAGACTGATGGGCCTATTGTTTCCTGGATTCTCCATTAAGCCCTTATTGTAGATGGGGGTGACATTAGCCTTCTTCCAGTCTGTTGAGACATCCCCCAATCTCCACTACTTCTCAAAAATTATTAGGAGTTAAAGCTTGAGCTATAAGACTGATAGCTGATTTAAAATACTCATTTGCATTTTGACTCAAAAATAGCATCCATTCACAAAATCCAGTTCTGGATACAAGCCAAAATGTACAAAAATAATGGCACATCTGGCTACCTAGTTTCTTGGTATGTGCTTCTGGACCTCTGGTCATTAGGTAGAAGAAACCTGCCCTCGTGTTTTGATACTTAATATAGATCAATTGGCTTCAGGTGGAAAACATGTGAACATCTTTGATGGTTGAGTGAAACACTGAAAAGTCTGCCAGACAGATGTAAATTTTTGGGTTTGTACTTTGCAACTTATTTGAATTGGATTTTGAAAATTATTTTTGAAACTTAAGCAACAATAAAAAGATGTTCCTGAAAACTATTATTAAGTTTTGTACAACTCCAGATCTTGTTTCTGACATTTAGAGCCTCTTACAAGCATCTATGACCTGTGAAAGAATTTGACCTACATAATTAACTGCTTCTTTTTCCTATAAGGTTTCTGATAGAATTGCAGACATATAATACCGATTTTGAAAAGGCAGAGGTTTAAACAGAAATCTTGAAGCTTTACTCTGATTTCTTTACATTTTCATGGAAATGGAAGAAGACCAGAGTTTCTGTTCCAGTTATAGCTAAAGAATGTATTGCTATTCTATATTCTTATATTTTGTTTTAGAAAAAGGATACGTAAGATGCATTCCAGAAAGGCATCAGCCACTTTTTAGAAGCCAAAAATGCTTATAAACAATTTAATCCTTCCTCTACACTTCAGTTATATTTGCCCATTTGTACCATAAGATAGTACTTGACCAAAGCTTGGAGTAAGTGAAAATTCCTACAGAGCAAATGGGAATGGTTCATTTTTTTTTAATACACAAGGATAACAGGTATTTCCAAATTACACAAAAGATTGAGATTGGACATTCAAACTCTGTGGATTCAACTGAGGTATCAAAGCAGATGTTATGCCTTAAAAGAACTAATTTAGATGCTTAGCAGAAATGCAGCCATTTTGTTTCTTAACCACTGGGCAGACATACTAAGCTCCCTACATCTTTTCAGTAGTGTTGTGCAAGAAGGCCATACAAAACCTCCATTAAGATAGATGTGTAATAGGTTTGACATAAAAAAGGTCTTTTTCTATCTGACCACCTTAAAACCATTGTATGTCTTACATAAAGGCAAACAGAAGTCATTAATTACACTCCATTTTCAATTATAATTAAAAAACCCCTTCCACATTACTTGTAGTCCTTGTTCAATTGTAATATAATCAAGCTGCTTTCAGATTTAGAACACAGTAAACAGTGAGGTAAAATACTGTCAATTTGAAAGAATATAAATATAAGCATGCCATGGTCAGGAAGCTGGAAGAACACAATACTACCGACAAATCATAAAAAATTGCCTACTTCTTCTGTCCCATCTATTGCCTTAAGCGAAAGTTGTTTGTGTGTGTGCCTTGCTTTTCAGTTGAGTCATTGTCCTCAAAGCAGACAGGCTGGTGATAGTCAGCTGGTAGTCTTTACTCTGAAATTCCAGTCTCAGACTAAGGTCCTCATTTTAGAACTGCAGATCCTTCTTATCAAAAACCAAACAAAAACAATAAAAAACCACCCACACCACAAACACCCCAGAAACAAACAAAAACCACTAATAATCCCACAACAGCTTCATTCTTTCCTTAGGCACATTACAATAGGTTCTCAAGTTGGATTGCATATATATTGGAGGTGGATCCAAATGGTGGAAGCTTTCAAAAGAGAACAGAAATACAGCCTTGGTTGTATCCCCTTTGGTTTCAGTATTGCTCCAGGATGTCCCCGGTGAATGACCAGGCCAGCTTAGTGTAGCTTATTGTCAGACCAGACTTAGTCTTATTTCTCTTCCTCTGGCTGTCCCACTCCTTTCTCACTCCCATCTCCCTAAGTTCCTCTGAATTCTGTGGAGTATAATTTGTTTAGTAGAAGACCCATAACAAAGATGTGAGGTTTTGGTTTTTTTTTTTTTAAATGTATATTCAATGTGTAAAATCTGTCAGACAAACATTTATCAAACACAGACTAAAACTTACTTCTCATTCCAGTCAGCCAGGAAGAAGAAGGACCTTTTAGCTGGTATATTTTTGCAGATCTTGACTTGACATATTGTCTTCCCAGCATAAGTTAGCAAACAGGTAAAAGAGAAAACTTTGTAGCTACAAAGGGAAGAAAAAAGAAAAAAAATAGATTAATTGTAATGCAACACAGTAAATTTGGGACTTACCATTCAGAAACTTTGGACGATCCATCCTTACATGCAAAAAGAATTAAAATAATGAATCCTATATCAACTGGGGGGGTGGAGAAGTTTATAGTTTGTTTTTTGTTGTTTTTTTTGTTTGTTTGTTTGTTTGTTTGTTTGGGTTTTTTAAGTTTCAAATTCAGGAAAAGTACTTAAGCTGCCTGAATTCTGCTCCATGTTTTTTTCATTAAGGCTAACATTTTTTTTCATTATTACAGTCAAGGAAAGTTTGGACATAAGTTTTGAAGTGTTAACAATTTCAGACAACAGTAAACCTACTTATATTTACTTTTCCCAGTCAGTAAAAAAAAAAGATTGGTAATTAGGGGAATCTATGCATTTATTATAGCAGAACCATTAAAGCCCTCTGTGTTGCCATTCTTCAGATATTTAACTGACTAGCGTCATAGTGTAATTTGGATCTGGGGCAATCTGTTGGTTTCATATTCTTCTTACTGAAGTCATAAAATTCCAGTCAAAACAGAGGAATAGTGTAATCAACTGATTTTTCTCAACTGGTCTTGTAACATCCAGATCTTCCTGCCACTCTCAGCGTTAGACCACATTCCGAACAAGAATGATGAACATGAGAAACAGAGTCAAATCTGAGGAAAAAATGTGAAGCATTTGCAGACTGAAGGTGCATGGGTTTGCCTTATTTACAAGTATGATTATAGATCTCTTCCAGAACATTATAACAACTGTTACAATTATTGAAGCAGATATACCTTCGCTTCCCACCCGCCTCCCGCCCCACTCTTCTTATTTTAATTAAAAGAAAGGGATCTGGAATCTGTAGCACCTATGAGGCATTGATGCAGAGAAAGGAAAAAAGTACCTCACAAGACCAGAAAAACATTCTGTTCTTAGACATGGCATCTTTCCTCTAAAGTCTGAACATTACAAACAGTTGGAGGATAGTGCAAGAAATAAAAGGTTTTAATAAAATAATGATTAAGCACTGCTGTTTAAACAGAAGTACTGATACATGATATACAGATATAACCCTGATTTATACACCGTAAGGACCTAATCCTGAAAAGATTAATGCTTCCACAATGCTTCAGTCTAACTGAAGTCAGAAAGATTGTTCAGAGTGCACACATGCACTTCAACACATTTTAAGTCTTTGTAGAGCATTTTGTCTAGGTACCTTCCCTGTGAGTTCAAAGGCATGATTATATACAGTCTTGTCCCAAAGATAACCTCATATCATCCAGATGTAGCTAGGAATCTGATTTTTGGGAGATACAGAAAGAAATGCAGCCAAACACGAAGCTAACAACTGGCATGTCACTGGCATCAAACAGGGTAAATCTGCTTGGGACTTAAATGAGATAAAATAACAAACTGATTGAAAAAAAACAAAAACAAAAACAAAAACAACAACGAAATGAACTAACCAAGATGGAATGAAAATACAGTCAAGAAAAACAATCAGTTTTGCAACATTACTCTGCAACTTGTAAGGTGTCTACCTATCTCTTTAAGAAGGACAGTAACACTGGAATAAAAATTGAGAGCATAAATAGAAACACTGACAAAAATACAATCCACAAAAGTGAACTTGAAGGGGATTTAACAGCTCACTAACATGATTCTGTAAAACATAAGACAGTTCACTTTCCCTTATCCCAAATGACTAAAAGAAAAGCTGTTTATCACATGCCAGTATGGACAGGAAAAACAAAACAAAACTAAACAAAACACCACCACCAATGTGAAACACTGAGGGTTGTAAAAATTCTAACATTTATAACATATACATATATTACATATATATATATATGTAGGAACATATATTAAAATACATGTTATGATCAGCACCAAGATCATAAAATGTGACCTTTGGGAAAGGAAAAAAGAGTTGTGACAGCCTGCACCAACTCATGCACTGCAGTAATAAGAAGGCAGAGTATGCACATGAATGATGTTAGTAAAAGTATTTGAGGACAGCAGGTGTCAGGGTGGCAGGGTGTCAGTTAAGAAGTTCACGCTGACTATGAATATTGGAAGGACTGGAAAGGGAGGTGAAGGAGGAAGAGATATTCTCATTTTCACATGCTCAAATATAGCATTCAAGTCATCAGTGGCCTTTAGGCCATATGTAATTCCACATTTTTCTGGTAAAACATAAAATGCAGTGGGAATGGTATAACCATCTGCAAAATCAGGATAGTGATTATAGTTCTGTATTTTTAGGTTAACTAATGCAAGTCCTCTTGTATTTTTATTAAACTGCTAATTACAGATAATGCTGTATAGTGCATTCTCTTGTTCACAGTCTAATGCAAATGATCCCACTGTTTTTTAATCAGTCATATGGAATTCAAGGTAAAGTGGGAGCAAGGGAAAAGTATGAATAAAAACTTGGAGAACAGTATTTTGCTGCCAGGCCGGAGTGGTAAGAGAACACTAGTTTTGCTCAAAGTATTCAGAAGAGAACTTCAGCTTTTTATTAAAGATGCCTCCCTTTTTTAATTTCCTCTGCTATGCTGCTGTACCAGTTATACTAGGACCTATAAACCATACTTATTTTAATCACTATCTATAAAGAGGATCGTCAATGCACATGCTTACCCATGTCATGTGGTTTGAGTAGATCAAGAGCAAAAATTGCTGATAAAGCCTCATTCAGATGGAGTTTAAGCAAACACCTCTCTGTCTAACCTGGTCAACTGGCCTTCAGTCTTTCCAGTGACTTGTACTGCAGGGGCCACTCAAAGCCTCAGTCCAAACACTCCTGGCATGCAGCACTCACCCCTTCCTCCCTCCCTCTGAGCAAGCTGGTCACACAAGAATTTGTACGTGTACCCCCTCAAGGCCAGTGCTCTGACCTTGCTTCTACTACCCTCCTTCCACACTGATCAAGGGCAATCATCTAGGTCACCTCCTTGATTCTCCACCTATGAGGTCTGGAAGTCTCCTAATCAGTGAAGCTTAAGTTTATTCTATGCTAGAAAAACAGTAGATATACACCCACTTATTCAGTCTCTACCATTAGTATAGGAGTATAGCCAAAGCAACAGAGGTCAGCTAGCATCTATGAAAAACGTGATCATAAGAGATAACACCCCATCTTGTGAACACCTGCTACATCTCCTCCTACCTGTTCACCCAGGCTTCTGGGATGTTATGGGCAGCAAAAATGGTGAAGCTGAGCTGGGAATCTGGGCTGATGTCTGCACATGAAGGGCTTTTAGGTATGCTGGCAAGTTGGAAATTTGCATCAAAGCTGCTGCTGTAAACATGGATGAGACAAGAAATGGCCATGGAGAGTTCAGTCACAGCAGCTTCTATTAACACTGAGAGAAGAGAAAGAAATAAATAGAAGTTAGCAATAGGTCATTTATGAAGAACCATATTTATCTTAAACCATCAGTTATGGCTTTGAAATGCTTCCTAATAAAATTTAATTAAAATGAACATAACCTACCAACAGAAGCCAATTAGCCATCTGTGCTTCTGAAACCAGCCTTAGCTCATTTCTGGTGTATCATTAACAGTCTTTCATTACAGTGCTTTCAAATTAAGGCATTTTGAAAGTAAGCATTTTAAACTACAGCAAGTTAGTGTGTGCCTCAGATATGCCATTTTAGTCTGTTAATTTTTGTTCTGGAAGGATTTTTATTATGTAGGTATGTTGTAATTTCAGCAGCTAAGGAGCCTCTTAGTTCAAGGGAACTGTCAATGCAGCAGCAGAATGGAGAAAAGGCAGAGGTTAAATTTTATTACTATAAATCTGTTGCAACTGTAGGTAAACAGTTCATAAAACACATACAGTAGCAGCCACCATCAGACCTAGTCAGCATTCAGATGGTCATGGACTGGTGATAACATTACACAGTGGTGGTCACTGAAATACACATCTATGCAGATATGTATGAAATGCAAGCTGTACTCTCATTTATATCACACCTTTATTTATGTTATTTCCCCTGGCTTCAGCTCTGCAGTGCTCTTTCTCTGCAATTACTGGCTCTGATCCATCTTCCCTGTCTCTGTGTTTGGAGTAGCTAGGGGATTGCCTGATTGCCAGTGCAAATTAAAATCCCGAGTCTTGGCAGCTTTCATCGAGTGAAGAGAGCTGGTACAAGCACTCATTTCTCAGGCAAGGGACAGGCTGAGAGATAATGTGTCAGAGTTCGTATCATTCAAAGATCAGGATGATTTGTCTTCCAAGAGGAGTTCCACAAAGTCTCCTTTCCCCCTCAAACCCCAACTCATGGGTTCCTACATGATCAAGAAAACAGCTCCATCACCTGTTACAGTTCCTGACATACTCCCTAAACTTGTCTGGCCACTGTATTTGGCATCTATTAGCTAATACTGTCTATTGACAAAAAAAAAAAAAGAATCCCAGGAACAGGAAGCCTGAGATTTGCTTATGTTAAGTTTTTATGATTATGCAAGAATCCTGCCCAACATTAGACACAGATACCACGATTCACTGGACTTGGCTATCTCAGTTTCCTGACAGAAATGTCCCAGAAAAACATATCTTTGGTCTAGAATTTTGTTCCCTTTTTTTTTATACCTTTTTGCTTTGAAACTAGCAGATACTCAGAACTATTGAGTCACAAAATGTATTGCAAACAGTGCAAAGGAATTATTTTGCTCTCCGTATTAGGCAGGTTTTGCATTGTCGAAATTTGCCGTTTGATATTGGAATACATTTTTACAGAAACGTGGCTATGTTATACATCATTTTAATGTGCTTTTCTCACTTTATGTTATTTGCTAATGACATTACTTGCTGTTTAATTTTTATCTATTTTAGACTATGGAAATGATGTTAAACAAAAAGCAAATTTGAGCAATTTTCTTATTCGAGTTCAAAATGGGTCATAAAGCAGCAGAGACAACTCATGACATTAAGAATGTATTTGGCCCAGAAACTGCTAATGCACATACAGTGCAGCGGTGGTTCAAGAAGTTTTACGCAGGAGACAAGAGCCTTGAAGATGAGGAGCTCAGTGGTTGGTCATTTGGAACTGACAACAACCGATGGAGAGCAATCATCAAAGCTGATCCTCCTACAACTAGATGAGAAGTTGACGAAGAACTCAATGTTGACCATTCTACTATCATTCGGCATTTGAAGCAAATTGGAAAGGTGAAAATGCTCATTAAGCGTGTGCCTCATGAGCTGGCCAAAAAATAATTAAAAAAAAATCATTGTTTTGAAGTGTCCTCTTCTTCTACACAACAACAACAAACCATTTCTTGATCAGATCATGACACACAACAAAAAGCAGATTGCATATGATTGCTCAGTGGCTGGACTGAGAAGAACCTCCAAAGCACTTCCCAAAGCCAAACTTGCACTAAAAAAAGGTCACGGTCACTGTTTGGTGGTTTGCTGCCAGTCTGATCCACTACAGCTTCCTGAATCCCATCAAAACAGTTACATCTGAGAAATCTGCTCAGCAAGTTGATGAGATGCACCAAAAACTGCAATGCCTGCAGCCAGCGTTGGTCAACAGAAAGGGACAAATTCTTCTACACGACAACACCTGACTGCACGTCACACAACCAGCACTTCAAAAGTTGAACAAATTGGGCTCTGAAGTTTTGCCTCATCCGCTATATTCACCTGACCTCTCGGCAACCGACTACCACTTCTACAAGCATCTTGACAACTTTTACAAGGAAAATGCTTCCACAGCCAGCAGGATGCTGAAAATGCTTTCCAAGATTTTGTCTAATCCCAAAGCATGGATTTTCATGCTACAGGAATAAACAAACTTATTTCTCATTGGCAAAACTGTGATAATTGTAATGGTTCCTATTTTGATTAATAAAGATGTGTCTGAGCCTAGTTATATAAAATTCATGGTCCAAACCCACAATTACTTTTGCACCGAGCTAATAAAACCCTCTATGGTTTCTGTGCTAGTCAGCCTTTTCTTGCCCCCACTCCTCACTCATCAAGCCCAGCGGCAATTAACTAAATTAAAGACAAAAATCTTGGCTAGTCTGTAAATGTTCATTACTCAAAAGAGTTGGTCAGCATCTTTTCACTATATTTTTATGAGCTGCTGAATAGAATTTGGTATGCCAAAATTATCACTCATTGACGAAGCTAGAAAACTTTACTGCTTTTTATCACTTTTATGATTAATAAATCTTAGATGAGAAAGAACTATGGTGTTTCACTGATTTACATAGCACAGGTTATGGACTTCCTACAACAGATTCACAGCTTCAGCTAAGCCAGAGTTTATTTTCTAGAAAGGTCTCCAAGCCATAGCCGTTATCTAGGAGATATTGAATACACCACATCAAAGTGAATTGTGACCAAAATTAATAAACCCACAACTCAAACCTCATAATTTATTTCCGGTGTGAAATTATTTGGCATCGCCTTCTCACTGAAGGTGAGAAGAAATGAGACTTGTGGAAATAAGACCAAGGAAAGTGAACTTATATAATCATGGAATCACAGAATCATAGAATGTCCTGAGTTGGACTCACAATGATCATCAAGTCCAACTCCTGCCCCTGCACAGGACAACCCCACAGTTCACACCATGTGTCTGAGGGCATTGTCCAGTCTCTTCTTGAACACTGTCAGGCTTGGGGCCGTGACACCTCCCTGAGGAGCCTGTTCCAGTGCTCCAACACCCTCTGGGTGAAGAACCTTTTCCTAATGTCCAACCTGAACCTCCCCTGGCACATCTTCCTGGCATTCCCTCAGGTCCTATCGTTGGTCACCTGAATGAAGAGTTCAGCGCCTGCCCTTTAACTTTAACCACAGCTGCCAGAAACACTTATTTCTGACATGTTCCTTGTACAGTAAGTTAGAAGGAATAAATTTCACCCTTGGTGAGAAACAGAATAGTCCACACCATCCTCTCAGGTGTTAATGAATATCCCCATAGGTACCTTCAAGATTTAGGTTATTCCTTACAGAAAACCACTTACTTTCTTCTTCTCAGTCCAGTATTACAATTCACATATCATTTTAGTTGTAGACTTTCCACAGAGTCAGTGCTTTGCTGTTACGGCACTGGCAGATGACGTCAATTCAACACACATTAAACGCAACCTCTCTGACTCTATAGGTACATTTTCTCTGGCTAAAACATGCCAAATATCCGGTTGAGCAGAATTTAAAAGGAAAGCTTAAGACCCTTTTGACACTTTAAATATATTTTGGAGAACAGAAGCTTGATATTGTTCTTTCTCACTTATTTTCAGAGGGAAGAAAAAGAGAAAGATCATAAATACATTTAAATCATACACACACATACAAAATCCCCAGAGAAAACCCTTGAGATTTAGGTAAGGTGCTAAGCAGCATTAATTAAACATTTATTATTATAAGATAAAAACATGAAAAGGCTGTAATGCAAATACTGATCAGATGCAGTTGCCAAGCACCAATATTTACCTATTGTTTCCTTCTACTAGTTGAAGAATCCTATGAATTAACCCTTGAAAGAAACTTAAAAATCTCCTGCTGTCCTAGTAACAAAAATGTCTCCGCTACTACACACTTTATAAGGCCTTTGTAACTTCTAATTTTTTTTTTTTTTTTTTTTTTGAATTTGAGGGTTGTACTTATTTAAAAACTGGTCTTGATTAAAAAACCGCTAGCCTTCAGAACAACATAAAACCTCTACAGCCTTAAAAGAAATGACAACATCATTAAATGTATTGTCCAATTACTGCATTCATTCAAAAAGCCAGCAAGTCCAGCAACTCATTTGGAAAAGACTGTTGATTCAATATCATCAGTTCATGGTGCAGAGTAGACTTTCTGGGATGGGTCCCAGAGAACTGCTGATCAAATTCCAAAAGCTGCTTATTATGTCTGATCCGGTGAAAT
The DNA here is from genome assembly GCF_037038585.1 of Patagioenas fasciata. Lineage (NCBI taxonomy): Eukaryota > Metazoa > Chordata > Aves > Columbiformes > Columbidae > Patagioenas > Patagioenas fasciata. The sequence continues at coordinate 135,838,499 of NC_092520.1, read as the reverse complement.
CCCTGCCTGAAGTGGCATGGCTGTAGACATTGTGTAAACATTCATTCATCGGCTTCTAAGAAACACGCACGGACTCAGTTTTGTACCAGTTTGCAACCTGTCTTTTCATACTCTGGATTGCAGCAAACTCCAATACTAGATCTCTATTAATGTGAATAATCTTATTCCTTATTTTCTTGGAACACTTGAAGCTGCAGAAAGGTGCTAACATCTAGAAATGTCTGTTGCTCCTCACATTTAGTTCTGAGTGCTAAAACGTTAATATAATTTTCTAAGGCCTTCATACAGAGGAAAAAGAACATTATCCAGACTCAGGCATAACATGGGTAAGTACTGCTCTATTCACAGCAGTGGAATAATTTGGTCTACAGAGATAACACTGTTAATAGAGCCAGTTATTGCAACACTAAATCAAGGCTAGATATTGTGAATATAGTCTTTGACTTGCAGTGACTCGACTGTCCATGGTGAATGGCTAATATTAAACCTCTGATAATCCTTTATTAAAGAGAAAGATTAAAGCCATTTCTAAACAAATCATTAAGTAAGGCTTTAATTTTAATAGTCTCCTCTATCTTTTTCTCTTTTGTGGTAAAGTGAAGCTATAATGAAGAGAAACAAAGTTCTTTTATGAGACTCAAGGTAATAACTATCACCTGGGGGAGGAAGAGGAGAGGAAAAATAAATTATTAGTTGGTGTGACTGATCGCTGCTCTTGCCATTCAAATTTGACCCTGTTTTCTTCAAGATAAACTTGAACAGTACAGCAGAAATGGGAAATGCAGTGTGTTTCTTCCTCAGCTGTCAATGCTGACTCCATTTGCAATTGTGCTGCTAGAGAAAGCAAAGCACATGGATTTTACCTTCCCAGAGATGTGGAAAAATTTACCAGCAGTGAGCTAAAGCAGTGATTTTACTTTAGGGCCACAGGACCCCCATGCCTGCAATTCTAGCCAACTAAGCATAATGAAGTAAAAAAAGGGCAGGAAGCAAATGAAGTGGAAAAGAAAACAGAAGGGTGATTTCAGCAGGAATACACAACTCACTGAATACTTGTTTTTTAGTTCTAGCTTCAGCAGGTGAAAATATCATCTGGATTCTTCTCAGGCTCACTGTCCCTAGGTCAACGGACAGGGGGCCCCACGGCATTATCATGAAGGTGAGCACTGAGAAGACAGGGACTAAGGAAAGCTTGTGGCCCCAAAAGAAAACATGTATAGAATGGCTTTGTCCACCTCTTGGGGATCAGACCTGGGTTCCAGAAGATCAGTTTTGGTCATTGCTTTCACACATTGTTTTTATCAGACATACTCTTAACATCAGCTTTGATATGATAACACTGTTAACAATCGTTAGCCTGACTTTTAATATTTTGCTGGCTTTTAGAAGTTTATTTAATAGGTGCAGATGTAGGGCATGTAGCACATTGAAACTGATATGAAATGTGTATCACTGCATGTAAGTGGTCAATTTGAATTTTGGTTACCTTGGACAACTTTGAATGTAGGCTTCTTCACAGAATGACTAATGGCCTGGCAAGCTTTGACTTGCAACTGGTAAGCTGCAGTTTCTAACATTACACTACCAAAAGGATTCTGCAATTGTTATGAAATTAAGCTGTCCCGAGAACAAACACAGAAGCATCACTCTTCAAAGGTGAAAGTTTCCTGGCATAAATAAATTTGTATATAGAAGTAGAGATTCAACAAAGTCCAAATTTGGAAATATCTTTAAGTAGATAAATGTTTTAACCCCTTTCCAATCAGGTGTCCTGAAGAGTATGCAAAGCAAGATATTCCTAAAGTAGTTGTTGATTAGTAACTACTAATTCTTTTCATCATCAAGAATTAGCTGCCACTAAGAGTATTAAAAAAACAAAAAAAAGATAAATTACTACATCCAAAGGAGAAGAATCCTAGAAACTGTATTTACCTTCTCCTCCCTTCTGCACCTGCATGTTCTCCCATCAGTTCCAGCTGTTTAGTTTTTCCTGGCAGCTCAGAAATAAAATTGCCTTTTTTTTTGTTTGCTGTTCATGAACTTGAATAATAGTAAAACAATAAGCCTGGCATTTGGAATCCTGCATTGAGCCACCTCTGTGTTTGAAAGGCTGCTGCAGTCTTTGTAGCTGGTTCACCATTTTGCCTCTTTGAGTACACTGCAAGTGAGAAAAGCAGACAGATGGGAAAAAAAAGAGGGAAAAAAAAAGCATCTGAGAGGCCACATTTTTCCTCAACTGAAACAGAGAGAGACCACCGTTCCACAGCACACCCCAGCCCACTGCAGTGCTCAGACAGAGGGCCCCCAGCAGCACACTACAGGCCAGACACAGAGGGGTAGGGGAGGACCTGTGTCCAAATCACAGAATCACAGAATGTTGCGGATTGGAAGGGACCTCAAAAGACCATCTAGTCTAATCCCCCTGCTGGAGCAGGAACACCTAGATGAGGTTACACAGGAATGTGTCCAGGTGGGTTCTGAATGTCTCCAGAGGAGACTCCACAACCTCCATGGTCAGCCTGTTCTACTGTTCTGTCACTCACTATGAGGAAGTTTCTTCTCATATTTAAGTGTAATCTCCTGTGTTCCAGTTTGTACCCATTGCCCCTTGTCCTATCATTGGTTGTCACCGAGAAGAGCCTGGCTCCATCCTCATGACACTCACCCTTTACATATTGATAAACATTAATAAGGTCACCCCTCAGTCTCCTCTTCTCCAAACTGAAGAGACCCTGCTCCCTCAGCCTTTCCTCATAGGGGAGATGCACTATTCCCTTAATCAGCTTCATGGCTCTGTGCTGGACTCTCTCCAGCAGTTCCCTGTCATTCCGGAACTGCGGGGCCCAGAACTGGACTCAATATTCCAGGTGTGGTCTCACCAGGGCAGAGTAGAGAGGAAGGAGAACCTCTGTCAACCTACTAACCACCCCCCTTCTAATACACCCCAGGATGCCATTGGCTTTCCTGGCCACAAAGGCACAGTGCTGGTTCATGGTCATCCTGCTGTCCACCAGGACCCCAATGTACTGTCCCCTCTGGGAACCTGAAACAGGCACCCGCGACAGGACAGACTCCTGCACGGGCCTCAGTCTGCGAGCTGCTCTACAGTAACACTGATGGTACCAGGCACTAGCCAACACGTCTGAACTGATTTTCACTGAGGAATTAAATAAGGCAGGGTCTACTCTTCTTATGGCAGTACATCATTTAAGACAACACACTAGGTATGCAGCAAAAGACAACAAAGTACTAAAACTTCAGGAGGGAGGAATTAAAGTTATTGGAGTCGAGTAGAAAAGTCATACAAAAAAATAAATTTTTTAGGTTTTAATGAAGTTCCTTATTTTCCCTTTTCTTCACAGAAAAAGTCGAGATTAAGGAAAACTGCTATGACCACCAACTGTAATAAGTTTTTTCACTCTGCTGTTCTTTCTCCATATTTAAATCAAGAGATTATTTTTGAGAAATACTATATCTTATTTACATTTTTCATCACTTAAATTTTAACCTGTCATAATTACCTTACAATATGACTAAATATGTAAACATCTGCAATATGCCAACTGCAACAGTTCGCTAATACAAACAAATAGCAAACCACATGTTTTCTGATGATACATCTTGAATTAACGTATTTTTAAAATAACACTTTACCTTTGTCTGGTGTTTCCACACTTTGAAGTGAATTCTATAAAGACAAAACCCAAGGGAAAAAGTAATCAGTTAGTTGAGAAAAGACCAGATAGTAGTTACAATGGTTTGAGGAGTAGTACTCATAAAAAATAAGATAAGAAAGGGGAAGGATGTATCCTAATATTATGATGACAGTTTCTGCATTAGTATAACAGAGGTAAGAATACCCTCTCCTTCCCGTTGCATATATTCATATTTAAATCCCACAACCACAATGAGGCAGAACCTCAGCATCCTTTCAAAGCTGAGTCTCCACCCAAGTGACCTACATTTCACCTATGTTGCTCTGCCAAATCAGTAAAATTAGCTACGCTTTTCAAAGGCCTTTGAGCATGCAGCTAACAAGAGATGGCCAACAGGAAATATGAGGTGCAGGAATTTAGGGGTGTTTGTGCCCTTGATGCCTAATATTAATTCAGCATCCAGATTCCCACCTCTCATATCACACTGGTGTCAGCAGGCACTCCTGGGTACTTATGACTGTTGAAAGGTCAGGCCAGTTGTTTAGACTGGACTGATCGGTCTAATCGAACTCTTTTTTTTTTTTTTTTCCCCCGGAAAAGTTGCTTTATGAAATCCCCAAGTACAATAACTACCATCGATCAGACCTTATTCCAGCCTCCTCAGACACCAGGCAAAATTATATATTGCTACACTGCCTGTGCCTCCCTGTCAACCCAGGAAAAACCTTGGTCACGGCAGGTAGCTCGGTGTGTCTCCTGGCAGGACAAGGTGGCATCTGCAGCCCTGGGGCCACCGGTGGGACCTGGGCTCATCTGAAAGGCAAGTGCGGATGACCAGCTTCTCCTGCCAGTTGCTCCATCTTCACCTGGTTCTTGCATCAGACTTGCAGGTACCAAGGTGACATACAAATAAGTTACTGAGGTGCAAATCTTGATCAGAGGCGCTAGCAAGTTAATTCTGTGTATTACCTGTAGCTTGCACTGCTTGCACCCGTGTCCCTGAAAGGTTTACTATCCTCTGTCATCATTAATTCCCTTGCAGCGGGTTGAGGATGCTTTGTGTTAGTAGGTATGTATTCAGCCAGATGCTTCTTAGAAATTACAGTGCATGCAGAGGTGACATAAGAAATCTAATGCTGGATGTACATTCTCCCTCTAGTAACCAGCCTGGAGCTGCCAGCATTTGTCTGGTAAATATGAAGAGAAGTCAACTGCTTACTTGAGAGGAGAAAAGCAACCTCCGGGCAGAGAAATATGTTTTCACAATCTTTATAATGCAGTGAGACAAATGGGAACAGAGACCTTTGTTCAATTCTCTCAAATTCTGGAAAGTAAACAACCTTTTGGAACAGTGCTTATAATTTCAACATAGTGTAGCCCATTTAATATATACTGGATTAGTGCCTGTTCTGGCAGGATTTGATCTCCTAGGACTTTTTGTGAGCTACTGTAAGAAAGGAAGGAGAAAAAACAAAAAGAAAAGCAGAGATGAAAAACATTAATTGTGCATCAGGCCCAGTTTCCCCTGAACAGATTTTAAAATCTCCGGGTTAGGCTGGTAAAGAGACTGAATGAATCACATTTATAAAGAGACTCAATCAGTTAAGAAGAAGCTATTACTGGTGCCAGTTGCTTTCATAATCTCTTAACCACGATATGGGAATGCACAGTACTGGGGTTGAGGAGGCAGTGAGGATGTAGTAAGTAGTACAGTATCATCAAACACAGAAGATTGGAAGTAAGTTTGTTTTCCTTTTTTAAAATTTTGTTTTGTTTTCATAACACTAGATTCAAATATAAGCACACCCAGATATTTTTTTTAAAGTATGCAAGCACACATGTACAGATACATATACTCAAACATATACTGGCACACTATGTAATTTACATTGCAAGGAGTAAGCAGTAGTTTCCCTGAGGCATTATGTGCACATGGAGTTTGCCAAATGGATGCATTAATAGACATTCCACACAAAACCACAGTGTACATCACACTAAAGCATCAGGAAACCATGGGGAAAAAGCAATTAGAATTTTTTTCCAGGGATTTCCACCTTACTTGAGATGTAGCAGCCTCAAGAATTTCACTTTACTTGTGGTGCAAGTTACCTGCTTGTCTGAAAAGAGTTTCTCTTGTACATAACAAAAAGTTTCGGGAGTACTCTGCTGGTGAGCATAACAGAAACAATTCAAGCAGACTGACATCGCAGTATTATATCATTTTGTCAGTATCCAGATTTCACACTAAATGTCCCTACACTTCAGTAAGAGTTTAACTCAAAAAAGGTTTAGAGGAGCTGTTATTCTATCAAACATCCAACTGCTGAGTACTAATTTTGGCTACTTATGTTGATACAGACAAAAGAGATGGTTTGTTGTCTTTGTATAAATATTGATAGATACAGAAAAAAAATCTGATTTGCTACATTTATATACTATTCTATAAATGAGGTAGTTGCATATAATGAGCAATCTCTATTTTCATAAAATGGAACAGCATTCATGTTACAGAACATGCAGAAATATATTTACTGCTTTTATGACATTTGTAGTTCAGTTGCTGCTGAGAAAGATGAAGCTCTTCATAAAATCAAAATTGAACATTTTCTAGATTGCTCAAGTCTAATCAACTGTCCTAGCACTTATTTCTCAAAGGAGTGAAAACAAGCAGCAATGGCATTTGCTGGTGCAGGAACAGTTTGATGGGTTTTTTTTACTTTTTTTTTCTTTCCTCTTTTTGTTTGAAGTCAGCTGTTAGTCAGGTCTACCTCACTCAAGGAAGGGAGTAAGGTGGAGAGGGGTATCAGTCAAGGTCACAGCCAGCCTTTACAAGAAGGCTGCAAGGGATAGACAACTAGTTCAGCAAACCACGCCTGAAAGAGATCGTGTTAAGGGATCAAAACCTCAATAACTTCAATACTTTAAAAAAATGAGTAACAATCTAGTCAGTATTCTCCAAGAGAAATGCAGAGACAAGCAGATTCTTATGTGAATATTAGGACAGAAAAATACTTTAAGACTAGTGGTAAAATATTCAACCAGGACAGAATCTTTTTAACATTCAGAGGACAGTATTCAGGACCAGTATCATTTCACTCATTACAGATGAGCAAACACAATCATTATTATCACCACCACCAGCACTTATCATTTTTAGCCTCTGGAGACCACAGCCAGGACCAGCACTCTACTGTGCTGGAGATTCTACATATAGATGAGGAGAGGCGCTTCTTGCTCTGAAGAGCTTATAATTTAAAAAGGTGAAATGAAAAAAGGAAAGTGTATAACTCCCTCTGTGCAAGTAAGTACATGGAAGTTGGTTCAGCACTACCTGAATATATTGGAGATTGTCTATACAGTGGAGTTGGAAACTGGACACACGCTACAACAGCAAGTTGGGAACACTTGGAGCAAGGGTTCTTTTTGTTTGTTTTGGGGGATTTGTTTGCTTTTACAACAAGACAGATCACCCCACAATTCAATTATTTACATAGTAACAATCACTTGACCTCTAAAATAAAAACAGTATTTGCATGGCAGAGACTCAGAAGAGAAGTAAATGTGAACATCATCAGAAACCTTAGGCTTGAAAAAGATGACCTGTACTTTTTGGCTTTTATCCCATTATCTTATTCTTCATGGCATGACATGTGGGGTTTTCTGATTGCTCAGGACCGGCCACACTAATATGAACTGATTTGGCTCTTTGACTACTACATCTCTCTCCCCGCTGGAATTCAGAGACAATGGGTCTGAAAATGGACTCAGGGATACTCACCAAATATAAGCCAGTCATAAAAGGTAGTTTACACTTTGGGTTCACAGGGCTGAGCTAAACACTCAAAGAGAAAATACACTAATTTTCTCTTAACTTTACAAGAAATCTTATAACCAATTAGTCCCAAAATGTTTCTTCTCCTCAAACTCCTTCCTAAAGGAGAACATGTTCTGTTATTGCCTTCTCTATTTTTTTACTGGACCAAGCTCTTTATCAATCTCTAAAGAAAGATGCTGGGTTGACAAAATTATTTTCTCAAGAAAAATCACACTGCTCTGTCAGATGCCTCTCAGAACAACCCAGGTTTAACTGAAAAGCAGATCATGTGAATCACTTGTTACTTCTTTTATCTCTTCACTGTATTTTCTCCCTAATTCACAGGAAAGACTTTTCTTAAATGGAGATATTCTTATTTCCACTTAAATCAACAACATGCCAGATAAAATGAGTGCTGTCACAGACCCATTTACACAGGAATTCAACCCAGAAGAGTGACTTCCAATAATTGATGCTAAAGTAGGCATTAAAAGGTTTAGGATGCTACAGAAACAAGATTTACAGTGACTCATGACATAGACAGAAAGCAAGAGAAGGCACTTAAGTGAATCAGCTGATCAGCTGAGTAACAATGACAACAAAAACCAAGAGCTATGTTGTTTCTTGTAGCTTGGTCCTTCACAATACTCGCCAGCCTTCAGAGAGGCTGTACTGCTGTGACTGAAAATGGGTTAATTTTCTTTGTGCAGTTAGAAACCTTTATTTTTCATAGCTAGCATGCTCATTATTTGGACTTAATTTGAGAACAAGAAGATAACACCCCAGCACAGAGTCAACGTTTTTAATTGCTCTGGTCTGAGAGCCAAGGACACTCTGAGTGCTCTGCCCACAGGTGTGAGGCAGCGAGGGGGCAGAGCTTGACTGACATCCAGACTGATCAATGAGAGTATTCCATTCCATTAGCATCATGCTTCAGATTTAAGAGTGGGGCCTTCCAGTTTCTTGTCCCCTTTTCTCCTCTTCTCTTCCAATCTCTCTCTCTCTGGGGCACAGCCAGGGAGTTTCAGTACAGCCTTTTGCCATTTTGCAGAGGCCTCTGGGCTTTTCTGCCTTTTTCCTCTCTTGTCTCTCTCTTTGGGATCAGCTGCTGGGACTGGGCTGTTTCCTAGGACTGGCTGCTCAGCGTGTTCATGAGGAATTGCTTTGAGTATATTTTATTTCTATTACATATGTATTTACTAGTAGTATATTAGTATTTCGTTATTTTATTAAATCGTGTTTATCTCAATCCAAGTTTCTCCCTTCCCTTTTGATTTTCTCCCGTTGGGGGTAAGTGAGTGGCTACCGTGATTGTATTCCTAGCTCGGGTTAAACCACGACAGAGACACAGCTGGTTCTGCCCAGGGCCATGCAGCAATGTCTGCTCTGTGATCTCTAGTGTCCTGTGTTCCAGAAACATAGTGCAGAGATTTACTTACAACCCAGACCTGCAGAGAGGTACATTCATGTTCCAGAGTCTATTTACTTGGGTCCTGTACTCTACCTAAGTTGGGGCCTATTCCCTCCCCATCTTGCCCATCCCCCTCCCCCACCACCATCTAAGAGGAATAAACAGAGGCTAAGAATGCAAACATTTATTATAAGAGGTATTTCGAGCATCACTGGAGCCTCTTCAACTAACACACCTTCTGCTCTTTGGTGAGTCTTTTCACTTCTCAGGAAGAAGTTTGCCCCTGTAAGATGATGAGTATTTGAGGGTTTGAACCTGCCAAGAGTAAGTGTATATGAATGACAGTATATGACTAATTTGCTATATATGACTCCTATGCCACAAGAAATGTTACAAAAAGAATCACGCTAGCTTTCTCCAGTCCTATGTTTGGGACCTCAAACTATGTATTAAGCAAAAGTAAATAAATTCCACTTATGTAGATAGACATATTTCCAATTAACACTCAGCAGTGAACTCAGTCAACATTAGTGATCCCACAAACAAACAAACAAAAAAATCAAACAAAACAGAAAACCAAAAACAAACAATAACAAACCAACCAACAAACAAAAAATTCAAATGAACAACCAACCAAAAAAAAAGAACCAATAGAAAGAAAAGAGACAGAATAAAAGTTTTGTCAGCAGGTAACAGTCTGAGACTACAATAATCTGCCAGTTTAGCATGTTTTTCTAAACAATATTTGCCATGAGAAAGAAGGACAAGACAGAGACTGTACAAGGGAAAAAAAAAAATCCTTACAAAATCATTAAACTTTTAAAAATAGTGTGAAGAGGGAATTTCATTAGGGTAGGAAACAGTTAGCATGTCTTAAGGTTACATGAGACTTAATCCAAGTGATTAATGGCTTAATTTTGAAATTTGCTGAGCACCTATATTTCCAACATGCTGACTTCAAAAGAATTTTTGGGTGCTCAGAACTTCCGTAAATCAGGTCATAATGACTTGTCCAAGGTCATACCAAAGTGGCTGATGACAAAACTGAAAACAGATACTGCTCTCCAAAGTCTCAGTACACAATTTTAGAGTAACCTCCGGAGAATACACTTCAGTGATTTAAGAGTGAGTATTCCAGCTAAAATCAGGACCATATGATGCTGGTCCTTCTCTGCATACATAGTAGAGATATTTCTATCTGAAAAACTCATAATTTAAGTGACATTTACAGAAGGATTTTTTTTTTTTTAATTGTTAACAACCTATGCTAAATATACGAAAAATGAATACTTTGAAATTGCATGATTTGGTAAATAGGTGACGTGGCAAAACAGAGATTTGTGTTTGGTCAGAATAAAAAAGAACAACCAGAGGAGCACATCAGTTACAATTAAACACAGGGCAAGTCCTCTGTTGGTCCTCTGACACACATTGTCAACCATATTTTTTTATAGTGCCTCTATGTAATGCTTGTCAGAGGACAAACGTGTAGTAAGATAGCAGAATGGCCTCAATCAATCAAAAAATTCAAGCTCCAGTTTTAAAGAGAAAAATAGGACATCAGCTTCCATCTTTTACCTGTCTCTTCACCAATGGCACTGCACGGAGTTTCTTGACTGCATCAGTAATGTCTCTGGTTTCCACAAAACAGAGGACACTGCAGATTGCTTTAACTAATTCAATAACATTATCAACTTCATGCTGTTGAGAGCAAAGAAAGAAAAAAAAAAAATCAAACAGTAGACAAACACCATTTATCAGAAATATCTTCCCATAAACTTCATTCCAGTGACTAAGTGATATCTGCTCATGCAAAATTCAAACACACCATGCATTAGACTGGCTATGTTGAAATTGCTAGTGACCAATAGTTTCTAAGGACAGCACAATTTTTTTTGAAATCCAATTATCTTCCACAATATGTGCCTTGTTGGAAACTGTGACAAATTTAGTATCTGACTGATTTTGATGCAAAACATTGGCTTGTTTGAACTTCAGGAGCATAGAAGCACCATAAAGAAACTTCCGAGAAAACCTGAACCCAAATGATTCACAAACCTTCTGAGGTTTTTATGATACTAGGAATTTATCCCTGGTATTGTCTCCTACCCATCTCTGTGAGAGCTGGCAGACAGCCATGTTCCTCCTAAAAATAGTGACTGTGTGGGAGGCTGCATAATCTGACACCTGTGGACTGGGTACTTCTGCAACTAGCTTTTCTGCCAAAAAAAAAAAAAAATATAAAAAAAAAAAATATATATATATATATATATACACACACTATTAAACCTTATTGATAATAAATTTAGATCTTTAAATATTATCACACAAAAAAATCTCTAGATGAATAATCTTAGAAACACTTTGGGGAATTCAAGATAAAAAAATTTGATCCCAAAGGAAGGAAAATGCAGTCTTCAAATATCAAGTACCCTGTGTTCAGAAAAATAAATTAAAATTCATGGGTTTCCTGCACAGCTATATCACTTCATTAAACCTTAAAGTATATTCTCTGAACAAGTAGAAGCTCTCCTGTAAATATTTTCCATGTTTCTGTAATGATAAACGTTCCTTTTAATATGCTACAGCATGTCTATATACTGATAAAACTATTCCTCTAACTCATCTATGCCATGTCTGAAAAAGAAAAAATGTATCAATATGAACTTTCTATTTTCAAGCTTAAGGACTACATCCAGACTGTACTGAGAAGGTTATCATTCCTCATTAATACAAATAAATACAATAATATATTGAGGTTACAAATTACACATTACCTGACTGAAGTGGAACTAAAGCAGGAATTAATTACATAAAATATCCTCAAACATTTGGTGGTCAGAATTCTTTAAATATAAGTTCTTGGGGTTTTTGTAGTAATTAAAGACAGCAACACCTTTTCATAACAGAGGCTCTAGAGAGAAAAAGGCTGGCTGACTGTGATCTCTTGAGAACTTTAGACCTCCTTTTGGCCCTTCTGCCAGTTTACAACGAGTGCATTTCCTTTCTTTCATATTTCTTTACCACCACTTAGCTTTTTTAATTTAACTCTTGCAGGATTAACTCTATGCACACACACACATTACCAGCAGAAGTACAAATGTACAAAAAGGGTATAGCTTGTTACCATGTATAACATTGAAAAAACAAAGCATTACACGTTCTGGTTTACTGTGCAGTTGTTGGAACGCATATATATACTCATATTTTTTTAAATTCATATATATAGTTTGCAATTAGAAATTAAATAAAATTCTAATTTAGCATTTAATTCAATTTAGTTCAATATAGTTCAATTTAGCATTTTTCTTCTTCACAAGTGGATATAGATTATCAGAACATAATAAATGTCTATAAAGACACATGTATGCGTCACAAATTCTGATCAGGACAGGAGCAACACAAGAGTACTCCCTGAGTGGAGAAACAGTTATACTGCTGGACAGAAAAAAAAAAAATAATGAAACAAAACACCAAAAATAAGTCCAAGAGTTTATATATTTTTGCATTTATAAATGCTGTTCCACAAAAAGAGTTGAATATCTTGGAATATCTTGAGGATTGTGTTCATTTCTGTATAATATGCTATTCCATTTAGAAATAAATTAACAAAGTACTTAATATTTTATAGAAGCTATTATACCATAGACTTTGTTTATATGGTTCCAAGGAGCATATTGCAGATTAAGGAGAGCAAGCTTATTAAAACATTGTGTAATACTGTATACTATGAATGATGGCTTCTTTCACACTATTTCTCTTTTTGCATATTATCATGTAGAGACTTTTTCTTTTCCATATGTAGATATATTACATCGATTTTTGTCCCAAAGAAAGGAAGACAGAGATTAATTTCTTACAGAAGTTTTAAATTTTCTGAAAGTCCAGAAGAAGTAGTCAACATCTTGTATATGTTTTTTTCACTTTACATATTTAAATACCAGCAGAACCTTTGAAGGACACTTTTGTGTTTAAATTATTCATATGACAAAAAATGCTACTTCATTCTAGAACTTCTACACTTTGTATTAAAAATTTACAAAGTTTTCTCTCCACATTAATAGTAAATTCTGAATAGATTTGAAAATGAAGTGCATGTCAAGTGCTTATCAGGGCAATTAGAATGTCTGACTGCACACACTTTTTGTGATCACTCCTTACATTTCAACCCAAACAGCACCAATCCCACCCTCGCCTTATACCAAGTATCCTAAACTTTTAAACTTTTTTTATTTTATTTTCATTTTATAGAGGCACTATCCATCATAAAATAAATTTTCGATTTATTGGTCTTTACTAATGATAATGACAGTGGGCTTTTCACATAAGCGAGAAGCATTGGTATCTCCAAGACTTTTTAACAGACAGCCTTAAACGAGTAAAGCTGGAAGGAAGTAGATAAATGTGGGGGAAAAAAAAGTGAAAATCAACATAATCATGCCCATGTAATCATGTGATGGGGGGCAGTTATAAAGATCCCAGTTTTAACCCTCCTTAAAGGAATCTAACTAGATGTTAGAGAAAATAAGTAAACAAGGAGTCAACCAGTAAATAACCAGCAGTCAACCAGCATTTTTTTTCTTTACTACATATTTATGACTATAACTTTTTATACTTCAGCTCTATAATTTTTCAAGCCACTTATTAAAGCAAAGCAGTAACACTAGTTTTAATTATTATAGGTTGGAAAAAGCCCCATTCACTCTGGTGCCTCCAAACAAAAACGTCTGCATGGTGATCTGACCTATGTCATTGACTTGAAATCCCACTCTTTCAACCAATTCATGTGAGCTTTATTGAGTGTCTCTGTGTAGACAAGACCTTGTTAAAAAATAAAATATTGAGAAATTTAGCTCTAGAGTAACACATGCATATTTGTTGCATAGCATGAATATTTGAAAAATGTCCTGTCTTCCCTTTATAAAAAGTTAATGATCTCAAGTAATTGCTTACTCAAGGTAAAAATCCTTAGCAAAAATAATTTTAAGAGTGCTTCATTATAGGTTTGAGGAATATCTACAGACCATCAGTTGCAGAGGGTGGATTGTAATGCCTCATTAATGTTGAGATTATAGCTTCTTTTGAATTTGGAATCTTCTTACTTTAGGCCCTAAAATTTCAAGTAAGTGTAACTACACTGATGGATCTACTTCAGTAAATAAATACATATGCACGTTTGAGTTTAGGGACCTCAATTTTCCAAATGGTTATGACTGCATCACATTTGATACGCTAAATAGTCCCCTTTGAGAAGTTGCTTACAAAGGAAAGTTCAGTGAATGCCTAACCACACAGTATCAAAACTAGAGCTTTACTTTTTAGCTAGGCACAGCCCAACAGCTTTTAAATTTGTCTGTATTTTGCAAAAGAAAGTGTCAAATATTTACATTAAAATGTAGACTATTTTATCCACATTTATTTACATATATTAATATATATTTATAAATCCATGTAGATGTCTGTATGCATATGTGAATTTGTATACATGTATATGTTCATTTATATATTTGTGTAATGTATACACACTTGTATGTATGTATGTTTTCTGGCTATTCTAAACAGAAATACCATGGATCAAGAATATCCAGAAAGATAAAAATCTGGAGTTGAATACAGGTGACAGATTTCTGAAACAAAGTAAGAATTCTAAGTTTTAAATATATTTCAAATAAATTAATACTTCAGCATAATGAGTTATAACACTAGAAGGGAATCACTGGAATATTTTCACATCACATCAGCATTTTTGGATTTTACTAATATACTTCATTTTTCTTCTAGTTCCAAACCCTAGAAAGTCAGTTAGCATGACAACCTGAAACTCAGACGAAAATAGCCATTTGTTTTCTTCCAAGCTATCACTCAAATATGCATTTGTCCTTTATACAACTGTCCCTAAAACATTAGTTAGCAGAGAAGGTTACCTAAGAGATTTTTTTACTTCAAGCATATAACATTCAATTGGCAATCCACAATACTTTAAAATAAAGCTCTTACAAGTTTTGCTGCCTAAACCTAATCATGCAAAGTATTGCATGCTTGAATATATATCCTAGATACATAAGCTTGTGGGTTCACAAAACCAGGGACAGATTTTGCAGATACATACAGTGTATTATACACCTACTAATTCCAAATATTATACTGCCAACCCAAATTATCCTGGTTCTATTTACAGGTTCCTTGACACTTAGAAACAGTCGCCTTTGATATTTTTAATTTGTAGCACTTTGTTCCTAATCTAAAGCCAAGTTTCATTAAGAGAATTTATATCCTTTCAAAGTCAGGTTAAACATCCTTAATTAAAAGCCTTCCTTAATTGCATTTGAGACAGATTAATAATTAGATGCCTTTCACATAGAATTTAATCCTTTTCTGGTGTAAGAAACTGAGAATAAATACCTCATTTTGTAATAGATATTCCACTTGACTTCTATATTTCATAACAACAGAAACAAGGTTTTGCCTGGAAATCAAAATAAAGAGAAAACATCAGGTTAATAACAACTGGATAAAGAGAACAGGTTTCATGTTTTTCTAACATTCCATAAATTTGGAATAGTTTAATTGACAGTGATTTTAGTATAAAGACAAGTGCTTATGTATATATCATGTAATTCAGCCTGGATCTCCATGGGTTTTTAGTAGTAATTTGCCACAAACCATAGATACAAAAATCTTGTACTTATACCTGGAGGATACACATTGCCCAAGTGAAAGAACTCCATTAAGTAATTTGCTATTTCACTGTCTCCTGAACTCCAAATCCCATTTATTTTACTCTTGAAGGTTAAGCAAATGCTTAAATATTACCTTGAAAAAGGATGGACTTTAATACATGCTACAATGCCTTGTTTCTCAAATGCGTCACAGACTAAAGCTGTAGAGAATCAGGCAAAACTTCTCAAAAACATCTGGAAAAGCTCTAAGTTTCAAAAGTCTCTATTATCAAACTGCATATTATAAAAAGGGACACCATTACTACATAATTCATTAAAATTATTTGCTTACAGTTCTCAAGTTAACATGTTCAAACTGTTCAGCAACTACCTTTTCCACAGTATTACCTAAGCTACAAATTTGTTTACTCCTGTAGATAGACATATACCACTCTGTAGCCCCATGCCTTTGTCACGCTACAGAAGTTACCACAAAGTTGGTACAGGCAGATAGCTGTGCCTCAGCAGAGCTTCACTAAATTAATTAGGATTCTGAACAGGAGTATACAGCTCTCTACACTGAACTCTGGGACAGAAGCTTCAGCTGTAAATCTCACCATTTCAGAGCCACAGGCTCTGAGTATTACCCTCAACACATAACCACAATCAGAGTTTGGCTTTTAAGAAGCATTTGTGTAGTTTTCTGTGTTTCAAGCACTGTGAAGTTTTAGCTGTCATTTATCCGTAAGTTGGAACAAAACAAATAAGGTGCCTATGAGACCATGGCTAAGGTTGTTACACACACGAATGCACCTCCCTTTTCCTTTGACAGCCTCCTCTGTAGGGTCAGATCTTCAGGAAAGGGTATGGAAACCGTCATTGAGACTTCCACACCCTGCCTAGCCTACAGATTCAAAAAACAGACACCTTATTGCTTGGATGGTATTTAGTGGTAGGGTTTGCATGTTGCTACGGTTTGCATGCGCTTTTATGAAAAAGCAGAAATCTCAATTTGTATTCTTTCTTCAATGTTTATTTGGTTTACTCTATCACATTACCCTTTACTTTTTTTTTTTTTTTCCTTCATATTTCCCATTGACTCTTTGTATTAGCACTCTCTCTCTTCAGAAGTCTTAGAAGGCATTTCGTCCCTTTCACTGTTTGGTAGCTGAAAATCACAAAAGTATTTTGATTGCTTCAGAGCAAATGGATGGTTGTTTACAGAGTAATTGTGTGTGTCCTCACATCTCTCAGTTGGGCTAACTAAGCGATCAGAGATTAGGGTTGCAACTATAGTCCAGAGTACAGGTTTCATGGTATGTGGTTAGACTTTCATTATATATATTGTATGTCGAAAGAAGGAAAGAGAGTCATTGCACTGAAATCATCATAAAGAACAAAGGAATCCTAGGTGGCCTTCCCTGTGCTAATCCCAGAGTGCATTTTCCCATAGATGTCTACCATTCACTTCCTCCTACAGATGGCTTTGCCTTTACAGTTTTTTATTTCCAATCTGCAGTAGCCTTATCTAGCCAGGCAGTTTGTGTGTTGAGTAGCTGTCTGGCAATTCCTCCTGTAATCCTGTTAAATCATAGCTAATACAAGTTGTCACTCTCTTTGACCAAGTCTCCAGGCATAACATCTTTTTCATGTGTTACCCAGCTCAAAAGTAGTTCTGAACATGTGAGCTTGCCTGGTTGCCATGATGAGTACAGGTAAGCATGTTTATTAGCATGCTTTGCCTAAACGCAGGCTTCAGAATAATTTCATAAGTCATAATACTAGTTCCAAAAATTAGCATATTTTCCATCAGCTTATTCTACCCTAGAGAATTTTCTGTATAAAGGAGACATATTTTTACATAATTAATAGGAAACAAATCCAGCAACTTGTACCAATGATCAAAATACCTCTATTAATGCCATCCTGCATCTCTGGCTGCTAGGTAACTAATAATACCCATATGTTATCGCACAGACATACCTCATACTAACTAGGACATCTCTGATAGCTGGGTATAAATATGGCAATGCTAACCAACCCATGAACATTCAGTGTTTCTTTGACATTTAGGAAATTCTTGGAGCTGGAAGGGAAGGGAGAAAAGAAATCGAGTACAAACAACTTGAGAGAGTCATTCTCTGATCCCAGCTGGTCTATATGGGAGGAAGAAGACAAATATATAGCATATAGTTACAGCATTCATTTTTCAGTTTCCTGGCAGCAGCACCTACAGTGCAGCAATGCTAGGTTTCCTTTCTAAAATGCTGTTTATCACTGTGCTGCATAACTAAGCTGTGCCTAACTGCATGGATCAGAGTAGTTATGTTATAGCTACTACCACCTCAGTGTCAGAGATTATGGGCCAATAGACTGCAGTTCTTCCGATGTGCTCATTAACTTACATCATGTTTGATTTTCAAGCTACGAAAATCAGTGTGTGAAGTCATGTAGGGGCTGCCAGTTTTACTCGTTCACATTTCCTGTGAGAAAGAATCTGATTATTTCACAGGTAAGGTTCCAGTTAATTCTTTTTACTTCATCTCAAGCCAGTTCAAACAGCTCTTTTTTCTTCTCTTTTGGATCTAACCAGACTGAGCACCTCAATCTATACATTCTCCAGAACACAAATGTTTGTGTGCTGCAATCAGGAATGTAAATACAGCACATGCAGGCAACACTAAGCATTATTTTATTTAGCTAATCTAAATACCGACAGCTGTGAAGACACAGCAATATGAGAAAGTAATCTGCTGGCCTTCCCAGGTGCCAGGCACATTTGCACAGCCTGTGTTGAGCCTATGCTACTGCATCTCCATTCCACTGTATCCATCTACTCCATCTCTATTAAGGTCTAGCTAGATACAGAACTGAAGAATTATAACATATTATAAAGGATAAGTTAGCACTGCCAAAGAAGTTTGCTACAGGGAGTGATTTTTGATCCTTAAGTTAAGGAGTGCATGAAGACTTGTGTTCACAATATTGGAGTAGCCACAGTTAGATAGAACCAGCTGTGCAGCCTGCACAGCACCAAGTAGAAGCTTACTCCAGGCCCCCCACAGTGCTGCTAAGACATGTAGGGGTTTTTATTCCCAAAAAAGTGGGGGCTGACTCCAAAATGCCCGACATAACATAAGTCAGTGGTCAATCCTGAATCCAGTATTGTTTAATATCTTGCTTAATGACCTGGATGATTGGGCAGAGTGTACCCTCAGCAAGTTTGCTGATGACAAAAAACTGAGAAGAGGGTTGGTACACCAAAAGGTTATACTGTCTTCCAGAGGGATGTCAACAGGCTGGAGAAATGGGCTAACAGGAACCTCATGAAGTGCAGCAAAAGGAAGTGCAAAGCCCTACACCTGAGAAAGAAGAACCCCATGCACCAGTACATGTTGGGGGTTGACTGTCCGGAAAGTGGTTTTGCAGAAAAGGACCTGGGCCAGTCCTTGTGGACAGCAAGCAGAACATGAACCAGCAATGTGCCCTTGCAGCAAAAAAGGCTAAATGTGGCTAAACATATCCCAGGCTGCATTAAGAGGGGCATTATCAGCAGGTTGAGGGAAGTGATCCTTGCCCAGGATGGTGAGGCCATAGTTGGGACTATTGTGTCCAGTTCTGGGCTCCTCAGTACAAGAGAGACACGGAGGTACTGGAGACAGTCCAGCGAAGAGCCGCTAAGATGATGAAGGGACTGGAGACTGAGAAAAACTGAGAGCTGGGGCTGTTTAACCTAGAGAAGAGTTCGGGGGGGATGTTCTTGATGTATATAAAAACCTGAAGGGAAGGTGCAAAGATGATGGAGCCAGGCTTTCTTCAGTGGTGCCAGGTGACAGGACAAGTGGCAATGGGCGCAAAATTAAATACAGGAGGTACTGACAGTGACAGAGGACTGGCACAAGTTACCCAGAGAGGTTGTGGAATCTCCTTCCAAGATATTCAGAAACCATTTAGACATAGTCCTGGGTAATCCAAGCTGTATCCAGACATTACTTGAGTGTTATACAAAGAAATAGCTGCTCTTGTCTGTTTTGAATCTGCTACTTTCACTTCATGCTCCCTTTCTCCTGCATTAGAAGATACAGTAAATTATCCTTTCCTGCAGACATTGTCTGCGTTCCTCAGTTTCATAGACTTGTCATCTATAAAATACCCATCTTTTATTATCTCTTAATCAGGGTGAAGAATATTGTTACTTATTTATTTCTTCACTTTTCAACTATTACATTATATTTGAAATGGGAGAAGCAGAACTGACATCCAAATTCAAGATAAATGAACACCCTACACTGATATTGTGGCATAATATTGACCTCCAGGTTTTCATTTCTTCCATAATAATTCCCCCCACCCTTTTTTTTTTTTTTTTTTGGCAGTTGCTGTGCACCAAGCTGACATTCAGAACTATTTATTACAACCCCAAGAACTCACTCCTGGTGGTATAAGTCAGCTCAGAGCCTATGATTTCATATGTGAATTTAAGACAGTTTCCTTCCATCTAAATTTATCTTCTCCAAATTTTATCTGCCACTTCATCATACATTCAACTCAGCGTTGTAAAATCCTTCTGCAAATCATCACAGGCAGCTCCTATGCACATTATGGACAGCCAGTTTCTGTCACTTACCTGTTACCTCTTTTTTTCTCAGTTAAGTTAGAAATGCAATTGAGAGCACAGGGTCTGACCACAGATCTTTCTGGGTCATCACTGCTGGAAAATGTTTTCTCCTACCCATCAACAATCCATGGGACAAGCTGAAATAGTGACCAAACACAGTTCAAGCTTTTATTTTTTCAATATTTATTGAACTTGTGGTTGAAGAAAGAAATTATTTATTGCCTATGCTATCAGTTATTCATTGCCCTACAGTATCAGATGAAATTTTGTGGACCACAGTTGATTTGCAGCTCAACATCTTTTATCACATATCCCCTTTGAATACTCTTTTTGCTGTGGAAAGGGCCACACACTTTACATCACAAGAAATAAAAGTCAGTAAGTGGTGTCTGTACAGACTGGAGGATTGGTTTGATCTCTTTATAGCAAGGACCAGAATGGAAATTTGGGCTGTGGTCCTAGGAAACGAGATGGGTCCTCAGTAAGCAACAGATATTCCCTCGAACAAGTCACTACCTCTCTGTTTTCCTCCATTTCCAAAATGGCAGGTGTGGCATTTACCATTCTCGGCAAAGCACTTTACAACACATTGATGAAAAACATAACAAAAAGTGTTAACAGCTTCTTTATCTAAGTGCATGAAATGGAACATAATGAAAGTTGAATGAGGAATCTATCTCATTTAGAGCTTGTCCATGGTAGGTTAGCTTTAGAGTCAGATGCACTTTGAGTGCCAAGTAAAAACTTGTAATAGCCAGCCTCCATTAAAAAAATAGAACAAAACAAAACATCACTCAACTGTGAAAACACACGCATAATGAAGAGCATATCTATTATTTTTACAGTATTTACTCTTGAAAATTCTCTAAGAACAACATACACAGGAAAATTATGACTCCTCCAGTCCTGGGAATCTTCAGGAAACATGAAAGCTCTAATAAAACCTCCAATGACATGAAAGGGAGCATAAAGGGAAAAATTATACAGATCTAGAAATGACTGTTGATTTTTGCTAAACAATCAATAAGTTCTGAAAATAGGAGCCTCAAACGCTGAACCAATTTTCTTTTGCTTTGGCATCATTCCTGTCCCCAGTAGGTCGTTGTCCTTTGAGGCCAGGAGGCTCACTACAAATATGAACAATTACAAACATAAATACTGTTAAATACCAGTGTTCTTACCGAATCAGTCTCCAGGCACAAGTGCCTTCTAACAGCTGATTCACACTGAACCGTCTCTGGTCATCCTCAAGCTGTGGAAGAGAAGCATATAGTGGGATATAGTATTCTAATAGGAAGAATGTATGTTGGAGAGGTTTCCTTCATATTTTTCAAAGCCAGCAGGTTCTTTTAGGAACTCTCAGAGCATTCAGGATGTTTTGGTCTGAAATTTTGTTTGGTGAATCTCTCTCATGTTACACTGGGTTGTGCTATACAGGAGGCCAAACCAGATTGTCACAGTAGTTCTTTCTAGCTACATACAGATTCAGACTACAGCCAGGCCTCAGTAGACTCTGCCTCTGCTTTCTCGTTACAGGCAGCAGAAGGCACCCTTTCACAATGTCAATATATGCTAATCGTGATGCAGAAATCAGTTTACATCCAGAGCCTCTCTGCTGCCATCTTTTCTGAGAGGCCAGAACGGAGAACATCTGCACCATCCTTTGCAACCTCTCTGAAGGAACTCCTCTCGGTGAAGAGTCACGGAGATGATCAAAGCACTTAAGCATTTTGTGTATGAGAGGTGAGGCTAAGCTGGGGCTGTTCAGTCTGGAGAAAGGAAAGCTCAAGGGGAATCTTATCAACGCGTAAAAATATCTGATGGGAAATAATGAAGATAAGGGAGCCAGTCTCTTTTCAGTAGTGCTTACTGACAGGACAAGAGAAAAAGGCACAAATAAAAACACATCAAACTCCACCTTAACACAAGGAAAAAAATATATATATTGTGAAGGCAGTCAAATACAAGAAGTTGCCCTGACAGGTTGTCGAGTACATGGTCTGGGACAACCTGCTCCAGCTCAACCTCCTTGAGCAGAGGGACTGGACTAAATGATCCAATGAGGTCCCTTCAAGCCTAAACGATTCTGTGATTTTGCCTTATTTGACACATTGGGAACAAACTTGGTCAACACATTCAGATACAGTCTTCTCTTCAGCTCCATGAATTGTCTGAGCTGTGCCTTTGATGCCTCAACTCCTCCTACCCTTTGGAGGTAGCTCAGCCCATGATAGGCATGTACTGCCAGCTTGCAGACACCACCATGTCCTGAAAATTCTGCTCTTTTCCTGACTCATGTTTGAGCACATAGCCCTGTAACTCATAGGGAAAAGTTACTGAATGGCTTGTGACAAGCATGACCCCAAATTCACTGGTCAAGGATGCTAATGATATTTCTGAACAGGTAAAACCCTGAGAGGTTTTACATAAGCATCGAGTGATGAACTTCTGTTTCCATAGTGGCTGGGACAGATGCCAGACAGTATTCTTCTTAGTATCTCTAGAAATGCAAACGATGGCTGAGACAGACGCAGCTTAGGCAAGCAGGCTACAGCCTATTTATTTACATGTGCATCCATCTAAAACATTTGTATGCTCAAAGGCGAAGCAGAAGACGGAAATTATATCTGGCCAAGGATACAGAAGAATCTGAAAGGTGACTCCATTTTAGCCTGGGCTACACTAATGAAACTTTCAGGTTCCTTGTGAACGGAAGACAAACTGGTTTAACATTAATCGAAACACTTCAGCAAGAAAAAAAAAATCTTCTGTTCATCTTTTTCTTTTAACTTTCATACAATGAAAAAATGGATTTTTTAAAAAAGTAAACAACATCATCCAACAGTGGTGAACTATGATCTATGATTTCCACCCCCCCTTACACAGAATTTGAAAGAAATTTGCATTTCCTAAAAGAAAACTAACAATTCTTTTACTTGCTTGGTTAAAAAAGCCTTTTCCAAATATTTTGAATGTTAGTGAATTCAGACCTTGAAAGCTTGTTCAGAATAAGATGAAAACACTAGCATTTTTTTCTAGTTAATTTTAGTAGTGGTCTAAAGCTAACATTCCAAAGCAACTTGCATCTCTGCTATGGTTGGATTCAATTTAAATATGTTAATTGACATCTGAATTAATTCACACTAATTCTGCTTTAGATCACTATATAGAGGTTTGGCAATAGCATCATTTAAGGAGCAGGATCTTGCTGAGCTAGATATGTTACAGATGTTCTGTAAAGAATTCCCATATGGAGTGCTACTATCTCTTTTATAACATAGTGGCAATAAGTGAAAGATTAATCAGATGAATGAAATAGAAGGGGGTGAAGGTAGGAAAAGCATTTTCATGCATTAAGCCTTGAATGTGTGTCTTAGCCCTAAGCACTAACTCCACTTTGTCTGGGCATTTGCTTTTACATAATACAAACACCTGTGTTCCTTATCTCAGTGTATTGACAGGAGAGTGCTAAATGTTATTACAGAGCAGAAGACAGGGTAAGTATTTGGGGGTTAAGGGATGCATTTGAGAGTAGATGGTCTTATTTCAGCTGATTTTGCAATCTGTCTCTGAACCCCACTGAGTTGCTCCTACAAAAATGACTACAAGACATACAAAACCAGGTTATGTAGCACTAGCTGTGCTACATATGGCTCTTACCTAATAACTGCTGGTTTTGTTCACAACTTATGTCTTCTGTCCACACTGCACTCTAAGGCTTGGAGCACCTGACCTCTGACAGCTATCATGCTGCTTCAATGAACGCTAGAGGATGGGTATAATATCTCTCAAGCCTTAAGAACATCTTGGAGTGCTACCATAATCAGAAGCATTCATTCATTCCAAGAAGGAAATAACACCAATCACTCTAGAGTTGCTTGCTATAATACAGTGATCTGATTTTGCTGCTTCTAAACAGAGCAATAGTGAATCACATCCATCTTGAATCTCAGCAGATCATACCCCCCCTTTTTCTTTAATTATTTTAAAAATCACATCACCCTATAGACAAGTAGTGTACAGGTTCTGCAAAATCCACTCTGCATTTTTATAATATCTCTGCATGCTCAGCTGTCACACTGCCACCTCTGGAGACCTTAGAAATAGCAGAGCACATCTAAACTGAGCAATCAAAGGGGCAAGGCTTGAGCTACAGAACAAGACTGATAAATGACAAACTTCCTCATTGATCTCTTACACTGACAGGACCAGAGCACAGGGAACCATGAACAATGTGACACAGACTGAAGGAGGGAGCCCTGAAGCTTAGAGAGAAATTAGATAGGTGTGACTGATAGGAACCCAGAAAGCTTGAGGGGATCTGATGGACTAGGGCAAAAGAGGTGGGTGTTTGTGAATTATTTAGCACCTGAATACATATGGGTGATTATTATATAGAAGAGCTGTCAAGATATGAATATGTTTCTGTGAAACTAGTTAAACTACAACTTTAGTGGAGCTTTCTATAAAATAACATATTACAAAGTTCAAAATTTGGAAGGATGCTACCCACGAGTGAGCACAGATTAACACACAAAAATAAACAGTAGCTGTGTATGCACATAACTGTTGGAAATAGCTAAAAAAATGTTAAAACTCTCAAAGTTTGTTCCTTAAAAAAAAAAAACAAACAACTCTTTTTTTTCCACATCTTTTTAGATGAATTCTGAGGGATGGAAATTTACTTTCTATAAATGGCCTCTAAGTCTATGACTTTCAAATACATTCTATGACCAAAGCCACAAGTTTCAGAGAACAGCAGCAACAAATCCGACTGTGAGCTCAGTGCAGACTACCCTCAGATCCTTGAATTCAGTGTGGCTGGAGCAGGTTTCAGTAGATCCAAAGAGATCTACAGAACGGGGTCCAGAGTGAAAGTTGCACCACAGGAGGTTTAAATTGAATATTGGGAAAAAATTCTTCATGGAAAGGGTTGTCAGGTGTTGGAACAGGTTGCCCAGGGAAGTGGTGGAGTCACCATCCCTGGAGGTGTTTAAAAGGTGTCTAGGTTCTTAGGGACATGGTTTAGTGCTAGAGTTAGGTTAGGTTATAGTTGGACTTGATGTTCCTGAGGGTCTCTTCCAACTGAAATGATTCTATTATTCCATGAAAGGAAACACTGAAGCTTTCAATGCACACAGTCTGCGTCTCCTTCGACAGGTTTTGTCTGGTCCTGACAGATTTGCTGGTGCTCCTGCCTGCAAGCAGAACCTCTCCAACATGAGAGCTCTGTCACAAGCATGCCCTGGAGCTGGAGGAAAGTTCTGGGTCTATGACTTAGGCCAGCACAAGAGCTGCTCATGTTCTTTGCTATTATTAGTAACCTAAAATAACTTCATGGCCTGAAGCTTTCAGAGCCGTGTCAGTTACCATAAAGAGGTGATCAATAATTCACTTGAAGATATCTTAAAATGCCATCCTTCCTGGCTAAACCCTATTGTAGGTTATTAATTATAGTTTCACAAATTCTTTGAGACAATAAATGTTTTCTAATGGTCTGAACAACGCTAATTTGTCTTCCAGCTTGTTAGTTACCTGCCTGAAAGACTATTTTTGTTTGTTTGTAATCATTCTACCAGGTAATTCTAACCAATTCTGAAATGTGAAACATTGAGAGATGCTTGGTCTCTGCTCCTGGCCTCCATAGTGCATTGAAGTATATTAAACCTCATTTAGACCTGTCAAACTGCAGAGTTGAAGGAGACTTTGAGGATATTAATAGAACATGTAGCATTTCACAGTAGCACAGTTTCAAGGGATACTTAAACACAAGAAAAGACTCCCTTCTATTTGAGGTAGTACACAGTCCCTCTAAAACGTCACAAGCATCTAAATAATGGAAAAAAGCCCCCACCTTCTTGTCACGATGGACCACTGACTTTTCTTCTCAGTGATTATACTCAGAATGTTAACACTTAACTCATTATGCCTGGTAAAATGCTAACACCATTAACACTGGTATGTATGAAGATAAGAATGTTTTTGAACTTTCAGAAAATATCTCTTGCTGGCTGCTTTAGTCCAAAAATCCCTCTCTGGAAGCAAGTGAGGCTCTTGTTAGAAAGCCATAGGTATTCTTTGCTGCTTCTCCACTGCAAAGATTCACGCTTTACCCAGGTAATTAGAGTGTGGGGAGAACTCTTAAAAAATGGGTCTCTTGGATAGGAGCACTCACTGGAAAAGGTATCTGGATAAAGGTTTCTGCTTCTACACTGTACCACTGCGCATTTCTCCCTAAACATCACCCAGCCACTAGGAATTTAACATTCCTGACCCACTAGAACTTCTGGAATTTGTGCTTAAGAGTCACCTCTTAAAGACCCCCAAGGTTAAAATACAGAATAGGGCAGGTGCAGAGTCAAAACAAACCTAGCAGTCATTATTCAGTATTATTGTGACGCATGTACGCTGGCCCATCATTTGACAAGAGAACTATTGGATATTTTCCACATTGATTGTCATTCTCAAGGTTTCAGTGTGTGGAGGAAAATGTGGAAGATGTAGAATTCCCACTCCGGTCAACAGAAGCTCTTTGGCTAGACTGTATAAAACTCAGCTTTGATACGTTTCTATATCATTAAGATGATCTTATGTTCTCTGTATAAGCTTTGTTTGGGAGTTTAGTAGGAATCTAGTTATGCTGACAATTCAGATCTTAAAAGACTTTTATTCAAGAGTGTTAAGGCTGATAAATCTCATGTCTCACAAAATCAAAATAAAATTAAAGGTCACCCGCTTGCTTGTAACTGATCCTTTCTGCATGTCTAAAAACAAGCACACAGACACACAGACAAACATGCCTCACACATGCACAAAAACACCAGCCTACTCTGTTCTTCAGTGATAATGACAAGAATCCAGATCTAATTGACTATACACAGAACTTTGAGTGGTTTTGAGCATTATATTTCGAAACATAGGAAGGCCAATCAAAAATACTAGTTTTCTGACCATCTAAAATAAATAGCAATAAATTTTGAGAAAACTGATCTTTTTTTTTCTAAAAAGATAAGTTTTGGTCTTTTTCAGTTGCGTGTTCTCTACAGTAACTCACTAGATACAAGTACAGGAGCAAAGCAGAGATGTTCCCCAGTATGTTTCAACTGGAGTTCTGCAATAATTATATGGATTCTCAGGAACGCAAATAATTTTGATTATTCCTGCAGGCTGCTACATAAAAGGATTAGTGGAATTTTATTATTTCAGGGATGCTGAAAGAAAGAAAAGAATAAGACAACATACCGTTCGAGCCAAATTTTGCTTCAAATTACAGGTGTTGTGTAGTCGAAGCTGAATGCAGGTGGTTGCCTTGCGAAGAGTTTCATGGCTGCCCAAAGTATGATTACTACAGTTTGGGGAGAAAAAAAAAAGTTACCTCTGCTTGTCACTTTGCCACTTCCTTCTTTTTCACCTCTCTGCTTCTCCTAAAAGCACTGGTGGACTAAATTCTAAGTGCAAAGCAGACTGAATAATATAAAATCTGTACTAGGCACCTATTTCTGTGAAAACTGATGGAGTTTGGTTCTGGTATATTTTCTGGTGAAAGAATTTGAGAATAATTGCTTAGTTGTATCTATAACCATTAACTACTGTAACAGAACAGCAATGAAACAAAGAAAGAACATCCTAAACAAACTGCACATGCTCCCTTGAGATTATTCATGCATATTCTTCAAACCCAAATTATTGCAATTTATACAAAGTATCTTGGTTTTGAATGCACCACTGCAGAACGACTTGCAGCATTTGATACCCAACTTGAAAATCAAATATTGACTACAAGTCTGAAAAGCACATACATTAAGACAGATGGCCCTTGATTCTCAAAGAAAGTAAAGTTCCCACCCTGTGCAGCTCCCATAGATAGTTAAAGCAGCTGTGAGTCAGTCTTCTCAAATCATATGTCAGCTAAGGTCAGATGCAAAGCTCTACTCAGCTGGAGTGGCTCCTACGAACTACTGTGATGGTCAAGGATACTCTAGACCTCCAGGAAAAGGGAACTTCTTGTTCTTATTTGCCTCTTCAGAGTAGTTGCTAGTCTACTTATTACTCTTGGCAACTTCTTCTAAGCCCTAGTTTATCACTGTCTTAAAATTACTTGGAACAAAAATAATCTCAGCCTTTCCATTCCATTTTTTGTTTTAATCAGGTGAAATAATGCAAAACTTATTTCAGAATTAAGGCGAACTTTTTTTTTTTTTACATTAAAAAAAATCTTTTTGGGATTAATAGGCAGGAAAAATGACATTGATTTTTGTAAAGGCAAATTTATCACCAGAAGAAGTTAACATGCATCATCAGTTACAACTCTAGTGTGTGTTCAACTAGATTCATGTTGCTTTTTTCAAGTCTTCAGCCGTACAAGCACCAAAAGGTAAACGGTGTTTCTTTCTACCTAAAAGGGCTTTTGATGGAATGTTTGAATAAAACTGGCTGGATTTAGTTTAAAAAAAAAAACTGTTGCACTATGAATAAGTCATGGAAAGTGTGACTTACAGGAGAGACTCATACCTTACATGGCAGAATAGGTCTCCAGCACAAATGAATGGTTAAACTCAAATAAATGTTCTGTACATAATTGCCATTCATCACAATTACATGGAATTCATATATCTTGTAATATCTTGTTCTGCACCAACCTACACTGTGAGTGTAGATATAGGATTTTTACATTTCTATTTTAAACATATACATCACAGAGGACAAACCCATTTCTACATGACATAGCAAGTACCTAAAGCAAGGTCCTCTGATAGTGTTTTCATACATTCGCAAAATTCCTTGATTTTAAGAGCATAAAGTACAGATATAAGAGTGAGAGAAGTTAACATCGACACAGGGAAATACCCATACTGGTGGAAAGCAGATCACTGTTAAGCCTCAACCCTTTTCTAAACCCTTTAGAAGCAAAAGTCCAAGTGTGTTGGATTCCCCAAGCAACTGATTCCCAGTTCCTGGGACTGCACCAATGCAGAGATTCTCTTCTGTTGCTCCTCAGTTCATGTCTGTGTTGTGCCTACCCATGGCTGTCCTGAAACTTCTTCCTCTCCTCATTTCACCTAATCATGTCTGCCTTGTGACTCTAATGATGAAGTCTCCCGCAATCCTTGCATCCTTTAGAACTGTCTCACACCTGTTTATTTTAACCTTTTACCCAAGCATTATTCCTGCTCTTTCCATTCTGCCTTACCTTCAACCTTAGGACTGGTGTTGTAACAAGAAAATTATAAGGAAGCACATCTATGAGTCCTGAGCCACTTTTTGCAGTTTCCTCCAGTATACAGATTCCTATTGCAACACCTACACTGCACCAGGCTGATGACAGAAGTCAGTATACCTATACCAATAGAGAGGAGCATTCTGCTAATATAAGTTGGTACAGCCATACCCTCCTCTGTAGTTACTTTTGCCAGTATAACTATTCCACGTCATCATGCTATCAGGCAAAACAAGCTACACCAACAGAGGTTGAACTTAGTGGTTATAACTACATTTAGCACTAGTGTTTTTTTGTTAGCTCTGCTGTGTCAGGCAGATGTTTTACGTCAACAAATCCTTTATTGACATAGCAATGCTGCCTCAAACATTGCAGTCAGAAGTACTGGCCACACAGTTGAATTAATGAGTGGATTTCATTTGCACAAATACAAAGAGAAAAGTTTTGACAGGTACTGTGGCACAAGAGACTAGACAAAATGGATTAATGCCTCAGTAAAATAACGTGGAAACCTGGTCTAGATGACAAGTGAACTATAAGAAACAAAGGCATAGCTTTGCCATAGATTGACAGACTAGCTTTTAGCTGTATCCCAGGCTGTAACACACTCTTCAGATCTGCTGCTATATCTATACTACTAAGATTAAGTTAATATAGCCCCCTTTGGAATATGGCATAATTACTAGTAACTGGTTCACAGCATTCTGAGATCTGTGAAGGAAACACAAATAAAAAAGCACAACATTATTAACTCAACAGTTTTCCCCCTATTTTCTGCTGGAATTACTATGTGGAGAATACAGTTTTGATCAGAATGCCACGACAAAAGCATAAAGTAAAAGGCAGTCTTTGTCTTTAAGAGACAAGGTAATGAAATAGTCAAAGTAAAGTGACTTGCCTGTGGTCCCACAATATATCAGAAACAAAGAAAGGGAAAAATCCCTCAGCCTCTTGAGAATCTCCCACCACTAGATGATTTGGTTACCCACATCAAGGTTCTCTGATGTACTACAAGCTCCAAATCCTAATGTAGTTCAATCAGACTTTTTTCTTTTTTTTTTTTAAAAGGACTCAGTTGAGCAGCATCTCTGAACGAGAAACTTAAGCTACAGTGACAAGAGAAAATGAATTTTATTTTTTTATAAAGAACATATTCATCCAAAAGGTGCTTGCTTCTTATCATCCCAATCTGCATGAACATAACTCTGCCCAGTATATAATTAATAGTTTAAACTTCACTCTGAGTGAAAACCAATTCTTATTTAGATGTCAGTTCTCAGAGAACAGAATTAGTAAGGAAAATAATGTCATCAATAAGGCCACAGGCAAGCATGTGAGCATAAATGATAAGCATTTAGACTTTTCTTTTCCATACCCCTGCTCACTTTGTTGGCTAAACTGCAAAGCAGTAATCAGTAAGTAAGCAAATTACACTGTGGTAGAGTGTGGATGGAACTAAAAATACATATGAAAAGATCCTTTACAAAATCTGATGCCTTCAAAAGGAAAAAAAAAAAAGGCATGTTTAGGAATAAAGCTTCTAAATACCCTTGGACTATATTCCTTTGCTGGATCTGCATTACTGCAACCTCTTGCTAACAGATAGATCAATTTAAAAAAAAAAAGGGGGGGGGGAGATGGGCTTTGTCTTATTAGGCATTTTAGGATGCTCTGGACTGTAGCTTTCAAGGCAGAAAAGTCTAAATGAAGGATTGATTAATTGCTGTCACATGAGAAGGGTTGGTTTTGGCTTGTTTCTGGTATTGAGAGCTAGGAGTTATTTGACACAGGCTGTTTAACCCCAGTTCAATTTATTTCTATATAACATCTTTCATGAAGGGTATCACAAAATCATTCTTAGGGGCACCCATTCTAAATCTAAGGAAAGACAGGGAACTGTGAGAGCAAGACTCAAGGGTAGATGGAGAAGGTTTGGATGACAGGATGGTAAGGCAAAGAATTGTTAGAAACAGCAGATGGTCCTCCAAGAAATAAAAGATGATCATGAACAGTATAAGTGTAAGGGAATGAGAGCACACCCACAGCTGGAAAACCAAGAGAAGGGTCTATGGATATGTATGAAAACCAGAAACTTCCATGAACAGTTATTAAAACTGATGACATAGATATGGTTTTACTCCTCTATGCTTTCAAAGAGTCTCTGTCTTTCAGAGAGCATACTGCCTCCAGATGCACTGAACATCTCAGCAAGGAACTGCAGCAAATCAACTAGTGAAGTGACTTGTGCAGTTACTGATAGAGACAAAAGGGGCAGGGGCAGGTGGCAATGTCTCCTGAAAGTTTCTCCAGGTGCTGTAAGAAAAACATGTGAGAAAAGGAAGCCTACGTAAAAAAAGAAAACCTGCAGGTTAGGACAAGGCCAGGATTTTTGAACAGTAAACAAAATGGAACTTAAAGACCAGAAACCAAATGAAACTCCCAATCAGAATTTCACAGATGGATCTATTAGTTATGGACTGACCTGTAGTCTACATGCAGCCTTCTGATGTTTTTAAAATTTGGATATTAAAAACCTGATATTCTACTTGTGAGTCAGATAGGACGTGAAGCTCAAAGACATCTCCTCAGGAAGGAATAATGGATGATGGAATCTTGTGGTGCTGAGTGTAATGGTCATAAACACACAAGTATTTTTTCCCTGTCTCATTCAAAGGCAAATGGATTCCAGAAATCATCAAGTCTTTCAGGTGCTTCTGCAGGAAGCAGTGTGACATGCTCATTAACACAGTCCAATATAATAATAAAAGAGAGCTTTTGACACATCTTCAGAACGTTGTCTGGTTCACTAAATCACTCTGGTCTAAGAGCAATTCATCATGTCACTGTCTTGGCTTCACTTGAGGGTTTTTTTGGATTACAATGAAGCCAGAGCAGCAGAGTATTTATTTCCTTTGCCGTCTCTAACGTGGGGAACTTCTACTGGAATTCATCCCTGAATTATTTCCAAATACTCTTTTGGGGAAGAACTCTGCACAAGTACATCAAATCACTGTTAACAACAGCAGGAAGAAAGCAATTTGCACTAAAAGATAGCACTAACATAGGAAAAATTTCACCCTGAGGCAACTCTGCAGGCCATGTTAAGCTACCCAAGGGATCATTACCGTCTGGGGTTTCAAATTTCAGATACAGGATGCTTATGAGGAGGTAGACTAAAAGGAGCTGAAAGTATGCCATAGCATAGAGTTACGAGCTACTGAAGCCAGAAATGCAGCTCAGTGCTTTCTGCACAACAGTGAAGGCACAAAGCAAAAAAGCTGAGAACATTATTGACCTTGTTTCACTGCTAATGAGACGTGCAGAGGTTCTGCAAGTGCAGGAATTTAAACAGTCCACTATTGATGTGCTCTTCCCAACAGTGAAAATAAAACTGTTTAGAACATACTGTACACTGTACTGAAATGCACTCAGCTCACCCTCAATACAATGACTCATTATTTCCCCTTTCTTTAGCAATTACTTTGAAACGAGGAGACTCGAAAAATTAAAAAAAAAAAAAAAAAAGAATAAAGCGCCAGCCATCTTATGTAATTAACAAATCCATGTATGACCTGATTATCTGCTCAGCAGTTCCAGCGCCATAATGCTTCACACAGTGCTCTGCTGTACCAGCTGCTGATTTATGGAGATTTGAACAAGAGTGGGCTCAGAAACGGCCAAGTCTCTATCTTTAGTTGCAAAGCATAATTCATAATAAACATCTGAACATTTGACCTGTAAGAGTAGAAGTGTCCAAGCTGGCTACAGAGCAAAGCTAATTTCCACAGTGTGACACTTGCTCTTGCAACTACATCACTTCCATTAATCAAGCTGACTTGCTTTGGGCTAGTTCAGGTAATCTTTACACTATACTGCAAATATGACTGCTTCAATTATAAAAATTTCCCTTTCAATTATAGACATATACTATTTTATCCAATTCATTTTCATATCCCTAACAGATGAGCTGTGATTCCTGCAGTGCCAGCCTAGCATGTTACCACAGAGAGCTGCCAGCTTCTACCCTTCTGCTGAAAGTCACTGTCCCCACAGCACAGCTGACAAGAAGAGCCTGCACTTTAGCTGCTTCAACACAAAATCTGCTCACTTTTGCTGACAGCTGAATTTAAGCGCCAGAGGGCAAGAAACAACTAGCTGAGTCCAGCAGTGCTTTCAACCACCACAAGAGTTCACCAGAATTAATGCAAATCAGAGTATTTACTTTCTTGCTTGTAGACTACATACATTCAGAAAGACCTGTTTGTATGTATGTGTTTTTCTTCCACTTGCAGTCAGCATCAAAGGGGTGACTTCATTTGTTTTACTACTGTTGCAACTGGATATGAAGAAAAATGACCTGCTATGCGGCTATGTAATACTCTTTCTCCTCTCTTTGGTAATTTCCTTCTTTGAGGATATGCATATTCCCTCATGCTTATAACATTCCTGTGAGGTATCGGAAGTAGCTTGATGCTTGTACTACAGATGAGAAAGACCAGACGAGCAAGGGAGTGAAACAAATTATTCAAGGCTGCACAAAGCTTCTATAAAAGAGCCAGGATTTGAAGCCTTGCACTAGAGCACACCGTCATCTCTGTAGAACATAAGTACCACATGTTCTGGGAGTTTCAGAAACCATACATTAAGTATTTGGAACACAATACTCTAACTCTGCCTGTGTTTCTGTTTAGATGGCATGTAAGCAGAGTGCATTAAATGCACAGCTTTTATTACACAATGCATACTCAATAACATCTCTTAATGAGATACTTACTTTTGCAAGAATTCATCAGATCCACAGACACTTAGGAGACATTCCTCCTGGACTGGGTATTGATTGGTGCAGCGGAGGATCTCCACAATTAAGTCACGAGTGATACAGCCAGCTGTAAATAAAGATAGCAAGAAAAATTAACAGTAGCTTGCTAGAGAATTCCAGGTTAGATACCTGAGCAAAGAAAATAAGGATTTATTTGCAATTCCTAACTACTGCTGCAAACTAGCTCCATCAAGAGGAATTAGATCAAGCCACACCTGATTTTTTTTTTTTTTTTTAATTTCACTTCAAATGCTTTAAACCAAGTCACAGAATCTATGTCCATTTGGAGAAAATTAGCAATTTTTTAGGTTGCTGAAATGAAGAGCTAAGCAATTTTCCCAAGTGAAAGAGAAATATAGCCTTTTTTTTTTTTATTTCCCTGATGAGTATCTTGGTACATTTCCCATGTGCAAACATGGCCTGATGCAAAAGTTGGCTCAGTTTCTGCTCATGACCCAAGAAGGCTCCAGAATTTTACTTGCTATTGTTTCTACTGTGCATGTGTTTTTAGTCATAATCAAGAGGTAAATTAATTCTCATATGCATTTTAATATATGTATTATATACACAATATATCATATGTTAATATTATTTAATATTATGTGTAGTGACATTGTAATAGTATATAATTATATATTATATTATTACATAGCTTATATGTAATGCATATAAACTAAGTTCTATGCAAATTAGTACAATCTGCTGTTCAGAAATATTCTAGCATTTTGAGCATTTTCCCCAGCGCTACTTCAGCTCTTTAAGCCATTTTCCAATCCTGCCAATACACTTTCTCTCTCTGCATTTAAGACGACCTGATAAAAAAAAAAATGAAAACAGTCAAACTGCAAACATATCTGGCAAATTTGCTCTTCACAGGCATGCATAGTGTACTACACCAGTACTGATGATGCAAGTCTGAGATACACCACTCTCTAGCAGAAAAAAAGACCTGACTCTTCAGTGAAAAATCTTCATATCATGTACTGAGATGGTTTTAAAATGCAAAATAGTCTGGCCTTCCTCCACGATTCTCAGGTAATCTCATTGTCTGTAACTGATAAAAGAAAAGCCAAAGTAGATTTTCCTTTCAGTTTTTCCTACATGATGTTTATTGCTTCAAAATTAGCAGCAGTAAAAAATCTTTATTAGAAACTTTAAGTGAACCTTAAAGTGAACAGAAAGGGACACTACCTACAGTTAAATGCAAAACCCCAGAAACTAAACATGGAACCCAGACTTGTGTGTTGACTAATTTACACTGTTCCAGGCCCATTCAGACAACAGCTGCAGATGGAGCTTAACCAACCAGTTTCATTTGGTTTAACCGTGTTCTGAATTACCCTGTCGTCCAGCGCAGCCAATTGATATTGAAAAATCTGGTTCAGAGTTGCCATGCTATTATTTTAGAACAAACCAGGAAACGCAAAATTGTTTTTGCAGGGAAGTTGAAGGGAATGTGATACTGAAAAAAACTTCAGAGAACAGCTGACATTTCTAGGGGATGAGGCTGTGACAAAAACAAGGCTGAAAAAACCCAGAGCTGGTTAACCATAGCTAGCCTGGATTTTGCTTTGGTTTGCTTTTCCTCAAGGAAAAACA
Source organism: Patagioenas fasciata (assembly GCF_037038585.1). Lineage (NCBI taxonomy): Eukaryota > Metazoa > Chordata > Aves > Columbiformes > Columbidae > Patagioenas > Patagioenas fasciata. Next base: position 135,802,706 of record NC_092520.1, on the reverse strand, counting down.
AATGTGTCAATGAATTCAAAAGGTCCTTCTGAAAATTTTAATTTTCTTCACAACGCTATTTTTCTCAGAAACCCACTTTGATTAAACTTTTTCTACCAGTTTTGCTTGTTACGAACACCTAGCCTTTTGACAACACAAAAGCAGCTCCTCATAGCTGTTTTGACACGTAAACTGCAGCGCCCATATGCTAAATTTATACACACCAGAAAAAAAAAAGAATGGCACAGAATCTTCAATTAAAAATTTAACATGCACTTTTTTCAGGTCACTTGTTGGAAAAAATCTGAAATTTACTAGTATCATTCACTTGCACCCTACAGACCCATTTGGCTTTCCATTCTCTGCCAAATATTTTTGCATGGCTGAACAATTCTTTGTACTAGATGAGGCAAAAAAGTGTACCTCCTCCCCCCATTTTAACTATATCTTATTGTTTATGTAGTCTGTAAGAGAGTTTATGAATAGGGACTGTTTATTATATCGCCTTCAGTTTTAGCTGTGCCTTCTAAAGCATTTTTTAAAATAAAGCAGACTGAAACTCAACCAATCTGTAGAGTAAATGATGCTGTATGATAAAACATTTGTCAGCAGTTAAGACTTTTGCATTACAGGGAACTTAAGCGTAGACCCCTTGCCTAGCTCACAGGAGTGCTGGAAATACTACCATCAGGTCCGAGTGTCCCAAGATCTTCAGCCCTTTGTTTCATGGAATCTATATAATATTGGTTTGAGAGGATACAACCTCCTATTTTTCCAGCCTTTCCAATAACTGTACTATAGATGCTCTCAAATCAAGCAAACAAACTTGTATGAATAAATGTGTAAATCCTGGCTAAGTCATTTATGAAGATTTTTTTTTTTTTAATATATATTGACTGACATTCTGTAGAGCTTTGGATTTTCAGCTTTCAACCCGTCAAACAAACTCATACTTAGCCTGTTACAGCCAAATAATTATTTGAAAACTGAAGAAAAGATTCATAAAAAACCCCACTATCACTTAAAGAAGCAGTACAGGAAGAGCAGGGGAAGATGATTTATTTCATTTTTGCATTTATGTTTTAAGTAATAAAAATTAGCAGAGCTAGAATCAAAGATCCTCCCATTTAACATAGATACAGGATGCACAGAAGCCATGGTAGCTTCCCACAGCTACTAGTGACAGAATAATTTAGGTTGGGAAGGGCCTCATTAGGTCCATCTAGTCCAGCCTCCTCTGCAATGAGGGTCAACACTAAATTCAGGTCAGTTTGTTCAGGGTTTTGTCCTGTAAGACATTATAAACCTCCAGCGATGGAGACTCCACAACCTCTCTGCACAAACTGTTCTAACCTTTAATTATTCTCCACTTTTTCCACCCTGTTGGAATTTCTACTTTCATTTTATGACCTATGTGTACTTCCTCTGACCTGTACATAACCCTGGGTGCAGAGGAGTCTTAGCAACTGCAGACTGTTAAGTCTTGATTCAGAAACAGGGCCAAGGCTGTGAAAAGTTGCATGACTATATGGGGACTACCACTACACTTTAAATTAGGCACAAGCTCAAATTCCTTCTGGATAAAAGTCTAAATGATGGCCCATTTGCAACTGCCAGAATTGGTCCCAATTAAGATTAAAGAAAGTAGAGATCTACACACCAGCAAAGTTCATATATTTTATTGTGATTTTCATTTTACTTCAAATATACTGAATGTGTCTGACAAAGTATGCACTCAAGACTCACAGAAGGCTTGCCTTCCAATTATCTTTCCTGATAACAAATGCATTTTGTTATCATCTCCATGGAACTGACTTGTGCAAGGATATGAACACCCCAATCACTTACCATGTTGCGTAAGAAGCAGAGGATATGGTGAAGAATCTGTCCAAACACTGATTCTGAATTTTGATTCTCCAAGGATATGCTCTGGGAACCTTGTTGTGACACTCCAGATTTTCCCAGTGTTTGTCTTCAAGTCAAAAGCAGGATAGGCATTTCTTATTCTGAAAAGAATGTGTGATGAACTTATGTCTAAACAGGTATGCATTTCAGTTCTCTTGTAAGAGCAAGCCAAAATTTTACAAGATACCTTTAATAATAACAATAATAGTACATATTAATAGCTGTTAGTAATAAAATTTTGTGCAGAGGGGAAAATGGTAGCAACCCAAGCTTTCTTTTCATACATTAGTGAGATAACTACATTTCAGATAGCATACATATAACTATACCTTTTACTTAATAGGAAAACTATCAGTACAATATTCATGCACTTCACAGAATCACTGGTGAGCCTGACCTCAGTGAAGCCAAAAGGAGTTTAAACACAGACTTCAATGTACATTGAGCACAGAAGAAATGAGGGTGCTCAAATATGTGCTTAAATAGCAGAGCTTTAACATAAAACTAACCAAGAGCACGTGCACAGACAGCTGTGATAGGACAGCTGGTCAAAATGAATACATGAACATGCTTTCTATGCAAAATCTTTAAAACTCCCTATTTTCACAGTGCTCTAGAATCCAATCTGAAATCCTCATTACTAAAACCCTCAGTATTTATGCACATGTCTGTAGAGAGGAATAACTGCTACAGTCATTGAGTCCCTCTGATCTTATATATCATTACCTATAAAATATACTGCACTTCCTCCTTTCAATTACCGAAGACTTGCAGAAACTAATTCCTCCTGAGATACCATTTCAAAATGAACATTGGTCACAGGTATTATGCCTGTCAGCTGAGATTAAACTTGCTTTTTAAGCAAATACACTTTGCAGCTGCAGGTAAGGGTACATATTGTATTACCTCAGCTGAAGCTTTACATTTCACTAATTGGCCTGAATATTTTAGCAGCTAAACTAAAACATGCTGTACTAAGCATACTGCATTCTTTTTTGTTTGTTAGTTCAAGCAGCATTTTGTAGCTTCTGAGTTGGCAGCACTTTATACTATCTCTGATTGCAGTGTATTTTGAACCGTAGTTCTCTCACATAAAGTTCTTCATTACTATGTTACCTCCTGCCTCAGGGCTGCCACCCAAGTCTCTTAAACAAAAGTATGAATGCCTCTTTCATGCCACGTATTTCTAAAGCATGAGAAGGAAGAAAAGACTAGGCTTCCAAAATTAATAATCCAATGAAGCAGCCCATTTCTTATAGTGAAAAGCCACCGGGCATGATGTTTCAGTGGGGTAGGAGGAAATGAGGCTTGACAATACCTCCAGTACATGAGATAGATTTATACTCATGGTGAAAAATCATTATAGCACAGAAGCTGCTTTGGTGACCTATGCTGTTGATGTCAGTCTATTTTCTTTGTGAGCAAGGTACACATTAAGCTTTTCCCTATCACCAAATTCACTCTTGTAACCTGTTTCTGTAAGAAGGCCAAAGACTGAATAAGGCTGGAAACTTCACAACCCTTTTTCCAGCATCAAATTAATGGGCTACATACACATGTGGGATGTGAATCACATCCTCAAGTTATTGGCAGTTCTTTCAAAACTAAGCAAACTTCATTTTCTTCCCTACGTCCTCACTATCTGTATGTTAGGATAATGTGGGGACAGAAACTTTCTTCGTATGCTTTGCAGATAAAAATGCACACGTCCAGAAACTGTTGCTCATTTACAGCCACCTATCGTTTTCAAGTGATTAAAGGGTTTCTGGCCTGAGCAGGTGGGCAACAGATGCTCATCACAACATTTTGAAAGGTTAGCTCTTCCAAGGTGTCACTCAAATACTGTTCAAGTAGTACATGAAGAAAATCTTGTGCTACTTGCTTTCTGTGCTGCAACAACTCAACGTATGCAGAAAGTACTAACATTTATAGGGATTTGCTATTTCTCAGCATTTCATAAGCCTATGTATTTCTCTGCATTGCACAGCACATCCTTGAAGTCAGTAGAAGGTGGAGGAACTTGGCATTTTTCTCCACTGAACCCTGGCACCTTCTGGTATCAGACTCTCTTTTGGATGTATTTTTAAGTCCCCGATGGATGAATGTTCACTATAGCCATGTCCATAATTGTGGAAGTAACCCGATAAAGGGATTTTTAAAACAGCTTTACAGTTGCGTACAATGAAATGCTTCGATGCTACCGGCACAAATACTACCTAGAGGAAAACATGATGGGTTTCTATTTGAGCTACGTGCTGGAGGTGAAAGTCTGCATGACATAGGGCTTGAATTATACATCTTGCCTCTGATGTATAAAACTGCCAGTTATTGAGATTCTTTGGGGACTGGAAGGATGCTCATTTGGCAAGACTGAATATGTTAGTTATCTGCAAGCTTATGACATTTTTTGGTCTTTGGTTTGCTGTGATATTTAGTCCGAAGAATGCTTTCTCATTTATTTGATAGAAGGAAAGCAAAGATATCTCTCACTTTCTTTTTAAGAGTATTTGCTAGGAATGCACACTGAAGAAGTTGCTGCAAAACAGAAATGGCTTCATTATGTTCATCTTTATAGCCCTGTAAGCAATCTCATTTATTAAAAAAAAAAAAATAACAAAATCAATCGAAAGCTTTTCCTGTAATTATAGCACCAACTTAAATGTAGAATTTTGGGACATCAAAAAAATCTGAATATCTTAGAGGAAAGCCTGTAATATGGAATGTGACTTCATGCATCTGTAGAACAGGGTTGCGGTTCAGACTGATGAACTGTGGGGTGAAAAAAAAAAAAGAAGGGAAAAATCCCACCAAAACATACATGAATGAGTATGTTTTTAGAGCTGACTGTCCACCCTGTATCAATATGTAATATATTCGCTGTTAATTTCAGGGCATCATCAAACTGGATTTTTTTTTTTCCTTGTAGAGAAGCAGGCTTGGCTGATTCTGAATACAGTTGATTCATTAAAGTCTAATTAGAAAAAAAAAAGGCATTCAATTTTCCAGCTACTTTTCTGGGGGGAAAAGCAGGCATTTGTGCTAACAACTTGATAGTGTGATCAGTGAATATCTACACAGGAAAATGAATCTGCACAGATGGTCTAAAAACTTGTATTTCTTAGTGCTCTTGGATTTCGACACAATTTCTTTTTCTGAAGATTAAGTAAAAAGAGTTCTATCCCATTAAGCCACACTATTAACCGTAACGATAAGCAATAATTAAAGCAGTTTTTGTCACTTGCTGTCTCACTTTTCATCATGACAGGATGTAGTAATTCTGTTTTCAGTCAGCTCCTGCTCCAAGCTACACAGGCACTATTATCATCCAAGACAGTGGCAGAAAATGGATCTTAAGTTTCACACACTATCAACCATCAACACTGAAGACTTAAATGTACTTATCACTGATAAAGCGGACAGCTAAAGGAGAAAATATTTTCAGAATTAATAATCCTTTGTGGATTTTAATATTTAAATCAAAATTAGGAGCATTTCCAGATTTGAGTGGACACTAGAATTATGGCACTGTTCAGGAATGCAGGGATAACCGTTACAATTAATGTAAGTGAAATGTCATAGTTGGCTGAAGAAAGGTGTGGGGGGGTTTATTACTTACTTCTCCACTGCATTGCAAAAAGAAACTGTGTTTTCATTACTTCCTTGATTTGCTTCAACCAGCTGGATAGACCAACGTGTAGCCTAAAAATACCAAAATGACATCAGAAAAAACAGAGCTCAGTTAATTAGATAACAGAAGCAGAAGTAGCATAAGGCAAACCTTGCATTTGGTTCCATGAGAACTAACTTTCATACCTTATCATCCCTCCCCTGATTTGAGGGAGCTCCAAATACATACAAATAAGCCCATTTTGACTGCACTCCAAATGCTTTCAGAGACAAAAAAAAAAAAAATCACAAAGCATCAGCTACCCTGGTTTTAATGATTTTTCCCCCTCCATTCAGAATATAAGGAATTTCAGGCAAAACTTTCAAAATTCACCTAGTGCCAGAGCACAGATAACTCTAAAGGCAGAAGATGTGTGCTTAGTTTACAAAAGGACTCCCTTCAAACTCCATAAACCTGTCAGGTAAGTAAGTCCCCAAGACAGATAACAGGAAGCCAGTATATGCTGTTGAACACTAAAAATCCCCAGATACTTTCTCTAAACTTGGAAAACAGAGGTCTGAGCTACTTTTTGGGTCAAAGCACCTCGCCCCCCCTTGTCTGTTTGCCACAGTACCCTTCAGTCAGAACGTTATCTCCAGGAAGGAGCTTAATAGTGTTATATCCGCAATCCCATTCTCCTGTTGTACAGAGAGGTATGTACAATGCTCACATGAGACACCAACTTTTAAACCCTTCAGAAAGAGAAGGAACTAATGACATGTCACAGAAGGGGACATTCAGATATGGCAAAATATGTTTTTTTTATTATTTTAATAATAATTTATATACAAGTATGTAAATTTGCAAAAATTATTAACATAAAGCAAATGTCTGAACAAGGAAGTACAATATGCACTAAAAGAAGCCAGCTAGGAAACTACAGTTTAAAAGATGAGGTGAGTATAAAAGACGAATGATCTGTTGGAAGCTGGCTGCTGGGGAGATCACAATGGCAGAATCAAAAGCTCAGAAGTTACGAACCTTTTACAGGTATCATCAGCCTCAGGTCTCATTGTATGTAGTGTTTTCACTAACCACAATAGCACAAGCATTAAAGAAGTGCTTATGAAATGTAAAGATAGTAACGGGGCACCGTCAATAGAGGGAAAAATTGAAACGACTGGTTGCAAAAACAATGGATAACCCTGAGGTGAAACTAAATTTAGCAATACAAATTAGTAGTGCCTCACCTCCTGATTGTAAGGACTGCTGAAAAAACTCCTTCAGAAGTCAGTGAAAACACAGCACCTCCACTAGTTCACTTTTTTCTACCTCATTTAGAAACCTACCTTACAATTCACCTTAGCAGACAGCAATAAAAATTTCTGGTGTAGGTTTACTATTTAGAAATTATGAACCATTTAGTAACATTAATGGCCTCCCAAAATTATGTGGTCTAAAAAAACCCACAACACAAACAAAACAACAGTCACAACAACAAAAAAACAACATTCCTGATCACACTTGCATCAGGGTAGACAGTTTTACACAAAAATGCATTGAAAAGGCCCTAGGAAGTTTGCACCTAGGATATGGTGTACAATACCTTGTGTACCTCTACATTCCAGATGGAGGAATTCAAACCAGAACAACTTCAGAGAGACATTGCTGTGTTTGTGGGTGAGCTCTGCAGCCAGGAGCAGAAGCACAGCTTGCAGGTAAAGCTACAGCAGTTGTTGTGGGAGGAGTGCAAAGGGAGCCCAGAACCTGCACTGAAGACTACACAGCGAGCGTGGTGATGTGTGTGCCACATGGTGTGATCTCCACCACAGGGTGCAGAAAATGCCCCTGTGGACAGCAGAGACTTTGACCCACGCGGAGCTCTAGAAGGAGGATGCTGTGGCCTAGGCCTCTGGCTGCAGGGTTGGTCTGGTGCCTCTTCCTGGGGCTGGGGAGAGGGGTGGCCTCGCTGGTGGGAGCTGTGCTCTGGCAGCTGGTGAAGGAGCTGCAGGAGGAGGTGAGCAGCCAGAAGGAAGAAGAGAAGATTGGCAGTGGCTCTGCGGAGCTAAGGACCACCGGAGCCCTGTGCTGCAACAGAGGGACAGCCTGAGCCTACGCTACAGGAGCTGTGGATGGAGACTCCCACAGAAGTGAAGGCTGGAAACCTGCTGCTTCCAGCAACACAAAAAGGCTCCTCTTCAACTTCCAGTTCTGTCACTACAAAGCATGTACAGTGGAAAAAGTACATCAGAAAAGAGAGATAGCGGATGAATGAAAAGCTTAAGAAAACTAGGCCATGGGTAAGAAAAGGTGAGGCTGGGACATGTCACTAAATGGGACGGAAGACATTAAAAGAGCAAAATTGCATTTGGGAACTGAGGAAGGAGGAACAGAGAGGAATTAAGCAAGGAAGAATTCCTCAAGAATGGTAAAGGAAAATCAGCCATGAGGACATGGGCATGAATCCTCCAGTTCATGGCTTGAAGAGGAATGTTACTGTAAATAATTACTAAAGGATGGCAAAAAGGAGCTTGAGAGACAAAACTGGAATCCAGACCCTCTCCAGCAGGAAACAGAAGCAACACAGGAGGCCTCTTGCCTCTCTGCACCTTTGCTGGCAGCTTTTCTGAGTGAATCCGAAAGGCAGACATGCATCCTGTGTAGACTAGTAATAGTCTGCATGGAAGGAATTAATATACCATTGCTAACTAACTCAAAGTAATTCTGGTGACAGACGTGTACTCAGTAGATATATAGTTCCAACTCCATTGATGAATCAAGTGCATCAGAGATTTAGTTTTGTCATTTCTCTTTTCAGGTATCCAGAAACTTTAATTTCCTCCCATTGCACATGAAGGTAAAATATGAATTATCACACATTGCTTTTCTATAGGACTACAGTCTCCACTCATTGCAAATATCTGAAGGTGTGCAGTGAATCAGACAGAAAACGGTGGATGAAGAGAACAGATGACAAGAGGAAGAAAGTAACTGGCGTCCCTGGATGATCAGAATCTTCTTCCATCCACAGATTTCTCACATTATGCTAATCAACTCACCTGAGCCATCCTTCCCAAATATGAACAACTGTGCATTTCTCATTTCTAGAGCACCCAAACTGAAATAATGAAGTCTGGTCTGATGACTGAGCTTGTGTGAAGAAGTAAGTCTTGCTAGTTATTCTGAAAACATTCAATTCTAAATACTGTAGATGGAGCAGCCAAATCTAGTGCATACATTTTAGGCTGCATTTCCATTTTCTTTTGAATACAGACAAAATAAAACCTTGTTTCACAGGTATGTTATGAAGACAGTTTCTTTAGTACTTTTGAACATCTGACTTGGCAATGATGAGGCCAGATACAATTAACATGCCCTTTATTACACTGGATGCATTTTGATTAGCACACACAAAATAAAGCCTAGGGCTATACAATTGCATTCAAGAGCTAAGGATCAGAATGACAGTATGATTTCAGCAATGTGAATATTTGATCTTGCCTATCTATGACTTATCTCAATGCTATCTCCATGTTTCAGCATCTATTCCTTTTCACTCTGTCTGCAGTCCTGGTTCTCATCTCCTACTCATCACATGCACCAGTCATCCATCCTGGACCTCACCAATCCAATCTGTGCTCCTTGTCTTTCTTCTGCTCTGGTGCTTCACCTTTGCAACCATACTGACAGTCTTACTCAGCATCAGCCCTGTTGCACCACAGACCTTATCTTTTCCCAGCCCAGTAGCAAGCATTTACTTTTTCATAGACTTTTTTTTTTTTTTTTATCCTTCTCTTGACTTTCCTTCACTCTTATTTTCCCCTTTTTACCATCTCAGGGTTAAGTTACCAGCTCCTTGCTTTGGATCTCTTTCTATCCTGACATGCCTGTTTCTCCCTGAAGGAATTCCTGTGACCACACTGATTTTTCTGCTACAAATCAATTCTCTCCTCTCTCCCATTTCTTCCTCTGCTAGCTAAACAGCTCAAATACTTCCCTAACTTAATCAAATCCTCCCCCACACTCAATTGTAGTCGCCCCTGACTCACTCATCTCTTCTCTTCCCTCCCCTATAATTCTCTCCTCTGTCACAGAAGTGTTTGTGCCTGTTCTTATATGCCTGTTTCCTCTAGCACCTCTTCTTCCCATACCACAATTTAATCTCCTCCTGCTCATTTGTATCGCACTATCTCCTACTTCTCTCATGAGAAAGCTGGTTTTTTTCATCATGCCATCAGCATCCTTTAGTTTTCCTACCATAAATAAAAAGCATCATCCGCCTTTCATCTCTCCACCTATTCATCCTCTCCCTTTTTGTATTCATCACTGAACTTCCAAAATGTGGTACCCAGGATTAGTCTTAAGAGGTCCTGTCCTCCACCTGCCTCCCTATCTGACTGGGTCTGCATATATTTACCTCTATAGTTCTCCTTAATCACAGACATAGAAACAAGTCAATCTATTGGCTCTTCTCCTTTGGTTTATGATACTGTGATCACTGGGAGTTAAAAGCAGAAGGTGAACCTACAACATCTTTTAATATTCATGATGCAGAGGTATTCTGTAGGCTACTTCAGGATTCCTGTAATAATTCAGAATGCTAACAAGGAACAGAGGAAATGGAGGATTTATCATTTTCTTTCTCCTTCTCCTTTGAAGGAAAGAAAATTAGGAGAGATGTAGCATCAGAGGGAGTCATGGGACTCCCATAAGACATCATTATTAAAAACATCAAAGCCACAAATGGAGCTACGAACACCTGATGGAAGGAGAAAAAAAGAGAATATTTGCTTCAAAATGTCATAGGATCCAACTTCCACAGTTATAGTAGATATGTCTGTTTTTAGAAAGCAATTACATATGCACACATAAGTGCATGCAGAACATGGTGAGGACAGGACACGGTATGTCTTGTCTCTCAGAATGAGGATATCTCAGCCAAACTACACACAGAGACACAAACTACACACAGATTCAGCATAATGTATTGCTATTTTTTAGGTTTCATATCAGATCATACAGATTTGTTACCTCTTTCAAATACATCTTTCTCTATATTTCTGTACTTATCTCTCCATGGTAGTTATATGGTTCGATGAACCATAAAATGAGTCTACTGGAGGATTCTAGACCATAATCTAGATTCTTTTCTGATGTAAAATGCCAATTTTCCATTAGAGTCAATGAGGATACTTCATTTTATACTAGGTGAGAAACTAGCTTTATTACCTTCAAATTAAGTCTTTTTTAATAGGTAAGCTGCAGAAATAAATTGACATTTTAAGTTGGTTAAAACATGAAACAGGTAGGACAGAGATTCTGCCAATATCAAATTCTCATTACCTAGCCAGAGTAGTCACCTTCCCTTCAGAAGTCATTTTTTATGGTCTGCTGGGTTCTCTTCAGATATTGGAATCAAAGGAAGAGGATGTTCAGATGTTTTCATACTGTATAAAAATCTCTTAACTAATAATGTACTGTTTGTTTGAGGGCATCATCCTTGTAAAGATACAAAAATACTGTGGGAAATTCTGATTGCCAAGAAATCATGTTACACAATTACTGGAAAAATATACATGACACATCTCTACATCTCTGTCTTTGGAAGTAGTAAAGACCAAATGTCAAGTGAATAAGAAGTCTCACATTTGCTTTTGGACAGCTGAATCATAAGACACATGAGAAAAACTCTCTACACAAGCAAAAGCTTTTGCTTTCCCCAAGGCATGAAAGTTTTATCTTCCACCAGGTCTTTAGATCAAGTGCTTCCTATCCATGTCGCATCATTGTGAGTGAATACACAAAGTGCAAGGACAGAGACAAGAATCAAGAACTTTAAGCACTGTTAATATGAGAAAATTTAAATACCTCTCTGTCATATCCAGAGCTGCTGCGCCAGGTAGGTTCCTTGTTGCATTTTCTGGAAGTGTCAGTTAAACAAGCTTGTCCATATCCACTTTCATCTCTCACTTGTCCAAATGAGTAGTTGTTTAAGAAAATGGGACATTGAGCATCAACATTGTCAACGCCTATCTGAAAACCCAGATTTGTGTTGCATCTTTCCACATCTGAATCATGCACATTCGTGACTGGAGTTATATTATTCCCTCCATAGATTTCTGTCTCTTGGCTGTAGGGGTAGGGATCCACTGGAGAGAAGTTTGTGTAATCAGATAGTAAAGAAGATCTGAAGCCAACTGTTGGTGACACTGTGCCTTGCTGCCAGTGAGAGAGAGCATTTCCAGGGTAAAGTTCACCATAAGCAGCTGGAGGCTGACCACAAAGCTGCTGGTCAGGCACAGGCACATTCAGACCAAAGACATCTAATGGGAAAAAAATTTCTTCAGGATGATGTGAATGTGATGAACCATAAAAAAAAAATTCAGTGCTGACTTCATCAACTATTCGATCAAATCCTAGATGGACCTCTCCAGCAGAACCAGTATGGTACATTGGGTAAGATGCTTGGTCCCCATCCTGTCCTTCATAAAATTTGTTGTGTGAGAAGGGCACCCTGCCGAAGTACGCCATGGCTAATTCTTCTCTTCAGCCTTATTAAGCCTCAGGGATGTGTTACAATACTTCCACAGTCAAGACAGTAATGTTCAGAACTGGAGTGACATACCCACTGAAACAAAGCAAAGAATAAAAGTTAAACCCAAGAATATCTAGTATAATGAAAGCACTATGCTTCTTTGATCTTTTCTTGCTTTAGAACTTTCTTCACAGGGTGGAAGTATTTTCTTAATCTGGAACTTGAATTTGCCTGATCCTTATTTCCAGTTTTATTTATTATTATTATTATTGTTATTAAATAAAAATAATAATCATCATCACCATCCTGGACTCCTAAATAATAGCAACAGGATGTCTAAAACCATTGCTCTAAATACAAAAATACTGTTTTTGACAAATATTAAAGAAAATCTCCATATTACTTCCATTATTTTACAGTTGTATAGCACAAGTAATGGAGGAATATAAAACAAGCAGGTAGGAAAACTTCATATTAATGGTCACCTTAACAGCATTTTCATTCACATCTTCCTCTTCTTTTGTGCCTCAAATTTCTTTATATTCTACTAATTTTTATCTTAGTGTAATCAGGTGAAGTAAAATCAAAGAACATAGAAGACGTGGACCTCCAATTAATAATCAAAACTGCACACCCCAAAAGCTTGGATAAGGCATACATAAAGAAAAACAAATATAAATAAATCAATTTCAGTCTTTTTGTTTGTTTGTTTTTCAAAAGAGACAGATATATCTTCAAAGCCTGAGGTTGTATCTTTTTTAGTAAATCAACAGGCAAGGGCATAAGCTTCTGCAGAAGTTCGTCATCATTCATACTATTACTAGCAAACTTCCTGATATTATTTTGGCACATGGTAAGTAGTCCTATGGTTCAGATGGGCAGCGTCTACCAGAGACTGCTGTCAGTGGGCAGGAGAACATATTTTTGGGGAAGAGTGCTTAGTTCTAAAACTAGAATCTATTCTGGGCCGCTTGTCCTCAAGGCCTGGGCCTGTTTCATTTACTGATACAGACGTAGCCTAAAAACACAAATGACACAGAATAGCAATACCACATAAAGTACACAGTTGTGCTGGGTACTTTATCACATAAAAGAAATAGAAATATCTGATTTACGAATTCAATAAAAAAATGTATTCCCTGAAAAAAAAGAACAACAAAGCTACCAAAATGAAAAGTGTACTCAGAAATTGCTAAAGCTTAGCTCCACAAATAGCTTTTCCAATATGTCCCCAAGATCTATACTGTATTAGCTTAGACAATAGCGCCTTGCAATGAAAATCTATATTTCAACAGAAGGTATTCATCACAACTTTATTTATTTTTGTTTTATTTGAAGTCAAACTCTAGGTGACATAGGCTCGTGTCACCTGCAATGAAGAATGAGAAGAGAAATAAAAAGTTAAATAGGCTGAAATGAAATCTCCAACTTCGAGTCTGAACTACTCTCTCAAGCACTCAACTTAGTGATTCCATGTGTGTTTGACTTGCTTTAACTATGTTGGGGAAAAAATAAAAATAAAGCATTTATGAAGTTACACTAAGCCAGATAACCAAAATGATGCATACCACTTCAAATGGTGATCTAAGCATGAACTTCAGTTACAGTCTCTGCATCATTCTCTCAGAAGTTAACTACATTTTTAGATAGTACCATTTTTGCAGGAAAAGATATTAATAAACATAGCAATAAGGTGTTTTCATGAAATTGTCCTCATTTACAATTCCCTCTGTTTCTCTTTTCTACAGCAGGTGAATAAAAGAAAGAAAACAAGAAAGAAAAACATATACCCATTGTCAGGAAAGATGACTTTTTTTTTCCTTCTTGAAAACATGAATGTTTCAGGAAAAATAGAAGATAAAAGAATGATGTCTCCCTTCTGACCCACCCTCCTTAATAAAGTTTGGCTACCTGGAAGACTACAATAGAGGCACAGAAAATAAAATACCTTTTATGCCCTTTCAACTGATTCTAAAATGTTTTCACTGCATTTCAAACAAATTCTGATACATAAATGTGCAAAAGCTCACCTTGCTTATTCAGCACTAAGGCTTTTATGTGTAACATCCCACATTTCTCAGACAGGCATTCTCACACATACACAGAGCCCACCTCCATCTATCCCTATATGACTGCTTATCTCCCACATGTTCCATATTGCTCAGAAGTATCAGCATATGTCAATTTATGCTGTATATGACTGTGGCTTAAATCTTATCTGCTAGGTTGGTTATTAAGACTAGGCTCTGTATTTGGGCCAACTCCTGATCCTTTTCAAAACAGTATATAAAGTTCACGAAAGTATCTGGCTCTTTGCCAGCCACTGTTACACCCTTTGAATTATGTAAAATGCAATGGTAATACTGAATTTTCAAAAAATCACTGATAAGGAAAAATTTATAATGCATTTTTGAAAAAAAAAAAAAAGTTTAATTTTTAGGTTCATTTTTTTCACCCTGTGGTTTCTGAACTCATGTTTTGGAGGGTTTGGCTTTTTTCCTCCTACAGCTACAAAGCCCTCCTTTTCCTTTTAAATGACAGCCGTGTTTTCCCATAAACGTGGTTCTGAGATTGGGGGTTGTAAGGGAAACTCACAACAAATGCCATAAGACATTCACTACAACTCAAGAGATTTGACAGCATTACACAACGCTCACAGCACTGTAGTTGCCGTCCAAGCACATGAAAATACTTCCCTTACTTCAGCATACACATACATTCTCATATAAAATCTTGGTGCACTGTGGGCTCAACTTTCCCTTTTTACCAGCAAGCAGGAGGAAACGATCGGGCCACTTGCTAAGCAGTAAGAATATTTGTTGCACCCTCTTACCTGAAACACATAATTTGTTAGAAGAATATACAGTATCCTGTGTCTTCTGCTGCACAGACAAATTCAGATGACCTATGTTCTTTCAGTATCAAGAGGGTGTAACTTCTTCCTAAGACGCTTTACTTCCTGTTCAACTGGTTTACTATGGTAATGATTCTTTCACATCTTCCTTCAGGGAAATTTCAAACAGCAGTAACAATAAAAAGCTAACACCTTATCTGTTCTCTTTCTTCATTTGGGAACCCAACTTTTTTTCTTTTTTTCCTTTTTTTTTTAAACACAGTGGTAGATGATCTCACGTTGCCAGTACAAGTATTGAATATGCTTAAAATAACAAGGCAACTTCTCCAACAGAAAGACTTGCCTCTTGGAAAGCCTTCTGCACTACAACGGGATTTGGGAATTTTACTCTGCTCCATCTTCATGCAGCTTCCATCTATCTGCACTGGTGGTGCATGCTCTGAAAGGAGCTCCTGGCTCTGCTCACAAGAGAAGGGGACGGTAAAAATCTTGCATGGCAGAGAAGCCGTCTGGCTTTGGCTCCTCAGTATGCAGAGCTGAGACAGTCTAATGAGGGAAGAGCCTCCCTTACGCTGGGATATTTCCCAAGGACTGCTGAAGTCTTGCCTCTCTGCGAAGGGCCTGCTGAAGAGCTGTAGCAAATACAGCACTGGTCACAAACATCTCCCTGGACCTCAAGTTGCCCAGGACCCTCCATAAAAGGGAGCAGTAGAGGCTGCTCCAGGCACAATGCAGTGGGAGTTCCCTCAGGGACCATCTGCCTCCACGCTTCATACCATTCCTTAAAAAGGTATACATTGCTCCACTGAAGTAGCTATTCAGAATTCACACAAAATCCCAATCCTAGTTTACTCCAAGGCTGTCACAAGCAGAAAAATATCCTCAAAAAGGGTGAGGGAGTCAGTATCAACAAAACAGTATTTCAGTTACAAAAGGCTGTGCAGTAAGACTGAACAGATTAGGATAAAGCATTTAAAGTTAATAATTAATCTCAGATATCTTGTATCAGATAAACTGAATGAAGTAATAATTTGATAAAGCATTATAAGGAAAATTCTGCCCTTCAAAGTATCGCAAAAAGCCATCAGTGATGTCATTGTGATTCAAAAGCAGTTAGCCAAGGGCGAAACTTATTTTAGTTGGCAAAAGGTGATGCATTTTTTGTCATATATTCTCCAACCCTTAAAATGTCAACTTGCTCCACAAACTATTCGGTGGCATTTGTGCTGTACCATAGTCACTACTGGTGATGACTGTGAAGCGATCCTGAGAGAAAGGAACACGCCAATTTTAGGAAGTGCCATTTCAGAGTTTATGGCAGTGTGATGTTGCTTCATCACACAGGGACTGGACACAATAAAAGGAAGAGTACTAAGAAAAAAGAGGAAATATGCATAGGAAGAGTTCCTGTTCTCAAGCAAAGACAGAAGTTTACATGCGTAAGATGAACGGAGTTGGGACACGTCCCCCTCTCTCCCCACAGTGATTTCCAGGAAAAGGTTATGAAGGATTTTCTTGGGAAACCCTGCACATTTTCAGGATTTTATTAGGCTTTTAATATGGACACTGCTTTTCTGTTTCCCACTGAAGTAGTAGGCAGGAAACTGCTGAGTCACTTTCTACCCTAATTCCTCCTAGGACTATAGGGAGTTGCCTCCGCCTCTTTTGCTGGCATGTGGGACAAAATCTCTAGAGACAAAGAAGACTGTATACTCCCTACTAGGATGCCGCTTCTCTTTCTGTTAGATGCTCTCACTGCTCCACCAACCGGCAGGAGCCTCCATCTCTCAGAATAAAGAAGAATCATGGATTTGATTTAGCCATATGTGAGCATGCTCGTATGAGTTAGGTCTGACAGAAAAATGAGGGTAAAGAGCTGGCAAAATAGTTGCTGTAACACACACCGAGATGAAATAAAGCATCTGCAGCAGGTTTTTTCTCCCAGTGTTTCTTCACACACACTGTGGAGCTTTCCCAGACTGCACCCTTGCATTTGAAGCCGTGAGGCTTTGAGTAATAGCAGGCTTGCAAAAGGGAATGCAGCACAATGTTTCACAATACGTGGGGGCAGAAAACTGGCTAAACAGAGAGCCAGCCAGTGAGGAAACTGCTACATTTCATAACAAATCCACTCATCTGTGTTACTATTCTCCAGTGCCACCTACTGACAATTCCGTAAAACTGTGAGGCAAGGAACAAAGATCACTATGTCAAGCAGAGCAGCAATTACACTTTATGTCTGGCTGCAGGGAACATGATAATATCTGTCATCATCACTGACAAACATGCCCTCTGTCAGAAGGTTGCCCTTTATGGGAAAGATTCATGATTGTTGAGATCCTGCTTGAAGATGGTGTGATGCTGCTTCTCTGCGATCGGTGCTCCAAAGTACCACTGCACCAGAGCAATGACAAGGTATCAGTAAAATTACTGTACATGGGTCCAACAGGGTTTTTTGATGCGCTGGTGAAAATGAAGTGATCAATGTCAACATTTTGTCATGTTTAAGTGGCAGATGAACAAGAATTCTGATTTTTAAAAAAATATGTTAAGATCTGAGGGTTGTGAGGGTTTTTTTTATTATTATTACAGGCCCTTTCTTTCTTTCTTTCTCACTTAGAAGCTTCATCAAGCAGGGGTTCTGCCTTCTTACCTGTTTAGTAAAACCCAGCAGTGTAAACACTGCTGTGCAAAGAAAATAAAAGTTGCAACAAACACAATACAGGGTTTGAGTCATTGTCAAATGATTCATTGGTAAAAGAGACAGTTGCTGTAAAGGGCAAAAAGAAGATTGCAGATCTGAAAACACTCCTCGCCCATTGCTCACACAGTAGAAGTCTGGGAAAGGACAGAGAGAGAAGAGAGCGGTGGTAGCAAAGTTACCCTTTTCAAAGAAAAATAAAACCAAAACATTTTGTTTTACATATAAAACGTTTTCACAGGATCCGCTGACACCTACATATAATATACAAAGTTAGTGCTACCAACACCCTCATGATGTTTGAAATACACTGTTGTGAAAGATCAACCTCCACAGTCTGCATGCACAGACTGCAAAACCAGCCATGACTAAATGTAGTCTATGGATTTTAATCTCTCCTTTTATTTGAACGTCTTTTGTACTTTGATCCTCTGAAAGGAACAACACATTTTACCAGAGTTGTTTCTGGCAGAAACAATTGCTTCAGCTTTAAAAAAATCAAATTACTGAAATGGAGACCTGTGTTATCACAATCATCTTAAAATATAGAGTTAAAATAAGACAAGCAAGCAGATTTTTGTTTGTGTGTATACACATATGCACACACTCATATATGTATGCTTATATATGAAAATATGTATGTAAACATATATGTATATGGATACATGCATATATATGTGTGCATATTTATATGTATACATATAGATCTGTCTATAAAAGCCTACTATATGTGTATACATGCATAAAAATGCCTAATAAACACCAAGTGACTCAAGAAAAGAGCTGAGATGCTTCAGGAAATAAGTCAAGCCACAAGTTTCAGCTGAGCAAGTCAAACATCCTAAAGCTGAGGAGTGCTTGAAGCCAAAGCTTCTTGTTCATATGGCTTTATAAATTTCACCTGGTGCTGTTTCTCTTACCTTTTGTGATGTTTTCCTCTGTTTTCTTCCGCTATTCTTTTCACCTCCGCACTCCAGTGTGCCTGCTCAATGTCTTTCTGTGAAATTCAGCTTTATCATTGCAGTGTATTCAATAAGGTTTGTTGACCTTCTAGCAATTGTTCATATCATACACTGTACAAATATAAAAACACAGTCTCGTGATACTAGCACACTGTTAACGCAAGCTCCCTAGCCACTACAGTAGGCTTTTTCCTATGGAAAATTTACTAATCTGGCTCATCTCCACCCCTACGACCCTTGCCCATTGCAGCTCGTGGTGCATGGGGTTCTCCAGGAGCAGGAGGAGGGCAGAGAACACCTCACAGCACAGAGCTCAGCCACGCCAGCAGACCTGAGCTGGGGTGACAGAGCCACTTTGCTACTGTAGTCTGGCCATGCTGCCTCAGGGAGCTGTTAATATTGTTATTTCCTTGAAGAGGATCTGACTTAAGTATGGTTTTAAATTCAGCTCAAAATTGACCACAGAAGAGGGAAGAGGAAATGGTCATATGTTGACAACGAATGGTAAGACAAGGGGTAATGGGTACAAACTGGGAACACAGGAGGTTCCACTTAAATATGAGAAGAAACTTCTTCTCAGTGACGGAGACAGAACACTGGAACAGGCTGCCCAGGGAGGTTGTGGAGTCAGTCTCCTTCTCTGGAGACATTCAAAACCTACCTGGCCACATTCCTGTGTAACCTCATCTAGGTGTTCCTGCTCTGGCAGAGGGATTGGACTGGATGATCTTTCAAAGGTCCCTTCCAATCCCTAACATTCTGTGATTCTGTGTAATAAAGACCCACTCACACTCCATCTGGGGATTTGCTCTGAGTGGACTTTTGGTTCACATGATGTGTCAGCTCAGTGGCTTGCTGAGTATTCAGATGAAGTAATAGGACTGAGTCCATTTCTCTTACTAATGTCACAGGTACCTTCAGTAAAACCAGCGAAATAAAACCTTAGATTAGGTTTAGACTATAAGCTAGTATATACTGTAAAACTAGTATAACATCTGAATCAGCTCTACAGTCTTTAGCAAAGAAAACATATTAATAATGGTTTAAGCATAAAAATACAGGCATCTAAAGCCAAAACAATAACTTGCTTACACAGTATTAACCTTGTCTCAATTTGCCTTACCACAAGGATGCTTTGCTTCCATTTGCAATAGTGCACATGTGGCAGTACCACAACATCTTTAATAATGCAGTATTTCTGATTTTTTTCCTGAACTTCTTGCACATGGGTAGCTTTTTACATCTTCCTTCTGATTTTCATTTTACTGTCATAATTGCTCACAGTACAACTGAAACGCTTAAAAAAAAAAAAAAAGCCACAAACAAACCATATGGCTTTTACAGAAAATAGTTTGTGGGTGTATATATAATCTTTAAACCAACTGAACAGCATTCCTTATATGCAATTCAGGATATAAAGCATCTGCTTAGATAGCTAATTTGGTTGCATACTTAGGTTGCCAGCAAAGCGTTCATTACTGTTTTCATTAAAACTTTACCTGCAGCATGAAAGCTAACAGTAATTTAGTTGAGTTTTCACATAAATAATGCAAAGGGACTGCTTACCTGCAATAAAACATATTTCTGCAGACTGCTACATGGAAATTAAGCTCACAGCAGCCCTCCACCGCAATTGGATCAGCCCATGAATGAGTGGCTGGCAAAGAGATACTTGCAGTGCTGAGAATGCAGCTTCATCTGTCACCTCCAAGTACCTTCCCCATCAATGGTACCCACAAGATTATTCTTAAAATAGCAACTGCTCTCTGCTGTGTCAGGTCCTATGCTAGCTTGCTCATGGTTTTGCTAATGATGTTTTTGTATTTATGAACCAGGCAAGCAACAGGGAAGAAGACCCTGTTCAGCAGACCTGTAGAATTAAACAGGTGAGGTGCATCCACTGGGGCTGGGCAAGATACTCGCACTGCAGCACTTCTGCAGCAGTAAACCATACCCAGTGATACTGGAATTACTCATCGCATTGCAGTAGTCAGGACTTAGATTTGTGTTCTGCCTTGCAATACTTTGGGCAGCCCAGCCAACCCTTATTTTTTCTGCTCCTCTGGCCTCCCCACCTTGTTCTGTCTTCCATTCAAGTGCGGGAATAAATCGATGCCAAGAAGTGAGTCAGCAGCACAGTGAGCTGCTACACACATACAGCTGAGGGGAACTGTGAGGCCCAGGTGCGCAAGGCAAGAGAAAGTTGTGCTGATACAGGGATACCTCAGGGGAAAACGAAGGAGAAGGAGTTAGTATTTAGCCGCAATGGCCTCTACAGGTGGCTGGTATCTTTCAGGGAGAGGTTTGCAGCTCACAATTAGACCAGATCATCTGGCAAGCATTGGGTTATGAAAGGAAAAGCATGAGAGTGCCCTACTCATCCCCACCCATTCAACAGCCCACAAAAAACCCTCATTCAATAGTCTGTATAAAGACAGTAGTTTCCTGGTACTGTTGTGTAGGGGGTGGCAGGTAACTACTGTAAAATAAACAAGGAGTACCACCCATCACCATGGCCTACAAGACGGCCAAAACCACCATGCACTGATGACATGAATTCAAATAGGGAGTGACACACTTTTCACTACAGTTGCCTGGGAAAGTGAAAAAAAAAGAAAGTTTGGGGTTAGGTACATTCTCTACATTCAGCGGTGATGTCTTGTCACTCCTGCTCCACCAGCCTGTGTGTATCACAGAATGTTAGGGATTGGAAGTGACCTCAGAAGATCATCCAGTCCAATCGCCCTGCCAGAGCAGGAACACCTAGATGAGGCTACCCAGGAATGTGTCCAGGCGGGTTTGAATGTCTCCAGAGAAGGAGACTCCACAACCCCCCTGGGCAGCCTGTTCCAATGTTCTGTTACCCTCACTGTGGAGAAATTTCTTCTCAAATTTAAGTGGAACCTCCTGTCTTCCAGTTTGCACCCATTACCCCTTGTCCTACCATTGTTTGTCACCAAGAAGAGCCTGGCTCCATCCTCGTGACACTCACCCTTTATATATTTGTAAACATTAATAGGGTCACCCCTCAGTCTCCTCCAAACTAAAGAGACCCAGTTCCCCCAGCCTTTCATGTGTAGGTCGCCTCACTGTCCTTTGAAGTTCATGCCAAGTAAGAAATCTCAGTTTAGAAGAAGTTTTAGACTGAGGGCAGTGAGCCTGTTACAAAGAGATGCATCACAAGCAGCACAACCACCTGACTTCTTTCCCAAGGAAGGCCTGAACTTACCAGATCCACCTGATCCCAAGCACGGGAACACCAGACTGCTCCTTCCAGTTCTGGCAGCGTCAGTGTGGGAGCTGTCCTGATGCAAAGCTCCAAGCCTGGACATCTGACTGCAAACCTGCAGCATTCAGGTCAAACATGAGCCTAGGTATGCCTAAAAGCAAATGAATACAGAACTCACTGTCATTTCAGCTTTCATTAAGGGCTGGTTGTTCATGGAGGAAGACAGGACCCGAGTTTGAGAATGTAAAACATCAATTTGATCCCAGATGTTGACAGCTTTAACAAAAGAAAAAAATAAAAAGAAAGAAATTTAAATACACCTGACATTCAGGTGCTGAGATGTTTATCTCAGAAGGATGTACTGCAGGCATCCAGGACACTGTCTAAAATAAGACATCATGTTGTACCACAGTAACATGCCTTTCCTTTGAGGCCTAGCGTCACAGCACGCTACAATTGATGGCCATGAAGAAAACTTCTATACTGGAATTTGAGAACATAAGCATGAACATAACTTCATATTAAAACTCATCCACAGCATTCCTTGAAGATCTGCACTTTCTTCTGCCTGCCTCAATTAACTGAGTCATGCCTACATTATCTGATAGCAGCAAATCCAGGAAAAATCCAGACATTCTAGACTGAGGCTGGAGCCCACTCACAAAGCATTGTTCATGTCTGCTGCAGACTAGGAATAGTCATCTCATTCTTCACTTCATTGATCTACTTTTATACTCTTGATTCAGATGCAGTTATGCAAACTTCATGTTTGCTGTCAGGCTATGAAGAAGCCTATTGTAACTAGGATATGGATTTCTTAGATGTAAATGCACATGCAAAATAGAATAAGCTTTGATATTGAGATTTTTTTTCCCCTGAGGTTCAAGTATTTTATCATTTTAATAATATTCCATTTTCCTGTTGCATTCATTTTTAAAACATCTTTTGTATTAGCTCTCAGTATTATAATTCCTTCAAAATTCCTCTGGAGGGCACTATTACCATAACTATACAATTAGCTACAGATGGATGTAATAGAGATAAACCCTAAATAGCCTTGTTGGCAGGAGGCAGAGTGTCTTTTAACCAAGACAGCTTTTATACTGCTGCCTGGGTTTTTACACTGCTTTTGAGGGTATACAGAAATCTTAGCGAGAACGAGAATTCAGAAATTCTTATTGTAGAAGATTTTGGAAGGGGTGGGGGGAGGATATATATTTTTTTTCTTCCAGTCATCATCTTTTTAGGAAGTACTATAATTCAGTTTATCCTTCAAAGGCTTTGCAAAAGTCATATTATCGAGACACGGCATGATTTGAGACAGTTTGGGTTGGGAAGTGATGGAAAAACTGATATTCTTGCAGACTCTTCTTGGTCTCTGTGGCCACTCCTGTACTCTTGAGGCTGGACCAGCAACTGTGAGGCCTGTACTCCACTCTCTTCATTTCACCAGAGCTGCTCTGTTCCACAGTGCAGAGCAAGGTCATCTGTTCCTCCAGGATTTAGAAAAGCCTGCCCAACATGAAGAGAGGGAAGGGTAATATTTTGGAGCTAGGAAAGAGATTGCGACACACCAGCGTTTCTTAGTAGTTGTGTGTTTTCCAGAACTGAAAAGAAAATCAGAAGTGAATCATGCAGTTCATAGGACAACTTTTCTGAAAACAAAATAAACTCATGAAAGCATGGAAACGTCAACTTTAAAGCAAACCCGTATTTCTAATCTGGTTGCCCTCTTCTGATCACATAGTGTATTTCACAATCATTTTATCTGACTGCTCAGAAATTTTGTAGGGTGAACTGCAATCCTCAGAGTTCAGGTTTTGAATTTGTTTAGTTTTTTCCTGCTGCATCTTCTGGGAAACATCATAATTATATACAAAAATTATTTTCTTTACTTTGATTTTACTACTTCCTCTTTTTTTTTCCTTTCATGACTTGCACATGTAGCTGTTTTATTTATTTTCCAATTAGAGTGGAAATTATTCAAGTAGGTGCAATACTTGTGTGAGGGATTTTATAGCAAGTAACACAGCAAGGTTATAATAGAGACGAGGGTCTAGGGATACTATATCATATAGCAGAAAATGATACTGATATAATGTGTTTTTAATTGGGCCATCAAGCAAAGAAAATAAGAGGGAAGTATATATTTCTGTTATGGCAGGAATTATATATAACAAAATAATACTACCGAGAAAGTTGCAATAGATATAACTAAAATGAAACTATTAGCATAAAAATAAATAGTGGTTTTGAATTAACTTCTTGTGAACTTAAGTTTGGACCTGTATCGATATTTTCATTAATAAAAATTATCCTTGCTCTTTGTCATTGATCACTTACCAAATTCAACCTGCATTCTCTGTTACCAGTTATCACCTAATTCAAAGACAGTCACTATACTTCTGTTTTACTTCAGGATCTTTCCCTTCTGCTGACATCTGCATTGCCACAATGAACACTGAGCTCTCACAGCTCCCTCTCCTTATCACCAGTCTTCAACAGCAATTGAACCATTTTGTTTAAGATTTAAAGATTTTTCAAAACATAAAAGCAAATGACATGAACTTTTCAAATAGATCTAAGAGGGAGAAAAAAAAATGATAGGTCAGATTTTGGGTATACTAACCTTGACATTGTCCTTTTAAAGTACTCCCCAGGCAGCTTTAACTTTTGCAACCAGCACTCAAGAATCCACGCACCCCAGGGCCCAGTCAGCTTGGCAGGATGACAGAGGTCAGCATTTCACACGAATGAACAATTTCTCCAATATATAAGGGCAAGCATTCAGCTCGCTCTCTCTCTTTTCACCTGTCCTTTAAAGTTTAAACCGAGACCATCATAGGTACCGTGCACAATGCAATGAAAATCCCTCTTTCTATTAACCCTTTGAACCCTTATGATGAGAAGTGATACCCTTAAAATTTTAAACCATGAGACAGAAGCCACAGAAGGACTCCTCTTCCCACCTGCCCCCCATACTAGCTTCTTCTTCTTATGCAATTTCCCTCACAAACAAACCCCCCATTACCTCTCTAATTCAATCAGAGTGTAAGAAACTCTTGATGTTCTTGCAGAGCATTCAAAGCACATGCACATGGTGGGGCCAAGTGGGAGCAGTACTTCGACCAGATTCACTTTTTGGATTATATTAATAAATCTCTTTATGCTTTGAATGTGACTGGGTAAGAACAACATGGTTTTCACTTGCATGTAAAACTATTTTTGGGTGGGAGAGGGAACCTCTGTACAGTGATGTGGTTCAGGAAACCACCACACAGAACTTGCAGTGAGGCCAAACAAAACCGACTACAGAAATTGAAACCTTTTTAGTGATTCCTAATGAAGGCACTAGGCAGTATGCACAAATTTTAGTAAAGCCAAAGGGTTGAGGGTTAAGTGATCACAAATCCGCATGCTATAATCAAAGACTTAACTTTTCAGTCCTAAGAAACCAAAAGCACATACCTTACCTGTAATTAGTTGGATGGTCTGAACAGGCATAGAAACACAGTTATCCACTCAAATTGTCTGGACAATTCTCAGAATGCACCTGTGTGACTTTGGTTCAAGCTCGCTGCCAAAGTAAGCTGGGAAAGAGAAAACAAATGGAAGCCTGGATAAGGAAACCTGCATTAGCTTCACTGTGCTGTTACATAGCTAGCCAGTTTCTGAGCTCCCAAAATTCAAAACTCAGATCAGATTTCACTGGGGTAGGCTAGGTTCTGCTTTAAACTGATATGTGTTTTTTACTTTAAAACAAAACAAAACAAAAATTCAGAAACAAGTATCTGGGCAGCAATTAAACATAAAATAACTATTTAGCAAGATTCAATTAAGACAGATTAGATATATTAAGAAGTCTAAGAAAATAGTGAAATGAAGTGTAGAATTTACTAACTACTTGACAGCCCTTAGGCTGGCCATAAGATAATTTCCTGGTGCCACATGCTGGTATGTGCCATGCCATATTTCTGCACATAAGAAGAGCACCTGGGGGCAGAAACAATTTGGACTGCAACACAAACCCATGCCTCCTGAGCTCCAAACTGTTGCAAGAGCCTTTATGGTCACTGCTTTTATACTTCAGAAAATGCTTTAAGCAAAGAAAATAATGGAAGGGCCATGAGACTTGAATTTATGACAAGAAAGAGTTAAGAAATTCTGAGCTTCTAACAGTCCGAGTTGTCCCAACCTCAATGTCACTTAGAAGACTGGGTAACTAAAATGTTAAGATGTGCAGGATTCACCATAAAGCCTGCACTTTCACCGCACAAAGCACCACTTCGCCTTTTCTAGCCAGAAAACAGTAACTGAGTAAGCTACAGCAAAGCACCAGATGCACCCTTATTGAGACATATAGACCAAATGAAGAAACATGGAATGGCAGATGGTGCCCCTTTTAGCTAACAAGAGAGAAGCTTAAGGCATCCTGATGTTGACAAGCCTACAGAGATACCAGACAGTGAAGAAAACTGTCGTGCATTGCTTTTTTTTTTTTAATGCAAGCATTTTTGTTTTCTTTTTATTGCTCTTTACCTCATCTGAAAACATAAGCTCCAATGAACTGCTGAAGATCAGTTACTGTCTTTCTCAGTCCCATATCGTTGAACCATTTTGTTGCACCACTGAAATATTTGGACAAGGCAAGAGATACGTTGTGGCTAAACACAGCTTGTTGAAAGAGAACTGGAATACTCAAAACAAGAAGCCCTTATGGAAATACTCTTTGTTTTTCTTTTTTCTTTTCTCTTTGAGTGATATTTTTTAGAAATTTTGCAGAAAGAATAGTGGGGTTTCAGAGCCCCCTTGTTCCTCCATTTGCCAGAAGGCAGAGGCTTATGATCTATCCATATCTCTGAGGGCTGAATTTCAGCTCAAATTCCCTGGAGCCTGGCCTGAAATGGATGTTGCTTCAGTGAATTCAATTTTCCAGGGTATTAAGAACTGAGAAAGTATAATAGATGACAGGCACTAAGGGTAGAATTCTAGCTCCACTGGAGGTTAATGGGGCTTTCTGACACCAACTTTAGGTAGGCCAGGATTTCACCCCAGTTTCAGGAAGCAGAGCAGAATAATGTTATAGAAGATTTAAACATTTATTGTGTAAGGCTGGGTTTGGTAGTAAAATGTGAATGATGATACTGACTTTGCTTGTAAAACTCTTCAAAAGTTATGGATGGAAAGCACTACTTGAGAGTGTGGTATTAGGGATATTCCACCGCAAGACTGAAAGAAATCAAGACTGTTTCTTAAAATTGCTATTTTAAGGATATTAAGACTTTCAAGGGTTTAGCCCTAAAGCTACATTCTCTATTCAAATCCATAATGGAGAGGAAAAATGAGCCTTCTGAACAAACGATGGATTTTTATATTCCTTTCAAGGTGGAAGGCACTTGAACAACACAAAATAGTCTAAATTCTCAACAGTCCCAGTTTGTCACATCCCAAACACATTTTCCACAGCAGAGGCACAGCACCACAGCAGAAGAAAATGTTTCATACAATGTAATGGAGCAGCATCATCACTTAGACCGTCCACAGCTGGGCAGACAAAATGTCACTGGGACTGGAGACCAACAATCTCAGCAGTCTTTCTTTGG
The DNA here is from genome assembly GCF_037038585.1 of Patagioenas fasciata. Classification (NCBI taxonomy): domain Eukaryota; kingdom Metazoa; phylum Chordata; class Aves; order Columbiformes; family Columbidae; genus Patagioenas; species Patagioenas fasciata. The sequence continues at coordinate 135,775,331 of NC_092520.1, read as the reverse complement.
CCTGCCATGGTCAGGGCTCCTATGAGATTTGTTGTAAATCCCTCATCTTCCAGTTGGCTCACCCCTCTCTCTACTTACAGCTGAGGAAGGTTTTTAATAAACATTTTGCTCTGAAAGTCTCTGAAAACTTGTCTCTAGTTCTACTTAGATACGCGATATTGTATCTATGGAGATACTTCTTACTGTGTTTCTTCTCTCTGTTTCAGGGATGTGTTTTATGAGTCATCCATAATGGTGGTCTAAAGCTTCACTGTAGAATTTAAAGCGCTAATGTAGCACAAGTAAAAAACATTTAAAATTGATGTAGCTTGAGGTCAATCACAAATTTATTGGAAGCACATTTGGTCACTTAGTAAGGAATTATCAACTGCTAACATTCATTTTGACAACTAGAAAAACACTTTTGATGTACAAGAGGTTTTTGATCTTCTGTCTTATCCTCAGAGAGGAAAATGAGGAGAAATGTAGAAGAAATCTGCCTTTAATTCCAACTCACATAAAATTTCATTGGTATGGATATTTTACCTTGATCTTAGTGGTATGAAAACAAATTAAGATATAGGCTGTCTTAATACTACCAGACGTAGGGAAGAAAGGAAATTAAGAAAGAAAAATGGCATTAAAGAAAGCAGGTAAAGCCATGTGGCAATGGATCAAAAAATCAGGGGCAAAGGAAAGAACAGCAAATAAGCAGGGGAGAAAAAGAGACAAAGTCATCAGAGAGGGCAGCAGAGGATGGAAAAAGAAATAAGCAGAGAAAGGAAGGCATTATCTAAAGAAGAAGTGCAGTGGAGGCAAAAAAATATTTAAACAGAGCAGAGATGTCACAGAAATAGAAAACAAAGCTGTAGAGAGAAAACTGATAAATTATGAAAATAGAATACCAAAGAGAATAAGGAAAGCAAAAGACCTAAAACAGAGAAAGTGGATAGAAAAAGACAACACTTCACCTCTGAGAATACAGTTAATTCCAGTCAGGAGGTGGCTTGAGGCCTATCTTTAGTTGACCAAATTCTCAGGGAGTTAAGAAAATAGAAAAAAAAAAATGTCTAGCGCCTCCCCAAGGCCATAGACTACTATAGGTTCTAGATAACACCATTACAAGCTGCCTTTCAATGCCTTTAAGCTTTCTATGGGCTACCTGGATTTCCCTCTTCTTATTGCTCCAACATTTTTGCCACCCTGACTTCATTTCCCTAGCTGCCTCCCTTTACACTTTTTTTCTGCTTGCTATTTTTCACCTTGATTTAAAAGGACAATCATAATGAATGCTTGTTTCTAACCAAGAGGAACTGACTGAAAGATGACAGCATATCCACAAAAACTATACAACAATTGCAAGGAAAGAAAAATATGTCAAGAAGAAACATAAAGTCCAGAAGTTGGTACAACTCAGTATTTTGTCTTCTGTACTCCCAACTCTGGGTAAATGTATTCATCCACACGTTAAGTATTACAAGTTTCTCATGGGCAAAACCAGAAAAATCTTAAACTTTGGAATGTGTAAATGAATGGCCCTGGTAACTTCAACCAAAACTGATTTTGAAGGGTTTGTCCTTTTTTTGTTGTTGTTCTGTTTTGTTTCTAAATAGCTTTTTCAGTAATGCTGCTCCAGCTACGCTCTTTTAGCCCCTCAAAAGTCAATTAGCAATCAGGAAAAAACTTTCAACTCCAATACCAGGTCTGCCAAACTGGGTCCGATTTCAGTATTAAAATATTTGGCCAGAATGTAGAAGTCTTACAGCCATGACTGCAATGCTTTTGAAAGGGGACTTGATCCTATTGTTCCAGCATTTTGTAATATTAAAAAAAAAAAAAAAAAGCTAAGTTCAGCAAGAGCAAGCAGCTTTGGCAAAGCAGGCCCTTAGCAAGAACCCTTCCCACTCCATTCTTTGCTGTGAAGAGAGGAAAGCAAACCAGATTTGCAGCACTAATGAAGTACTTCAAGAACTAACAGTATGCATGTAAATGTGATGCTGTTAAATGTGGTTCTTTAGAGCTCTTGATTAGCAGCCATCTTGCTGAAAAGAGTAACAAAACCATTACTCTTGCTGTTTGGGATTTTGAGCTAAGCAATGCCATACCAATTGGTGCACTGTACTAATGTAGCTTTAACTATCACACTGTATTTTCTAAATAATAGGTGAGATTTAAGGGGCAGGAGGGTAACTAATTAAGATTTTCTTTCCTCCTTGTATAAAACTCTGATTGGAGTGGCTCACGCTGGGACTCCACACACAAGGGCGAAGCTCCCTGTTTCAGTGACATCTGTTATGCATTAGTACAACTAAAATGGATGTCTCCCTATGTGAAAGCAGATTTATTAATAGGATAAAGTCTGTTTCACTCACTAGACCCAGTTCTGGAAGTGCAGGAAGACTCAGCTAGGTTTTGAGAGTAGATGAGCTTGCACCATTCTCATCGTGAGCAACCCTGGATGGAGGTAACTATGGATTTTGCAGCTCAGTCTCTATTCTTGGTTCTTAATCTTTCAAACCTAAAACCTTCTATGAGAATGTAAAACTTGCTAGAGTACTTTCTCCACCAGGAAAGTTTCTAAACTCTGTGGTGGGCTTCCTAATCAAAACCGAAGAAAGCACCCCAGGGGATGATCATGCTGAAGCAGAGTGGGGAAGCAGCAATGCAGTCTTTCTTTTATTCTAGAGGACTTTAAGAGCAAACAAGAAAACAAAAGCATTTCAGCTAGTGTAGAAAAATACTTGTGAACATTTTTACATGAAGCAAGCATTTTATGAAAAGGAAACGAGAAAAGGATTAGAGCCCTGATCACTGAACTGAGGGTTAAACAGGAGAAAACTCAGGCAAGTGAAAAATTACAAGCATGATCCGTAAAATATCCTGAGAGCCGGACACAAAGTAAGCCACACTACTCAAAGTCCAAGAAGATAATCCAACTGTGCAACTGGAGCTGCTCAAATTGCCTGACACAGATGATTCAGTGACCAGTTTCTCCCACAAAGAAAACAGGAATGGAGCACCCACTCATACTCCTTTCTGCTTGTGCTGCTGTAGTCATCCAGCTGACCCACATGTGGCCTCCGAGCTAATGCTTCTTAAATGTAAGCTTCAAAAATTTTCAGAAGTTTTCTAGTTGTAACATACCAGTGAACCATCAAAGCAATGGACAAAAGGGAACTGCCAAGCATGAAAACCAATCCTCACTAAAAACTTTGCTTAGCTTTGAGCAGAGTAGGGTGGCGTCAAACACCAGAGTTACAGATTTTCAGTTCAAGCAAACAAGATTGTTCACAGGCCTTTAATAATTACATCTTTAAAATCTATGATTTCCACATCAAATTAAAAGAAGTATCCCCTCAGTATAGGCTGTGTAAATCTAACCTATCGTAAACTGCCCTCAGTGGTTATCCTTAGAAACAAATGCCATCCAGGCAGCTGAGCACCAGACCAGGTACTCACCTCTCTGCCGGGTTCACCTCATCTTGAGGAAGTCTCTGCTCATATATCCACATGTAAGTAATTTCAAAATTACTGCTTTCTAAGTTCAGATAAGCATGAAAACCTCACACCAAGAAGTACTCATAAAGTGAAGGCGGTTGTGTTGATGAAATTCTTTTGTGCATGTCTCAGTAACCTCTAACAGTAAGTGTGTTTACCTGTATTTAAACTGCATGTAGGTTAGATCTGGCAGAGGTTTTTAAAATCCTGGTAAAAAGAACCCATTTTGAACCCACTGTCCTCTTATTAACAGGGTTTTAAGCTCTTGTTAAATGTAATTCTTACAAGAAATGTAAGAGGAAGCAAAGTGGCCACAGCCCAGTACTGTAGAATAAAACAGATCCCAGAAACAGGCTTGCTGTGGTAGAAGTAATCATCAGCACTTAATAAACAAAGAGGACTCAAGTTCAGCAAAGCACATCAGGGCACACCACCCCTGCAGCAAACACCAAGGTCAACCGCTTGGACACTTTCCTAAAAGTATGCACATTTCTCAGCTCTTTGCTGAACAGGGATGAGCTGGTCCCCAAACCAGCAATCCATTACAGTGACAAAGCAGCTCTAAGTATGCCCAGTAACATGCATGACAGCAGCAGGCGTTGAGCTGCAGCCAAATTCTGTCTCTAAGCGAGATAAAATCAGATCCAGGAGGCTAATAAGATAAGGATCAGTGCTCTGTGTACATCTATTCATTCATGAAAGCGCCAGTTTAAGTACGGAAAAAGTAAAGAGTATATAGAAAAAGTAAAGGGAAAAAAAAAACCCTCTTTATATATTATTTATAATTCAGAAATTTTGTGAGAACATTGAGTAGTTATTGTTGTTGTCAATAACATTTTTCTGAAGGTGTTGACTAGCATGATATATAAGAAGCTGTGTTAAAGGCAAACTATTAACTGCCTTTCACTCAAGTTCCATTCTACAACAGAGTCCTTTCACAATAGCTGCAAGAGGCAAGTTTATAATTGTAAATAAGACATTATCAGTCACAATGGTACATATCCCTATTTATTTTACTGCAAATTCCTGAAGGCAGAGACTATTATTAATGCTAAATATATTAAAATTCAAATTGAATAGCAGAAAGGAAAATAAGTAACAAGTTTAATAATTAAACTTGAAACCAACACTGCATTGGAAAATGTTGCAAACACCCCTAAGGAAAATTCATACTACAGAAGAACCTAAAGAAATTGATCAAATGGGCAAAGAAAAAGTTTTCAACTTGGAGATAATACTATATCTTCAATTTATGAGCATGAAATCATGTGCTTGCTGGGGAGAAAAAAATAAAAAAAATGCAAGCTTCTCTTTTTACCTCTGGCTGAAGAACTGACCTCTTGGCAAGCTTGCCAGAGCTTCTCAGTCATTTGCCTAAGGTGACTGAAATCCTGGTAGAGTGTAAACCAGCATAAGTCTTGGTCCTTTTCGTCTCAGCCTGTATCCTCCCTCCTGTTTGCTGCTGGCTGACTCACAAGTCTGGTCTCCACCTCTCTTATGAAGTATTGGGTGTGGGTGCACCCTAGGGAAACAAACATCACCATATGAATGAATACAATGACTTTCACACCTGTGGGGTGGCAATTAGAGTCCTTTCCACATAAAGAAATAATCTAGAAAATCACATTTGTGAGAGAAATATGGACTGACAGATGTTTACAAGTGACAAGGTTTCAACTAAAACACAGAACATAGGTTCTTTTTACAATAGTACCTTGTTAGATCCCCTCTGAAGAGTAAGTCCCTATTGATAAGCTGAAAAAGTCTGTAAGTCTGACTCAAAATACACCTTTAGACTCAGTTTTCATAACTGGAATTTTTAAATGAAATTTGTCCATATCTATGTGTCAGTTTTGTATATGCTTCAGGCAGGTTTTGAAAACCTATTACTATTAATATCATCAGGATCCCCACACTTCCAGCTTCTATTAAAGAAATCAATGCATATCTCATGTTACTGCTGACACCATTAAAAGCAACAGACAAGCACAGTGATGATTGTAGCATGAACACTCTTCTGCAAACAGTCAGCATGAAAGCTTTGAAGTTCAGTTAACAGAAATCTTCACAGTTGTGGTGCATAGCTAATTAGTTGTGCCTAATTCATTATATAGAGATAGCAACTTTCTAAAAAATAACAAATATCAGGGATTTTCATTTCTTTATTAGTTTCAATACAGCTAGAAAGAGATTTAATGGTATTCACAGCTAGTGAGAATATAAATCTGCCTTGGCCTCAGAAGAAAAGAAAGAAAACAACAAAGTTATTTTAGGAAGATAACAAGAAGATTCTTTGAAGTAAATTCATTTTCATGCTAAATAATGAAAAGTTGGTATAAAAATTGTTTAAAGATTTTCTTACTTAATAGAACTTTAGCATTCATAAAAAAAGATGCAGGTTGGAAGGCCAAGAGCTGAAGTGTTTTCAACCCACTAAAGAGGCTTGGTATGGACAATATACACATACTATTGTCCATATATCAATATATCCTTGTTATTGAAAATAAAACTCATCCCATTGCTGAGGAGAATCTCTTTTTGGAAGGACAGTAGCTGCCTTAACTATGCTTTCAGTCTTTGTCATCTCTTTACTGAGTTGCCAGTTCCAACACTTGTAATTCGACAAACCATATGGAATAACTAAGGCCACTGATACATTTTACTTCAGCTAAACAAACACCTCTGGGCAACAAAATGCTATATTACCTTCAGAGAAAGGCAAATCAAGTAATAGTCAAGAGGTGAAATCCTAAAAATCACCTAAAAGTTGCCACCCAAGTCTGGCACCCACTGGCACTGGACAGAACTTCAAGAGATCACAGCCCAGTTGTTGGATCTACTCCATGAAATTCCAACACTTGCTCTATGCTTCAGTTCCTCCATTTGCTTGGGGATTGTTGATTGCTGGAGACTGTTGATGGCGTGAAAGTGTAAAATTAGAGCAACATACATTTTGGTGGGGTGGGGAGAGAGAAAGGAAAGGGAGGACTTCTAAGTACTTGGCTAGAAAATTCAGTCCAAGTTCATTAGTAACATGTAAATGATCAAACATGGTATACCAAATGTTACTGGTTGGAGTACCAATTTCCCCTGGTAAAGAAACACTAGAGATTCTTTACTTGTAAGAAGTGATGATTTTTAAGACATGAGCCCAAATACTACACCACATATTCACTATTACCATTATTTATTTATAATGCAGAAGCACTGAAATGTCCGTGTTCTTCACTTTGTATGTGTCTTAACATTTTTATCCTTACTTCAGATGTATTTACCGCTCCACCATTCCATACACTTAGGAAAATCTATCTCCAGAACTTCTTCCTATCACTGACTTGTGTTCTTTGCCATTTATCATCTATAACTTTTTTGGTTCCTGTTCACTTTCTTCTGAGAAATTTGGAAGTGATGCTTTTAGGTTTTTTCACTCCTCTGCCTCACTTTTTTTGAAAGTCTGCATGATCAGTGAAATGAAATAGGCAATGTAAAAAAAACCCCTTGTGATGATGAAACATTTAAGTTAAAGCAGTTCTGGTTTAAATTAAAACATTGCATTGACAGTGCACAAGCCTCTATGTCCAGCTACAGTCTGATCTCTGTAGGAAAACAGCTGTATTAGAGTGTGTTTGGACAGCATCATTATCAACGGAGCTCTGGGATTACACACATTCAGTAGTTAACATTATCTGCTTCTGCTTGGGTTTCACACATTTTGGAAAAAGATCAGAAAGTACAAATGCATTTGCAGAGTCTCTAGCAATATTATAGTAGAGAAGACTTTACTGGCAAGAGATATGGTTGAGAGGAGGCTCTAACCATACTCCTCCGAGAAAATCTGTTAGAGAAAGAGTTTTATAATTTCTTTTTAGACACTCACAGATGTACATTAGGAAGAAGCTGAAAGTAAAAGTTTGATGATTTTAACAACCAAAAACCAAGAACTGCTCTTTACTGATGAGAAATTCTTCTACTCTTAAGATGCAGATTGTACTTCCCCAGATGTGTTTATGCACTAATAGTGATTTTCTTGTCCTGTACTTTCCATTTACAACAGTATTTCTTGTTTGCCTTCTGAAGAAATAAGACAAGAATTGCATTAAAAACTTCACCAAAATCACTGTCAAATATAATTATTTCAACAGTGGAAAAAAGTTTTTGATGAAAACAGTAAAACTCTGCCTCATCAACAGCAGCTGAAACACGAAGTTCAAGCAACTCCTACTTCATGTCCCTAATTTCAGGTATATCTGGTTCTTCACTTCCATGTGAAACAAACCCAAGTTCTTAATTTTCATTTTGTTTTCTATCACTTCCGTTTTCCTGTGAATGCCCAGGGTCGTCTTTAACAATGCTACAGATAAATGCCTAGCCCTTTCAGCCTCCTCATTTAGACCATTATCATTCTGATTCAGAGCTTGCAATTCCTTTCCAAAGGTGGATATTTGATCCTCCAATTTTGTCACAAGTTGTTCCTGTGCCTGATATTTCATATTAATCCCTCTTCCTAATTCTCTAATAATCTCAAATGCCACATGAGATGGATCTTCAGAGGATAAATTCACCACTAACATTGCTGCCTGCTTATGAGTCATCACAAGTTAGGGACTAAGAAACCGTAATTGAAAAATGCTTCTCTGCAACTTCTTTTCCTGAAATATTAATATTTTGCCTGGTCAACAAATGATGCTCATGGGATTTCTGTCTTGTCAACATCATCTTACAAGCCAGAAATAAAAGGCTATTGTATCAGGAAGTCGAGGTAAAGCCTATTTTAAGAAGAAAAAACAAGCACAGAAATTCCTAGGAAAGCAAACTCACTTTTCACAAGTTATCAGAGTTTAATTTTTATTATTACAGTATTCTACAGTGGCACCTAGATGTCTCACTTTAGATTTGGACCTCATTTTGCCACATACTGCATGAAAATGTGCTAGACTTAGGTTGCTAGTGCTATAGTTAGATTATGGTTGGACTTGATGATCCTGAGGGTCTTTTCCAACCAAAACGATTCTATGATTTTATGAAATACATGATTCTAAAACATGGTGAAAAAAGCAGACCCTTCTCTTTAGAGTCTAAAATCTATATAAAACCTATACAATAGAAAGTACTTACAGTAAATGCATTTATATATTTTTTTCTGCTCTTAGTTTAGGAAATACAGTTGAGGTCGTTTCTGATGTACCTCGAGACCATCACCCACTCCTTCTGCCAGTAGCCACAAGCCAGCAAGGAAACCAACAAAAGAAGGTGCAAAGGCTGCACCAAAACCGACACTCAAGTCAGAAGCAAGGTGAGGGTTAAAACAAAGACCTCTCCAGTTCCACAAAGGATACCCCATTATGCATCCTCCCCCATGGATTCTGCTAGGTTTGCTTAGAATGAGGCTGTATTTTGACAGTGCAAAGCTGATTTTTATGGGACTGTTAGCATAATGCACTATTAAGCCATGGTGTAAACACAGAAGAATCTGTGCAGTCTGTGTTGTCACCCAGCTGCTGTTGTTCTGAGCCTCATCTTTCTCTGTTGTCCTCAGCCTTGATATTCATTGAAACTTTTGATAAAATACCAACACTGAGACATGAGTGATTTGTCATCTTTATACCCTGTAAATGTAGCATAAAAATAAGTTAGACTGATTGAGATTACACTGTTGAGGCAAAACAAAATAGGGATCAAATCCAAACTGACAGCTACATGAATTTTATTAGTTTGAGGAGAAAAATTTATGAAAAAACCCTAATCCAAAAACCAATAAAGCACTTTGCCAAATATGATGTTATCTGAGACTCGTCATATTAAAAAAAGTTCTATTAAATCCCCTACTTTCAAGTTCAGCATCAAAAACACTCAGTTTAAATGATATTTCTGTCATTTTTTTCTTAACCTTCATGAAAAATTTACTATACCATGCTTAGAATTACTTGAATAATACATATCTTGTTTTAAATTCAAGTTATTACATGCACTTGTAAAAAGCTATTTGATTTGATTTTTCCTCCCACACCTTAAGCAAAATATGTGACAATTTTGTTTTCTCTTGGGTAACATGTATACGAGCTAACCCATTCCTATGGGATTTTCAATTGCCAGCTAATCCAAAGCCATTTCTTTTAGAATTGCATGCTATGAAGTTAATGGACTCAAGGGGCTTTTTTTTTTTTTCTTTTTTTCTCCGGGGTGTGTGTAGGGATTTTTTGGTTTCAGTGTTTTGGGATTTTTAAAATTAAAAGGTCCACAACATTTTCTCTTTTCTAGGCCTCACACAAAAATATAAATTACAAGACTACAACGCATGACTAGCAACCTCTACTACCGTAAAGGTTCTGGTCTTGCAAGATGACCCATGCTAATAGATCTACGTTTTTTTCAGAGTCTCTTTGCTCCTATGAGGGTTACATGCCAGTCCAATGAAATTTACCATGTATTTTACAGAGATATAAAGCTTGTTGTTAAATTAAAAGAAAAAAGTCTCCTAATTACATATGCATCACTGCTACTTTGCTCTTCTCACAACCTCATTCCTCTCCTTTTTTCAAATAGATTTGTTCTTAGAATAAAGTTCACCTTATCTTTGCCTCTTTCCAAGAACTTTAGATCTCATTTTTCCAAAATAAAACCTTAAATTGTTTCTGGCTCTGATATGCTTGAGAAAGTGAGTTTTTGAGAAATAACAGAGTTTTCATCCCCATATTGGAGAGTTGACATCAGTGATGGCCCTGGTTCTAAACAGCAAAGTAGGTTTCATCCTTTTGATGTCCAAAATATCACAAGGTCGAAATTATCTGGGAGAGAGGGAGAGGAGGTCTCTCATCTCTACTTGAAGCAGTTCTGTTGGACTCCTTAACTCTTAATGAGCCTCACAGAAAAAAATGAGTATACAAATGTGTTCTCACGGATTCAAAAGAGGGTATCCCAAGAGCAGCTAATTTAATATTAGATCAAATGAACCAGAGTTGAAATTACTATGTTTTTGTTGACTATTTTAATATATTCAGGGAAGGCATAGGGATCGTTACATATTTCTGATTCTCTTTATAGTATCATTCTTCGTACGTTATACCAGTCAGTGTGGGATACATGGATTTGAAGGGATGAGGGGGTGGGAGAAGCTGTGGAGTAGATTACTGATGTACTCCAGAGAAGTTTACTAAGTGATAAAGGAAAACTCCTACCATAATTCATTTCCTATTTTTTTTTCTGCTCTGTTAAACTGTGCATGCCTCTAACAATAAAAATATCTAAAGGACTTACTGTTTTTCTAAGAATTAGTATCTCAACTTAATGTACAATCAAATTGTCAGAGAAGCCACAGTGTTCTTCCACCTCCTCATTATCTATGTGATCTCTGATTCAAAAAAAAAAAAAAAATCTTATCCGAGACTTGCAGGAATAGTTTCTGGCAAATTTTTGGCAAAGGAAGAAATCATCACAAGAAAATGCAACTCTGTTTTTCAGCTTAGCTCTGTTTCTTCTTTCAGAGCACTAGCAATGCTTCCTCACGTTAGTTAGGCCCACAGATTTTTTTTTGCAGCAAGATGGGAGTGATCAGGAACTATTTTAATAAAGGTTTGACAGACAACAATGCTTGAGGTGTACTTCAATGGTACAATTAGCCTGTGTGCTGAGCCAATCCAGCTCACTTTGACAACCTGACTTCCAGTACAGGTTTAGAGCATCTCATCAAGTGCCTGTGGCTTTGGGTATAAGCTAGAAACGTGTGGTTTCAGTTTAATTCTGTCTGGAATCCAATCATTTCACATCGGGCCATCCTCATTTCTCCTACATCTTTTCCTAAATGGATAAACAAAGTTCTTCTACATTTTACTCAGGAAAAAAAAAAAAAAAAAAAAACACCAAAAAAACCCATCCTTAATCCATGGACCATAGTTCCAGGAGAACAGAAATAGCGAGGACCAAACAGAACAGTTATTGTTTTACTCTGAGTGCCCTCACAAGATCTCAGAGTCATCCAAGACTAACACAGCAAACGAGTGTTATGCGTGGATGCAGTGCCAACTGTGGCTGAGGGTAATGGAAATGGAATATTTTTAACATTTTATGTGTGTTTTAAGTGACTGAAAAGACCAGAGATATATTTACTTCTAGCTGTTTTTCTAGAAGACTGAAAGAAGATGGCCTAAAATTCTATGATGCAATGATAGTTCAAGTTTCAAGGAAAAGAACAACATCTACAGAATAACTATAGACTGGATTCATTTTACTAGATAATGAAAAAACAACACCAGTAAAAGTGAGATCTGTGGAGGACAGCTACAAATCTGTTGAAGGATTAGTCCTCATCTTTTGTCACTAGCAAAGACTGACATTCCCAAAAAACTACTCAGGTTTATCCATCACCACACAGGCATGAAAAAGAAGAGGGGCAGTCAACCAGATCAAAGATGGCCAGATGCTTTTTTCAGAGGCAAGTGATCAGCAGACTGAAAGCAGCTGGCAGAAGATGCAGTGGAAAGACAGATTTCATTTTCAGGCCCTACCATCACCAGTCACGAGCCACATGGAGGAACTGCTGAGCAGAAAGAGGACAGTGAACTGAGGCACCTGGCAGACACGTGTCAGCCTTAGCACACTGTTCGAAGAGAGGACAACCACACCTGAATAGCAAGTATGACAATACATTCCTCCAATCTAAACAACAACAAAGAGAATAAGAAAAAATAAATCACAGGCAATGATACAAAAACCTTTTTAAATGCAAAAGAAACTGGAAGAGAAAACTTCAGGAACTGGTATCCAGGCCTCCACTAAATACAGCTGATTTTCAAGAACACAGCGTGAGACAACATTGAGGTTACACAAGAGACCCGCAATGCTGGAGACCAGTTACATGCTGAGGTACAGAAATAATTTAGGTAAAGAAATACATAATAATTTTTAAAAAAACCCAAATCAATGTAATGATAAACTGTACTAAAAAAAATGTCTGAGGTTATGATGCATTACAAAGCAAACAGCTCTAGACAGACCTGTGAGCTGTAAAACAGCTGAGAGCTTATTGCAGACGGTTGAGCATGAAATGCTCAAAGAAAAAACATGCAATATTTGGCACGGCAGAAACATCAGCTTAAAAAGATGTCATCTCCCTTCTGGTGTTAATCCAATTTCACTACACATCGTCAGGGTGTGGCGCAACCTGCAAACACACACATCACTATGCAGATGAGGAAAAACCAGCAACTGTAAATAATACTGGAACAGTCACGGCTAAGTTTTGCTTCCTGTGGCTGTAATGTAAAGCAACATCTTCCACTTCTCTACCTTCTCCACAACTTAATGAAACCAGAGGAAAGATTACCACTATTTCACTGTGTTTGGTGTTCATTACCTCAGATGGAAAGTATTACATAAAAACCTTGTTTAAAGAGATTTTTCAGATCAATATTATTATATATGCTTTCATTTTTTTTTTTTTTTTGGGAATATTACAATTGTGGATGGCACATCAGACACTTTCAAACTTTCTCAATTCTGCAGCAAAGCGTTTACTTGTCTGCAAAGGGTATGCATACAGTTTTAGTAACTTCCTCAACAATCTAACTTATATCTCTGATAAGACATTGTTTTATTCATAAGGCAAAAGAAACAGAGGCTCACTAATTTACCTCTCAACTGTTACCACTATCTTGACTCAATGTATTGGAGCAAGATGTCACCATAAATAGCTGTGTAAACTCATGTATATTTGTATTCAAACTCAAAATGTACCAACTGGTATTGCCTAATTTTGGTGGAATCTGAAACATTTCCTCACCTTTGCCATCCTCCTCCAGAGTCTCACTTTTTTTCTTAAAGAGCAGTATCTAAAATACTACAGTGTTAGTCCTTCCAATGCCTCATGACCATTTGGGAGCGAAGAGCAGCAAGTACCTCCAGGGTCTAATACACCATTCTTGTTTATAAATCCCAAACAATGTTTAGGTTGTTTTTGTTTGGTTTTGTTTATTTGTTTTTCCTTAACAGCAGTCTAATGTTGACCAGTACAATTTGGAATCTACAACTGCCAGATTAAGATTCTGAGTGCTGTGGCAAAGCCAAATATGCCCCCTGCCTCCTTCCCACTCATGTTCTTATTTTCCAAGTACGCCACTTAGCACTAGTTCTTGTCTCCTGGCCCAGATGATTTCTCCTAGATCATTTCTACAAAGTATAAGGAACACTTTGAATTTCATTCTGACAATGCAGTATGCTCACTTATTCTCCCACTTAGATTATCATAGAGAGCTGCCGTTCTCATTCAGATCTTTAGAAACATGATCTTAGGAGTTTCACTTTTTCCATTTTTCAGGCTTTATAGAAAAGCCTTTATAACCATTCTGCATGTGATTTTTCGAACAGCTAAAATCAACTCACCCTTCCAATGGCAATTTCATTTGAACCATATCGTAGTTCTCTGTTCAGAACGACACCCAAGACAGAAAAGGGTTTTGTGACTCCTTTTCTAAACCAATGGGATGTCATTCTGAACAGAGCTAGGAATCATGGAAGTTCTGAAAGAACTGCTTTTTCTCATGGCTTCTTCCATCTCTACAGGAAGGAAGCAAGAATTTTAGATTGATTATTAATTATGCTCAAGATGGTAGAGGAAATAATCCAATAGAGTATGCATTCAAGGTAAAGTGGAATAAGGAGGAAGACAAAAAGGACCATGACAGCAAGAGACAGCAACCCAAAGCATTCAGACTGAAAAAGCCTGCGGCATGTGAGCACTTACAGGGTCAATGAGCAACTGATTTTTGGGTGAAGCAGCTGAGATGAGTTTATATAACAATTTAGTAAGACACACAGAGAGACGGCATACAAACAAAAGGTTACTTCCAGTTTCTGCCATCCTCCTGTTCACTAACAGCAAAGTGGCAGCTGGAACTTACTGGACATAATGAGCCTACACCAGACTTAGTAGTCCATCTAGACTGCAATCATCAACCAGACTGTAGAGCCATAAACTCCCTGCATTTAAAATATGAATACGTTTAAACAGTAAAATGTGAGTGAAATATTGAAAGATAAGAAATCAAGAACATCACTGGTAGCAAAGGAGAAGGTAAAGCACAAAAACCCACACACAACCAGAGAATGTAATTGGAAATAATCCAGGACATTTTCTTTGGGTCTATGGAAAACAAAAAGTGAGCTGCATTCAACCACCATATTAACCATATATTAGCAAATGTCTTGCAGGTATATCACTTTATTTTGAAAAAAGCTGAATTAAGCTGAAAAAAATGATTAAACAAAGAATAATAGTGTCACACTGCTACTGGAAAAAGATGTGATGATTTCCAAAGCAGGCAGGTCACTAGGTTATGTATAGATTTTGACAGAATAAATGTGATCTCATTCCCCAAAAGGTACAGGTATAGACCTGATCCATTATCAGAACCGTGGAAATCTGAGTTTACAATGGCATTTGAACCAGATGGTATTGGCAGGTATCTCCAAAGTAAATCTTTTGCACACCTGGAAGGCTCTGAATTCAGAACAAATGTCATTCACTTGCACAGGGAAAATAACAACATTGATCAGTTGAAATGCTCATCAATCCACAAGGAATATGCAGCTCCAGACTTACATGATATCATGATCTCCAATGAATGATGGGGAGGATCACAGAATTCTTTAAGTAACAGCAGCAATGCCCCAATAAAAAACAAATAAAACAGGGATGATTGCAAACCCAGACAAGAATGTGGATTAAGACATGGATTAAGACAAGGCTATGACTAAAGCTTTTGCGACATAATGTAGAAGCTTGATTGCAGTGAAAACAGTGAGTGTGAATATTATACTTGGCTAGTTACTATAAATTCTAGCGCCCCCATTTAGAAATGATAGTACTACTGATAAAATTGAACAAAAGCAGACTAGGAAGACAGAGGGGAAAAAAAAAAGAGACTTTGGTAGGTATCTAACAGACTTTACTTGGCCAGGGAAGCACCATGTCTACATTCACTGACCAGAGAACTGAACGGAGCTATTTGATTATTCTGGCTAAGAGCTACCAGTGGGGAAAGCCCATGTGGACAGAGGAGAACCAAGAGTTTCTCACACTATACTCTGACAATACAGCTGACTGGAGTGAGAGAAGTCATGGAAAAATTACACTCCTGAAAATTGTACTTCTGAATGCAGAAAAGAATACTAGGAAGAAAAAAAAAAAAGGCCCAATGGAGTTTCTGCTGTCACCCATTTTAAATCACTGAGGCATTGTGTCCCACTGTTTGGTTAAATCAAATTATCACTAATGACAGAATATTGAGGCCCCAGCCTCTAACACTTTCTTTTTCAGTATATCATCATTAAGAGATAACACTTTTTCAAATTTTTCAAAAACCTCCCTCTATGAAGGTTGAACCCTTCCTCTTTTTCCTCCTTTTGGACATCGGCAGGATTTACCTATCATTTTAGGGGTTTTTTTATGGCACTCAAGAAGAAGCTATAACATGCAGAACTCAGTTGTAAAGTTGTTATTCATTTAGGCTTCTCAATGGGCGACTGAGTGTATTTAGCTATTTGGAATATTAAGGCACACAGGCCACAACTGGCAGTGTGATTTGGGATTCTTTTGGACAAAAAGGCAATGGCTGAACCCAGTGTGCTTGACTGTCCTGATTTATGCAAGCCCCCTTAGAAAATAATGGATTATAATAGGATGCACGCTGTGGAAAATGTATTCTCTAGTGTAACTGCACTAAGGCAAAAAGAGTTACATCAGGGATTAATTTGGCGTTTACTCTTCAGATGTTTTTTCTGTGTTTGTAGTTATTACTGGTTTTTTGGCACAAACCCAGATTAGCCATTAGTGTGTAGATTGCCACTGCTCTGCCAAGCTTTTAGAACATAAACAAAAAATAAAAGCCACTTTGCTAAAATGACAATAAACATTTAAAGCCCAATAATATCTCCTTGTAACTTTGGTAACAGTAAAAATATGGAGCCAGCTTTCATGTACAAACATGGAAAATGGGCTAAAATCATTAAGGCATTAGAGACTTTACATAATTAAAATTGTCATTTTATATTTGCTGCAATAAAAATAGCTATTTTACTTAGAGTAATTACCAGTGATTTGTGTTACTGTATATGCTTATTAAAATGTTTATTTCTGTGAAGAGAAGATTAATTGAAGAATGGCACAAGAAAACTAAGGATAAAGAGTAGGGCTTTAGTAATACTTTACATCACAGGATACCAAAACGAAGCCTTTACCTATTTTTAATTTGATTTCCTGAGAAATGTCTTAATCTAAACTGTGGCTGCCTTGTTATTGCTTTGATTTAATTAGCCTGAAGAACTGTTATGTATTTCCATTTTATCTTCCACTTTGTGGTAGAACAACCCAAATCTTATTGTTGTTTTCATGTGGATCGTACAAATCTATTTGATGGAGTGAAGAATATTAAAACTTAAAAAAAAGTTAATTTTCAACCCTAACGTTTCAAAAGCTAGAAGAATTTCAGGCATGTGTGAGGGAGGAAAGGGGTAATGGGCAAATTATTTCAGAAATATAAGAATACTTGCATTCCTTAAACAAAACCGCTTTTCATAGCAGAAAAACACTAGCACGATTTGTAGTGCACTGGTGGCCACAATAGATTGGAATATTAATATCGTATGAATATTTGTGTGCAGAAAAAAATCCCTTCGACTTTAGACAAGATAGACAGCTTGTTTGCTAATGGCAGACTAGGATTAACCTCTCCTTCCCCCCGCCCAAAACCAAAAATATTTCAATGATGCCAGAGTTTCACCCTGCATAACAACTTCTGTAGCAGTGATGTTTCTTTAATGCTCCATTACTAGAACAACCTCTCTGAGATTTTATTTTACTAGGAAGAAGTAACAGAGCTCTTCTTTTTTCCCTTTCTTGGAGGGGTTCTCCAAAAGTCATCTCCCTTCATCATCTTTGTGGCACTTTTCTTTTACCCCAGCTTGGGTTTATTATGTTTGTGAAGTACATGTGACTAGAACTGTGTGCAGCATTACAGGTGAGTAACTTCTACAACATGCGTCATGTCATGGCAACAACTGTCCTGTCACTGTGGAAATAATTGCCTGTATTTCAGTTTTGGTTTGTATTTTCCTGTCCCACGGACACATCACAGCCGTGACAGTTCAGAAGTATTCTAGGAGTGCTCCCTCCACCTGATTTTTTGATGTTAGCTTTCCCCAAAAGTAGCAGTCTGCACTTTTTAACACAAATGGATGTTTTTAAACCTTAAAAAAAAAAAAAGACTTAAAAGTTTGTGCTGCTGAACCTCCTTTTCTTTTTATTACTTCAAGGTCATTAAATTCCTATTGTAAAATATTCTGCATCTCAGCTTTCATTCCCTTTCTCCCTTTTTCTTTCCTGTCTTTGAGCCCACATTCAGACTAATCATCCTTACAGACTGTGCGGCAGATTATTTATTTTGCCGTTTTTACACTTTATCTTATCCCGTGCTACAACCTAGAAGGCTCTTCTTTCTTTAGTCTCTTTTTATGTATATAGCTTTAAAACCTTTTCCTATTTGCTTTGACTTCTTTCACAAGGCCTAAGTCAGATTGACTTTTATCAAATCTTATCTGTACATAGCCTGAGCTCCAGCGTGTAGCCTCCTGTGCTGCTCAGTGCTTCTTTCACTCTCCAAAGGTGTTTTGCCCTTGCAGATTATTTTCGTCATGCTGGATTTGAAACTCTTCTATATCTGCATTTTCCATTGTGTAGTATTCTGGTTTCTCATGTCTTTTGTATCTTTGATGAAATGTGAGAACCCACATATTCAAGTCTCTGAGCTCTTCAGCCCAGATAACTTCTCTGACCAGACCTTTTTATGTTCTCCTGAGCTTCCCATATTGAACAAATGAAGCAACAGTAAGAGACCAGATGGAAAGTCCAAAGAAACCTTTTACTTTTATTCTTGTGGTCACTATATCCAGTTTATTTTCCACCAAATGATATGAACTGGAGAGACTCCTCAAACTAAAAGGATCTCCTAGTTCTTCTTATCTTTATTTGTTGGCATTCGTGCAAAATACAGTATCCGTAGCTTTACAAAACGAAGTCCTGGAAAGACTAAATGATTTCTCTCAAGATCATTCAGAACACCTTTCTCAAAGCAGAGAAGTGAAGCTTTTGGTTTCCTGTGCCAAAGTTACCTGAATGAAACCTGTTATCCTCCTCTGCATTCTGATATAAGCCCCTTGTAGAACCCCATCAACAAGCAGTCACTTTTTTCAATGCTTATTCTTCCAACTCACCTCAACTTCATTTCACTAGCTAGAGGGGAGGTTGAGGGGTAAAGCAAGAGCAGGAAAAGGGAAGGGAAAACGAGCACTGTAGACAGCAAAGATATTTATTTACCCATGTAGGTCATTGTCTGGTAAAGCTTTAGTCTTACCCTGTTAAGGATATGTAAATAAATAAGATTCAAAGACCAGGGAGAAAAAGCTCCTGCAACAATACTGCTTAGTGTTCTGTACTCCAAGACACCACCAGTTACGGGACTGCAGAAGCATCACAGTACGGGTTGGACAATCCACCTCAAAAACTCCACAATGCTTTCACTCCACAATCAGTGGCACCTAGACTTAGTATACTAAAAGAATGGCATTACAGTATGGCCAGGGCTGAGGTATCTCAGAGAAGTGGGCTGAAGACCTTTGAGGAAATAATTGCAATGCAACACAGTACTTCTGAGGTATGTCCGGATGGTTTGAGAACCAGAAATATATCTGAGCCATAGCATCAATATGATTTACAACTTAATAACTTTCTGTTTCCAGAAATAAAGCAAAGTTGTTATTTAATGGCTGAAATACTGCCATTTTCTCCAAATGCCAGTAATAATTTAAATTCATGACTTCTGTATTATTCATGTGGTCCAATTTAATATGAACAGTATTTCTGGTGCTCAGTGTTTATGAAGAGTGTCTCTTTAGGGTATACCTTACTTTATGACAAACAGATGCTAGAAATAACTACCTGGTGCTCTGCTGCTGTGAACTGGGCATTAAAAATAGGGCTCATAATTGTCTATCCTGAACAAGAGAAAACATAAGGATCTTTTCTTGACAAGATGCTAGGGCAAGGTAGGATATCTCATTTTTTTCCTCCTACTTCTCTTTCCTCTCTACTGCTCTTTCTCTCTTCACTCAGAAAAAACAAGTGCTACTAAGTGTGATTTACAGACTCATAATGAAAGACCCACATTTTTTATTTCGTTATTTCTACACCATCTTTTGGGCCTCGGAAGCTTCAAAGATTAAAAATCAAACATTTTATTTAGAGTGAAGGAGATCAGACATAGAGGGATAACTGGGCCAAGCCACCCATTTTCCCTTCTGAGAACACACCTGCAAACATAGTGCTATGGACCAGCACTGCTCCTGACATGATAAGCCAAAAAGGTGAATGTGGAATCTTGTAAACATGAATATAGCTTACTTAAACACAACGAAAAGAAACCCACCTTGGCACTACTTGAAAAATAAAAATTAAAAAACCAAACAAAATCAACCCGAAGAGATAGTGATTCCTTCACATCTCTAATGCTTTTTTCTTGAACAAAGTACTTTTGGATCATTGTCATGCCTGTGTTTTTCCACGCAATAGTAAGAAGAAAGAGGAATAGATACTTGATTTTCAGTTAACAGGCAGAAGTCATTAACTAGAATAAATACTTTTTAGAACAGTGAAGGATTGTCAACAACAGTGCAGCAAGCAGCAGTTCCATCTCAATGTCACCTTGGAAGGAACAGTGTAGACTCAGGATGTCCCGTTTCATCCCACCACCAGAACCTAGTGCCACACGACACCCACTTTGTGACTTTGGTTTTTACCTTGTTGATTTTACCAGAAAAGCTGTTTCTAAGGAAGCTGCATGCAATGATTCAATTTTATGTGAAGTAGTTCAGTTATAACTGAATATAACTAGAAAATGGGTTCTTAATGAATTCTTCAATTAATATCTTCACTTCATCAGACAAATCATTTTATCTTAAAAATTTATCTAATCTTAATGACAACATTTATTATCAATACTAGAAGTCCAGAATGGTTCTTCTATCAAAGTGCATGGAATATACAAATTTCAGTTTTGCAGGTGACAGCTACCAGTCTTTGACATGTGCTCTGATAGCAATGAATATCACTCAGATTTCATGAGATGGGCTCTTAGCTGGTGTGAACTGCTTAAATCTCGTAGTCCACATCATACAAGCTGAAAACATTACTTCAACTTGTATTTAGCAATGAAAATCAAAGAATAATTTTAGAAATATTTCTTTATATTATTTACACTATCAGCCATCCTATGAAGCAACTGTGTTCTTTTCCTGGCATTAAAATCTATAAATGTATTTGTTCCTGCGTGATTTGTTTACTTTCTATAAATGTAACTAGTGTTAAGTGTTATTCTTCTGTTTCCTGTTTACTTGTTCCTCTAGGTTGAAAATAATAGCTTGATTTACTATTATCTGTACCAGTAAGCAGTGACAACTACACAATTAGTGTGGTCATAGGGGGACTCTACATTAACACATTTATTTAATCTGTATTAATGTACTAGATCTTTCTTTCCTAGTTACGTGATGGTGTTGCATAACTGTAACTCTAATTGTCCACTATAGTTAATGTTAATTTTCTGAGCACATCCATTGTATCACGGTGCAAGGTGGTGTACTGGTTTGTGTAACAGGCTAGTAGGGTATACGTCAAGCATATTACAGTGACGATTATATACAGTTTAACTTTAGAAAACAAATCCACTACAGATACAGCGATGAGAAGCAAAGTTAAGCAAGAATTAAAGAGAGCAGCTTTAGCTTTATCCAATGCAGTGCTACAAATTCATAAGGATGTATATATTTTCAACTGTAACATTCATAATTGTTGAATTATTTGTAATTAGTCTGACTGAAATATATAGTCAGTATTGGGGAGTGACTCTGTAAAATGAAACTGATTGCAATGCAAAAGTGAAAAAACAGAATAAAGCAATTAAAAGCAAAAAATTGCCTCTTACCAACAACCGTATCATCACAGACCACCGCATATTATTTTTCCAGTCTTTTTTGCTTATTAGGAAAAAGTTAATTATATTTCTACAGATTATTGAAAGAGAAACTACTAAAAACACAAATAGAGAAACAGGTTCTAAATTTCCCCAGGATCAAAACCAGAACAGCATTCCATTAGCCTGGTTCGAATTGTACACACAAAATTATTTTGAAAGGTTTACTTTATGGACAAGCCCAAATTTAATATTTGATATAGTATATCGACATACTAGGGAAAACTAAGATACACACACAACCTATGAATTGACATTTCTTCAGAAAAATCCATTATGCACATTTGGACTGAGCATCATTAAGAAAATCTGTTCATGACCTATATTGTACACACCAATTTCATAATGATATGTATACTTGAATGCTACCAGGTATTGCAAGCTTTTCCCCACTCACTCTCAAATTTGGGATCTAGAATGATCATCAAATAAGAACAATGAGACTTAAAAATTAAAACCAAACCACACAAACAAAAAAAAACTAAAAACAAACAAATAAAAACCCCACCACCAACAAAAAAAACCCCAAACAAACAAACAAAAAAACCCAACAAACCACCAAAACCAAGTAACAAAACCACAACCCCTCCACCACCACAACAAAAAAACAACAAACCACAAAACCATACCAGATAGATACTCTTAATTTCTTTTATATATCATTAAGGGCAGATTACAGTTTCATTCACTACAACACTGTGGGATTGATCAAAGTTCCTTCCTGCCTTCCTGTAGTTCAGTTAGAAAGCAAAGATAAGGAAGATAAAAAATAAGGTCAGAATTATTGTGTTACATATATATGTGTGTATTGTTATAAATACATATATGTTATTTATTTAATTAGAGCACCAGAAATCAAGACGATTTCCATCTTTATATAATAAGATGTGCTGACATGCAAACAGGCATACAGATAATTCTATGTGATAATACGAATAAGTAGTGATATGAAGGGTGATCTATATGATGACATATACTTGCAACAATAAGGAAGTCTTGTACCCATGCATATGAAAATAAACTAGGAATATGCATTTAGATGCAGTGACAAAGTTTGACTTGATACTTTCCACTTTGTGGTATAAAACATTTTTGACCTTGTTCTTAGCATCTTTGGATAAATCACCATTTATCTTCCATCTCTTTCTGGATATTATTAGATTAAATATCAAAGTTTTTCTCAGCTTTCTCCTTTTTGTTCCAAATTCCGGTGGAAACATACAAAAATTAATCCTTGCAATCTACAGCACTAACTTGTGCATCTATGTCAAAACTTTGTTTACTTGCTGGAATTGTTTTTCATCATGAAAACTGGAAAAAAAAAAAAAAGTTAGAAAACTGAGTAGGCTAAATAAACTTGTAATTGCTAATCTGAAATCTTCTGCACTTAAGTTTGGTTTTGCAGGGAAAAAAATATTGATATTTTAATGCTTTGGGTATTTGTGAGATTTAGTGCACTTGGAAAAAAAACCCCTCCTACTTATTAATCAATTACAGCACAAAGAATAGCAGTGTCCACTAGTGACTTAAGGCAACATGCCCAACTTGCTGTTCTTGGTCAAGATGAAGATAACATGTGAAGAGATGACGATAATTCAGGTACCACAACCATCGAACATCCAATGCAGCAAAATACCAATACCATGCTAAACACAGCACAGACACAAAGTTGTTCACAAGTTTATGAAACACAGAGAAGCAAGATCTGACCAAAGATTTTTTGAGGGATGCAGTGCCACCACAGCAGTTTCCTGAAGAACAGCCCATCAGCATACACCAGTGAGCAGTTATCCTATGATGAGGTGTGTCAGGAAGGTGGTACCTGGTGCTCTATAGAGGTGATGTATGACAGCTGAAGAAGGAGTTTGCTCCCGCTGGGCTTTGTCTCTCCCTCCACCCAAGACACAGCCCACAGTTGCCTCACGCACTTGCTGGACTCACCACGAGGCTGTTTCATGTGTGGGGTCCCAGAACCTGAGGGATGTTCTGCTACTGCACAGTAGCTGAGAAGCCTGTGCTGAGGTCTCACTTTCTGAAGACCTGTGCAGGAGGAAGATCGTCCCTTGTCTACCTTGTGATCTGTACCTCTCTCAGCTGAATATTCAGCTGCAATTATCACCTTGCTTGGTTAAACCAATGGAAACGGATTCCAGTACAGACAATCTTCTCCCAATTCACAAAAAATAGATTTCAGCTCCTCGTACATTGACTATAAACAGAAAAAGCTGTAACCAAAATAAACCACTCTCTAAACCCAAGTAGGAGTCCCTCCAGGAGTCTGCACTGCTTAACAACATTAATTTAGGTAGATGCTATCAGTGGCACATGAGCCTGAGGCAAAAGCACTAAACATTCCCTTCCTGTGTTGAATCATTTCACACGCTCCTGTTATTTGGGATAAAGCACATTAGGAAACATAAGATTTAATTTGTTTTATTGCAATGATGAATATTGCTCAGTTGCTTTTCTTGTTTGATAGTCAGTGGAAAATTAACGATTTACACATCATTAACCATTTACTATGATGTCATGTACTACACTGATTTTTTTTTTTCCTGTGAAAAGGGAGAATGCAACATATAATAGAAGTATTTTTCCAAAATATTTTGATATCTGAGATATAACCAGACTATACTTCAACTACTTACTGTTGAAACCTCTATCGTTGCTTCTATTACTCCATGTTTGTAAAGTGTTATTTTTAGCAAAGTAATATCAACTTCATATTAAATGTATTTTTTAGACTAGCTGTTGTGCAGCAACTACATAAGTTCTAGAAAGACTACATCATTGAGAACATCCTTAATCAAACCACAGCTAAGTGTTTTCAAAATACAAGGATCAAGTTTTCTAAAACAGATACTTGAGATAATTGTGCATCTAGCACCTAGACACTCAGATTGGCAGGGGACAACTAAATTTTAGTGTAAAGTGAAACCCGAACTTTGCATCCAGTCATGAAAAGGTCTGTTTCTAAGGTGTCTCAGTTCTTTTAGAATAAAACTAGCTGGAACTTTCCATAATGTAACATTGATTACTATATTTATGCTGAGCTAATCTGTACTTATGAAAAATTAATCTTATACTAAAAATTGAAAATCATTAATAGGGCTCAAGGGAGGAAGATCTCACAGACTTAGAAGCATAACTATTTGTTCATCTTATGTCCAGTCTATGAGCAAATACACACTTAGCTTGGAAAAAAAGATCTTTTGGGGTATCATGAAGACCTCCAGCATGGAGAAGCAGGCATACACACTTCACTGGGAAAACTGCTGCTTAGGCCTGCTAATAGGCTAACAGGCTCCCACGTGGGACCCACAAAGAACTTCAAACACGATAAACTGACGGACCAGAAATCACCGACCGCTCTCTTTGACTGAATCATAAGAAAGACTGAATGAGGTTGAACTGAAGTACTTCCATATCAAATAGTCCTGTGCTATTAGGCTTTCAGCCTCAAATTCACAAAAGACAGTTTTTTAGCATACATTACAAACTTAGGGTTGTTCACAGCATGATGTGGCTCTGAATAATGAAATGAACTGATTAGGGGTTAGGGATTTTTTTGGCTATCTTAAAAGCGATTTGAACAAAAATTAGGTACCAAGTGTTTTCTTTTTTTCTTTTTAAAGGCATAAACATCAAATACAAATCCTGTTATGCCTAAATAGAGAATGAAAGAAAAAAAGATTAGGCAGAATTTCTGTACTCTGATTGTGACAGAATTAAGTAGTTGAATAAAAATGAAAGAAGAAACTGGATTTAAAAAGGTCCATATTCCCACTGACGTGTTCTATGAAAACTAAATCAGAGCAGAAACTTCTAGTGGGTCTCCTTTCATTCCAGTGGACTTCAGAAGAGTCATAGTATATATCTGAGAAACTATCTGTGGCAGACCAGCAAGGAAACAAATGCCATTACTCAAATGGCAAACAAAAATTTCAACAAAGAATTCAGTTTCCCAAACAATGCATTTTTAGTCAGCTGTTCTTTTTTTAAGTCTGAATTTTATTCATCTTATTCCTGTGACAAGCAAAGTGGAAAAATACTAGAAAATGCGAAATGTTTACTTTTGATATTTTTAACAATACATTACTTCCAATTTCAAAATAAATATGGAATAAAAGGCATCTAAAACTGCACAAGAAGTTTAATTTTAATCAAGCCATTTTTGGAGGTGTTGAAGAAGGGAAGATATATCACAGATATTTTAAACGCACCAGTAGGGGATGGTATCAGCTAGGACAGGAGAAGATAGATATTAGACAGACATTACCAACTTACATTAGTACAATTAAAATTGTTTTCTCTCTGCACATCAAGGGTCCTGGCCATAAGCCTGGAATCTAAGAATAACTGAGTATGCTGTTAGCTTTTTCACAAAGCTTGTACCCGATGTTTACTTAATCATTTTTAATGTTTACTAGCCTGTTTGCATAGGATGATGAAGAAGTCAATTAGCTATATCTTTATCTGAAGAAGTGATCTTCTGTTGCTTAGTGGAACTATAATTCACCATGGCAATCAAAAATATTGTAGCATTACCATTCTCACAGTGAGAGTGAGAATACTTCTTATAGAGCAAGGACACTTTTTTCCTTCTAAGTAGTAGAATTTTTTATTAATTTATTATTTGCTTTATACAATAATATTTTTTCCCTATTCTGATGGCCATCAGGTAACACTGTCAAATTTTGCTGTAAAAAGATATGCCAGAGAGGAAACCTAAGCAACCTAGAATTTCACTATAAGTAATACAAGACAAAAGAGTTTAAACTTTTAAACCAAGTTCCATCACAATACTGAAAGTTTCCCAATCAAATTTTTATTTTAAGCAATTTCTGATATGAAAAAGGGGGGTGGAGGAGGGGGTGATATTTTTAGCAACATTAGTTTGTGAGAATAAAATACTAGTTTGGAAAAATTACGACTCATTCGTTATATGTAATTCATAAAGAATTTGACATTCTCACGACTAAGTCATCATTGTTCATGGATTTTTTTTTTTAAATTTTTAAACATCGCTAATGTATGAAAGTATCACCTCAGTTTGCAGATGGTGACCCCACTCATGACAGGAACTGCCCCAGATTTCAGGAATTGTTCCATACATTGCTAAAGCAGCCTCCCTTTTACCAGGCTAAAATTTCCTTGTGAGGTCTAAAGTAAGGACACCAACAACTTTTTTTCTTTTTTTCCCCCTACTTGTTATCCCTATTCAGTGAACAAGTAAAGGTTTTATCTGATAACCGTATGTGCATGAGTGATGTCATTCCACAGTGATGCTGACAGGAGTTAGTCCTCTGGCACTGGTCAGTGGCTTCCTGCATTATCTTTTTCTACCCATCTGGCCTTCCCCAGCAAAATGCTTTCCTATTTGTAGGAAGAAATGTTTTCTGGACATGCAGGCCATACAACAAAGTCATTTCAAGCGTATGGATTTATACAGCCTCACATGCTCTCAGTCTATTTCTTTCGACTGTCACAGACAAAATCAAAATGTGTAAATTTAATGTAACTTTTTTTATGAATACTTAAAACATAATCGCATCTTCTTTATGGGTCTTCTGCTAGCTTAGTCTCATTAAAATTCATTCTTATGAATGTGCAGTGCAGAGAAAAGGCTGCTAACATGTCACAATAAACCAACTGTCTGAAACCCTGCAGAAAAAAAAAAAAAGGTAACATTTGCCTTGTACCTTGTAGTTTACGAGACAAGATATCTAGAAGCAGCTGTAAAATGGTCATAAAATAAAATTGGAATTTATATCAAAATCATTCTTAATACCTTGGGGCTTTTCTATCTCTGCATAGTTTACCCTGAGCGATTTAGTGGTGGAGTTTTATGTTAGCCATCTGAAAGTTATAGTGGAGTTGTCAGCAAAGCTACCTCTTTTTGGTGTGTCTGCCTATATATCAGTCTATTTATTTTTAAATAGCAAGATAGTAACCCCCAGAAGGTGTAATACGAAAATGCTATTGGCAACAGCTGAACAGTTATAGAGCTGTTAACCGTCCTTAATGAAAATGCTACTGAATGCAAGCTGCCTTTTTTTTTTTTTTTACAATAAGTATTTTTTTATAATAAACAGGGAGCATGAGGTAAAATGGACTTGCACACTACCCTTGCTGAGTAGGTACCCCATAGACCAGGGCATTTTTCTGACTTCTACTTAGAAATTCTCCCAAGAGAGATGTATTAAAACCAAAACAAAACAAAAAAGAAATGCAGTAGCATGAGAAACTGCAAGAAAATTCACATACATCCTGAATGAATTATGAAACATTTCCTTTATGGTGGTGTTTGAGGCACGGGTGGGAAACAGCTACCATAAAGTGATGTGAAAAGAAGAATGCTGAACTCAAGTCCTCTTCTTAGATAAGGAAGATGTGTATGTGTACATATATGTGATAAGAAAGTTCAAGGAGCAAGTTTATCAAAATTGAAGGACTTGCATTAAAAAAAATAAAAAGTGTATTATAAATGCTTGCATCTTACTCTAGGTTCTGCCTGATGAGTAGTAGCCCTAATGATTAAAAGATTTCCCATAAAATATAGTTTATTTGGCAACAAAACCATGAAATTTTCACGTTCATGCTCAGACATGATGCTTCCTAGTGCTGTCTGAAGTTTTACAAGAAAAGTTTGCACAGCTTCATTATCTCATGAGCTGAGTCTCAAGTCTAACCTCAGTATTTATTAAGCTCAGCTTTTATCTATTCTGTATAAGCTTCTAAAAATGTGTCATTACAGAACTCAAACAATCAAGGCTCCTGTTCCCAGATACACTAATATTCCAACCCAAAAAATCTGTACTGGTAACTTTCACGTAAGGGGATTCTCGAGAATAAGATGAACATAAACTTGTACAACTGAAGTTCAGTCTGAAGTTATTTCTTATTTGAAAAACAAAACTAACTGCAAATGTTTAGTTGTGGAATAATTACTGAGGGGGCAAACTGTTGACACTAGTTATTGAGGATACACTTATTGAGAATAAAGTTATATTTACACCTCCAGCGCATAAGGCAGCTGCGCAGTGGGTAAAGAATCTGCTCTGCACAGTTCCTCCCCCAAACCTGGCCATCATTCTTGGATAGCAGTGCATGGGGGGAGCCCAGTGTGCTGGCACTAAGGAGTACAGGGGACTGAGCGGTGTGGAGGCACCATGGGCAGGCTCTGTGTGCAAAGCAGGTACAGGAACCAGATGGTACCATGCACCTAGCTGCTGTCAATTAAAAAATATAAATGTTCCATTCCATCCAAAATTCCAGTTGCTGAGCTAGTAGATGTGTTGAAACTTGTTCTGTGGATAAACTTTGCTCATTATAATCTCATTATAACACCAAAACACACCTCCATCTGTAAGGATACACACCTCCATCACACCGCTGTGCTCCCTTGAGCATGCACTGTGAAGTTTTTACCTTAAAAATGGAAGCGTGTCTTTACTGCAATCAATAACAAAGGCATCCTGGCTTGTATCAGGAATAGTGTGGCCAGCAGGACTAGAGAGGTGATTGTGCCACTGTACTGGTGAGGCCCCACCTTGCATACTGTGTTCAGTTTTGGTCCCCTCATCATAGAAAGATATTGAAGTACTGGACAGAGTTCAGAGGAGGGTGATGAAGCTGGTGAGGGGTCTGGAGCACAAGTCTGATGAGGAGCTCTTGAGGGAACTGGGGCTGTTTAGCCTGGAGAAAAGGAAGCTGAGGGGAGACCTTCTTGCTGTCTATAAGTACCTGAAAGGAGGTTGTAGCATGGAGGGTGTTGGTCTCTTCTCCCAAGTAGCAAGTTGACAGGGCAAGAGGAAATGGCCTCAAGTTGCACCAGGGGAGGTTTAGATTGGGTATTAGGAAAAAAGTCTTCACAGAAGGGGTTGTCAGTCACTGGAACAGGCTGCCCAGGGAAGTGGTTGAGTCACCATCCCTGGAGGAGTTTAAAGGGCATTTAGACGAGGTTCTTAGGGACATGCTGAAGTTAGCTTATGGTTGGACTCTATGATCCCGAGGGTCTCTTCCAACCAAAGTGATTCTATGTATGTATTACTAGACTCCCTCAAGCTCCACCTAAATGTATAAATAGTATAAAGTACCCTAAAAATAGGGAAAAGTTAGGGAAGGTGCCATCACTGAGAAGTCAAGGAAACAGCATTGCAGACTTCTGGGAGCAGTCAATGGCTGTGTCAATCTTCTCCCCACAAAAGGACACTTTTGGGTAAGATTTGCACACTTGGTTATACAAACTGTTTCCCCAGGACACTTAGACCTCAAGCTTGTATTTATAATCACATTAGGAGTGCTATATAATCATCTTACAATTTATATATATTTGGTACCAATAAGTGTTTCTTGCAACTAAAGTGTACTTTTGCAACTAAAGTGTATTTTTTCAACATCAATCTAAAAGAAGTTGCGTCTATTGCTTTATTAAACCTCATTATTTGTGGATCCAGTAATGAGAATTTCTCATTGCATGTGCTCAGGCTTATAATATATATTATACTATTTGTGAATTTGTGCAAGCATGTAAAATCAGTGACCACGATCCAACCCTGCACTATTAGTGAATCCGTAATCATGTGAATTCAATGCTGGACTGGCTGTTGAGCACAATCAGACATATAGTACTGACTGGGGTCATTTGATGTAATTGGGCATCAGTCAGGAGTTAGCTCAGCCGCCCCCAAGTGAAGTACTGAGGACAAGCTAGAACACAAGGGAGCTTAACGTCTGCTGAATTAACTCTCTTAATGCAACATTAGTATATCTTCCTTTATTTGATTACTATCTTTTACAGTGCTGTCTAACACATTAGTGGTGAGGACCAAAATGAAATAAAGAACAAAAGAAAATAAAGAACAATTACCCACAGTTGTAGGGAACAGTCAGGCTTCTTCTCCTGATTAGAGTAAAAGAATCTTCTTTCACGTTCATGAAAATTATAAAATGGAGAGTTCTGCATGGCATAAAACCAGATTATGAACCACCAAGCCTCAAAAAGTTACGTGCTGCAGAGCAAAGCTACTGCTACTCTTGCCCATGTGAGCACAGGCCACTCCAGTGTAAACTAAAAGATGTTAGCCTAGACCACTGCTGATCATGGATCTGCACATGATGGGTGTCCCCCCCTGCTAGGCTGAGCTGGGACCTCACATTCATAACATTCCAGATCTGAGGACTGCCTGCTGCTGACTAATGGAATGTAAGCTCTGCAGATTTCTGGACATATATACTTCCAAAAACACTGCCAAAACCTGGATGTAGTACTTCCTCATTTCCAGCCTTGCCTTCACTTCTATTAGCCACTGTGTTTTAAGATACAGTCCAATGGCTCTTTCCTTATAATAGGTGATGCTAGGTCATGAAAATTCACTTTTTGGGTGCAGCATCTCTACTCCTGAAAATTGCAAGTAATTAAAGAACTCCTGATATCTTTCAAGTATTTCTTGCTAGAGAACAGAGAAAGAAGTGGAAGAGGGAACCACAACCGAAGTCCATACTACAAGATCTTTCACCACTAGAGCTTTAGGTAGCCAATTATATGCAAAGTGGCTGGAGAAGAAGCTGAACTGTTATCTTGTGTCATGCATAGCAATGCAAAATTTCATAGTCTTTTAAGATTTGGTACACCTGCAGCAATAGCTAGAGCAGTAGGCATTGCTACTGTAGAGAAGATTTAGGAAGCCCAAAGATGCAGTAATTAGGCTGATATAAGACTATATCAGGGAGAGCCATAATCAAATATTTTAATATACTAGGCTTTGCTTCGGGTCCTTAAACACTGTCTGAAATTATGACAGAGCTACAGGCAATTTAAGAAATAAAAAAAACCCACACAGCTTTCGTTTCAAGAAATTAATTTCCTCTGGGAGTAGAAATGCTGGGTTTGAGTTATCCTAATCCTCTTGAGCCACTACATGCCCTTAATGAAGTGTGGACAAAGCCAGAGAGTGCTTAAGAAACAACAGAAAAGAGTTCCAAGACCACAGAGGATGCCACGTTTCTTGTTGGAGTAAATAGGTTTAAAAATTTTGAAAAAATGAATCAAATCTAAATGGGATTTACATTTCCTATGAGCAAAATGTCTGATGAATTTGTCTTGGCTACGGAGCGACCAGAGCTAACTTTAACCAGAATTTGATGAAGTCTAATAACCTAGGATTTGCAACTATTTGATTATCTTGGGACAAAAGCCAGGTAGGTAATGTATTCCTAGGGAAGTGTGGATGAAAGTATATTTGGTACCAATTGACTGTTACCACCCATGTATGATACCATCTGGAAGTAGGCTTGCAGCTTTGGAAAAAAAAAAAACAAAAAACAAAAAAAACCCAAACCCACATCTTCAATAAAAAGAAGAAAAGCTGTTAAATGGTCTCAGTATGTGCATTAAACAATATAAGAGGTTTGTTTAAAAACCTTCTGTTCACTTTATAAACTAAGACTATATCAAAATATGTTGGGTGATAAGGCAAAAGTAGTACCTTTTTACAGTAAGATATTTTTGTGGTTTAGGAGCAATTAGATTATGTACAATAAAAGCAGAATCACACTAGTGAGAAGCACGATGCCACCAGTCTCTTTTTGGGGGCAAAGAAAACTTAGGCATCATACTCCAATGCCTAATAGTGAGGTGCCCAGTCACCCATAGAAATCCTGAGCTAGGACTGTAGCAGCCAGTGTCTCAGACACATGGACAACATGAGGGTCCTTAGAACAGGATTCACAGCAGCCCGTGGGCCCGGCTATCCAACATCCAGTGTGGAGGCCCAAAAACAGCTTTTAGACCTCATAAGTAGTTAAGCATCCAAAGTCCACACTATAAGACAGGCATTTATTTCCTCTTAAGATTTACAGCATTGATTCCTCTCCAGAGGTGAGATGCTTTCCTCCCTTCTCCCACTCCAACAGAAAAATGAGAAAAAAGTAAGTCATGTTCAAGCTGAGTTGTATCTCGTTCCTCAATAAATCAGTGGGACTACTCAATGACCACGATGCTCCTAAATGTTAGAAAGCAAAGCAGAGACTGGCCATAATCTGAAAATCTTTTTCAGATATGTTGTTATAAAACAAGCTCATCTGCGAGTACTTTAATTTAGTTATTCAAAAAAAAAAAAAAAAAAGCTTAAAAGTGCTCTGCAGAGCATTAGGTGTCTAAGGCCTATCACAAAAGCAATCAGATCACTTTGGAGACCAGCTGTGCATCAAGTAGATTGCTTTCATCTAAGTGATAAAAACCTTGTAGACTGTGAACAATACTGGGCATAAAATGTAACATTTTTAATGAACAACATAAAAGAAGAAAGAATGAGCACAAGAAATGGCAATTTAGTCAGAAGATGGGGAAAAGGAGCCTCCCTAACCTGACATTTTATAGCAAGTGGGTTTTGCAGTAAGCAGAATTTAGAGGGGAAAACAGTATTTTTCTCTTCTAATTAATCCAGTTAGAGTACCTTGCAAATCAATCAGGAATGTTCCATCATCAGCTGACTGAACCTAAAGAACAAGCATTAAAGTATTTTGGACCTGCTTCAGATGCAGGATAAGTTGATGAAACTCCATTAATTTCAATGAAGATGCAAAATTGGCCTTTTTACTGTAATCTTCTACATCAACATGAAAGAAAAAGCATAAACCATTAAGCATATAACTGCCTTTATATTTTATTTCTTTTATGAGGACATTAACAGCAGATTATATCTTTTGTGAGCCATCTAACAGGACATTAACGATGGAAGGGTGCCCAATAAATAAAATGATTGTTATTACTACTAGTTATAGTTGGCCTGCCAGTATCAACCACTAAAATTTTAACGTTAGGAAAGTCAGGAGTTACTTCAGCACTCTGCATTTCAAACCATCTTCTTCAAGTGTTAGCATTATTTTGTTCAGCCCAACTTAAACACAACTAAAACTTCATTTCAGTATCCAAATTTATTTTTACTTCCAGGTGCTGAAGGTTCATAGTGGAGATTTGAGTGCTGCAATAACATCCAATGCAGGTACAGGTCAGTCCAGAATGAGAAGTGAGGAGAAACTAAGGAGGAGTTTAAACTCAGTCTGACAGAAGCACAAGTGGATGTGGACTTGGAAAACATCTGCACAAATATTTCACGCCCTTCTCAACACTGGTTTTTAATCTGTGGTATCTTTCTATATTTTGTTGTGCATTCTCAACCACTACCATTCCTTAAGTAGTGATCCATCGCACTATTTCAAAATTCAAGATATTTCAAAATATCATGCTCACAGGCAATTATGACTATTTTGTATTTCATTATAAAAACCAAAAGCCAACTGAAAACTTGGAATCAAAATTCATTTTTCAAAAATGCCTCATTCAGTGCCAAAGGCTCTAGCCTATTAAAAAGATGAGTCAATAATTTCCAAGAGCAATGGTTACACGTGTGAAACCCAAGTATATGTGGATATATACTCACATACACACAGACACAATCTTTTCTTAAAAGAGTTTAAGCTTATTAGATTCAGCCTACAGGTCTGGATTGTGAAACAAAAATCTTTGTTTCAATTTTCTCCTGTCCCAAATTTTCAATTTCTTTTATCCTTTAAGACAGGCAAAATCTACAACCTTGACAATATTCTGCTAGCAGTTATATCTGAGCAACCTTACTGAATTTACAGAGACTGCACAGAAAGAAAGGTAAGCATATTTTGTCTACAGAAACACGCAACATCTGTCTTGGTTTCAAAATTGTGGAAAGTAGATATTGGTCCCTAGATACCAGTATTGTGCCATTAGACTACTGCTAACACTTGCCTTTTCCTGAACTTCTTGCTACTGGAAAACAAACTTACACGCTTCTGTTTTGGAAAACCTTGTCATCCAAGAAAAACGCATTTTAAAAGCCCAGAAAGGACTCAAAACAAAATGTTGAAGGAAAACAATACACTTTTCTCTTAAAATACTGATGTCTTGGTATAAGTCAGTTAAAAGCTTAAAAGGGTAATATTTGTGCTATAAGTTCACAGTCCACAACTGGATCTTGAGTACTTATTATTACTTGATCTTCCCTTCTTTTACTACTTTTTTTTAAATACCTTATTGCGTTGTCTTTCTTTGTCTCTTCCATGCCCAGAGGAAACCTACTGGCTGACACCTAAGTTAAGTACTGCAGGCCTGACTCCCTCCCATGACAGAAGAATTGTTTTTGTAGGCCTTTAAAAATATCTTTCGATGTGATTAGTCCTAATAAAGTGTACTAACCACTAAGCTCTTGGAGAGCCAGCCCTACTCATCGATGGCAGATCAAGGATACCAGCAAAGCAATCTCTCCCAAGAACTCTTTGAAATCAGTCTTCCCACTGCAGGCAAACTTCTCTTAGTTTTGAGATAATATCTCAAGTTTCCTTATACAACTGTTTTTTGACTGCTGAAGACAGACTAATTTAAAAAAAAATAATTAAATACCTCCAATCCTAGCAGTATGACTGAACAGCAGACAGAGGAGAGAGGAGGAGAGAACAAGATCTCCTGCTACCACCCAGGAGAGGGCACATTGCCTTTGGAACAGCCAAACCTCCTCACAGCCACCAAGTCCAATACTGCCCACAAGGCAAAAGAGCATCTTGTGGTACCTGCTTGTTTCAGCTGAATGCACAAGAGAGGCAACTCACTGAATCTCCAAGCAGTTTTATGAAAAGTCTCACAGAACATCATGCATGTCAGGCATAGGTCAACAGGACATCAGAAACAGCAGCAGATGCCTGATATCCACCTAGTAGCATGGGGGGGTGATAAGGTCCAGCCACAGGAATTCATGAAAGAACATAGGGCCGTACAGAAATGCAGCTTTTCCTTTGTTTGGTTCCTCCCCACAGCCTTTTTCTTTCCCCCTCCATATTTTATAGAAGGGTTCTTCAGTGTACTTGCTTATACAGACACCTTCTAATGTGAAGATGCATGGAGCCAACTGTCCTGACTCACGGCTTGAAAGAGCAAAAATAGTTGATGACTCACATTTTTCACAGACATAAGGACATAAAACAGTGCTACCAAATACCTTCTTGTTTTCCCTTCTGTGTTAACAGCTTGTGCTTATATTCTGTCTCTCTCTGAATAAACTAAGCCATAGCCCATAGAAGCAGTGTTTTTGATCTGAGTGACTTCTAAGGGACTTCAAATGGCCTCAACAAAAAAAAAAAAAAAAAGAGAGGCAACAGGTGCAATGAAAAGAAAGGAGGCATATTTTCTACATAGAGAATCTGAATCCTATATGTACAGATACACGCCCTCTCTTCTGGTTTACATGTGCCAGTGGAGCTGGTCCTGGAGCATGCGTAGTCTTACGAACAGACTTCCCACTACTATAGCAATGGTGTTTGTCTGCACCTGCACATACAATATAGTGGGGAACTCCAGAATAGGATGCACTCTTGTAACCTCTCACTCTTGGGCATGGAACACTAAGCTGTGACATGTAGGTAGGTTGTTGGGTGATGTGTTTCCATTGCTTAGTTAGGCACAGGTAAGAGGCAGCCAGCGTCTGCAGGGGAGCAAGTTTGCAAACCTTTTTAACCAAATACTGATCATTGCCATTGATCAGGAACAAACACAAAACTCTGCTATATTGGAAAGCTAAAGACAGAAGGACTACTATGTCAGAAAAGATACAGAAAGACGCTGGAAAACACAAAGTAAAAAGAGAGTGTGCAGGTACCTAGAGTTTTGTGGCACACGTTAACCATCTTGATGCCTGGTTGTGCCTGTGGCTGCAAAGGAGCAGGAATGGTATACAGGAGGCAGGCACTAGTGTCCCAGAATACATCCATCACTGATAACTCTGGTCTCTCTGAGCCACTGCTGGTGGTAAGACCCTAGTGTTGCATGCAGTATTTGGGACTGCATACCCATCTATGGCTTCAGTAAACTCTGAATCTAGAACACAGATCAGTCCAGGATGTTTTAGATGGCAACAAGCCCAGAGACTAGTGGAGATACAGCTTCACAGACCTCCATGAGTCAGTGACCTTGGCAGACCCACAAGCATTCAGCTATTATGCCATAAAGTATTAAGAGTAACACATGGATAGCTTCCAGAGTCTGACGCAGTCCAGATACATTTGTGTTGCTTCTCTAGGTCTTTCCAGTTCATAATATAGATCCCACACCCCAAAATGGAAAAATCTACCATTGACAACTCACATTCTGGCTGATTTCATGGTCTCAAAGATGTTGCAAATCTATGCCAAAAAACCTGTCTAAGCACAGCAATGTCAGTTTGCTGGTGGCAGAATCTTAGCTAGCTATGCTCTCCAGCTATTAAAAAACATCTGAAATACAGTTGTTGTTCACACCAATCATATGATTATAGACTCAGAAATGAACATAAAGATGCTTTCTCATGCAATTCTGGTCTTATTTTCCCTGGTTCTGTCCAGTATGGATTTTCCCACTGTTTTTCTCTTGTCCTGAAATCTTGATAGTTATTGCAACGTGTTGGTGCAGAAGAATGACTATGGACATTGAAAGACAGTAGGTCTCTGTCTCTTACACATGACTTCCATTATAGGGCTAGGAACATTGCAGGCAAACCAGGGAAAAGCTAAAAAGGACTTGCTGGTGACTGATGCAAAGGTTTATGGATAAGTGGGATGCCTGACAACTCCAGGTGTGTTCAGTATGAATGAGATAAAGCCATTCTGAAGCTGTCCTAAGAGAGTGGGTGGGTGGTGGGTGGGTGCAACAGGTACTCCTTTGGAAAGGTCTATCACAGAAGATGTGGCTGAAGAATAGCAGCATATAACTTCAGAACAAACTAATAAAAACCAAACTACCTGCACATCAAGACTTAAAAAGAAGTCACAATTGTGACGGGGAAAAAAAAATAAAAATCCCCTTAGGCAAAGCAATAGCAGTCTGAGTTATATGACAGAGAGGAAAAACAAGTCCCCCAAACTATATTGCTTACACAGTGATACCCACTGTACAGAGACAGCCTCATAAATACTCTAGCTAAACACTGGTAACCACATATATCACAGTCTTGCTAATACAGCATATCTGACAATAACTACAGATGAGTAGGCTCATCTGTAGAAATGAAGAACATGAAGGTTTCTTCAAAGGTTTGGTTTAGAGACCTAACTACCACTTTTCCTCATGGAGAACCATCCCTACACAATAAATGCCTACTCCACCAGACAGAAGGGTCAGACTGGGATTTTACTTATGCTATTAAGTTACAGAATAGTATCAACAATATAGAGGCTATCAGATGCTGACATCTCTTGCACCAGAACAATGTAAACAATTATTTTTCTGAAAGTTACATCGAAATTCATGAGGATTTGCAAACATCTAAGGATACAGATACAATGAAAGTCTCAGCTTGATTTGGAGTCCCAGAAGCTGCTGTCATTTCATGAAAGCAACACTGTCCCAACTTTGAGAGGAAACAATGTAAACTGCAGCCACCTCCCAAGGGAGGCTGTAAAGCTGCTGCCAAAGACAGGTAAGTTGTCTAAAGTAGTAGGTAATATTTTATCCTTTTGCTTGTAACAAAGAGACTGTGACTAATCTATTTTGTTAAGAAAATGTTCCAGATGCATCATCATCACAGGTAGAACTGCTAATTCAAGGATGCAATGGTGCAGACTAATAACTACACTGCTGTCTTACACGTCTTGGGAAGACATGAAAGTCCACAAAAAAAAAAAAAAAAAAAAGGCATCTCTGAAACTGGCCTGACCATAAGCCACCTAACTTCAAGCAATGGTTCTGACATTCTTAAGAACAAAACAAAACAAAAAATGCAATCAAAGGAACACGGTACTGATATCTGATTGCTGTTTGGCTGGTGCTTTATGCAATTTCATCATTAAGAGGTCTTTTCCAAGAGTCAGATTTTATACAACACTGACCTGTTAGACAAGACTTGGACAGTGAGTGAAGCCTGCCAGATTTGCAGTCATTGTTGAGCAAAATATATGTGTGTATATATATATATATATATATATTTTTTTTTTTTTTTTTTTTTTACATTCCCTAGTTACATGCTTTGCTCTTGTGAAATACTGCAGGGACTTGATTCAAAACATTTGACTTAATTCTCTAGATGTTGATTTACTTTGTCCAGTACACAGAAATTTACTGTTTTGATGACCAGCAAAAAATTCAATTAGAAAAGTTAAGAATGCTGCATTTTCAAGGTAACTCAAATGTAAGGAAATCTGCTATAACACTGGGATAGTTACAAGTAAAAACTGTCTGGCTATTTGCTACTACTCATAACAGCATGCAATACTGCAGTATAGATAGCCTGTGAAGAAAAGTTCAATATATTCAGCAGCATAAAATATTTGTAAGAGAGCAGAAGTTCACATCTTGAAGAGATCAGCAAATAAGCAAAGCAGTAATTTCACATCCATAAGTCAGGGACTGTTCACAGTGCAGGTTCAGTATTCAGCAGCTGCCATCTTCATGAAATCATAGAATCGCAGAACAGTTTGTGTTGGAAGGGACCTTTAAAGGTCATCTAGTCCAACCACCCTGCATTGAACAGGGATATCTTGAACTGGATCAGGTTGCTCAGAGCCCCGTCCAGCCTGGCCTGGAATGTTTCCAGGGATGGGGCATCTACCACCTTTTTGGGCAACCTGGGCCACTGTTTTACAACTCTCGTAAAAAATTTCTTCCTCATGTCTAAGCTAAATCTCCTTTGCTTTAGTTTAAAACCATTACCACTTGTCGTATTGTAACAGGTCTTGCTAAAAAGTCTGTCCCCATCCCTCTTACAGGCCCCTTTTAAGTACAGAAAGGCCACAATAAGGTCTCCCCAGAAGTCTTCTCCAGGCTGAACAACCCCAGCTCTCTCAGCCTATCTCACAGCAGAGCTGTTCCAGCCCTCTGATCATTTTCGCAGTCTCCTCTGGCCCCTCTCCAACAGGTCCATGTCTTTCCTGTGCTGAGGGCTCCAGAGTTGGACGCAGTGCTGCAGGTGGGGACTCACCAGAGCAGAGCAGAGGGGCAGAATCACCTCCCTTGACCTGCTACCCATGCTCCTTTTGATGCAGTCCAAGATATGATTGCCCTTCTGGGCTACAAGCGCACATTGCTGGCTCATACAAACCTGGCTCAGTCACTGGATAAAGAGTTATGGAAAACCGGAAGAAAAAACAATTCTGAACACTGCACATTGTTATTTAAATACACACTGTGTATGCATGTGTATGTGTGCATGAATACTTACAGTGAAAAGCACTTTCCTAACATTGAGGCTTTGCTCATATCCTTTCAATTATTCTTTAGATCCTATGTGTCAGCATATTTTTCTGGTCCTCACTATTCAATGGAAATTAGCTTTCCAAAAGAAAATAATCATTCTCAAATACTAGATAGATACTCCACAGCAGAATGAACCATTTTATCTGATTATCTGGCTTATTCCTGATCATTAAATAAATAGGCCCTTTCAGACACTATCATAATTTCCTTCTCTTTTATAGTTTTTATTTGTGGATAATTTAGAAATAAGTGATTATGCTTATTTGAAAGCCAAAATTCAAGATGTGTTTTACTGGTTATTGGTCAGAAAAAAATATCAGGCCGCTGATTTTACTCTGTTTACATGCTGCAAATATATACAATATGCATGTAAATTCAAGATTCGATTTCTGGAAGAGCTCTGTAGGAAATTATAAATTTTATTTCCTGTAAACATTTATCCTGTTAAAAATCACTGTTTCACAGATTCATGAAAGTCAAACACTGAAAACGTATGACAACTAAAACCATGTTCCCCTTAACTCTTAGGTGATTTTTTTTTTTAGAGCACCAGTTCACATGCCCCAATCTAACTTTTATTTCCCTATTTAAAAAGCTATGTTTTGTACTAAAAATGTATACATGAAAAAAAATCATGAATGTGAAAGGAACCCCAGAACAGAATCAAACCCACTGTTTCGACCTCCAATGGATCAATTAATCTCATGCAATTCTTGGTAGATATTTATTTAATCTGTTCTTAAAGATCTCACTCTTTAGGGCATAAGGCCAAGCGGTGGGAAGGTTTTGTTGTTTATGGTTTAGGTTTTTGTGGTTTTATTTTTTTTAAAGTTCTTGCAAGTGCTCTTATTGCCTATTCTATAATAACTTATCTTTGCTGCAATGAGATCTATTATGTTCCATTCCATCTAGTATACAGACTATTCTTGCTCCCTCTGAAGCAGCTATTAACATAGATGAACACTGTTGCATCCTCCTCACATAGCCTTCTCGAAGCTAACTAGCCTTCATGTGGCCCATTCAGTATTCTGATAGATCTGTGCTCATTTTCACCGCTTTGTCTTTAGTTTGTCCTCCTTGAAGTAGAGCACCTAAACATAGACACAATGATCCAGATAAAATTTCTACAATACATCACTTGATTTTCAGGTTACACTCCTATTTACATATCCTAGGACAATATTTTTCACAGCCTATGGTATTGCTCATTTAGATCCAGTGCAAGACCCATTAAATCTCCCCAAACTCCCCCACAAGTTATTCTCTGTTCTGTGTGCACGCATGTATCAAACCAGTTTTACAAACATGTATTTACCAAAGTGGTTAAATTACATTTAAAACCCTAGGATAAATAGTGAACCACATAGAAAAGGTTGGTTAAGATAAAGGCCATAATGGCCTTTCATATTTCTTTTGCTCTTTTTCAGTTCCCTTCTCCTTGTTTTTCAAGGAAAACTTTTAAAGCCAGGTTCCTTTGTAGATAGATACTGCTAGACTGGGATTGCTTCATAAAATTTCATTCCCAATGATTGTTCCCTTTTCAAAAAAAGAAAAAAAACATAGAAAAACTATGGTAAAGCTGC
Source organism: Patagioenas fasciata (assembly GCF_037038585.1). Lineage (NCBI taxonomy): Eukaryota > Metazoa > Chordata > Aves > Columbiformes > Columbidae > Patagioenas > Patagioenas fasciata. The sequence goes on along the minus strand of NC_092520.1, from coordinate 135,733,944 downwards.
ACAGGAAAAAAAAAAAAACAAAGAAAACATGCCTTAAAAAAAAAACCACAAAACCCCCACAAAACTAACCTGAAAAATTCATCTCTTTGGATTCTGCACTGGAGTTGGAAAAAGGTAAACAGAGAAAGTTTAAATATGTGATATGAAGAACAGACATATATAATCCTTTCCCTGCCTCCCCTCTTTACAGACAGAAAAGTACTTCTTTTGTGAAGTGTGTTTAACTTGGCGTTTGCGCTCTTGTACAGAGCTCAGACTGTTCAAAAGTCTGATGCACTCCAGAGATGGATTTTCTGCTTATGGAAATAGCAACTGAGGAAATGTGTCACATTACATTTCATCAAGTTGTTGGTACATTAGGCACAAACATATCCTAAATTTGCAACAAGATTGTTTGTTTTCTTTTAATTACTGAAATGAACAAAAAACACTATTCAGAAATAAAAACAGATGGGGAGAAACAATCAGAGAAACAATGTAGAATGTATTAATAAGAGTCTAGTTAAAAGATGCTCTCTTCCGAATGACTGACTAAGCAAGGAAAAGTGCAACAGCATTATTCCAAGAAAAACAGGACCCATGTTGTTTTCTAAAACAATTGCTTTATAGATTTCTCTGTATCTGTTCTGAAACAGAGTAAGGGAATAGGCACAAAACTAAAAGATAATACTATGAAATGCGTATTTTCTGACAGATCAATACTTTTCTTCCAGTAGGTCCTTGATGTAGGATAATCTAATTATTATAGGTTGCATTTGTCCTGCAGACCAAGAGGATCTAGAATTTTGTACTGAAGTGAAAAAAACTGCAATGCTTTCTAAAAAAAAAAAAAACCCCACCAAACCAAAAAAAACCAAACCAACCCACAAATCAACCAACCAACAAACTACAAAAAAACCAAACAAACTAAAACCACACACACACCAAAAAAAACCACAGCAACACCACATTGTACTATTCAGTGTCACCAACATGTTGCTTCCAATGTAATGTTTCTTGGTTTCAAGACCACCACTGCCTTAGCTATTGGAATCAGTACAGATATACATACAGAACACTTGTTTTTCTTCACTGCCATCCATGACTTACTGTTTCAAAAGCAGATTGATTGATGGTGACAAGTAGGTGAGTGAGTGCAGATCAGAGATGGTGCTGCAGACACAGTTTAAACTGATGAGGACAGCAGGGAACTGAAAGCCCCCCTTACCTCCAGACACTGAAGGACGGCAAAATCACCTGGCAAATGAAAACATCATCTATCCCTTATATTCATATTCCTCCTCACATAATGTTCACCACTTGCAGTCTAAATAATTCTGATAGTTTAAGAGGTGAAGCTAAAAGTTGTGAGATTATGCTAAAGTGCTGCAATCTTCTTGTTAGAAAGGGACAATTTTCCAGAATTAAGATGATGTACCCTGTATTATTATAAATTATACTCACTACAAACATAGCTTTGCTATAAAAATATAATGCAACCTCAGAAAAACATCAATTCCATTGAACTAATCTAAGTTTTTCAAATATAACATTTACAGAAGTATACTCTTTACCCATAATTTGGCAAGCAAACACATTTCACGCATACATATGGAGACAGGGTAACTTTGAGCACTTTAATTACCTTTTGCTGTCAAGGAGGTGTTCTGTTCATTACCAGAAAAAAGCAGGGAAGATATATTTTCACAAAACTGCGAAGTAACTGGATATGATATGAAAAATTTCAGTTGGGCTTTCAATATAGTCACCAGCACTTAAGGAACAGGAAGTTCTATATCAAGACATAGAACTTAAACAAGTATCACATGTCTCTATAGGAGACAAATGCTCAGAACCATCTCAGTACTGTTTACCTGAATATTTCAACACATTCTTCTTAAGAACTGTAGGCATATTTAAACTAGGCATGTTTTCTTCCCACCTCTCCTGAGCTGTAAACCTGCTATAGACACAGCATGTTTACCAGACACACAGATAACCAGTTCTTGACAAGGAAAAACATATCCTCCACTTTTGTTTAAGTAAGAGTGGAAAAATATGGGCATACTACAGTGTGTGCACAACAGTCATTTAAGAACAGACTGAATATGGAAAACTCTAACCAAGTTTCTTTTTTGACACACAAGAAGATAATTGCCTATAAATTTTAATAAACGCTGAGCTATTCCTAAGACACACGGAGACCAAGGACCTAGCCTTCAGCCTACTTTTCAAGCTGTGCTGCTTTACATGTAATAATTAAAAAAGTCACAAGATCATAAAAGGAAGAATCTCTCTATCCTACTACTTAGAATACCTCTCTGGAAGGAGGGTTTATTTCTTGCTATTGCAAGCAAGAAGTATTTTAGATAGTTAATGCAGCAATTGCTCAGTGTGCCCTTACAAGTTATTTTACAGTGTTAGACTAGAAGACAGAGCATTCTTCTGAGAAGCAACAGATACAGGCTTGCATCCTCTGGAAGAGGACAGGACTAAGAAAAAACTGCACAATACAACATTAGAAAGGAGGAATATTATCTCTGTCTCCAGCTGTTCACCACAAAAGAAAAAAAAAATAGACAACCCAAAGTTTTCTCCAAGTTTTGGAAAAACATGCATTTCTAAGTTTCTTGCCTTTGAAAAATATTTAGGGCTTAGCACTGTAGTGAAAGCAGGCAAATTTCAGCAGCCCAGTGACCATATAGGTCCATGAAATGAGGATTTACCAGAAGTCATCAAGCTTGACATTTTTCCTGGCTACCTGAAACAGCTTCATGCTTAACCTCCTGGTTGAGAATCCCTTTATATTTTTTTTTATTTCTTCCACCTGTGATGACTGTGGGGAGCACAGATATCACATGGCCATCAGACTGGAATTCCAGTGTGATTCTGGAGTAATTAAAAATCACATAGGTCTTCAGTATTATCTCCTCATGTCCTCCTATGAGGCTAACCTTCAGTCTCATAGGAGACAGATCATGACATTTTTCAGAATATTAACACTGAAAAATTAATTTTTGGCTGCCCATTTGAAGGAAGAGTCCAGGTTGAAACAAGCGTTTTTCCTTGTACTTTAAGGGTTCTGAGCTAAGACTAATTTGTCTATCAAGATGAGCAAGCCCACAACTGTTTTCAAACATAGACATTGAAATAGAGCAATCTCCCAGCCATAAGTAGCAGCTAATGCTTACTTCAGGAATTTGACAGCATTTATGCATACTGAATCATGTCCAGCTTAACACACAGCAAGAAATACAAAGACGACATTCACTGTATCAAGCTCCTGCCTCTCTTTCTCCAGCCTGCAACAAAGGAAGGCTGGGTGTCATCTGAAATATAACGGCTGGTATTGAAGGCTCTTGGAGATGCAAACTAACATGCAGGTTCAAAGGACATGGAATGTGCAGCTTCCACAGTACAGAAAAGGAAGAGTCACCGAGAACCTGGTTATATAATAACTATTGCAACAACAGTCAACAGATTAGCAAAGAGGGGCCTTTCCTACCAGCTTTCAAGAAAATCCCTCCCAGTACAGCTTGGAGAAAACACATAAAAGCACAGACTCTCTCAACTGGCTTTCCACGGTGTGCACAGAACATCCCCATTCAGCACAGAGTGCAAACAGACCCTTTGTCGTGCCTTCAGGAAGTGAAGCTAGTCCCATTTGTTCTGTTTTCTGATTGTACCACTTCACATGGTTTTGGTTAATTTGCGTACAGCCCTATGTTTTTAAGGAATAACAATTTAATTTAAATCTCCTTTGGGAAAAGACATGTTAAAACTGTAGCTTGCGTGCGGCAACAATGAACCTCTTTCTTACAAGAGAGAGAGAAGACTGAAGCTAACAAAATTATACTGTTGTTAGTTTGCTCTACTGGAGAACAATGTCAATTCTGTGGTTTAAAATTGCTCTCCTAAAAAAATAAAAACCATTGTTTCCAGTGGGAAGCTCTTCTCCTGTTGAAATTGTAATTAATTTCTTTTTTTTTTCTTTTTTTCATGGATTTATGGATTTTAATTCTTTATGGGTGGACTATTTCTCTTGGAATTAAACTAGAAAACTATGCTATTGTTGAATTTTATTAACGTTCCAAGTAATAAGAGAGACTGTAGGACTTAATATGCATCTCTGTGCCTGGTAAAAATTCACATCTGTGCAATTAGGAAAAGTCAGAGAGGGGCACTACAGGGAAGAAAAAAAAAGTACTCCTTTGCTATGCTTTCTCAGTGAAGGATTTCAGTGGTACCCATCTTCTCTGAAGTCTTCACTGTGTTATGACAAATCAGAATAATAATTCATTTACATTGCTATAAGTCTTTTTCATCTACAGATTTCAAAGCAGCATTAACAAGGACTCATGGTATAAAGAGTAAGGGTTGCATCAGCCTTCCAATATCCCAGCTTTGGGGATCTGCAGATCTGCAATCACAGCCCCTTTTCTTTTGTTAATGGAAACAAAAGACATTTTTATTATTTACAGGTTGAAAAATCCTTAAGTCCAATCCTATGCTGAAAACCAGTCACTGGGTAAACACCAGCAAGGCTGAAACAAAAGAGAACTGTTCTTCAGCAATCACATTTCTTCAGGCTAATTCCAGCAAGAGCTCCTCCCTCCATATCCTTCTGTGGCAGAAAGCTCATCCCATTCTATAACAGGCTTCTCTGAACTTTCTGGTATTTCTTGCAGTAAGCTCAACTCCCCAGACCTCACACTACAAAGAGTTACTCATTTATAATCACAATATTGGGGTTATCTGTCAAGCTCCCCTGTCAAAAAAAAGAAAAAAAAAAGTCAATCAACATTCCTTAAATTTAATACAAACCTTTGAGGTGCTGGTTTAGTTAAGGTATCCTGTTTGTTCTCATTTCTCTTCTACTATCTTGACTCAATAATCTGAGTCAATCCTGACAAGCATGGTAAGTCATTCTAATGAAACATTTCAAACAAAATAACTATTCTGGAGGCCTCGCTTTTAGGTATCTCAAGCTGGCATAAAAAGTAGGACTTGGCTGAGCAGCTTCAGACAGTTACATCCTGGTCTGACCTAGTCGACTAGACTTCCTTCAATCAAGTGAAAGAAAGAGACACTTCAGGATGGGAATCCTGGCATTCAAACATAAACACACTCTTGTGTTCACTGACCACACTGAAAATTCACCCTCTGCCTCCACTACTGAAAAATACAAAGCAGAACCCTAAGTTCAAGCAAGGTGAATCTCCCAGCCATCCCTTGCTATCCTTTTTTTCCTGTTTACACACATTCAGTTGAAAGGTTTAAATGTGCAGCATTTCTAAAAGGCCTTAGAGCATTTCAGTCTGGAACTTAATCCCAAATGAAGCACTTAAACATATGTAACCACTTGCTATTCGTGAGAAGGGTTTGCTTTGCTTCAGAGTGGATATAAACTGGTCCCTAACTAATTTAGGAACAGAACAGACTTCTTCCTCTTGAAGTTTAGGGTACTCAGGTGGATGGGTGGATGGGTTATTTCACCCATTTTCAACTGTGCTGTAGCTGGCTTGACACTCACTTGTAGTTACCTTGATTCAGCAGTTCTTTACAATGACAAGTGGTCAGAAGGAATTCACAAATCAAAGTTTTTGCACATCCAATTAACACCACTGAAGATGTTCACAAGACCCAATCTAGGAAATCATAAAATAACTTGCACCAACTAAATTTTTAAAATAAGGGTTTGTTTCTTTAACATTTCCTCACAGATCACGTTTATTTCCAAGAAACACTCTGCTCACAACTTGTTTTGAACTTCAAATTTGGTCAACATTTAAAGTAGTAAACAATATTTTGCCTACATTTATTTCTTTAGATGGTTAGTTTGATGCTCTCCTATTTTTTTCCATACAGATCTTGCAATCATTTATATGAAATTTATAGGGATAAACTAAGAATGTACACTTTTAATACTTCCATAATTCCTAAACTTCCCATAAATTGTACAAAGAACTGAAGTCAAGCTCCAGATAAGAATCTCTCCTTTGCATAACCAACTCCTGAACTTTGTTCTGTCTGTTCTCAGAGGATTTGAGGATAGTTGATATTCGTTCCTGACTGTCGAGGGTTAAGATTGCGGGGTGACAATCAAACCCTGGCAGATGTATCGTTAACCTCCTCTCCCCCCCACTTCCCCCTTTTGTCCCTCCCTCTCCGCCCTTCCCACTCAGGACAGGCAATCGGGAGGGAAAGAAGGACAGAGAGAAGAGAGTTGGAAAAGTTAAAGATGTTTTACTAATGCTACTAATAAGAATAAAGAAAATAATACAAAATATACAAAACCAATCTTGTAAGTCTCAGCAACTGCAGAGCCAGCACCCAAAGTCCTGGATTAGACTCTGTAGCCAACTGGAGCTGGATTCAGTCTCTCACTAGGCCTCCGTTCACAGGGACGACTCGCAAGGTCTTTTCCTAATGTCAGCCATGAGGTAAAGAGGGAAAAGGGAAAAAAAAGGGCCGAGATCCTCGTGATCTCCCACTTTTATATGAAGTATTCACGTGAATGGAATGTTATACACCATTGGTCAGTCTCTCGGTCATCAGTTTCTCGTTGCCCCTCTCGCGAGATGGTCATCCGTGCTTATCAATAAGTTTGCATTCCATTGCTAGGTTTAACCAAAACATGTGTTGGGTTCTCCAGAAAAATGCAGCTAACATGAAGGCTTTAGCTGACAGGCAAATTCTAAAAGAGAAACTTTTTAACAAAACCAGGACACTGACACAAACTTACTTTTTAAAATCTAAGATGCCTTCCATTTTTCAAAAGTCCTTTTAAGTTTTCCTTAGAAAAATTAATAGGCACTCTAATATACTCATATAGGCACTCAAACACACTTATATTTGGTACATTATTTAAAGCAATATAAACAGGACTTATAAAAATAAGATAAAGTAATCAGTTCTATTAAAAGTCCACTTAACCGTACGGTGCATGTATTACACACATTTAAAGATTTAACTAATGAAAGAGACTACAGATACGTTCACTTCTGCTCTTCAGGAAATGGAACAAGAAATGGTCACCTATGCTGCTACTAGCTGCACAGACAGACATACAATACTATAAATCGACAGAAGGGAAATATTTCCTCTCATTTTTCAGTCTTTCTTCACAGTGCAAGAGGGTAGTGAAACATATTTAAATAATTTCAAAGATGTCTCACAAGCATCAACATCATCTGTCTTCCCCACACAATGCAAAAACCAACACATACTCCATGAAATTGTCCATAGAACAGAACATTCTCTTTCCATGGCATTCATGTCAAACATCCTGTTTTCTGAAGCTATTAGTTTTGCAAACTAAAAAACTGCATTAAAAACATTCCGAAGCCAGACAAGTGTTGGCTTCCTCCCTCCTTAAAAAAGAAACCATTGAGAAAGTCTGGTGAACACTGAGCCCAGGACCCGAGCCTGAGAAAGGTCAAGTCTGTTCTAAATGTAGAGCCAGTGATGTTCAAACAGAGTTCAAAATTCCACATCCTCTGCTCTCCTGTTCCCAATATAAATCCTGAATTATTTAGATAAGCTTTTTGGGACAAAGGTTAATGAGTCTTTAGGTCCAAAAACCAACAGTAATCAGTATTATCATACTAAACAGTTATTCTTTTTGTTGTGTTCTCCATTTCTCCCTTAGGAAAAAAAGTGTTGCTAATCAAAATTGAAAAGCTACAACAAAAACTTTTCAGAGAATATTTTTCCAAGCATGAATGCTGTACACACACCATACAGTCCCTGTATAATCACATACCTATTTATCAGATACTATGTTTCTATTTGATTTTTCCAAACTGTACTTTTTCCCGTACTTGGGAAAGGCACAATCTTTCCTGCCTCAAAAAAGAGTTTGGTAACTAAAATGAAAAGACAGTGTTCGTAATGGAAGAGAGGTATGTGATAAAAACACACACCGAAAGTAAATTAAATGCTTATGTCTACATGTTTGAGTTACAAGAGATCAGGATTCAGGGTACTAAGTGTATTAATGACCCTCACAATTAACAGACACATCCTTCACTGAACTTCTGTAATTGCTTACATTGCTGAGATAATTTGTTAGATGTCTACATCACAAACATGATTGAATTTTCAGTTTTATCTCATCATTCTAGAGCATTAAATTACACACTACGTGTAATGGGAGGGCACAAGATTTATTAAAGAGGCCAGGGAGTCCCAGGCAACTCTACACTTCCCTGCTCTTACTCAGATCACAGTGACAAGGAAATGTTGCTTGGTAGTTTGTTTGTTTTTTCTTCACCCCCTCAGAAGAAGCTTTCTATGGATCTATAAGGGCAACAATTTTAAAGTAAATCCTGTCAGATGTTAATGTGTTAACTAGAACATTATGAATTTATAAAAAGCTACCTACTAGCACAGGTCATTGAGTCATACCGATACAGAGTTTAACTGCTTGCACTTCAAGGCATTTTTTGAGATCCAAGTTTGAAACCTTCTGCCTAGGCCGCTCTAGAAGGCAGAAGAGGCAGCACTACTCCTACAGGACCAGCCCCAAAATCTCCAGTTACAAAATCCTGACTTCAATACTCATAAAACTTTTCTGGACTGTCCATTTTGGTTCATATTTTCCAGCTATTTGCCTTAATTTTTTTAAGTGCCTTCAAAGTTTCAAGTAATAAGATGGGGGGTGAGTGAAAAAAAACAAACAAACCATAAACACCAAGTGAAAACATTTTAATGGGGGCTGTAAACCTGCCATGCTATCAAACAGGGATTTGAAGGTTGGCAGGAAACAGCAAAGCCCTCTACTTCAGAAATGTAGTTTCTGTAGCTCCCATGGAACTCCCTACAGGTCTGAAAAATTACAGCTACCCTCCTCCCCGCAAAGCCTTACAGCTCTTCAGTGTAGGACTTGTTCAGATCTACAACAACTCACAGCAGTGCACATGCTCAAGCCTCTCAGCTCCTCATTTGGAGTACAGACAAGTCCCACACAGTGATAAACATACTTCAGCCAAAAACAGAGCTGGATTTTTACTGCAGTTGGCTTTCTCCCATGTAGTAGGAGAAAGAAATAATGAGCATCCAGACTGCTTCCACTATATTCTCAGTGCTTCTGCTACCAGTGCTTTGGTATCACGAAGGAACAGGCAGAATGTTAAGACACTAGAGGAATGAGAGGAAGAGAGAGGCAGTGCAAAGGTTAAATGAAGAGCTAAGGCAGCACAGCCTGTGGTTTCAGGAGTCATGGGGTTGGAGGCTAAGAGACTATATGAGAAAAATACCATATGTGTATTGGTCCTCCACTGGTCTCTTGGGTATCATCCCCTGGCCTCCAAGCTAGATGTTCAATCTGACCCTGCACAGCTGTTCTCATGACTGTATATTTAAGATGGGCTTACAATGCATAGAAGATACCTTTATACCCAGATGTGTAGAAGAGACTTCTCTGTTCTTGTCACTGTTCTATTAACAGATGCTATCACTTTCCAAATGAATATGTTTTGAGATGCACTAACATCTTCATATTTTTTCAGAAACAATACCAGACAGAAGGGCTGTGCATTCGACACACTGTATTTGCTGCTTCCAAAGGCAGAACTTCCGCTCTTTTGCTTGTGTGCCAGGAAAAGGTGCATTAGCGCTCGTCACGAGATATACGTTTAAAAAAAGCTACAAAACATTCAGATATTTGTAAAAAGCTAAATAGATTAATTCTGATTTCACATTAAGCATCGTAAGTTAGGAGAAACTCCAGTCATGTTACCTCAGTGCCAAAAGTTGTATGGAACCAGCATCCAACCCTAAATGTCTCTAACTCTTCTATATGCAAAAGTTCAGGAAATATCAAACTGCTAGAGCTGCACAACAAATTTTGTTACGTATTTTAATAGCAAGCTTTGGGATTAGAAGCACTGAAGTATCAAACATTAAAATGCTTGCTTTGCCTCCTTAGCATCTTCTGATCAACTCTCAGCCATGAATTGTAAAGCCTCATGGAGGCATTGTAATTAGCATGCTTCCTTCCTTTCTGGAACCATGCTGATTTTTTAAAGGGAAGTGTAAGACATTCTTCCACTTACAATCGAATGTAAATTGTATAATTTATTAATTATTTCGGTAGCACTTGATATTTATTTTAATTAATCTTTAAGTCAGACATGAACACTGGGGAGTAACAGCAGGACATGAGAAGAGGTAAAAGTTTTGGTTTTTGTTTGAGAGCATTTTTAAAGAAAAAGTAGCTAAAGCACTTTTTTTTTTTAACATATGATAAATAATGTTTGATGAAATTAAACCATGTACATTGGTTGTTTCCAAACAAGTGAGAAAGCTTCTGAATGTGATACTTGTATGAACAGGCCAAAAAAATAAAAGCCATCAGTCCCACTTCACCTCAGCCTTCCCTGCAGAGCCGTGCAGGGCACACTGGGATCCGCAGTCTCTGCCGGGGCAGGTTTAAGAAGCTCAGTTAGACTCCTGCTTCCTCAGGCTGTGGCTGGAGGTAAAAAACTCTCCATGGCACCCAGAGGAGTTCCTGGGCTATGTGTCCTGATCCAGGCAAAGCACCTTCTTCCCCTTGTCTTCTCTATAACCAAGGGATAAACCACACACATACACCAGAGACTTCACTTTGGAAGATAATCCCAAATTGACAGAGCTCTGGCTTGTATGCAGGGCTCTGACTAAAACACCTCCCTGGCACAAGGAAATTTGTGCTAAAGATGGGTCAGCAACCCTTGCTGTGCCCAGGAGCTGACCGCCTTGAGAAACAGATGACAGCAGCGGAGGCAAAGGGACCTACAGCCTCCTGTGTCCATCTCTGGCCAGGCACTGCAGCAGCAAAAGCCCCAGCACCAACATCAGCTTTGTCTGCCCCAGGAACTTGTGGCTGAACTAGAGACTAACTTATGCCATGACATTAATAACTTGAAGTGGCAAAGTGGCAATAGGAATGCACACTTCTTTTTTTTCCCCCTTTTTTTGTGGGGGGTGTGTTGTGGTTTCTGGTTGGTTGTTTTTGAGGGTTTTATGGTTCGTTGGTTTTCTTTTGTTGTTGTATTTTTGCTGTGGTATTTTTTGTGGTTTTGCTTTGTTTTTTTTAACCCACACATTACACTGGGACTCATTTTTCATGACCGAGCTGAGCTTCAACAACCCACTATTCTGCTGAACCTATTACAACTGCAAAATAGGAATTACTTTGGCCTTTGAAAATATTGAGCATACAATTCTCAAGTTTTAACTCCATTTTCACCTAGGCATATGAATTATTCCTTCCTAAGATGATACAGGTTTTACATGAACACAGGCCAGTATTATTTGCTTTGTCTGCATTTGGCCTCTACAGATACCAGAAGCATATCAACATAAAGGGAAAACACAGGCCCTCTTTCCTTAAAGAAATCCAAATGAGATTAAAATAGCAGACAGACTGGTCTAAAAATAGTGTGGTTTTCAGTGCTGGGTTTTTTGTTTGGTTGGTTGGTTTTGGTTTTTTTTTTTGTCTCGTTTTGTTTTGGTTTGTGTGCGTGTTTGTGTGTGTGTGTGTGTGTGTTTTGGTTTTTTGTTTTGTTTTCTTTTGGCTTTTTTTATAAGATGGCAAGTAAATCTGTTTAAATATTTTCGTTGTCCATGGCCCTAAATAAGTCACTTAGTGCTGTGTTTCATTTCCCTCCATTCATCAAATTGCAAATGGAATAGGAAAAAGAATAAGAGAGGAAAAGAAATTTTGGCATGACTTTTGTGCCAGGATCATTCAGGAGCATGCTTGGCCCATAATGTGGACAGAATCAGTCCTGTGTTTGCTTGGGACACTGGCTTGCAGGAGGGGTGCACTGTGCTCAGCACATCAGCTCCCCAGCCTCCACCCCCAGTTCCTTCCCTGTGCCCACACACTGTTACATCCAGATCTGGAAGCGAGACAGGCACAGAGTCTCTATGCAACTACTCCGAGTTGCACAGAGGGCAGCTACCCTAAGGAAGACATTTCTTCTATTGTATACTGCCATCAAAATGTAAAAAAAAAAACACCTCGACATAACCAGGAAAAAAAAAAAAAGCTACAATTCATATTCTTTGCAGTCTCAGATTGTGCTTTCGCTAAAGAAAAAAATTCTTCTCTCATTTCAGCTATTTTAACTGACTCAAACTCACAGTCTCACAGCTAAGAAGATAATTTGAAGTTTGTGCATGTGAAGTAAAACCCACATTCCTCCCTAATATTCACAACATATCTGAAAGAAGAAAAGCATCCCACGCTATTTGCCCTAAAAGCCAAAACAGGAGAACAAAATCACCTTCTCTCCAAACTGAGACACGCTCAGATGACTAATCTTCCAAGTATCTTTTCAGAAGTGACTGACAACATCATGAAAGAGATCTGCAAGTCTCCTCACAGCTGAACCTTGCATCTCTTTACATTTTGTCTAGTGGCCCCATCCTTACTGTTACCCCTCCATTACAGGGTAGCAGTTCCTCCAGGTCTTTCACATTTGTGTCCCACTGGAGAATGGCTCAACAATACTGAATCTAGTTGTACTGAAATTAATATTGGAACTCACAGGCAGAACTCCTCAGCACACAATGATTAGAAAGCTAGTGGAGAGAGCCCTCATCTGAACTAATTCTCAACATTTAACATAGCTTCAGATACTAAATACTTCCACCACTCACACAACTATATTCCTTCAAAAACCCCTCTGCACCAAAGGAACACATAACCTAAGATTAACATGAAAATTTTCACATCTTCTCTGCACTACATTACAGTATTTAAAGTAATTTGAGACATGAGTCTAAACTTCACCAGACGTTGCTCTGCAAATCCCACTTGTTTTTCTAATCAGTGCATGGAGAAATGCAGTGGAGAAAGAAGCTGCTTTTCACAGGCAGGCAGTAGAAATGCCACTTTCAAGGTCAGTCCAGATAAGAAGTTACAGAGCACAAACAACATAACTTTCCTTTTCATAATTGTTTTCCAAATCTGTCTGGTCACTCTGAGTTCATGTCATCGTTTGCCTTTTTTATATGCCTTGCTGCTTTGCACATTTCAGTGCATCTTCACATATGATATAAAATACAGACAATATAATGGGAATTAAAGCTCCTTGGAAGCCTATGCTCTGAATTCAATTAGCACTATCAAGAATCTGGTAGTTAACAGCAAGTCCAAAACACATTATAGGATTACTTAAGAATTTACTGATGAATAAAGTCCTACTCAAATACCTTGTTTTTTGCTTTTTCCTCCTCTAGAAGTGATTACAATAACATAACTGTTTTTATTTTGAAGTCTAGCTTATTTCCATATATAAAGTGGCATTTACGTTTTTGCAGAAGAGATTTATCAATGAGATGCCCACAAGCTCCACCGGCCTCATCCCACTGCAGCCCTACTTGCTCTGAAACTATATTAGGTTGCAAGAACAGACATTAGCAAACGTTGCTAAAAGCAGCCACCACTGGGCATGATCAAATATGTCTGAACTCCTCAGCACCTACAGCCTCTGACTCAGACAGGTCCCAGCAACACCACACAACATTTGGCCTGAGTCTCCCATAGGCCTTGCCCGGAAATAACAAGAGTGCTATCACAGCTTTCTGTTGTCTGATGCCAAAAGCAAATGCTTCATGCTCTGATGAGGTGGAGATATTTGAGGATCCAAGGTCTTAGGGGATAGCACTGGAGGATTTTTAGAAAACAGAGGAAGCCAAACCTGTAACAGTCTTATCTATACTACCAGTGGAGACTGCACCTTGGAGTAAAGTATCTCCAGAACCATACCTTTGGTTACTCTGGGAGAGATCTGCGTTGCTCCAAAGAAAGTCCATGAGCATGGTGACAAATAACATGAACAGTAAAGGAATTTTGTTTCAGTATCTACAGTTTAAAATACACAAAGTTAATCTTTATTAACAGAATTTATAATATTTGTATTTACTGCCACTTCCATCTCAGAACACATTATCTGCCTGAAACATGGGAGGAAGGGAAGAATAAAATTCATTACTCTGCTACTATACAAAAGAGCTCCTTTCAGGCCTGAAATTTTGACTCTCAAACTTATAAACAATCAGTTCCGGACACAAAACTCCAGAGCAGTGGAGCACTCACGAAACCAGAGTCAGTCCCAGGAGAAATGCAGAGCTACAGTGTGACGCCCAGCTTGAGAGAAGCAAGTTTTAAATAACCGCTCCAGAAATCAGCTTGAACAAACCAAACCACATCTAGTACAGCCCTAATCTGAGCTATAAGAAAGCCCAGCACATAAAAAGCCCATAGACAGGGATATATCTACCACACATGAACATCTCCACTGTTTAGTTTAGATAAGTCAATATTTCTATCTCGTTTGTACTGCTCTGGCTTTGGTTTAGAGCTCTTTAATGCCTGTGCAGTGTTAAGAGGTGGGTTATGTAGGTACTATTAATTCATTGTCAGAGAATGCCTTTACTATGTCTAGGAACATCCTAGGGGTCAGATGCAATATATATGCCTGTTCGGTATATTGGAAAGTCTATCTTTTTCTGGTAGAATTCTCCTCCTGCACTGATGTACTGAAGGAAAATTGAGCTCTTTGGCTGGAAAGAATTCATAAAGCTCTGCAGTATTAACACACTAGAAGGGGCAAAAAGCTTTGATGTAATTATTACCAGTAGGTGGTATGCATTAACTACTATTTTCAAATCAGCAGGTTATTCAGCAGCTTTAGAAACAATAAAAACCTCAAGACTTGAAGCAAAAAAAAGTTAAAAAAAAATTATTAACAAATCTTACGCATTCGTGATAAATTGCAATTATAAGCAGGCATTCATGCTGGGAATAATTAGCAACATTTCTCAACATTATTGAATGTCAATGAAGTCAAGAATCTTCTTCATGAAAGAACAATACAGAGGAGGTGGCCAAGTTGTATTTTAAAAGGAGGCATGAGCAATTTTGTTAATTGCAGAAAAAATGCCAGCTATAAATAGGATGGGCTCACAGTCTGTAGCATTTCTTCAAAATCAGGAACCACACAGACTGAAGTGCAACAACTCTTCTCTAAAGACTTTAAAAGAGGATAGGGTACTTGCTGGCCATTTTAAAAATAGTTCTCAATAACAAGATGTTGTTGCACTAAATTGGATCTTTGGTGAATGAGTATTTTGAGTTCTGTTATCCATGAGAATCTCCTCAGACTGTAAAGTGTACATCTAAGAAATATTAACATGAATACAAAATGTACATCTCAATGATATATGGGCAGATAAACAATGTAGCCTGCTCAGTTCTTGTTGAGTACAGAAACAGAAAATAAAAATAAAATAAACAAACAAACAAAAAAACACCAACAAAAAAACCTCAGTAGTCTGGAGTAACATCAAACTCAAGTTTTACTTCTCAAGCATGCTCTAATAAATACAATAATTTCTTACTGAAGTTGTCAGTGACAGTATCTCAATAGTGGTTTAAGTTGGGTTTTTCTCCCCCTAACAAAATACTGCTGGTTTTATTTGATGAAAAAACAGAAGATTTATTCTTTAAACATGACTGCAAGAAGCTGAAGAAAATTCCATACCAACATGTAAAATTCCAAATCTGCGGCAATCTAAATGGCTTTAAAATTTGACTCTAATATCATTGTCTCAGGCCAACTGGTAGCCTGTGGATGAGCCAATATTTTAAATTCAGACCTCTTAATATCTAAGCTTCTGCTGCTATAACTTCACTGGCAAATCTAAATCACATGAGAAGAACTAGAAGAATTCCTAGCAACAGGAAAATCCCTGTGCAAAGGCAGGAACATTTTTAATGAAGTCGTAACTCAATACATTTTTCTTGTAGGCTTGGAAAGAAGCAGGATGACAGGCTAGTATCACAACAAGGTGATGAAGTACTTTCCAGTCCATTAGTAACTAAGGAGGACGTTGAACAACATGTACAAGAAATAAACATTCTTAAAATTAGTATACTCAAATAACTCACAGTCAAAATTTGAAATATATTCAGCAGATGACTTCTCTGGCCTATCTGCTTCCAATTCCAATACAATTTATGCCCTGAATATATTTTATATGACTGGAAAAAAAGCTAGAAGTCTACCTGTACTCCAAAAGGAAAGCCTGAATCCAAGCATAAGCCCGCACTAAAAAAACGCGCACAAAAAAAACCCCGAAACCCCAATCAAATCTAACTTGCTTGGCTGAATGTCAATTCTGAAAAAGTTAATGAAATCAATAAAGACTTAAATAATTGGGACTAGATATATTCCTGTCAAAAGAAGACAAGGGAGACCTAAAAAAAACCCAAAACAACAAACCAACAACAAAAAAACAACACAAAAAAACCCCAAACAAAACAAAAACAAAAAGCCACCACAACAAACCAACCAGAAAAAACCCCACCATAGTTCTGGTTTTATACAACTAGATTTAAACTGAATATCCTTTACTTTCATATCACATTTGAATTCATACCCCAGTATATTCTCATCAGCACTCTTTTAAAACCACAGTATTCTTAATTAAAATAAAAATAATATTTAAATATATTTTAAAGAAACATTTTAAGACTATTTTTTAAAGAACTTTGAAACAATAGAAAATTTTGCTCAGAAGAACCCTGAGAAAAAAAAAATATCTTTTAGAAGACTGAAGAACTTGAAGTCTTTTTAGATCACCCAAGAGATGATCATCACTTTGCCACAACACACTGTGGAAATACTTTCACAGATACAAGATACTCTGTGCTAAACTGACCTTTAACAAAGCCGTTGTTGACATTAAGAAGTAGCACAGTCCCACTAGGAAAGGATCGGTAGGGTGCCGAAGGCCTGATGCTCCCCCCGGTTAGAGGCTTGTGGGGGTGGGAAGGAGGTAAAGGATCAGCAAAGCGGCTTCAAAGTGCGCTCTGGATCTGAACTGACCCGCTAAAGCAGATTCAGCCGGAATTCTCACGGGAATCGAGCGCTGGGAGCTGAAGTCAGCCAATTGCAGACTGAAAGTGAACGCATAATTATTATTATTTTTACACTTTAAAGGAGATTTATTTACTCAAACCAGCTAACCACATAAGAAGTCAAGACCACCACTTCTGGCCACCTCAAAGCCCATGCAGAAAGCTCTTCTGGAAGACAGGAGCAGCTTTGACTAAAGCTAAAGTTAACAGAAGTCATGGGACCTAATGGGACATGTAAACAATGACAAATTGAGGGGACAATAGCATGATTTTTAAACTATATATGGATTAGACCATACAAATGAAAGGACCCTTTCTGGTTTTATATACCCTGAAGTTATGAAAGCTCTCATATAACTGATACTAAACAACTGCAAATCCAATTGATTTTGACAGAAGTGGAGGCCACTCAACACTACAGAGAACAAGATAAAAAACATCACTGACTTTGGGCAAATTGTGCTTTATACAGCTTTGTAGTAAGAAAACCAAACCTCTCTTGCTGATTAAGTGTTTGCTAGTTATAGAAAACATAAACTGCACAAGCCATTTTAAAAGAAAAAAAAAAAAAAACAACAAAACACAACACTGGAATTTATAGTATTATAACAAAGTTAAACTAAAAAATTTGGACATATTTGTAATCACTGAAAATGAGAAAGCTTAAATAACACATATTAATGGATTCCTTTGAAAAAATACAGGAGAAATTTAGTTGCCAGCATTCCTACAGGAACTTGATATAGCAAGATTACTCATTGAAAAGGCTACATCAACAGGTGCTCATAATAGCTATAATATATGACATTGAAATATTTATATTTATTCATACTGTATTAAATGTATTGGCAGGAATTACTGGGAGGGGGGGAAGGGAGAAGAAAACCACATATGAAGGAGATACAGGTGGAGAAGGCACAGAACTCACTTCTCAAGATGCCAAAATTCAGCTTCTACCTGCTTATTTAGGCACCTGTATAACACAGTGTCAGTTTTGCAGAGGTAATCTTTCACAAGAGAAAAAGCAGCCCAGTAGAATCACAGATTCTTGACATTTTGGATAAATCAGGTGACATGCAAGCAGGCCTAAATCCCAAGTATTTACTGCACATAGTTATTTGCATACAAACTTCCAGAATTTCTAGTATATGAATGGTATCCACATGAGTTTGGAAGGTAGCCAAGGTTTAAATCAGGTGTAAACTGAAAACTAGGTAAAATGATTTGTTTAGTGTAAAGGAAGAGCATATTACTGTTACAGTGCACATATTAGAGACAAACACCATTTATCTGCATTTCTGTCTAACTTCAGCAACACCACAAACACAAATCCAAGCTCTGTACATGTATATTGTGAGAGAGATATGCCATAAATGAAAAAGTAAAATAGCACTGACTTCTTGGGTTTGATTTTCTCCCTTGAAGAAAACTTGAGGAAGCCTGTCTTTACTCCTCAATTATGACAATACTTCAGCTTTACTAATGTGGTGTCTCTGCTCATGAACAAATTATTTCAGCAGGAAGCTTGTAGTGTCTTCCTTGGCTCTATTCATAAGAACTTCTTGGCAAACTTCTGTAACAGCACATATATGGGGATGAGTCATAATGAACTACCAAAAAAGGCCTTTTGCAGAACAATTTAAAGCATGAAATATTCTGATCACATGGAAGAGCTTCTAATGGCTTGTCCACTTCTATAACAACATACAGGACATGCATAAGTTTTGCACAACACACCTCACAGTTAATGTCTTCACTTACAAGTATATATTATCTTTCTTTGAAGAAAGGTAAAAGTCAAAATTAATAAGCTCAAGCACAAAAACATTCTGTTATGAGGCTGCCTCTAAAACATAAACTCGCTGTTTGCTGAAAGATTTGGAGGCTCTTTTGCCAAAGAGAGTAACCCTTGGATGTTCTACTACTGGGAGAGCATAGAAGCAGAGCTAATGTTAGTATCTCATTAACTTGAGTACTTCCATACACTCTCGTGGGTTTGTTTGTTTGTTTTCCCAAATGCAGGAGGGGAGGGGATTTTGTTGCTCCTGCTGGGTTGCTTCTTGGTTTTGTTGTTGTTTTTGTTTTGTTTTTTAGATGTGGATATTTCCAGAAATGAAACTTAACTGCTGGACTACAAATCTGAGCTACGCATACATGGTAAAGCTGTAATATAGAACACAGTGGATCAAAGGATTCAAGTCACTGATCTGTGTGCATGCATGGTCCAGTTTTACTGTATGTTTGCACACAGGCATTTTTACCTAACTAGAGATCACAGATCCTGAAGAGACTACACAACACAAAGGGGAAGCTGGATCCATGTGAAAACATGATCATATCTTACCACAATTTGAAAACTGAGAGCAAATCACCTGACTTCTTTAAAATGCAAATGTATCAATGGATACTAAACACATCCAATTTCCGATGCAGGATCTTGAGGATACCCGACATAAACAAGAAAGAAACACTAGCTTCAAAAACAGAAAATTCACATCAGCAGAGCAAGACACTGAGCAGAAAGGTTTGAAACCAACCTGCAGCCCAACAGTGGTGTTCTTGAAGGCTGGAACTTTTCCAACAGCCTTTCTCTCTCATTCAGCAGCTGCTGGCTGGAACCAACCTTCAGATGTTAAAGAAAGCCTCTTTTGCTCTATCACCTCCAAACATTACTGTAGCCCCCTCACAGGGAAGCTCTCTGCTCCTTTTCAGTTTCTTACTCTCCAGCCTTCTACCTTCTCCTCTCTTCCTCTATCCCATTCTTTGTATGACCCAGCATCTCACAAAGACGTCCCTCACCTGTGCATGCTTAGTCATTCTCTGGGGAGGAACAATCTTCCTCTGGCCTTCCAAGGCTTACCAGTGCCCAAGAATACAGAATGAAATCAACAGACATATGCTAGCATTTGCTAGCATATGCTTATGCTTCAGAAGAATCATTAATACTTGGCTGCTCTTAAAAATAGCTATGGTTTCAGACAGGAGACTTAAGTTCCACAAAGCATTATTACTCAAGAGAGCTGTGTGGCATAAAGCATGGCAGAAATTAGCACGTCTTAAAAATATGCATCTGTCCTGTGCGCTTCATCATAAACAAGCATGCACACACACATTCAGGCGCAGGAAAGACTGCTATTCTTCATGATAACTAACAAAATAAAGATCCGGTAGAAGCTACTTTAACTCTGAAACAACAGTCCCGGTTTATCCTTTTATTAGAAAGATGACATTCTCCTCTGGACTGTTTCAATTACTGCAAAGCTTTAAAGAAATCTGCCCTTGGTGAACTTGTGATGGAAAGGAAGAGCTTTGGCCTTAGCTTTAGCACTGAGTGTACTTTTTCTGTATGCTCTTTTAATCAAATGAGCAGTTTAAGATCAGATGATGTACGTGTTGCCTGAGGAGCCACACCAAGATTCTGAGGCCGGGGTCAGATTAAGGCACAGATGTGTCAGGACAGTGTCTGAAAAAGCCCCTCCAATGATTATAAAAGGTTAAGAGCTTTTAAATAATACACTGAATTAGTTGTCCAATCCATATCCCTGTGTAACTCGGCAAACCCTTGAGACTAAACAAGGAATTGCATGGTCTGGGAGGAGTCACCTCTTTCAGGTGTAGTTTCTGAAGTCTTAAATGGATCTTGAAATCATGACTTGTATCATAAAATGTAAGTACTTCTGGAAAATGTATTTTACAGTGAAGACAGTCTACACTCTGCAGTCCCAGACTAAAGCAATCTGAAAACATTAAATCATGACCATGGCCGAAGTTAAGGATTAAAGTGTAGGTGCAACTAGAAGAAATACATAAAAATGTCCCTTACTTCCCCAGTATATCTCCTTATCTCTACAAGTCATATCTGTTTACTCTCCTAACAAATAAATTTTTACTGTGGCAGCTTTTGCCCTCCAGAGCTAGGACAGACATGGAAAGGCAGGCTGGATTCAGCCATGCATCAGCGACCTGTCAGCCAAGTTCTAAATGCAGAGTCTTCTGCAGACTGAAGCAGAAGTAACAGTTTTGATTTTTCAGACTGAGGCTGACTTTGCAGTTCTGGAAGTCAATAAAAAATGTTTGACTTGTAAAATGAGCAGATTTGGTCTGGAAGACAGTGAGAAAAAGTAAATGTAGTGCTCCCAGCATGTCAGCTTGACAAGGTCACTTTGCTTTTCTGACCACAATTCTACTTTAAAACTAACCTTTCAGCAGCTGCTCAGTTTCAGTCATCAATCCTACTACTGTTGAAAAGCAATAGCAAAAACACCCATTGACTTCAACAGGGACAGAATGAGGCTCTTGATAGCACTTACAAGTGATAGTCTTATGGCACACAAAATGATCGTAAAAATATCTCAGTATGATTTACACAGGCAGAAAATATCCCTTTTGATCCAACTCAGATTACTAGAGACCTACATCCATTTGTCTTCTGTTCAACAAACAAAAGGGTTTACAATATTTTTTTTTTTAATAAACCAAGACAAGGATAAGATAGAAAACAAAACCTATTCTGTCTCAGGTGGAATCTGACCAACAGTTTTGTAAGAAGGTAGGAAATCTCTGACTTTTAACTGTATCTAGCAGGCAAGCAAAGCCCCCAGCCTAAGGCGGAGTTTTCTAAGCTGCACTGGGTCTACACTGACCTGCAGGTTCTGGGCAATCAGAATCGAAGGCTGTGGGAAGAGCAATGCAGAAAACATTGCCGAGGCCAGTCTGGAACTGAGTCACATGCCCAGCACAGCCATGCCCAAGCCTGTTCAGCGATGGAGCAGCGATATCCCCTTTCATATCAGTGCTGTGAAATGCTCCAAGAACACCACTCCTGCCTGCCCAATAGAAGGCGAGGCAGTAGTCTTACGACTCCTGACATATTAAGGTCATGATATATGGGCTGCAGGGAGCTTGGCTGTTTCCATGTGAAGCAAAATGCGATTTATCATTATTTGCTTTAAGAAAAAAATGAGACGTGAAATTGGGAAGATCAGTTATTTATGATATCTTGTGAAAATAAAGAAGTGCATGGAAAAGTCAGTGGCTGTACTTTTTTCTATCTAACAGATAATGTTGCATCAACCATTTCTAAACCTAAGTAATTTCCTAGATGATCCACAGTCCTTTCAGCTCAAAATCCACTTTTGCCAGTTGTGATGCACAACAAGCAACAAATTGCAAGAGAGTGGTCTTGGTTTCCCTTCTGACTTGAGAATTCCAGGCAACATCATTGCTGGTTTATCAGGATGCTCAAAGAAAAATGGATGTCCAATTGCAAATGTGCTCGGATGTGCATCAGTGCTCCAGGGCTGCTCCTCACCACCCTCTCAGTTAGCTGACACAGTTGCAACACTCATTGCTTATCAAACTCAAACAATTCTCTGTGCCCCAGCTTCACTGAAAATACTTCTGCCCTTTAAACAGAGCAGCAACATTGTAATGCAAATCATCAAGTTGCAATACCACTAAAACTCCCAGATTTTATTGCCCTCGGAGCAATGATTGATCCTGAGACACCAATAGGTCTCAAAGGGTAAACAGAACAAAAAGACAAGCAAAGAAGTAATTAATTCTTACGCAAGTTTCAAATTCAAAATTTTGCCTTTGCTGCAACATTTTACCACAAGTTGTCCCAGCATAACATGCTAAATTGTATGTCTCTTCACCTGTTTGGTTTGTCTGCTCTGGCAAATCCATTTGGTAACAGTCTGTTTTGTTCTTGCCTTTTCGTACATCTTTTTCAAACTGTCTAGCTCTACCAGAGAGATTCTTCCCACCCCACACACTGAGCTGTCACCACTATATCAATAGTTCTGAGCAGTTACAGTTTTATATACACTAATTAAAGCTTCATATAGACCCTGGGCTAATAAAAAAACCCAACAAATTAAGTGTGAAACAAACTGGCTGTAACTGGGTATTTACACGCTGCAGATACCTGCTGATGGATGTGTTTCTATTCTGTTTTCCCTCCTGCTTCTTTCAGCAGCAGAGTCAACAGCTGTGGGCACACGAAGCATCTGTAAGAATTCAAGATTCAGATGTGAAATACTGAAGTTTGGTTTTTTTTTTTTTTTCCTCACAGTTATAAGCCCCATTAGTGTCTCTACAATATGCTCTGTAGTGGTATATACCTGGGGCTTGTTTCTATCCCTGAATTCCACAATCCTACAGCTACCTTTGATTACTCCTTTTTTTTACTACTACTATCCTCACTACATGCATGAGAATTAAATAATTTATAAATTTCTCATGAGAGTCTACGTGCAAGAACTTCTTACAGTCAGATAAAGTCCGAAGAATGGTTCAGCAATAAATTTACACATCGCCCTCAAGAAAAAACAAACAAACAAACAAACAAACAAAAAGCCCCAAACACTCACAACCCAAACCCAAAAGCTTTCAGTGAACACGCTGTGTTTTCCACTTTTCATTTCTAAGCCAGAAAGATGCCAGGTGCTATACCAATAAAGAGGTGGTTTTCAGTACATTACAGCTCAGTAAGGTTTAATGAAAATAGGTCCTTTTCAGATCTTAGCAACAGGATACACGTCTAATGTGGCACGATCAAGTCAAAACACCTACTAGTGAATTTCAGACCAAGAAAAGTATCACATGCCTTTTGCTTAAATTCCAATGGCAATAATTGTCTAAATTAGTAACTCTAGCCCTGAAATGATTGCATTCTCTACTGCACCAAGCAAAACAAAATGCCTAGTGAGAACTTAAAAGTAATGCTGGCCATATGAAACTGTAACAATTTCCATTGCACAAACAGAGAAAAATTCAAAGGGTACATAAACAATATAACTATTAATAGTAACTTGAACCAGATCATAAAAATCACTTCAGAATCTGAGGTTTTATCTATATATTTGGTATTTTCCCCTCAGTACTACATGACTATAAAAAGTAGCTTGTTTGTTTCCCTCCCTGTTGATAATTCCCACTGATGCTGTGGTGTTGTATTTTTGGGGGTTTTTTTTATGCAAAACATAACCAAAATAACTACCTGTAACCATTTTTTATCTTGCAATAGAACTCTATCTCTGAACCCTTATCTTAGACTGCAAGCATCTTATTCTGATGAAATTACATTTAGTAAAACATTAAGTAGCATTAAATGAAAATATGATCTATTTAATTAGAAAAACTGACCATAAAAACTTAAAACAAATTGTGGGCTTTAGCATCAGGATGCTTATTAAAAAAAAAACCCTCAGAATATTAACTGCTAGTTTTCCAAGAGCAATTCTATTGAGAGCTGCTGAAGTGTTCTAGCTAGAATGACACACTACAATACACTGACAACTCTAATAATACTCTACTTGCAAATTCTCTGGCACTATTTTAAAGGTGCACAAGCCTATTAAAGAGTGCAAGCAAAATCACATAGCTATATTATGACTTAACTATCCTGGCTGATAGATTTTGGAGTGCTCAGCACCTTTTCATATGACTTATATCTTGCAATAACATTACCTTGAAGAACTTCCAACTTCTTTTAAAGATGTTTTTTTTATGGCTCAATCATAATTACAATAGGAATGAACTTAAAAAGACATTCAACTAAGTTTACCACCAAATAAAAAAATGTTTTTACAAAACTGGACTAATGGAATGGTGAAGGGTCTGGAGCACAAGTCTGATGAGGAGTGGCTGAGGGAGCTGGGGCTGTTCAGCCTGGAGAAAAGGAAGCTGAGGGGAGACCTCATTACTGTCTGTAACTACCTGAAAGGAGGTTGTAGCATGGAGGGTGTTGGTCTCTTCTCCCAAGTAGCAAGTGACAGAACAAGAGGAAATGGCCTCAAGTTGCACCAGGGGAGGTTTAGACCGGATATTAGGAAAAAATTCTTCACAGAAAGAGTTGTCAGGCATTGGAACAGGCTGCCCAGGCAAGTGGTGGAGTCACCATCTCTAGAAGTGTTTAACCAATATGTAGATGAGGTTCTTAGTGATGTGGTTTAGTGACAGTGCTAGGTTAATGGTTGGACTTGATTATGTTCAGGGTCTCTTCCAACCAAAACAATTCTATGATTACAAAATTATATTTCTAAAAGCAGTCTGAAATTTAGAAGTAATCAGATCAACTGAGTTAGTGTATCATAAGTAACAGAGCACTTCATTTGCATGTGTCACTTTTTGTCTTTCAAAATACGTTTTTGAAAAGGAAATCTTTTAGAATTTTAAAATAGCTGAAGAAATGGATACTCCCCGGGAAATCCTACAAATAGCTGGAAAGAACCTTAGGATATTGTCCAGTCTAACTGCCCTGCTCAGAGCAGCCTCAGCTAGAGCAGGATGCTCAGGACTCCATCCAATTGAGTTTTTAATATCTCCAAGGACAGACTCTATAACCCTTCTGGGCAACCTGGTGCAGAATTCAACCACTCTCATATCAAAAAAGTTTTTTTCTTATGTTTAAATTGATTTTCCTGTATTTCAGTTTGTGCCCATTGCCTCTTTTCCTGTCACTGTATACCGCTGAGAATAGTCTGGTTCCATCTTCTTTACAACTTCCCATCAGGTGATGATCTCTTCCTAATGAAGCCAAGATGCTGCTGTCTGTCTTTGCTGCAAGGACACAATGCTGGCTCATGTTCAACTAGTTGTCCATCAGGATTCCAGAACATTTCCTGTAAACGGGCTTTGCAGCTGGTCAGCTGCCCGCCTGTATTGGTGCATGGGGAGACTTCTCTTCAGGTAAAGGAGTTGGCTTGTCCCTTTATTGAAGTTCAAGAGATTTCCTGCTGGCCCATTTCTGCAGCCTGTTCAGGCACTTCTGAATAGCAGCACAACTGTGTGGTGTATCAACCATTTGACCCAGTTTTGTATCATCTGAAAACTTGCCGAGGCTACAGCAAGACACTCTGTCCCATCATCCAGGTTGTTAATGAAGACATTAAACAATATTGGCCTCATTATTATTGACCACTGGGGTACACCACTAGTGACTGGACTTCATGACACTCCTCACAACTGTTTGACCTCAGGAGTTCAGCCATTTTTCAGTTCACCTCACTGGCCATTTATCTAGCCCATACTTCATCAGCTTGTCTACAAGGACGGGCCATCTGTTACACTGCCTAACTGACCTTGTGGCAGAAAGCACCTGCCTTATATCCACTCTGAAACTCTCATTTTTCAGTTCAAGTCTGCTGTTTCTTGTCCTCCCACCATGCACCACTGCAAAGAGCCTGCCTTCAACTTCTTGATAAGCTTCTCATAGCTACTTGGGGGCTGTTAGGTTCATCTCCTCACAGGGTGAGTGCTCCAGGCCCCTTGCCACCCTGGTGGTCTTCTGCTGAATTCCTTCCAGTTAGTCAGCATTCTTGCATGGGGAGAGTGGGACAAAAACAAATGCAGCTTTCTAGGCATGGTTTAATGAATGCTGAGCAGAGAGGATGATCCCTCCATTCCCAGGAGCTGCTGGCCATGTCCCCATTGGTACAGCACAGGAGGCCACCAGCCATCTCTGCTGCCAGGGCACTGCTCATGGTGCCCAGCTTGCTGCTCACAAGGCCCCGGGTACACCATGACCTATTAACCACTACCTTCTGAGCCCCACTGTCTAACCTGTTTTTTACTATTTGGTTGCCCGCCCATCCAGACCATCATGTGCCAGCATGGATGGGAAGGGTGCTGTGGGAGACAGGAGTGGAGACCTTGCTAGAGCTGAGGTAATGACATCAACTGCTCTCCCCTTATTCACATATAAGCATTTTGTAATAGAAGACACCCAGGCTGGTCAAACGTGAATTTCCTTTGGTAAATCATGGTACCTTTGATATCCATGCTGACTGTTCTCAATCACCTTCCTCTCTTTCATGTGCCCAGAAAGAACTTCCAAGTATTTTCCCAAGAACCAAAGCGAGACTGACTGACCTACAGCTCCTTGTATTGTCCTTTCTGTGTTTTTCCTGAAGACAAGTACAAGATTTACCTTTTTCCAGTCATCAAAGTACAACCAATCTCCATGATCTTTCAAAGAAGATGTGCTAGGTTAATGGTTGGACTTGTTTAGCTAATATTTGTCTAATGCTGCTTGAGCTGTTTTAAATGCAGGCTGCATCTGAAAGTAACAGGCATGCTCTCCCTCCTTTTCATGGCTACATACTCCCACATCCTTCTTTATACCACTGTTTGTGATCCAGTGTTGAGTCAGGTCATTTAATTGATCCAAGATAAACCCAATTGCAATAACACTTTTTGAAATGTATATTTATATCAGATCAGCAAGCTGATAATCACAGGGACACAGAAGTCATGAGAATCCACAGGAAGGAATAGAGAGATAGTTGTCTGCAAGCCATCTTCTGTCAGCTTCAGATGAACACTGAATCTCCTCTTGAGTGTTTTCCTGAATCCAGACTACAGCAAACACAGAGAAGGAAACAGCTCTGTAGTTTCCTGCAATGTTTAGATTTCTCATACATATAGCACATTGTATTTGGAGACTGAACATCTCTCATAGAACAAGAAGGTATGAATGAATGTTGACTATTTTAATTTTCTAATTTATTCCTTTAATATGTGTTGGACATAACTTAAGCTTGAAAGCACTCTGAATGTCACAGTACTAATGTAGCAGAAAACAGGTACTTGGTAATTGCTTATTTATGTTTCGATCTAATAAAATCCCCATCTAAAAGATACCAGTATGAGGTGCCATATAACTCATAGTCAAAAATTATAACACATAAAACACAGATAAGCATTAAAAATATATTAAATACATATGAAAACATAAAACCTTTAAAAAGAAACTGTGTTCCTCTTTCTCATATCCCATAATGATTCAAGACATGGATTTATAGAGAGATAAGCCTCACTGGGGAAAAACATCCATCCTCTGCCTCATATATACTGTTCAAACATACAGATTTTGCATAACATATCTACAATTAAAAAAATGCAGGAGATGTGATTTGGAGATTGGGAGAATTGCAGATGATAGGAAACATGCTCAGCTGGAGTCTTCCTTCATCTCTAAAATCACAGAATCATAGAATCACTTCAGTTGGAAAAAAACTTTAAGATCGAGTCCAAGCATTAACCGAGCACTGCCAATTCCACCACTAAACCATGTCTCTAAGCACCACATCTATATGTCTTTTAAATACCACCAAGGATGGTGATGGAAGCCACCTCAAACAACCCCAAGCCTCTCCTGATTGACAGAGCTGACATTAAACTTGAAAGACATCAAGCAGAGGGTAAGATAACATCTTAAGCACCATGCAGAAAGACCTTACCTCCATTACAGATCAACAAAACCCACATGTTTACTCGAGATAAGAACATATGTGTCGGTCTTTTATTGCAAACTGATTAAAAAGCTGCAAATTCAAACACTAGTTAATCGCCCTGTAACTTATTTAAGAACTCTCAGGAGGACTTTCATCACGATGTAGAATGAACAAGCATCAATGACCACTTAAAACCATCTGTCATCACAGCAGAAGTAGGCTAGGTGTCATTTTCAGACCTAAGCTTTAATAGTGACTGGGTCTCCAATCTATTTCAAAGTGCTTTGTTCATTACGGGCTGTTCTTCCTACTCCATTGTCAGTGAAAATTTGTAATCTAATGCTATGCTTGTGTCATTTGTTTCTGAGGCCTTACTTCTTTCATGTATTTTGGGGAAAATAGATCAGTTGCAATTTCTGCAATTTTTATATGGGACACTTGTTTCTAGATTGTGGGAAAAGTAATATAAACACAGGTTGGATTGCCTTTCTAGCATGGCCAATCCTCTTCACATCACAAAAAAAAAAACTTTTTTTTTTTTTTTTCCCTAAGGAATTAAATAAAGGACATTAGTTAAACAAAGTAGTGACTTTCTTTTTTTCCTGAAAGTAGTCAATTCTTAATTGCTCCTAGGCTGCAAGCTCATGATTTTGCCGAGTCTTGGGAAACGGGAGAGGTACCTGAGGACTGGAGGAAAGCAAATGTCACCCCAGTCTTCAAAAAGGGCAAGAAGGAAGACCCGGGTAATTATAGACCAGTCAGCCTCACCTCCATCCCTGGGAAGGTAATGGAACGACTTATCCTTGGCGCCATCTCAAGGCATATCAAGGATAAGAGGGTCATTAGGGGCAGTCAACATGGCTTCACCAAGGGGAAGTCATGCTTGACCAACCTCATTGCCTTTTATGAAGATATAACGAGGTGGATAGATGATGGCAGGGCAGTGGATGTGGTCTACCTTGACTTCAGTAAAGCATTTGACACAGTCTCCCACAGCACTCTCATAGCTAAACTGAGGAAGTGTGGTCTGGACGATCGGGTAGTGAGGTGGACTGCGAACTGGCTGAAGGAAAGAAGCCAGAGAGTCATGGTCAATGGGGCAGAGTCCGGTTGGAAGCCTGTATCTAGTGGACTGCCTCAAGGGTCGGTGCTGGGGCCAGTACTGTTCAATATATTCATCAATGACTTGGATGAGGGATTAGAGTGTACTATCAGCAAGTTTGCTTATGACACCAAGCTGGGAGGAGCGGCTGACACGCCAGAAGGCTGTGCTGCCATCCAGTGGGACCTGGACAGGCTGGAGAGCTGGGCAGGGAAAAATTTAATGAAATGTAACAAGGGAAAGTGTAGAGTCTTACATCTGGGTAGGAACAACCCCAGGTTCCAGTATAAGTTGGGGAATGATCCATTAGAGAGCAGTGTAGGAGAAAGGGACCTGGGTGTCCTGGTGGACAGCAGGATGACCACGAGCCAGCACTGGGCCCTTGTGGCCAAGAGGGCCAATGGCATCCTGGGGTGTATTAGAAGGGGGGTGGTTAGTAGGTTGACAGAGGTTCTCCTTCCTCTCTACTCTGCCCTGGTGAGACCACACCTGGAATATTGTGTCCAGTTCTGGGCTCCTCAGTTCAAGAAGGACAGGGAACTGCTGGAGAAAGTCCAGTGCAGGGCAACCAAGATGATTAAGGGAGTGGGGCACCTCCCTTATGAGGAAAGGCTGAGGGAGCTGGGTCTCTTTAGCTTGGAGAAGAGGAGACTGAGGGGTGACCTGGTTAATATTTACAAATATACAAAGGGTGAGTGTCACGAGGATGGAGCCAGGCTCTTCTTGGTGACAAACAATGGTAGGACAAGGGGTAATGGGTACAAACTGGAACATAAGAGGTTTCACTTAAACTTGAGAATAAACTTCTCAGTGAGGGTGACAGAACACTAGAACAGGCTGCCCAGGTAGGTAGTGGAGTCTCCTTCTCTGGAGACATTCAAAACCCGCCTGGGCACATTCCTGTGTAACCTCATCTAGGTGTTACTGCTCCGGCAGGGGGATTGGACTGGATGATCTTTTGAGATCCCTTCCCATCCCTAGCATTCTATGATTCTATGATTCTTTTTTCTCTAATTGATGGAAATGGTATTTTTTTCACTACATATTTTTTCTGAGTGTGATTTTTTTTGACAGCTCACTTTTTTTTTGTTTTAACATATAAACATCCAAACAGGCAGAATAATAAAAATAATGAAGGTGCATGATGCTAATCTTGTACATTATTCTAGCCAGAACACTCCAAAGTCTGTCAGTGGAAATGCCCTTTGAAAATCAACAGTGAGCACCTTGAGTTTTTTTTAATAAGCCTTCTGACACTGAGGTCCAGGCTCATTAGGAAAAACAAGATAGATTTTCTTTAATTTTGCCTATGAATGAGAATCTGAATCAAGTATTTCCATTGTTGAATATTGTTTCACAGTTTCTCCATACAAACAACAAAACTTGAATGCATCTCTTTTACTGTAATCTCTTAAGTGCAATCACTGGCAATTATTTTAGAATCTGAATCAGAGCATTAGGACATTAAGAACCAGAAATGGTTTAAAAAGGACAATTTTCTTTAGTCAAAATTCTTCTCAAATCAGAAATGGAAATTTAAGTGAGGGGAAAAAAATAAATGCATCAAATAACCTTCTGGCAAAGGTTTTGGTTGCCTGAAATGTGAGGGCTCCTTACAATATTTTTCACAATTGTTTTTTGTTTTTTTTTTTTTTTTTCCCCCACTTCTTGTATAAATGGATCAGTGACAGAGAATAAAAACCTGTTTTCATATCCTAAGAGCACTGCAATCACCTGGTATTTAGGAGATAAAATTTAAAATCCTTATTCTGATTCAGGATAGGGACTTGAGCTTGGGTTTTTTCAAATATTAAACAAATACACCTCAATGACAAGATTATTTAATTACTCTAGAATGATATTCCCTGTCTTATTTTAAAAGTCTCGCAAAACACATCTGGAAAGTAAACATTTTTCTCCCAGTGCCAAAAGGGGAGGCGAGGGGAGGTGGGAAATCTTCAACACTGAATTATTTCAACAAGCAATACTGCTTTCTGGTCAATTCTGTAACAGAAACAGATTTTTTTTTTTTTTTTTTTACTTCTGAGATTATTAAGGACTTCCTCTATATACTGTGTTTAAGTTGTTAATGTAAATTACAGAAATGAAATTCTAGTACAGACCATAGTTAAAGTTGTGTTTTGTATTTTTCTTACAAATAGAACTGCATAAATTGAGATAACGTTCCCCTATGCACTAAAAATAAAGAAGTGTAATCTTTACATTGGGATCTGAGTACAAGCACCTTCTGCAAGCATTTAGGCTTGCAACTCAGATTTTACTGAACTCGAATTAAGTTGAATGTTTAACTACATAGAAAAAGATTGGTGTTTTCTCGAAAAAGTCTCTTATATGAGACTCGAGCTGAGTAGAATTCTGACTAAAATTAGAATTTACAATAACTATATATGAGGGAGATATATACTATTTAAAAAATCCTTTGCCTCTTGTCATTAACACCTCAAATATTCAAGAAGGATTTTTTAAAGCAGGATTTTTTATGACGGTCCAAGGCTATTTTTATGCTGTAATATTTGCATTACAGTGAAAGTAGCGGCCTTTATGTTGTGCTAGTCCCTTCATAGTTACACATTCAAAACATAATCTGTGTCCCAAAGTTTGTGTAGAACAGATGTTAAACAAATAGATGATTTATGGACTTGATTACTTAGAGTAAGAAACTGAAAATCAACTTGACAGTTTATCTTTCAGTAAGGTAACATTGGTGTGGGACTTTCACAACCCAAAGTACACGGTTTACAAACGAGACACACAACTCAGATTTCGAAAGATTCTGAGCATACTTTTCGTGCCGTGAAGACAAGTATTTACATCAACAATAGATGATACGAACCTTTATATCTAGATGCCTCAGATTTAATTCCCACAACACGGACTGTAAGCTGTTCTCACTAGTCTACGTGGTGCCCAAATTTTGGAACCAGAGTCCTGCAAGTGTTCGCCCACCTGCGGGCGCTGCTGCAGTTGGGTGTGAGGTAACGGCAGCTGTAACAGAACTAACCCTGTTGTACTGTCCTTACTGCTAAGGGCCATCACACAGGAGGCACATCACGAGACTGCAAAATCCTTTGTGACACCATGGCGGGATATGTACATTCAGAGTGTGAGAAATGTGTAAGAGTCTATGAAGTTGAGCAGCACAGAGTTGACTCCTGTTTGATGACCAGAGCTGAAACTAACACACAAGCTTCTGCTCACCAGAGAGGTGAACTGTTTTCTATGCCCTTGTACAGATGTTTACACCCCTGGGTAATAAAATCAAACTCATTCCAGTATAGCGGAATAGCCAACACAGAGTTAGTACTGGGTACTAGAAGGAACTGAAACAGACAGTTGTACAAGTTGCAGGTAAGGACGGTCACACCGAAAGAAAGCATGTGGCTGAGGCAATTTAAAGATGCGTTATACTACACCTGCCACACTTTTCAACCACAAGCACGAGCTTTTACATAAAAGGCCAAATCTACGCAAATAGTTCATAAAGAATGTACACTGACTTTGCAACATATCTTCTAACAGATACTTTCCTACAAGCTTACTGTTATTCAAAGTATTTCAATAAGCTGATCAACAAAAATGTTCACTGCAACTTGAAATGTCAAAAATGGCATTGTTTAGATGGGTGAGCAACTTCTGCAGTTGAGTTTCGTGTGGGCGTTCATGTAAAAGAAATTTGAGATTTCCCCTCCATGTGTGAAGGAATTAAAAAGTATCTCTGTATGCACACTTGTAAAATGCAGATGGATAGAAAAGTTTATAAAGAAGATGAAAATTAACTAGTTTAGAGGAATTCCTTCCATTATAAATTTTCTTAGTTCCATTTAGTTCTAGGAAGTGAAAGTCAGTCTTTTAGAGAAGAAACATCCATGTTCTTTAATCCACAATTAAAACTTAATTTTCTTAATGCTTTAAGGAATATGCATACACAACATATACAACAAACTGTCTCAGTCTTCTTCAGAAACTTTTTTGTATTACTGAAAGAAATAGAAGTTCCATGTAGTATATGATTTAACACAGGCAACACTCTAATTTGGTTATTGCTTCTGCTATATTAGGTGAGAAAAGTGTTCACGTAGTTAAGTCCGAGCAGAACAGGAAAGCTGGATTTCATTTTTAACTTTGCCAAGGGCATAAAATAAGAGTTTGGACACTTTACATCCCAAGTACAACATTCAGTATTGCAGAATTCGATTTTGAACACAGCCTTAGTATTGATGCCTACACTTCCTGTACAGTGAAGTCTCTCACTTTCTGATTTCATTTGCACTCCTTTGGCTGCAAAAGTGTCTGAAACAGACCAGAGTCTTTCCTCAGGTACTGGGATACCTCCAGCATGGCTATATCACAGAATTTATCGAGCTGAAACAATGTCATCGCTTCCCTGCTCAGTTTCACAACACACCTGCACAAAGAGCTGTGCTGGCTCACCATGCCACAGGGCCAGGAACGAGTGACAGGACTATACTAAGCCAATATTGCCATGAATAAGCAAAGACTAAAAAAATATCATGGAAAAGAAAAAGTCATCCTGAGGAGTGCATCTCGAGCACACTCCTTCTCAGGAGTTAACCTCTGTTCTCCTGTATAATTGACCCCTTATAGGGGTTAAAACTGTGTTAATTGGCCTTTCCATGACATGGTGATAGTCTGCATGCACTTCAGCAGAAACCAAAGTATATTCCCAAGCTGTGAGAAAACCAGGTTCAAATCTTACACCTCTGCTTAAAAGGAACAACAGAAACATTTAAATCTTTTGCAAAAGTCACAACCTTGATAATGGGTGCACATGGACAAGCAGTTTTAGACTTCCCTGTTGCGGTGGTTTCAATATATATGAAAAGGTAAAATACTAAGTTATACCAGTTATACTAATATTGACTCTAGCTTAGTGATCTTGGCATCCCGCTATTTCAAAAAATAAGGTTAAAATAAGGGTCAGACTAAAGCTCTTTTTAGACAGTAATGTTTGTCTTGTGAGTGAGCAATAGCAGAAAACTATGAAAAAACCCCCCACGGAGCAAATAGCGGCATCCCCTGAACACACCTCCAGCCATTAGCAACTTGTAAGTCAGGGACTTTGGAGCCATGTTGTGTCTGTGTGTTTACTCTTAGACAGATTTTCCTCCACGAAGTCTTCCCTTCAACTGTAACAAACCTGTGTTCAAATACCTTGTCTGCTTCTGGTTTTGAGCTCATATAAATGTGTTTTGTCTGTAATACTGCAAGTATACAGAAGTAGTGCTTCATTGAAGTGTTTATAAAATGCACAACAGTTTCATCAGAAGAGAGTAAAAATATAATAAATACATTCAAGTTATATAAGCTCAATAAAATAAACATGAATAGCGTAAGTATACAAGTGTAACTTGGATGCTAGAGCAGTCTCCTATTCATCAGTGGACTAACTAAACCTATGCAACTATTTTATGCCCTTTCAGAGCTTAACAGCCACTGGAGAGCACTTGAGGAGCCTCATAATGAAATCAGTCATACAGAAGACACAGGGTGTCTCTTTCTGCGGGGTTGGCCCTTTGTGCCTCACCTTCCACATCTGTCATATTTTCCTGCTTCAGAGTAGTGTTGTAAGCCTCAGCTATGAACCAGCCACTAGACAACTTTAAAGTTTAATTGAATAGAAACACTCATACACGTAAAAGGGAACACTCACTGAAGTTTTTTGCAAGACTAGAGGTTTAGTGAGTGATGAGAGTTTTGAAATCTGGGGCCGAGAACACCGGGCAAGTGCAAAACACTTAATTTTAGCAAGTTATCTCAGAAGCATTTAAAATAATAACAAACAAAAAAAAATCACTATAGTTTCTTCATTTTTACGCTCGTGGTATGAAAGGATGACAGCCCACAAACAAACTTACGGCAAGAATAAACACACACACCCTTCCCCTACAGTTGGAGAATGTCTTTTCCTTCTCTTTTCTTCTCTTCCCACTCTGTTTTTTCCCGTTTTCCCCTGAGTTTCTAACCGCTTTGCGGACTGCCGGGCCTGGGGCTGGGAGTGAGGGGAGGAGGAGGCGGCGATGGGAAGAGGAGGAGAAGGCGAGAGGAGCACAGGGAGGCGGGAACGCCGCCCGAGGAAAGTTTGCTCGGTGGCGGACGAGGCGGGGGGGCCGGAGCGGGCGAGGAGAAGGAAGGCGGGCGAGGAGGAGGAAGGCGGGCGGGGAGGGAGTCGGCGGGGGCGCCTGTCAAAGAAGAAGAAAACAAACGACCGACCGACCCCCCGCGGCGAGCTGCACCTACCGGCCTCGCCGGCGGGGCGGGGAAAGGCGCCGGGATCGCGGAGGGGCGGGCTGCGGGCTGAGGGGCGGTGTCGCCGGAGGGGCTGCGCCCGGCCCCGGGGGCTATAAAGAAATGGAGGCGGGGGG
The DNA here is from genome assembly GCF_037038585.1 of Patagioenas fasciata. Classification (NCBI taxonomy): domain Eukaryota; kingdom Metazoa; phylum Chordata; class Aves; order Columbiformes; family Columbidae; genus Patagioenas; species Patagioenas fasciata. Next base: position 135,698,301 of record NC_092520.1, on the reverse strand, counting down.
GCGGCCTGGTGGCGGCATGACCGAGGTGAAGTTGGCCGTGCTGGGCGGCAGCGGAGCCGGGAAGTCGGGTAAGGCGACGGGGGGGTCACCCGTAGCCCTCCGGCCGGGCTTTATCTGAGGTTTGGGGGATGGGGCGGGCGGCGGGACCCTGCTAAACCGAGCGTCTGCTTCCCTCCCGCAGCGCTGGCCGTGCGGTTTCTGACCCGGCGGTTCATCGGAGAGTACGCGTCCAACGCCGGTGAGCGCCGGGGAAAGGGGCGCTGGGAGCGGGACCCTCGCGGGTGGGAGGGGGCTGTGCGGTGCAGGTTCCCCGGGGAATGCCAGATGCCACGCTTCGCACGTTTACTTGAACAAGAAATTGGGTAGGAACGCAGTTTTCGCAGAACTTTCTGGGAAGATTTAAGTTTTGGCTTGCTTATCGGCGAGAGTTCCTCATTCGATGTAAGCTTTGAAGACGGGGAAAGGCAAGCGGGGTATCTGTGGGGAGGTCACGGAAAACTCCAGTAGCGCGACCGGGCTCCGAGCTGGAGAAGTGCTCGTCGCAAAGCAGCTGTGAAGGGACTTAGGAAGGAAAGATAACGGGGCTGCATGTGTGAAGCACAGGTAGGTTATAGGAAGCTCAATCAGGAGATAAGAATGAGAGTAAAGAAATAGACTTACAAAAAAACCCCACAACCCAAAAAAAAAACCAAAAAACCAAATCACACACACAAAAAAACCCCACAAACAAGCAAAAAAAAAACAAACAAAAAAAGACACAACAAAAAACACCAACCAAAACCCACGTTCTATTGAATATCCCCTTCTCAGCTCTAGAGGAGAGGTGAAACAGATTATCAGGCATTACTGGTTAATCAAAGACCAATGCAAAGCCCCCCTGCTTTTGCAGGAATGCACTGATTTGATAGCTTTGTGGAAAGCCTTGTTGTGCTTGCGGATAGAATTTCTCATTCATGCCAGAACAAATATGCTGATCCTTAAGACACTTCTAGGATCTCAGGAGATGGTAAAACAGGACTTGAACTTTCACGTCCTGGGTAGAAGCACTTTTTAACTTCACACTTCCAAAGGTGTTTGTGTGTCTGCTCCAGCTGATGGCGCATGAGAAGTCCTGACACTTCATAAGGAAAGGAGATTGCAACCTACCTCACTTTCCCTGCCTAAATGAAGGACTCTTTCAAAAAACATTCATTTTATGGAAATCAGACTGGCTTTTCAGAAACCATTAAGAAAAAAAGTAGTACTAAGCTGAATTGCATTGAGTATATCCAAATGAACTTACTCTGAAAGTAGAGTAACATAAATGTTCTACCAATACTTATTGCTATACAAACACAGACTGAAAAGACAGTTTGTGCCCCAGATGGCTTATCTAGGTCTAAGCTGTCACATCTAAGTTATGTATTGCTCTCTGTGTGTTCCAGGCCACCTACAACTAAAAACAGGTTTCCTTGTTTTGAACTTCTGATACTGCAGGTCTCAGAAAAGGCATGTCAGACCATCAAAACACTTTAACAGATGTTTGTCAGAAGATAAGTTCAGCCCTATTTCTAGGGAGGAGGAAGGGGGAGGAAAGCTGCAATAGGAGGAATAAAATGCAGATCATTCCACTGTTAGTGGAGTCAAAGTTTAATTAAAATTTGTTTAATTATGGAAACCACCAAGGAGCTGCAGATTTTATATCCTTGGGACTGATAGTTCATCAGGTGAACTCTTAAGACGTGCATGGAGAATGCTTAAGATGAACATGCTGCTGAACTGAAGATGCTGAGTTCAGAGATCATAGACCTTATCTATGCCCTCATTACACAGTTCAAAGTGTATTTTCAGTAGTGCCAACACTGGTTCTTGTCTTTCTAGTTCAGTAACTCTGAGGAATTATACTGTAGGCAGCCTGTTTGTGACCAGTGCTATGAACACAAGTTGGTTACACTTGCTTAGAACAACCTTCTGCTTAAATTAATAGTGGTGGTCTGTCTGCAGTAGAGTTCCCGGGTTTGCTAGTGCTGGTGGAGAGTCCTAAATCTGAGAACTGATGCTACAGGAATATTTTAGGATCTAGTTTAAGGATATGATCCTGTAAATACTATTAGTCTAATGCTAGCTAATATGAGAATTCTCAAAGAACCAGATTTCATGGTAAACATTATAATTACTTTTGTGCAGAATTGGAACCTACACATAAGCTGGTTTACCACTTTTGTAATCCTAAGCTTTGGTATCAAGCTGAGTTGGCATCACCATTTTGCTGAATCTGAGCATTGTGCATCCCCTTTGCCTTCATTTTGGAAGAGAAAAACTGAGATCTAAAAGTATTAATCGCACAAACGCTTTGATGTGAAATGGTGTTGGTCAGCCTAAGGGGTTGGGCAGCTCATGTGTTGCAGAATGAAATAGGTTTGTTTCCAGTGGGGTAGGAGGAGGAAAAAGAAAACAAGAAAACCCAAACCAAAACAACAAAAACAAAAAACAAAATGAAAGGAGGAGGAAAAAATAACCAAAAAACAAACCACCAAAAACCCCAACACACAAATTACCAAACACAAAAAAAGCTCCCAAACCCTCAAGAAAACAAACTCCAAACATCCCCTCCAACCCCCAAACAAATAAATGCCCCCAAACCTCTGAAGAACCAAACTATACTCAAGGAACTCAATGTCCCCTCAGTATTATCAAATCTTACCTTGACTGCCTTTTTTTTTTTTTTTTTTCCACTATCTCAGGCACTAATGCTTGTTTTCTTTGGATGCCATGTTATCTTTTAGAATGCATCTACACTAAGCACTTGTGTCTGGATGGGAGACAGATACACTTGGAAATTTATGACCCTTGTTCACAGGTAAGAATTTTAGGGGGAAAAGAAAGGCTGTTCTTCATTCTGCCTGTGTAATGGTAAAAAGGGTCTGGGGGTTACAAACTTTCTCTCCTTGGAATTTGTGCTTGCTGTATTTTTAAAAGACTGAAATTTTATAGTTGTTGTGGCTCAGAACTGCCGAGCACTTCCCTGTTTCATGGAAGAAGCCCTTCATTGCCTAAGTTTTCTGTAAATGCTGTTGCTTTTTTTGACTATTATTGTCAGAAATAACTATTCCCACTTCTGCATTGTATAGGTAAATACAGATATAGGATTATATGTGGTTTTCTGAAATACCCTAAATGGATGAAATTTAGTTTATAAATCAAGCAATTTATTAAATGTCTGCAGAAATGGTCAAAGTAGACAGGCCTGGATGTAAGATTTGGGTTCAATAGAACACATCTGAGAAAAGCCATAACATAGGCTTCTACCTGTTGACAGCTGAACTTTGATCACAATAAACCTCTTAGAAATAAAGTTTTTTGTATTTATTTATTTTCTGCTATTGCAGGAATAGAGAAACTTTGGTACTGTGTAACACATGCAGACCTGAGTGGGTCTGTCTGTCTGATCACATTAGCTCACAAGGTTCCCTTTTGGGGAGTGATCTTGCCTCTTACCAACTAGGATGATGAATTCTAATGCTAAAGCCAAAGTACTGAAAGCCTGACCCAGACTTAAATTCAAGGACTTAAAGACTTAACCCAGTGAACACATAAAGTGAACCACCAAACAAATCTGCCTTCCTAGAGACAAGCAACAGCATTGCTTATCCCAGGGTGATGGACATCCTTAAAATAGCCACTGTACCATGTTACACTGTTCTGTAGAGTCTTTCCTTGCCATACAATCTGTTAGAACGTACTGTTCTGTGGGCTTGTTTCCACCTACCCCCTAAGCTGACCTATAGCTTCCACTTACTGTCATATTCCATCCTGTGGCACTTGGACAATTATTTATGAAGACGGTTGAAATGTGGGAGTAGCAGCCAGCTAGGATAAAGCAAATTAGACTATGTTATGGGTAGAGGCTTTTGGTTGCTACAGTTTGGGCACCTTTTTGCTTTTAAGGAGACCAGACATCAACCATGTTAAGGGCAGCTCCTCCTGCCTGTGTACATTAAGCTCTTGTGTCCCGCTTCTTCCCTAGGAACAAGGCCTAACTTTAACTGTTTACTGCCTTCTGCTCTTCTCTTCCTGGCTTCTCTTTAGTGCCTGCAGAGGAGTAGGCAGGGAGTAAGGGTGGTATTGCTTTTTGTCTGATAGAACTGGTGATTCTAGAAGGAGAAGGATGGGGTATGGGTGTCCTGTGTCCCATGGGAGCTGGGGAAGAACAGCAGGTTCCGAGAGGAGGCGAAACTGGGGAAGGAAGGGTCCTCATTTTTGTTTCTGCTTCCTGAAATCTTACTGCTCTCTGAGACTTCCCTCTAGTATCTGGATCCCTGTTCTGACAAGCTCAGTCTCTTTATCACAGGTTCCTAAGGGAAAGTCCTACTTAACTAAATTAATTTCTATTATAAGGTCACCCATCTCATTGACCAAGGGAAGCCAGCAGATGTGGGGTGTTTTTTTTGATTGTAGCCGAGGTTTTGATACTGTCCCTCGTGGTATTCTTCTGGGTAAAACATCCAGCACATGGTTAAACAAGTCCATAATACATTGAATGAAAATTTGGCTAACTGGTCAGGCACAAAGAGTTGTTATGAAAGGGGTTACATCAGGCTGGTGGCCAGTCACTAGTGTAGTTTCCCAGGGCTCAACTTTAGGGCTAGTTTTTATAAATGATCTGGATGCAAGAATCTAATGTACATTAGGTAAGTTTGCCAATGGTACTAAACTAGCAGGAGCTGTCAACTCCCTTGAGGGCAGAGAGGCCTTATAGAGTGATCTAGATAGACTAGACAGCTGGGCTGTCTAGCCATACAAAATTTACCAAGATTAAGTGCCACATTCTCAATATGGTTGGAGTAATCCTGGTTATATATACAAATTGGGGGATGAGAGGCTGGAGAGCAGCCCTATGGAAAGAGATCTTGATGGTTTGGGTTGACAGCAAGTTGAACATGAGCCAGCAGTGTGCCCTGGTAGCCAAAAGGGCCAACCATGTCCTGGGGTGCATCAAGCACAGTATTGCCAGCCGACCAAGGGAGGTGATTGTCCCGCTCTTCTCTGCACTGATGTGGCCCCAGCTTGAGTACTGTGTGCAGTTTTGGGTGCCTCGATATGAGAAGGACATCAAACTGTTAGTGTCCAGAGAACTTTGACCAAGATTGTGAATGGCCTTGAAGGCAAGATTTATAAGGAGAGGCTGAGGTCGCTTGGCTTGTTCAGCTTGGAGAAGGCTGAGGGGTGACCTCATCACAGTCTACAACTTCCTCAAGGAAGCGGGGAGACGTGCTGATCTCTCTGGTGACCAGAGATAGGAGACGAGGAAATTGAATGAAGCTGCATCAAGGGAAGTTCAGATTGGACATTAGGAAAAGGTTCTTCACTGGTGGGTGGTCGTTAGAGCAAACTCCCCAGGGAAGTGGTCTCGGCACCAATCTGTCAGAGTTCAGGGAGCTCTTAGATGATGCTCTTGGTCATGTGATTTAGTTCTAGGTAGTCCTATGAGGAGCAGGTAGTTGGACTCTATGATTTTTTATTGGTCCCTTGCAGCTCGAGATGTTCTATGATTCTGTGATCCATCTGGGAACAACAGTGACACACACAAGTCACCTTTCCTTACCCTAAACCTGCTGCACAGTCACTACAATGTCAAAAAAGCTGTTGTATTAAAGATACTGAAGTATTCAAATAGTTCTGGAAACCTGTTCAATCTTTTCTTTCTCATGCATCTTCTTTCACTGCCAACATTCTGTTACCATCCCTCAGGGTTACAGCCTACCCAGTACAACTGTTTGAGGCTACAGTGCTGCCCTGATGCTGAGCTAATCAAGGCAACCAGGGTGGGATGTTGCTGGATGCTATACATTACAAGATGCAGAACAGCTTCTAATATTTTACCTGTTTTGAGTCACATGGTCTTGCTAGCTGCTGCCAAATCTTTTGCAGGGATAAACTAATTAAAAATAGTTTTGAAATTGCATTCTTTAGCTTAATGGGACAGATTGCAGCTGTTGCTTTCTAGAAATCAAAGTGTGACACTTTCTTGGGTTGAAGATACTCAAGAATTGGTATAACCCCATAATCACTTGGGTGGCTTTTGCCACTGATTTTATTAAAGTGAACTGGAGCTTGAAAGAAGAATTTTTTTTCTAGCCCTGTAGAAATTTATCCTGTGGGTAAAAACTGTTTCCAACTTGAACTATGCAAAGAAGTAACAGAATAACTGAGTGGGAATGAAGAATTTTTTGAAAAATTAAGCTTACTACAGTCAGGGTATTAGGAGCATACAAAACATAGCTATAACCAGAAACAGAATGAATGTACTGATGGCTACTGTATGTTTCATTCTCCTGCAGCTCTACAGAATATTCAGCATGAGCAGTGGCTGTACAGGTTATGCAATTTTACTGCTTAAACAATGCATAAATATTTCATAATTAATGTGTCAGTGATCCAAAGTGCCATCTGTAGTGATGGTTCTTTATTATGCTTTTGGAGCAGGACTCACCTGAATTCAATGCCAGCACCTAGACTCATTAACATCTTTTGCGGTAAAAGGTACAATATTCTCACATTCAGAGTGACAAAGAAAATGCTTTCAAGTGACAACAGTAACATTCTTATTGCGTGTGAACTTGAACTTCTTGCAGCCACAGCGGGGGAAGCTCTCCCTCACAGACGAGCTCCACTGGGCTGATGGATTTATCATTGTTTATGACATCAGTGACAGAGCATCATTTGCATTTGCGAAAGCATTGCTGTACAGAATCCGGGAGTCTCACATAGGAGCCTGTAAAAAGTAAGTGGCATTGTTTTTCTTTCCCTCTGCAAACGAACGAAAAAGCTGAGAACATTTCTGTGAGCTGTAGGCATCCTAGTAGCAATAAAAATCCAGCAGCTTCCTGGTGGCATAACACAATACCAACAACAAGGTAGCTCAGTGGAAACTGTGTAGCAAATTGCAATCTATTTTCACTGTGTCCAAAGCCAAGCACATCAGGATTTTTGTTCTTATTTCTTACAGCACTACTGTTTAAATAATTGCCATAAATCCTTCTGCTGTAAATGGGAAAAAAGTTGGTATAGTCAGTCTATGCTTTTACTTCCCCCACTCTGTTACCAATGGAGATGCACCAGGGTGGGGATTGAAGAAAGCATTTACCACAATAAATGAATCTAATACCATGAATGTCTCCTAAACTGCCTTTAGTGGCGACCCCAACAGTATTTGTGCATATGAGTGACCACATGGTAAGAAACTAACTATTTGTGTTCAAAAAGAACCACCAGAATTGTAAGTCTAAGTACATGCAGTGGTGTGTATCCCTGCTTCAGTCAACTGAGGTGCTTTCTAAATAGTGAAATCCTTTTCTTATATCAGAAGTGGCGTAAAAAAAATACCACTTTTTTTGTCTGTTTTATTGCTAACCTTCCTTTATTAAGGTTTCTCTGGAAGGAGTAATTTTAGCAAAAGCTTGGAATTATGATTCCTGTGTTTTCTTCTGAATTATGCCACTGACACAGATGCATCTCTTTGACTCTGTTCTGTTACCTACAAATGGAGATAATGATCCGCTTGCTTCTTCATGAAGTCCAGGAGCTGACAACATACTCAGCAGTACAGAGTATGAAAACTGCAGTGGATGAAAAACATGTGAATTAATTGGGTAGAGGAACCACAGTGAAAACTTAATGATAGAGAATAGCTTATCTGGAAGGTCCTTTGACGTTTACTACAGCCAATGGAAAACTATAACTAGCAACGTTACAGGGCTGGCTTGTTCTTTTGGGTTTGTTGTGATGCCTATTATCCTGGACATATGTACTTGTAATACGCACTGTGCACAGCACATCATACAGCAAAGTGTTGTAGGATACCTATTCTCTAATTTGAACATTTTTTTATTTCAGAATGGTTGAGTCATCATTATTTTTGGTTGGTAATAAACAGGATTTATGCCACATGAGGGAAGTTGGCTGGGATGAAGGACAGAAGCTGGCAATGGATAACAAGTGCCAATTCTGTGAACTGTCTGCAGCAGAACATTGTCAGGAAGTTATGGCAATGTTCACAAAAGTCCTGAGGAATATCACCTCAAATTTCAAAGTGAAGGAAAAGAGACGACCAAGTGGATCAAAGTCAATGGCCAAGTTAATCAACAATGTGTTTGGAAAGAGAAGGAAATCTGTGTAAGAGACAGTTAGTCTTGAAATAAGAACAAGCTGAAATAATGGAGCACAGGCAGATCTTGGGATTCAGTGAGTTTCCTCCAAAGGTGAATGTCTGGAGGAATAAGACTGTAGAAACCAGAGATGAGAGACAGTATGGTCGAGTGGACTGGGTCTAGACATAGAAGACCTGATGTTCTATTTCCAATTCTACTACAGATTTCCTGTGTTAGGGCTATGTCACTTACACTCTAAGATGCTTGTCTCATCTTTTATCTCCTGAGTTCTTCAGAGGAGAGTTGCACTCTGTATTTATTCAACACCAACATGATCTTGAATAGAGCTTCAAGGTGCACCTGAAGTATAAACAGTTATTTCCAATGAACTCAGCCTTGCTGATCAAAATCTTACTTCAGAATTCTAAGTAATTGTTTTTTGTGCAAGAACACTTGCACTAAGAAAAAGCAAAATACTGTTGCTGTATGTGATCATGTATTTGTATTTAACTTAAGGAATGATGGCTGAGATCTTCATGTGCATAAAGGGCCTTAACACCTGCTAAAATTCATATGAATTAAATGCCTGGATACCAAATCTACAAAAGGTGTTTACCTGCAAAGCTGCAAATGCAGAGGCACTAGAAGTAGGGAAACAGATAAACAAAGCAGTATTGTCTCCTGTTTCAGGGTTTGTTTTTGTTTTTGTTTTTTTTTTTTTTATAATGACTGATGAAAGAAAGTAGAGAGGGTTGAAGAGGCTGGGAACTGAAATGTTAGTGAAATGTTAGTCAGTGAGCATTGGACTGTTTTGACAAGGTCATTGTTCAGTGAAATAATTTTACAGCTATGGCCATTGTAAGGCCCGGGTAACATCTTGGGCTGATCCCTTTCACGAAGCAGTTTTCCTGAGCTATACCAAAGTGTCCTTACCTGTAAGGTGGATGTGCCTATTCAATTTTAGATGGGAGTGGAAGGTTGTGAAGCACGTGGGCTGGTGAAGAGCACAAATTCTTTGGGATGTCTGCCTGGATTTAAAGGTCAGCCTGCTGGTAAAACCTGTGCTCTTAACTTGCAGAGTGTTTTTCCTAAGGACCAATGTCTTTACAACTAGTCATCGCTATGGTATTGAAATGCCACTGGAGACAGCACTAAGGAATATGTTAGCTACACTTTTCAGATGTGGATATTAAACATCAGACAGATCTAAATATGTTGTCAATTGACATTCAGAGCTCTTACTGTAGACTTAACTAAATAAGGGCTTAGCCCGGTGTGTTTGAAAGTGCTGTGGTCATACAGAAATTATGAAAGGAAAGAGAACTGATCTGAAGATGAATTACTGCCTCCTACCCATTCCAGAGGTCAGCTGGGATTCAGTCTAAGTTTCTGAGATAAAGCCTACCTCTGCTGTGAATTTTTACCTGCATTGAAACTAGTAAGATTGTTTTATCAGTCACAGCAGAATACTGATTTTCAAATGTCCACCCTATAAGATAGCATTAAAAAGTTATATAATCTTAGCATTACTGTTGTAAAATAAAACTAAAGCACATTTTTAAAAGTGATAACTGAAGATCACTTCATTTTTAAAGGAAAAGATACTGTATATTTCACTTGTTTTAGGACTACAAATATTGGAATATAGTTCTCAGTGTTGACAGGCACAGTGTTGCTTTATTTCTATGCAGATGCTTCTCTGCCATACTGGGAGTAGCGTATTTAACTGTATTGTCCATACCTATGAGGCTGAACTTGAAGGCTGCTCATGTACACCCTTCAGCTTTCCAGCACACACGGAATTCCAGACCTGCTAATGTACTGTCGATCTGTCAGCCAGCTGTATCTCGCCAGCTCCAGCACTGCTAGATTCAAAAACTCTTATCTGTATTTACTGCTATGTTATAAATAAACTGGGTATAAGATGGATGTGTCAATGCTTTTCTGTTTACTATGTTGTAAAGCTACAGACTTTTTTTGGGTTTTTGTTGGACTACTGGAAAAGTGAAGCACCACACAGATCTGGAATCCAAATTAGAAAAAGTAAATCTGGGAATCAGACACTTGTACAGAAGAGAGCCTCTAGCTGTGTTTCCAGTACACTATTAAGAAGGCTTACGGTACCTTTGTACAGTGAACAGTACTTTAAAAAAAAAAATTATCCTTTTAAAAATTTGTCAAGACATCCACAGGGAAGGTAAATAGTTTTGCTTTGCTCATATTAATAAGTATAACCCATAGTTTTCTTTTTGTCTATATGGGATATTTTAATACAGTAGCTGTCTTCTGGCCCATGTGTGCTAGGTTGCACTCATGAAAACCAGCTGAAACAGCTGTAGAATTCTATTAGACTTAAGTGTACTCAAGCACCCAGTGTAGACATCAGTTGATGTTCTTAGGATCTTGTTTAATTTGTCTCTGATTGCTGCTAAGTGCAGATGAACTGGAGTGCAGAATTTGTGGAGGAATTCAGTTTAAAGCCAATAAACTATCTCCCTTTGTATGCGTATTTTATCAGTTGTGGGTTTTTCGGTTTTGGTTTTGTGCTCTGTTTTTTCATTTTAGTTGCGTGGGGGTTTTTTATTTTTATTATTGAGGGCCTTTTAAAGAAAAATAGGATAATTAAAAGACTGTAGTTTTAACAGTGAAGGTAGTATGTTACTGGCTCAGCCACATTTGGAAAGGGAACCAAGAACCCTGCTTGCATAACAAAGTAAATGATGCAACTGGTGTTTGATGCTCACCCTTGACTGTGACAACACCCAGAGCATATTGAACTCATTGAAGAGGATGGAAATGAAGCTATTTGTTTTGCCACAGACTGTTTCAGCATCCTTTCTCACCAAAAGATTTTGAAATTGCCATACAAGTGTTAAAAGTTTCTTGCTGTCATGTCTGGAACTCCTTGTTTATATCAACTTTCTAGTTTCAATAAATTTTTGCCTGAGAAAGGCATTTGGAATTGATGTTCTTTCTCCCTGTCTTCCTTTTTTTTTTTATTTTTTATTTTTTTTTTCTTTAGAAACAGTGACATAAAAGCAAAGATATTCTACTGAACTATAAAGGTAATAGCCCCTGTTTCCCAAGTGCTGTCTTTCAGAGTGCTTTCAGGTGTTTTTCAAAGCTCTTTCTCACCATAGTTTTGAAGTAAACAAGGATAAACACAGCCTCAGCTCCTTTTCCTGCTGTCATATCTGTCCGTATTAAACTTTTTTGTAAATCCCTCCGTGGTCACATTCACAACAAGGCAGAGGGGAAAACATCACAGGAAAGCATGATACTCCTGGAAGTAGCAATAATTAAGTGCGGTATTGAGTAAACTGAAAAAACATGCTGTTGCTTTCTAATACATTTAAATCAAGATAGCAATAAAAAAGATGAATCAGTAGTTTTGATGCAGTGCTATACTCAGAAGACAAAATAGCTACTGTAGTTTTTTAGTCCATTGCTAGAAGCTGATTTCTGAAGTGAAGGGTGAACGTGGAAGTCCGAAGACCTTGTGAGTCATGCGAGGAGAGTCTTGTTGCTCTCCCTTCTATCTGACTGCACTGCTTTGAAGATGGTGCACCAGCAGATATTTGGAGATGTCCAAAGCTGGCATTCCATCCATCTAGGAGGCAGAGAGAGGCATTGATGCTGAGGCTATCAGCCTGAACAGGTATGATGCTCTCACTGGCAGTTGGATCCAGATCACACATTTTCAGAGGGTATGCTTTAAAGAAGAGAGTATTATAAATACCACTCAAAGCAAAACTAAAGTGCAGTAAGTATCCAAGAATATACTGATTTTCTATCAGGATGCCTGTTGGAGCAGGTACTTTAGGTTAATGAAGTTTTCATACAGATCTATTTTGCTTATGGATAGAGGAACAAACTCCAGCTCTGATTAATATTCTTGAAAGGAAACCTTGCCTATCCACTCTGAAGCAAGATATACATTTAAAAAAAAAAAAAAGTAATATTAAACTGTACTCTGCATTAAAAAACCAAACTGTCTGCCTCCTTAAACTTGTCCACAGGAACACAGGCCTCTTCATAGCCTTAATCTGCCCATGAGGAATGAAAACAAGGGGAAACTGAATTTTGATGTGCTGTTCAGCCTGTTTGAAAAGCAAATCCTGTGTTTACATGCCTAAATGCAAATATGGACTCCTAACTTCTGTTGTTTCAAAACTTGGGTTTGATTTTTCTGTAAAGAAGCAGTTCTGTAAATGCCTAAGTGTTTTGGTGCTGGTTTTGTTTGTTTGTTTCCCCACAACTGATATTATGTAAGACACACAGGCTATTCTGGGTAGGAAGTTATTTTTAAACAGACATTACTCTTTTCCAGAAACAGACTGTAAGTTTCTGTCTTCCCTTAACTGCTTTACAAAGTAAATCAAGTCCCTCTGGTTGTATAATAATAGCCACGTTTAGCCCTATATATTTGACAAGACTTGAACCATTTACTGCTACATTAATTTTTGAAGACTGGCTGGGAGTTCAGATACAAGTTTAATTCCTGCTGAACTCTGTAAAACATCCAGAGTTTTATTTTTTCCCAGTGGAGGCCTCTAACAGTACAGAGAAATATGTTCTACAAGTGAGACAAGTGGAGAACTGAGCTGTTGTCATGGGGCTTGAGCCAAATGATCTAAGCAGGTCTGTCCTCTCGTACACTCCAATGTTCATATTCAACAGCAAAATGGCATTGTATCTATATTACATACTGTATTTTACTATTTGAAATAAATACAAAGGAAACAGAAATTAAAACTTTTGACCTTAAAAGTACAGGCATCTAGTAAAGATTTCATTTTTAATAGAACTTTTTAAATTGGCTTCACACAGATTTTGGTTGGTTGGTTGGTTGCTTTCGAAAGCGATTTCTAACTTTTCAAGTGAGTTCCCTCCCAGAAGGAACTTTTATTTTCAAGATGCTGTGAGCTTCTGAAAAATTAACAATCTTTTGCTGACTGCCTTTTAAACGTAACAATCTGCTAAATGAGGAGAAACCTGACAGCTTTACAGCTTCCAACAGCTCCCTCTCGTGGCTCTTTGCTCATATTTCATCCTCCTCGGTGAGAAACGGAACCTTTCAGCTTCTCCTTACGCTGAAACATCAGTGCTAATAAAAACAGGAACGCTGATCACGAAGTACAGTTAAAACCCCTTCTTCCTTCCAATGCTATAAAATTCTGCTATCGATTATGCTGAGCCTAACAATATGACATTTCATAGGTTTCATTTGATGGTCTCCTTACTAATAAAACTGCAAATGTTGATAAGGTTTTTCTCACAACTGACTTCTGAGCTCAGCTGTTTCGCTGAAGTAAAGTTCAGCTATCTCATCTAAGATGCTGGAAGGCTTCCTGTTAACTCATGCATATTAATATCCTTAAGAAGGGATTGAAAGCTTCTGTCATTTTCCCAGCTACACCTATTGGTCTGATAAGAGGTCTGACCTCCATCTTGTCTTTCTCCAGCTTCCTGAGGTATTCATCCCCAGAACATGACAGGGAGACATGGCAGGGAGCTGAAGCAGAGTTAGGCAAGAGTGTTTCTTCTGTTATCTCTAAGCTGTAGTACAGATACACCATTTCAATCTTTGAATGAACAAGGTCACTTACTGGAAAGACTGCAAGGTTGGATTCACCTGGCCCAATACAGAGGTCTGCTTCTAGATTTCCAGCTCAGCTAGATGTCTTCTACCAAACAGTTTACCTCATCAAGGTGATGCCTCAAATAATGTAGATGAATCACTCTCCAAAAGGCATTAAAATCTTCACCAACTCCAAAGGTAATTAGGGCTGGGGAACTCTAAAGTTAGGTGAGATGAATCATGTTCCAAATGTGGCCTCTCAGGGCTCTTTGCCAGCTATTTTGCCCTTCATCTTCAGCCTTACAGAGCCCATCTGTCCTACTTTACAAAGTCAATTGAGTCCCTATGGTCAGACAATTAACATCTAACTTGAACTGACCATTGGGTCATTTAATGCTAAATTTATTTCGTGTGATTGATCAGTGTGCTGGATTATATTTGATCCTTGCTGAACTTCATGAAACACCCTGAAATCCAGCTGTCACACATTAAATTAATGGATGAACTGGAAATGAAGCCAAGGATAAGTTAACTGAGTATGCTACAGATTGCATCTAAGCTAGCTCATTAAAAGCTAACTAGCAGATCTTGATGCTTCACAGCTGTCTGCAGCACAGATATATTATAAGTGCTTGCCTATGGTAAGTCTAAAAGACTAAGGTGGAGCAGAAAGTTAAATCAGGGCTTCTGACTCCCAAGATAGTAATTCAACTAATCAGTTGTTTTCTGACTTGGCAAATACATTTTAACAGTTGTTGCGTGAGCAAAGATGCTAGCTCATTTTGTGACTTATTCTAATGGCATTTACCAGCCATATGGAATGAACCAAGCTCATTACTTGCAAATGGACAGCATAAAATCTCTGCATCACTTATGCCTTGATTTGCTGTTGAATGTCATCTTCTTCATAATTGGAGGATTTTGCACCAAATGGCTGTAACCTTAACTTATTTCATTAAACAGGAAGCTTAAATAAACAACAAAGTTGTTGGGTGAGCTGTTTCCTTTAGACCACCGATGTGAGGCCACGGTTACATCAGTTTCTTATCACATTTCCAACTATTACAGCACTACAATATCTAAAAAATTATATGAGATGTCCAGATGCATGCATGTTGCTGATGGACCAGATGGCTGCTGCAATGGTCTATACACAGCAGTTGAGTTGTAAATGCCTTTCCCTCACTGAGAGCACTAGCCTGAGCCTCTGTGTGTAATTCTGTGATTTCTTTTCATTAATCCTAGGGGAAGACAATGCATTTTGAAACTTCTTCATTCAAATTTGGCTGATATTTACCTACAGGTTCAGAAGTTGTTATTGGGACAATGTACTGACAGGGCCGTTCACGAAAGGTTCAATGGGCATCTAGACTGGAATCTAGGCTGAATTATTATTTTACACTTTCTTTTCCCCCTTATACAGTTCAATGGGTAAAATATAACAGAAACTGCTTCATAGTTTCTTCTATGTGAGATATCACCAAGGTATTATCTTTCACTTTGCAACAAGATGGCTGCATGATAAAAAAATAATTTAAACAATGCTCATCTACAATAAGGAACTGTTAGAAATGTGTCTTGCTGGTATATAGCTTGGCCTCATTCTTCAAATTCCACTGCATGAGAATGCCCTCTGAGTGAGCTTTCCTACTTATTAACGAGTCACATAGGTAAAACTACTTGTATATAAGGGTTCTTGTGATTGCTGGGTTGATCTAAATGGATGCACAATTATATGATTGAATAAAACAACAATTTTTACTAACTACATATAATTTTGTCTGTCACTCAGAATTCAATTGCATTAGATGATTCAATAAATGATTGAGGTTGTCTGGGATCTGTCCTATACAGACCTTAGGGAATACCTGCAAATACTGAGCTAAATCACATAACTTATCTTAGACACAAATGGGAAAGCTTCACAGAGGAACTAATCTATACTAATCTTTTACAATGTTTGAAATCTCCTGTGTGCTTGCATTGCGTTTTTGATCATTAATACAGATTTACAAACAAACACTATTGTGCAGGTGGGTGTTCCTCTCTCAAAGTGTCCAGAGTGTGCCAAATTTAGCCTATATTAAAAAAAAAAAAAAAGCAAGCACCAGTGTATACAGGGTTGTCTGTCCTGAATGGTTCAGTCTGGCTTCACAGAAGTAGTTAAATTATTTTTTTTTCCCATCTAGCCATTAAACAGTGCCTCCAAAGAAATTTTATTTGTATTGCTGATGTAACTCTCATAGGAGCCACACCAGCTGTGCTCAGCTTAACCAGTTACTCTTTCTCATTTCTGTTGTTTCCATCTTAGTCCAGCTTCAATGTCTGGATCTTACTGTGATGAATTCAGCAGCAGAGGGTGTTTATACTCTGATTACTAATACACAGAACCTGTGTAGTACAGCTTATTATCATGCTCTGATCTATTTTTAACATAATGCACTGATATATGTCTGGGGAAGCAAGGGGTGTAGGAGAAACATTTCCCTCTCTCTTCTCTTCCCTTATGCACACACAAACGCACATTTGATAAATCTGCTCTCTTTTTTTGTAAATCTGCACCAACATATTCACATACAGGTATACCCAAATGGAGGTCGATGTAGGGCAATATATACAACACTTTAAATATGTATACTTAGCACTTCTCAGGCGTAAGAGGCGCAAGTTAGGGGATGAACAGATAACACAGAGCAGAACTCTTACATTTCCATTCTGGCCAGAAAGTACGTACGCCTACATGCAGAATGGGAAAGAGAGATCCTGGTCTAAGAGAACTTCTCAAGATTGTTCATAAGAGGACCCTACAGCCAGCAACCCTCTCCCCTGCTATTAACCAGTATTTTTTCTCCCTATTATTCCAAGTGAAAGAATTGGTTTTGCACTAGATCCGTTTAGTCACTTATTGCTTATTGGGAGAATCTTTGGGTCAAAATCACTCTCCAAGTATCACAGACATATTCCACAGGGACGCTGTTGAGACCCACGTGAAATCCGATCTAAGCTAGGTCTAAATGAGCAGGTTAGGAATTAGAAGCAGTCCAGCCCAACCTCAGCTTTACTCTTTACAGCAGGTATCTATTCAAAGGACTGGGAAGGTGTGCTGATAAATAAAGGACTTGTCTTACTGGTTCTGCCCCGCTTTTCTAAAACTGCCATTTCACCAGATCCACAGACCTACCTTGTGCCTTTGCAAGGAATATACACAGAGGCTTTAGTCTAAAGCCTCTTTTTTCCATAGCTATCTCCCTTCCTTTGCCCAGCTGAGCAGAGGAGATGCAAGCCTCTGTTTTTAATTTGACTAAACTTAGGGTCAAATCCTGCTCGCTGTTATTCTGGAACAAACCCAGAATGACTCCATATTTACGGTGGTACAAGTGAGAACTAAATTATGCTCTGAAAATTCATTTAAAAAATCTTTCAGGCACCTAAACAGATGGATAAATCAAGCACAGATTCTCAGGTCAACCTCTACCAGAAGGAATCTCTCATCTGACTTACGGTAGAAGTAAGATGCTATGATAGCAGCTAACAATAGAAAAGGAGATACAGTAAGGGAGGGGAATATTTTTCCTTACCAAACTCACTTGATTTAATACAAGGCACAGAGAATTAATGATGGCTTTGAGTGATACCTGTATGTTTTATAGGTTTATAAATTGGTTGTAGTAAAATCTTATACATCCTATATCACTGGGTATTGTTTCAGCCTATTACAGGAGATATCTATCTAGAGTTGACTGAATTGTATTAATCTGATCCTAGTTTAATGATGCCTTAACATTTTTATGGGAGAATTTAATGTTTGCAATATCCACATTCCTTATTTGAAAGTGTGACTTATAGGTTCTCATCTTCCTTAAATTATGAAATCCTTCAGCTAATAAAGGAAAATGATTATGGTTTGCAAAAAAGGCAAAGTCATTTAACAATCCATATAACTGTCTATTGTAGGTCTTTGCATAATAATTGTAATTTAGCTATTAGGAGTTCTAAAGGCAGTTATCAGTCATATGCCGCAATTCTGAGGAATAAGGGAAAACTCAAATTATTTAAAGGCTTTGTACTTTCCAAAGGGAGAAAAAAAATGCAGCAGAAATCAATAATAATTTTAGCAATGAAAAAAAATGTTATACTGAAATAACCAGTTGTTGATGGCAATTTTTCTAACCAATATTAAAATCTTCAGCTTTCCCTCATTTCACTGTAACAATATGAACTCCATTTTATACAGATACTTCTGTAAGTCATGAAAGCCAAATTGGGATTTGACCCTGCAATTCTTAATGCCCAAGATTTTTCCATTTTCACCCTAGGTACGTGAAAAGAGGTGTTCAAAGAGATCAGATGGTCTGTAAACCTGGAGGATATTTCTTTTTCAATTTGAAGTGACTACCTAAAGTTGACTTTATATCTATGGTACATTTTTACTATTTCCTTCACTGGTGAGGAAACTTCACACTTGAATCCAGCTTAGCTAATTGGACGTGCTTTCATATTTCCTGCACTATGGTCAAGCCTCTGCAGTTCTGAGATTCTCTTTTAAGATCCCACCTCACCTTCCTCCAACCTCCAGCTGTCCTCAAGTAAGAGCTGTTCCAGAGAGGTGGAGACCTGGCTGAGGTGGCCACCCTCACATCAGTCCTTATGAAGATTATGTAGCAAGTCCCCTAGAATCCATTTCCAGACACATAATTGATAAGAACGTGACTAGGAACAGCCAGTACCTATTTACCAAAGGGAAAAAAAAAAAATGTTCCTGATCAACCTGATCACTTTTTATGATGAAATAAGTATCTATCTGCATGTGAGCAGTGCAGGGGGATGCAATTTACCTTGAATTTCTCAAGGTAAATTGGAGAGATGGACTAAGCAGGAGAACTATGAAAAATTGGCTGGATGTTCAGGCTCAAAGGATAGCACTTTGTGGTTCGAAGACTAACTGGGGCTGGTTTCTACAGGCATTTGACAGGGGCTGGTACAGGGACTGACGCTATGTAGCACCTTCATGAAAAGTCCCTGTGTCAGGAAAAAACCCGTCCTCAGCAGGTGTGTGAATGACATTGAGTGGGGGGCGATGGTTGAGACACCACAAGGCTGCCCTATTCAGAGACACCCCCTGGAAAGAGACAGAGACAACCTGGAGGACCAGGCTAACAGGAGCCTCGTGAAGTTCAGCAAAACAAATGAGAAGTCCTACATCTAGGGTGCAACAGCTCCACACAACATCATGGCCTGGGACTGAGCAGGTGAGAGGGCAACTCTGCAAAAAAGGAGTTGATGGTCCTAGTGAACAAGTTGGACAGGAGTCAGCAGTGTCCTCTTGTCACCATGAAGGCAAACTGCATCCTGGAGTGCTTTAGTAAGAACACGGTCAGCAGAATAAGGAGAGAGCAGATTGCCCTCTATTTGGCACTTGTGTGGCTGCTTCTGCAAGGCTTTGCAGTTTCTAGTTCCCCAGTGCAAGAGAAACAGGTTGGAGTTAGTTCAACACAGGGCCATGAAGATGGTTAAGGGGCTAGAGCACATGTTGTGTGAGCAGAGGCTGACACTAAGTGGGTTTAATTTAGCGTGAAGAAGAAAAGGTTAAGGTGGGATTCAGTTGCTCATTTCAGTTACCCACTGTGAGGCTATAGAGAAGACAGAACTAGTCTCTTCTCAGAGGTGCACAGCAAAAGGACATGGTTCAACAAATACAAGGGACAGTTAGGGAAATTCCAACTGGATATAGGGAAATAAATTAACAATGAGTGAGAGTGGTTAAGTTTTCAAACAAGTTTCCCAGAAAGGTTGGGGAACCTCTGTTCTTGGAGATGCTCAAAACTTAACTATAAAATGCTCTGAGCAACTTGACCTAACTCTAAAGTTAGCCTTGACTGGACTATATGACTTCCAGCTATCCTGTCCAGCCATGTGATTCTGTCACATACATCATTCCTTTGCTCACCTCTCAGAGCTGCAGTGGAGATAGCACAGCTTCTAGGCTCCAAGCTAGTGGGCAATTTCTGCTTGTCTAAAAGAAAGCCATTGAGCAAGAAGAATACTTTCTGTGGACCACCTGCTTGGGCAGTACCAACAATCACTGGCAAGTCTTTAAGAATAGTCATGGAGATGCGTCTGGTCATATGACAGCTACAAATTTCTTCCTCATCTTTGCAATATCCTGTTAAAAGGATATTTATAAAGAATTTCAATGTACTGTTAATGAAAGCTAAGACCACTAAATGAAAATGATCTAAATGAGTATGTTTTAACAAGTATGAAAATAACAATAGCTAGAATATAGATTATTACATAATATTCAAAAACCATTTTGATAGGATAACTCTGCCTTTACTTCAGCTATGACATTTGTCTTCCAAACACAGTCTTGTCACACTTTGCTTACATTTGGTATACAGCATATTTTTTGTAGCAGACCTGGAGGTCAAGGCACAAAATTGACAGATGTACCATGTACACAGCTACTAACAGGCACTGTAGCATGCAATATCAAAAATGAATGTGAATCTTGACATTCACCAACTATCCATAACACAAAGCGCTATTTAACAGACCAAAATACAGACCAACAAAAACATATTTTGATTACCTCCTTTACACTCTATATTTACTATAGTGTTAACTATCTGTTGTCAGTAAATACTGACCATCTTGCACACCAATTGATTTTTGCAGTGACATTCTTTAGATGGATCTGCAGAACATGCTGAGAAAACAAGCGGTAATTGCCTGACGGTAAATGCACTACTTCTGTGAATTGCTCATCTCTAATTCACTTAAAATAGGTGCAAAACACACAAGCAAGTTAAAAAGAAAGAGATGCCAGGTTAGTAAAGGTGAAGAGAAAAATAAGCTGTTTTAATGCATCCTGTGGATGTTACCTCCTTTGGGAAAAATGGCTTTGAAGAGTCAATTAGTTTCTTACCTCTTAAGAATTATTTCACTTACTGGTACAAAAGATTCTGATCTGTATCTGTGAATGGATATTTTCTGCTTACATCAAATCTAGAAACTGCTTCAGAAAAAGTGTTCTGAATGTTGTATGTCCTTAAAAAAAAACCAACCAACAGCAACAACAAAAACATCCAAATAATAGAAGACTTTTTACTTTGAATTTAACATTTAAGCTATTTGAAAGAGACCAGCTGATGCTGTCTGTATGGGTATTAAGAAATGAAACAGTTTCTAAGGAAAGCCTTTGATAAAAGCATAATTACAGGTTTAAAAAAAAAAAAAAGGCTCTTCAAGTGTCACCTTTGTACTCAGAAAAACTGTTCCCAGTGGCTCCTTAAAGCACATCAGCCCTTGCTGCATCAAAAGAGCTTTTTTATGATCCTCAGACAATTTAAAACTACACAAAGTTCTCAAGTCCTCAGCAGGTGTGACTAGGACACAGACAAGCACTTCCACCCACCACTTGTTTCTGTAAGAAGTCTTCCAAATTGTCCTTTGCTGTACTAATTTTTCATAAGCCTCTGTTCACCTCAATTATACTTGTTTCTTTGAATCTCATTTATCTTCTCTCAGATGACTAGCAGCAGTCTTCTCAGCAAAGGTGTCAGCACTAAAGAAATTAGGAATAAGCACAATACACACCTTCTTGGTCGTACAACACCTAGGGACATGTTATGCAAGATTTAGGTGGTGAGAGACTTGATCCCAAGATGCTGGAATCACTGAAAATCTCTTGACTGGCATCAAGGTGCTGTGCATCATCTTGCATAATCTCAGGTTCAGTGAAGGGGCACAAACAGCCGCAGTCTTTCCTTCTACTTTATGGAAAACTATATCCGGGTTTCAGTGGGGCTTTCCGTTAGTAACCTCTGAATAATTTGGGCTAAATAGTGTTGAGAGAAACTTTTACCTTATTTACAACATAATAAGTAGTTAGAGAGCTACTGAATGCACGTCTTAAAACCCAACTGTTCTATGATTTAGGCTAATATAATACACCATTGAAAGCTGATTACTTTAGTTAGTTAAGCCATAAAGCTCCATTTAAATATGACTAGTAAGAAACTGGGCTATTAATAATAATTATTGCAAATGTCACTGATTTCAGATTATAAAACTTAATAGACTATCACCATTGAAACATGTGCTCTCCATAATTACACTGTGTACCAACTTGTGCTTGATTCTGTCTCTGTGAATCACTTCAAGCCTCTTATTAAAGCTCTTCTTTAAAGAAGAAAACAGGTGTTTTCTAGGCAGTTGGAGAGAGATTTAAGGGAAGAATCCTTTTTCTGTTCAGGGCTTTGGGACAGAAAGAGATAAGAAGTCTAGATATTTTCCTCATTGTCAATGCATGTTTTAAGCCTTGACTTGTACATTTTTCTTTATTAATCAATCTTTATGAAGCAAAGCATAAATAATTATTTTAATGACACCTTGACCACTTCCTGTGTTCTATAGTGTGAGCTTAAGTGACAGACTTTTAAAGTTGGACAGATGGAGAAGGCAGGATAGATCTGGCATTTGTGTTACATTTCATTTCAAATCACAGCAAGAGAATGTGTCACTAGCCTGATTGAGTTCTGTCAGATGGCCCTTTTTCCTAATTTTTTCTTCCAGCTTCTACTGAGTGTCACAGATGGATAGGTAAAGGTGAGCTAAAGTACAACATGAGAATGTCAACTGATGGACCCAGTGCTTATGCTAATTTCAAACACACAGCAGCTCTCACAGAACAAAGTACTACAACAGGAAGATTTTTTTCTGCTTTCTGACTGTTCTACAGAAGAAATACATATGAGCTCCAGCAGTGGGCAGAGAAAGAGATGTGGGAAATATACACTAGTTGTTAGACTGTAGATCCAGTTTCATGAAATCAGGAAACACAGATTCTATATATAATAGAAAATGAGTATTTCAGAACTCCTGACTACATGGAAACCCAACATCCCACTTTTCAAGTGACTAAGGCCTTTAGTCTTTTGTGAAAAGGAGGATTAGGTGCTGTGAAAACATATTACAGTGAACCCTTTACAGCTGTATGCCTCAGTTTCCCAGTTTGCAAAAGTTGCGTGTTATTTCAAATGTTTCTTTAAACAAGATTCAGAAATCTTCAGCTTAAAACACGCTACATGGTATACAAACACTTGTCATACTATTACTCACAAAATTGGCAAGTTGTTAATATAAAATAAATGAGGCTCAAAATTATGCTATAAAGCCAGAAATATCCCAAACCAAAGTGACATTTTAACATGGAACAGATGCATTTACAATGAGAAAAGCCTCTAGAAATCAATCCAAGGGGCCTTTAAGTAAATAGCTGAGTTTGTCAATTTAGAACATTAGTGCACCTAGCAAATCATAGCTGCTAATGTCAACATATCATCCTAGTGCAGGAGACATACAACAATAAATGAAATGGTAAATATTTTCTGAGGAGAGGTCAATATTTGCTATACTTGATGCTATTTAGTTCCCCAAATCCATTAATGCTTTAATGTTCAGAATTCAGAAGTGCTCTAAAGCCCTTGCAGCTTCCTGCTGACTTTGTCTGGAGCTTGGGGAACAAGCACCCTGCAGAAGGATGGGACCCAACCTGTCTCACGTAACATCTATACCGTTTATAAATCCCTAGGTATTAATCAATTTTACAATTAACCCAACATAGAAAGACCCAAGACATGACCCAGGGACCATTTCCAATCTCTTTTGAGAGTTTACTTACAGTCACAATTTCCTTAGGTTTTGTGGTGGATCATCTCCATCCTTTCTTTAGCGAGAGATTATCTTTAAAGTTCCTGCCTGTAGAAAGTTATACGTAGCTGAAACAGAAACTGTGGCTAGATTATATGGATAGGATCATGTGGCATCTTGTTCTTTAGATAGATTTGTGGGATTTGGAACAGTTTTATCACCAGTATTGAATGAATACATCTTCCAGGATCGCTTAGCTAATGAGAAAGCATGTGTTTTCCCAAGCTGCATTTTCCATCCATACCCAAATGTCTATTGCCTCAAATTATGAGTATGTTAATATTTACAAGTCCATGTCCATTTTATAATCTGTAGCAACCTGTTATATTAGCAAAATAGATTTATAGTTGGTTTTTTTTTTTTCAGGTAGTTTTTCTTCTTCCATCTGAAATACAGTTACCAATCATAAAAAGACAAAAAAAGTCACCAGTTATACCCAGCTAGTAACTCAGATCTTCAGAAAGCTGGTGATACAGCTTCCATGTGTTTGCCTTTTTGGCAGAGGGGGAGTGGAAGCAGGGGGTGAAGACTGATATACAGTTTGCTACACCTTTCAGGAGACTTGATTTGCCAAAGTACCAAACACTTGCTCTCTGAAAATCTGTCTCAAACTGCATAATAATTATCTCCAGTAACTTTAGAAAAATATATCTCAGTGTCATACATGAAATTCCAATCTAAAAGTTGTCATGTTTTTATAAGTTCACATGCCAACTATCCACACAGTCCTACTATTTTCTTCTGAGTTATTCTGTTCACCAGTGAAGAACACCAGTCACGTCATTAAATGTGGCAGGATATTTTACTGACTGATTAGACACAGATTTGACTCTTATAGGAAAGGAGATGAGCAGACTCCTGTGGGCTGGTACGATGTGCCAGCTTTGTCACTTCTAGTTGCCAGTGTGTTACAACTTAGACTTCCCGTGAGAACTCGGAAAATGTTAATGCTCAGTCCAATAGCTCAACACTGTAATCTCCTCAGAGAAGTAAACAAATTAAACTGAAACAGAGAGAGAGTGACCTTGGATAAGTTGCTTCAGCAACCTGTGCCACTTTGTGCTCCCGACCTCTATTTTGCAGGCAGCCCAGGACACAGCGCTTGGCTGTTTGCACGACTGCAGCTTAGAGCATCCTGATGAAAGGGGCAATACAAGAAGTAATGACTGGCATAAGGTCCTGCACATGAAGAGTTTCACAAACGTCCTTTATCTAATCTACCTTTTCAATATGGCTTTATCAAAGCCATAGCAAATCTCTAATAGAGCACAAGCACACTGATATAAACACACTGAATTTCCAAATGTGTCTAGAAACGGAAAGAGGATTTGGGACCAAAGAATTGAAGCTGCCTGAACTGAAAAGAGCCAAGACATAACAATTTAAATGGTTACCTTTGTGAAATTTTTAATTGGGCCTTAACGTCCACAGAAATATCTGCAGAATTATTTGCTTCAGTGTGCAAGTAGGATTGTTTATGCTTTCCCACAAACACTTAGGACATTTTTTTTTTAAAATAAATCTGACTGACCATCTTCAATAGTTTTCAAATAAATTAAATTTATTTTCTGCTGTCAGCACCAATACCATACATCCGTACATGTTGCTGCTCATTAATCTTTTCTTTCTCCATCCAGTTATATATAATTTGATATCCACAAACGTTTTTTCCTCCCTTAACAAACTGTTTCTGGGAAACAGGTCCTACAGTTAGGACATTTTTCTCTCACTTTTTGACAGGCCTATACATGAAGATAAGAACCCTGTTGGGATCCTGAATAGACTATCTGTGTACGGTGTTGCTCTAAACATATGGCTCTAAAATTCAGAACAGATATATCTTTGGTGAAGTCCAGATAATTGATTCATAAGTCAGCTGCATCAGGCAGGTTTTTTGATGGTATCTTTATAAATAGGTTGGTGCTTTCAAAGTGCCTGATGGTATCTCTCATATTGACATGAAAGGCATTTGGAGGTTGGAATATGCTAGCTATAGAACTTGTATTCTTGATGCAGTTCATGGACGCTGTCAGCTTCTCACAACACTAATCTAAACATTTGGGTAAATATCTTTTGTATACTTATATTTTTTAGTTTTTAGTTTTACAGTCTTACTAGTATCTTGCTGAATTTTTTTCAATAATTTTGAGTTCTAAACTTCCACAATGTAAAGAAAAAGCATGGTTATTCCTTGAAATTAACATGAATATAAACAGTTCATGGCTTAAAATCAACAAACCACAATTCAATTCAACAAAAGACTTTCTTTTTTTTTCCTGTAATATTTTATGGTCTTCTACATGCCTTTCAATCTCTCGTTTTCAAAACCCACAAAAACTAGTTTGTATAACTCAGTAGAAAACAGGTCACCAAGTTCTTTAGAAGCAGTTTAATAGACGTACACATTCACTACTCAGTGAAATCTTGGATCAAACTGTAGAGACAAAAAAAGCCAACAACACACGAGCCCTTGTTGTTATTCACTTCAAGCACACAAAAGTATTGGGGCACATGACTTTGTCTAGAACGTTTAAAAGTGAAAGCAAGATCAGCAGCTGGCAGAATCCCGTTAATTTGCAGGAGGAATTTCCTTCCAGGAGTTGTATGAGCAATGACCACAGGCTACTTCAAAAACTGTTAAATGTATTTTTCCTTTTGAAAGAGGTGATGCCATTGGTAAAGCCAATAAGGTTTTTTCCTCCTTTTTAGACATAGGTGCTTAAATATTGACAACTTTTATACACACTTTCTGCTGTATGTACATTTGTCTATGGATAAGGCATAAGTATATCAAAGTTCTCCTGATAGAAACAAAAATATTGTAGCAGAGAAGAGGAACTAGTAAAAATGAGGTAAATGCACACATCCTGGGTTGATTAATTGAAAAAAATGCTGATCTTAAAAGAAAAAAGGTGTTTTTTCCCTAGATGTCCTGGCTACTGATATACTGATCTTACAGATCTTACATACATCACATCACTGACATTTTCAATTATTCCATGACATAAATAAAATGAAACACTATCTGGTACACACTAAGATGTTTTACCTAACATTTTACATGCATGCGAATGATCACTAGTGCTTCAAATTGTATAACTATGACAAATCCTGAACATACAGTTCAAAAAATTTACAAGTTCAGAGGGTTGATTGTGTTCTCACACCTAGGCACATGCTGGAATACTCTTTTGGACAATTATGTACCCCTGCAGAATAACACCCTAAATATTTACAGAAGCAAGATGTATTGAAAATCACTGGTTTGGAGGCCTACTGACATCTGAAACTCTGCCCAGATTGAGTTTCGTGGTGCTGTTGGAGAACCTTAGCAAGTGCTTCAGGTGGGAGCCGGTAAACATATCTCCTTTGTTATCATACACAAGCTACATAGACCATCCAGTCATTCTCTCAATATAAGCTACTGAGATATTTCGTTAATTAAATTCAGCATTATGATTTGCACAGGAAATTGCTGGCAGCTTCACTGAGGATGACTTATGGTGAGGCTCAAACACTATGTCTCTACTAGCAAACTAAGCAGGCATGTTTTGGCTTGTGCCACACAGCTCTCCCTGATGGCATAGAGACATGACACAGGAGACACTGTAAGCCAGGAACTGTTCACTGTGAGTAACATGAATAAAACTCTGAGTGGTCTGGGACTTTTCTGGGAGTGGGGAGCAAGTGAGAGTAGGGGTAAATATAATTATGGGTATATCATTCTGCATAGTTTTAACCTAACACGTTGGGCTGTTGGGGGAGATGGATATTCACAGAATCACTGAATGTTAGGGATTGGCAGAGACCTCAAAAGATTATCTAGTCCAATCCCCCTGCTGGAGCAGGAACACCTAGATGAGGCTACACAGGAAGGCGTCCAGGTGGATTTTGAATGTCTCCAGAGGAGGAGACTCCACAGCCTCCCTGGTCAGCCTGTTCCAGTGCTCTGGCACCCTCACTGAGAACAAGTTTTTTCTCATATTTAGGCGGAACCTCCTGTGTTCCAGTTTGTACCCATTGCCCGTTGTCCTATCACTGGTTGTCACTGAGAAGAGCCTGGCTCCATCCTCGTGATACTCACCCTTTACATATTTGTAAACATTAATGAGGTCACCCCTCAGTCTCCCCCAAGCTAAAGAGCCCCAGCTCCTGCAGCCTTTCCTCATACGGGAGATGCTCCACTCTCCTAATCATCTTTGTTGCCCTGCGCTGGACTCTCTCCAGCAGTTCCCTGTCCTTCTGGAACTGAGGGGCCCAGAATTGGACACAATATTCCAGATGCAGTCTCACCAGGGCAGAGTAGAGGGGAAGGAGAACCTCTCTTGACTCCAGGGAGCGGGGTGCCTGATTTAAATGCAAGCTCAAATGCAAGAACCCCCAGAATCCAAAATATAACGTAAATTGCTATTTGTGCAAAAATACCACTGTAAACACTTTGGTGGACTACACAACTGTGAAAGTTACCATTATTTCGGGGGTACATTTTGGACTGGGGAGTGAAACCTAGGAAGAAAATCCCACTGACATCACCATGGGCTGCAGCCGAAGGGGTGCCACGGGCGGGGAGGAAACCGTGACCGTGGGAAAAGGTAGCATCACGGCCCCGCTGCCGCGGTCTCAGGGACAGCCGCCCCCAGCACCGACGGGACTTGCGGTAGCTCGTCCCGGCAGGGCCGGGGCCGCAGCGGGCTGGTCCAGCCTTCCTCCCCACGCACGTCTCGGGTGTCCTCCTCCCCCCAGACTACAGCTGCCGTTTTCCCGCAGCTGCCGTAGGCAGAGCCGTAGCCATTCTGCGGGCAGGATTAATCCCTCTGTCTCATTCCAGAGGAGAGCATATGGGACCTCGGGTGTCCCACCGCATCCCCGCACGGGGTCACGCCGCGCTGGCGGCATCCGGAGCGCCTCCTGGCGGTGCAGAGCGGCGCACGGGCCTCCCGCCTGTGCAAGCGGCTGGTTAAAACAGCCGATGAAAACTGGTTCTACCGCCCTGCTGCAACACGCATCTCCTCGCGACAGCTTCCAAGCAATCGTGACGGAAAAGCAAGGAAATGTTATCAAGTGGGAAAATATCTGATACTCTTCTCTCTTCCTTCCTTCCTTCCTTCCTTCCTTCCTTCCTTCCTTCCTTCCTTCCTTCCTTCCTTCCTTCCTTCCTTCCTTCCTTCCTTCCTTCCTTCCTTCCTTCCTTCCTTCCTTCCTTCCTTCCTTCCTTCCTTCCTTCCTTCCTTCCTTCCTTCCTTCCTTCCTTCCTTCCTTCCTTCCTTCCTTCCTTCCTTCCTTCCTTCCTTCCTTCTTCTTCCTTCCTTCCCACCTGCCTCCCTCCCTGCCCTCCTTTTTACCACAGCAATTGGAAAGCTCAGAGGGCTGCATCAAAGTGGCCTTTGCGTGCACCTGACAGCGTCTTTTAAAAACTCACAGTGCTTCATTTGAATGAAATCTCCAATCCTCAGTGTTACAATAAGGGTAAAGAGTTTCTTTGCTGCTGATAGAATGAAAATATTGGTTTTAAATGGACAAACATGTCCACAGTTAGCAATTTTTAAACTCCAGAGTTAATATTTCACCTCATTAATCTGTCTCTTTCTAATTTGGAGTTGCAGAAAGTATGTTTTGGAGAAAAAAAAAGGTAATCTTTTAGCATACTCATAAATGGAGCCTATGAGGTAAACCTAACACTATGGCATCAAATCTACAGAAACTAAACCATCTTATTTTCTCATATATTTCTATTTTTAGGACACACACTAATGTTCAGTCACAGAAATATGTGTAGATACACGTACGCATGCATGCTTAAACACCTTTTTGAACAGCCTCTTACTTGCTATCCTAGCTACTGTTTACAATAAGCACAGAAAAATACATAACTAAGTCAAGAGTATCAATGTAATTATTGAAATATTTTCACAATAAGCTGAAATGAGACCACTTCTGACGTGAAGAGCAGGCTGTCTAATAGCATCAGTTCACATTTCTACATGAGCTTGGGAGCAGTAGGAGAGGGCACACGCTCTGACCACTTGCACTGCAAAAGGTACCAGTGGACTCTCATCGCAGGCTCCCAAAGCCTTCCAAAAGTGCCTGTGTGGGAACTATTTTCCCCTGCACTTATCTGAACTGAATGTTTCTGGTTGAACTTCCCAGATAGGAAAAACTTCAGGGACAAAAACCTCCATGCAAAGCAGAATGATCACTGCCACACCGTATGCTGCTGCTGGAGAGGGATGAAGAGCAACACCAAACCCCTCTGCTATTCCCAACAACGAGGAGGTCCCTTTGTGACCTGAAATGCTTTCCCCCTCCCTTGCAAACACACTAGAAGTAAGTCTGTCTTTTCAAACCTCCATTTAAAAGGATTATCCACAGAGCCCAAGACAGGCAGGAGTGCTGAGCCCTAGCACTCAGCTTCCCCAGCAGGGGGTGAGATCCAGCATAGCAGTGAATTAAAATGGAATTTCCATTTTCATAGAAACAATAAAGAGAAGTAAGGCAGAGGCAGAAATTTTGTTTACACAGATTGGAACTAGATGAGAAGGTTTCTAAATAGGAATAGGCAGCCAAAGAAAATAAGACTTGAAGGACGGACCAGAAGATTGTAAATGTTTAGGTCTCCTCTGCAGTGTGAGTTTGTGTCTTTTGCTTCACCAAGACCCCTGGACAGACCAAAGGACAGTTCGTTTATATTCTCCTGTTTTGTCAGTGCCTCACAGATTTTTCTTTTCGCTTACAGCTCTTGCTCAAAATGTTGAAACATTTAAAGTCAAATTCAACTAGCACATCCTTAACCACCCCCAAACCTTAAACCAAAGGGAAAGCCTCAAATTCAGGTGAAGTTCCATGGAGTAACACCGTCGGAGAAGAGTCAGCTATATGAAAGTTGTATTTACTACTGCTTTCTCATCTGTCTCTAATAAGCCCAGTTTTAAGTTTGTACTTCAGATTATAACTGTGCACTCATCTTCCACAGGGGCCACATGATCCTACTTGCTAGGATTTGCATGATTTGAGGAAGCCTTTTTTGCACCCATTTCTATAAGTGGGCTGCTGGAGTACGTATCCCAAGGTGGTAAAACAACACCCCTGTCACACCATGCTTCAATCTGCAACATCAAGGCAGAGCTGAACAACCACTTCCCAAAAATCAGTGCCCACCAGCCAACATCTTCACAGCTCATCTGATCTGCCTCCAAACTGAGTTATGAAACTCAGGTTTCTTAGGGAAGGGGGAGAAAATTAAGGATAAATGAGTTGTATGTTATAGTGGGGGCTTTGCATATAGCAACAAACACTCTTTTGCTTTTGGAGAACTCTACATAAGAGGTTAATCATCTGACCTCCTCTGTCTATTCTGCAGTCAAATTTCTTTCTCCTTCAACCCTTCCCTCCTTTCTTTGTCTGGCCCCTCAGATCCTGAGGTTCTGAGCTGTTGTCTCAACTCATCAAAAGAACATGAAATATTTTTCCCTTTCATCCAATGTTGTTACATTCAGAATGGTGGCATTCACTATCTTCTGGATCTGTTAGTGGCCTGCTCAGTCAGGGCCCCCAGGGATACACACTGTTATCTCTGTGGTCTATGGTATCTCTTCCGAACTTATGCATCTTGAATTACTGGAGTTTCTGTGTGAAACTTTTCACTACAGCATCCAAAGGACCAGAAACCCTTTAGTCACTAAGACTTAAATTAGTCCTTAGAGCACCGCTTTGCTTTGTCAATTTTTTACAGTTTCCATCCATTTAACAGGGAGTTATACTTTCTCCTTCACTCTCTTTAGGAATTAAAATAAAAGCATCAGATACAAGTGGAAGCCAATTCCAACTTTGTTTCTGTCCTGCTCCCCCACCCTCCAAACTCTGGAGAATAATTCAGAGCTGGAAAAATCTCATGAAAAGATCTTACATGAACTGGACAACTAATGACCAAGACTCAATCTGAGCTGAAGTGATTGCATCCCATGAGTTTGACATGCCACTGCTAGAGCTATGATTTACAGAGGCACACATTTTTTTCTCCTCTGCATCTTATCATACTTCTAGGACTACATTACAATACCTGAGTGCCTCACAATCTATAATGCATTTAATCCTAATGACATCTCAGTGAGGGATGGCAGTGCCATAATTTTCATTTCATAGATGGGTAACTGGGGCATATTACAAACTATGGTCTTGTCTAGGAGTTATATCAGCAGGTAAGATTCCAGGTGGAAACTCCTACAGCAGAATAAGGATATCCACAGAGAGGATTATAACAGCACATGTATATTAGAAAATCCCTCAGTGCAGCCACTACCCTCAATAACATCCGCACTTTTCCAAAGGAAGCAATAGAGAAGAATCTCATATGCCTTTGCCTGGCACTTTTTCAGTGCCTGATTCATAAGTCATCCTTCCTCTTGTGTGTCATAACATCCGTGAAGTCAGAGTCACAGAGTGTCTTCTAAGCACACCTGCCACAGCACAGGAGAAAACTGGCATGTCTCAGCACCGTCGAGGCAGTGGGTATCCTTGCACCACTGATTCCTTTAATGTCTCTGCATGTGTGCCTGGGGCAGCCACAATCACGACTCTCCTCTATGAAGAAGATGGTTTTGGCTACTGCAGTCTGTCGTTTTTGTTATTATTCTGCCTGACTGAAAGAGTCTACATACCTCTGGTGGTTCTTTTGGGTAGTTTTAGTACCTATATAAAGTGGCAAAGCAATACTCCAAAATCTAAGAGGGCTGTGATTTTTTTTTGTTTGTTTGTTTGTTTGTTTTTCTTTCAAAAATTAATGTAATAGTGATAAATTTACTAAGAAACAAAAAGCAGTTTTTTAAAAAACCTGATTTATAAAGTCTTGTTATATCTTGATGGGTGACAGCTGTAGCTTTTTCAGATTCTTTCTCCCTGAAGAGGACCTGGGTCTCAGATGACTTCTCTTTTGAAAGATGGTCCCTTTAGTCCCATTAGGGTCTACTGTTCTCCTCTGCTGGCAGGCTTTCTCCTACTCTGGTCCAAAGCAGATTTATAGTTTGGCCAGAGATAGGGAAAATCTTCAAAGCTAATAATGCTGGCATTATCCCTTCATAATCCTTCCCAGTATGAATATTACATTTGCTGTTTTCCAATCAGATGGTACCACTGTTGGCTCAAATACTTTATAAAAACTTATTTCTACTGGACCTGCTTTGTCATGCACCATTTCCTGTAAAATTTGGGGGTGGAAATTATCTATTCTCCCTAACCTGATGATATCTTATTCACTTCCAAACCAGATTAATGCAGTTCTGTTTTAGGCCTTCATTCCCAGTAGTTACTTTGCTTTTGCCTCCATGTTTTATAGCAGAATCCTCCCTGAAAACTGGTACAAATTATTCTTTAAGTTTCTGAGTTCTACCCAGAGAAGCTTCAGAGTTTTCTGAAAGATGCATGATTTGAAACAATTTTAATAATTTCCTACCATTTTTTTTCCAGTCAGAGTCCTACAGAATATTTTGATAGTGAGCATCCCAACAAGCATGCCATCATACAGTTTGTATAATCTATCACAGCTCCAAATTCATCAGAACCACTAGCCTATCTGAATGCTGTATTTGAAGCAGCATCTGGGGAAAAAAAGGTACAAACACTAAGTTTTTTTTCACTGAAAAGACTATAAGTTAGGAATACTATCAGTATCATCACTCTCATGATCATGATTTTGCTCTGTGTTGGTTTGGTTTTCAGACTAAAAAAAAAAAAAAAAGAAATAAAAATTGAGAAGTATCAAATAGCATATTATAGCCATCTCAAACAAAAGTCTGACAAGGAGCCAAAATTCAGCCTGAGATTGTTATCAGCTTAATACTTTCAAATATTTTGCAGAAAATAGGGTTGTGTCAGATTCCCATTCTCCGAAGGCTAAATATCCTTACTGAACAAATGTATGAATACATACTTTTTTGATGTTACCTAGAAGATTTTATTTAGCCACTTATTCTAAATACCTGATTAATGCAGGGACAAATAGTTATACTTAGAAATATAGTCTAGCTTGAGGAAAATAATTGAAATAGTAATATATTAATAAGTATTAATGGTATGGTATCATTAAAATAAAATACCTGTAATGATATAGCCAATCCTTAATTATGAAAAAACCCAAACAACAGAACACCAAATGCTTAGAGCCCAAAGGAATAGGCATATATTTTTCTCCTTTTTAATGCGTGAAATAGAAATTGTTACATTGATACAGATGCTTTTCTTATTGGATTTTTTTTTTCTTTAAAAAAGTGTCAGTAGTAAAACTAGCCAACCATTTGACACCAGATTTCCTTGAGAGATTCATGAACCTTTTGTCAGACCTGATGTGAATGTCATGTTACAGACGAAAAAGAAAACCCAGACATGTTACATGCAGGTTCTTGTTTTGTCACAAACATTTCTCATATCTTCAGTCAATAAACAAGAATGCTTTTAGCACTACATTTTTTAATCAAACTCCTACACACATATAGCCTTTTTTTAAATTTTTTTGTGAATCTCATAGATCTCATAGATTCTCTCTTCCATTTCTTTATCAGAAAACTAAGTTTTGACACTTACAGCAATTCCTTATGTGAATCCCCTGGGTAAATAAAAGTGACCAGCTGCTCCAGAAAAAAAAAATAATAACAAAAAAATATTAGTGAGTCGTAAAGCACCTGGAAATTTTAGATTAAATACATGGGCTTTTATGAATAGAGCTTTGTTCCAGATTGTCTTTATTTTTAGGTGCTGCAACATGACCGTTACATTATTAAGCAGGGAGCCCTGAAGGGATACAAGTCCAGTGTTTGCTGGCTTAACATAAGCATACACAGGGTATTTCTAAACCTTGAAGTTCGATTGGGAAGTGGGCTGCAAAGTTCAGTAGATTTGTAAGCAAAACCAATCAACCTAAAGATGTGGAGTCAAATTGCATTTTCAAACTCTAAGGCAGAGATAACGAGGTTGCATTAACAGCTTCAGTCAGAATGCAAAAGAGGTGGTACCCCATCACAACTCTACAGGAGCTCAGCAGAAGCATTTTTCATTGGCACTGTGAAATGCGGTCAGAAGTGAAGCCTACAAAGTCCAAAACTTTGCAGCTATAATAACGACTGGATGCGCTGTGGGAGTGCTGTATATCATGTATAGTATCTAATTCAGCAATGTTTATGGTATGATACACTCAGCCTCTGTTCAAGACCCTGTTTGCTAGAGAAACTGGGCTTTCAAACCTTGGATGTCAGTGCCTGACAGGCATTCCTTGCATAGCTCCAATCTCCATCAAGTTCTCACAGATTATTCTGGAACAAACTAAAACTTTAGGTAAGCTTGGATCCAGCTTCTAACTAACCCAGGATGCAGAGTTAGGGGAGAAAGCACCGTAATGATTCAAAATGATGAAAGCAATGCTATAGGAGATCAGTTGACTTGAGACCCATTTAGACATTTTCAGCTGAACAATGCTATGACCAGTCCAGTTTTGCTAGCCTGGAGATTTTAATACACTCAAAGAGCCAAATCTAAAGCAACAGTTCTGTGTTTCATCTTATTTTATGTAGATGCCATGTCAAAACTGAAATATTCCAGGCTAAACAATATAAAAAAAACCTAAAAAAAGTTTGGAAAAGGAACCTAGATATGATTAAAACAGTATGTACATTGGAGAAATCGAGTATATCTGACCAACATTTTGTGTTTGCAGCAGAAACAGTCATAACTTTTTAAAGACAACACTGCAAGACAGAGAATATATTTTAGTAGACCAAATAGCATAGCTGGAAAAAACTAGATCAACTTCCGGGCACTCAGCCCTTTTTTTGGGACTGAAGCATAACAACAGCTGGTTCTTGCTTCACCAACAAGGAAGGAAAAACCCACCAAAATTAATTGAAACATCTTTACACAAGCTGGCCCTGCAGCAGCCTCCGTTTACTTCGATTTATTTTCTGGGATGCTGGAGAGCTTGGCTGCCACTTGCATCCCTTCTGTTGGGTCTTCAGTGACGCTAGACCCTACATCACCATGGAGAAAAAGCACGCCTGTTGTACATGAGCTTTATGCATGTACCTTTGCAAAGCAGAGTAGTGCAACCCATGTGTCTTGGTGAAGGACTGGACATGAAAGAAAAGTTGTTTTGTTATGTTGGGACAAAAAGATGTAAATTTTAGTCTTCATCTGGTTTTGCATCCCAAGCATCAAAATAGGGAAGGGACATAGACTAAAAATAGTTCATCCAGTACATTAAAAACCACAAGACCCACTCTATGAAGTTTCTAATAAAAAATTCTTCCTAACTGGTTAATTGCAGTTGCTAAATGATTTCTTTTTATAGCAAAAGCTTTATAATTAACAAGCCAGACATTGATTTCTAGTCATTATCAATTTCTCTATGATTATTATTGCTTCTATAATAATCTTCACTGTATTAACATAGATTAAGAAGCTCTTTAAAGTAGAGCAGCTTCATTAGCTCCTGCTATCACAGGAGGACCTGCAGAACTCGGCACTTTAGTTCACCACCATGCAGAAGCCGAAAATAAATGCTGCAGTATTCTATTCCTAGGGGCTGATGTGCTTGGGGAAGTGTGAGAAACCTTGGCTTTCAACTCCAAGCACCTAACTCCCAGCCAGTAAAGCTTCTAAAATAATTAACTTGGACAGCCATGTTAACGATATTTCTGTGTTAAACTTTATGGCTACACTAATGAAGCTTTTTTTTTTTTTTTTTTTAGTCCTGTAGACCTACTCCATTTGAAATCTTTATAAATCCAATTGCAAAACTAGAATAATTTCAGCAGGGTAGATGAAAGCATGGTGAAACACAGCAGTGCAATGGAAAGAGAAGAGTAGTTTACTCTGTGTAAACCTCATGGCTTTCAGGCATTAAGAGTACACTGACTGAAGTGAGAATCAGGATAGGACCTGAGATGCAATTTTGGTCTTGTGAAATGGGCCAGAGAGTCTCTGCAGACTAAGCGGCTATTTTTCATCCAAAAGCATAGCAGCTCACTTGCTGGAGATGTGCTAAGACTGATAATAGCTATGGCCGTCCTTTAGACATAAGCAGACCATTCATTTCTGCCTGCAAATAACTGAATTCAATGAAAGTTCTAGCACACTTTGGATTTGTCTGCTTTTAAAGTTACACTGACTATTTTGGACTGAGATTTTGATGTACAATTCATATGGCTGCAAAAAGACACATAGAAAGATGGCAAGAGGACAACGCTTTTCTGAGCTATGCGGGAGTTTTATTTTAGATATTGTTTTCCTAGATAAATTAATTCATGACATATGAAATATAATCTAATTACTGGTATTTTGGATAGCTATTCCTCTCAAACATTCCAAGGGATCTCACTCAACATCCCTTCATGAATTTGCAGAAGAAATCAAAAAAAGAGCTCAATGCAAAAGGGTTTTGAAAATATTGTGTGATGTTTTATACAATGAATGTAAAAGATAGATGAAGAAGCCCCATGCAAGTCTTTGATACCTCAACACAAGCTTACAACACATGAATCTGGACTTCCCCACATTCCCAAATATGTCAAGATATGAAGATTTGTCTGGCCTGTCACAGAGATTGAGAATAGCTGGGCAATCTAGAGCTTTTTAAATGCTGAAACTGAGCTGAGCTCAGACCTGTCCTTCCTTTGCTCATTTTACCCAAATATTGCAATGGTTGGTGACAGAATGCAAGAAGAAAATGCACGAATTGGAAAAAAATTGTACTGTTAGGTTAAAAATAATCAGTATACAAAAAACATTCTTATATTTGAAATATTGCCTCTATAGTTCAGCATCATTCACAAGAGAAATGTGTTGGAGCTGCTTGTTCTAGTTATGTACAAAAATATTTGCTTCTCCTAACAGAGTCAGTCATTGTAGGATTTTAAATCAAACTTCATAGATCTACTTTGTCAACCCTGGCCTAAATTACATCCAACCTCCTCTGTATGTCACAGGAACCTACCCTGTCCACATATCCTATCCACCTGTCTTGCCCCAAAATTGGTCAAATGCTAAAGGACAACTTTTTGTGGTTTTCCCTGACTTGTCCAAGTTCATAAACATCTGTTAGAATCAATTTATCACTCAGAAAATAAACAGGAGTACCTTTCTCCTTTTACAGCTCTATGCCATTCAGACATCCTGCTCAAGGAAGTACCAGACACATACTTAGCTTTAAAGTAAACCCAAGTTAATTATTAAATTATCAAGATCTACATGTGGATGTCAGGGACATTTGGGAAAAAAAAAAAAAAATAATAAAGCCTTCAAGAGAGAAGAGTGTGGGACTGGTGACCCATTTTTAAAGAAATTTTTATTTGGTAGCCAACAGTTAGAAATAATAATTAAAAAATCAATCATGGTATTTCACAAAGATTTGTTTGTCTTGAATACATTTTTTAAATACTGCACAGTGGTTTACGAGCCCAAATCCACATGAGAGAATGTTAAGCATACTGGTAGCATGAGGTGGAGGACTGTGCAGAAACAGAGGTGGTATCTGAGAGCTTTGAACTAATGAGCTCTAGAACTCATAGCACTAACTGGGACAGCAGCCTGCTATTCTGCTTGCTATGGTGCCAGCTGCATGGAATTGGTTTGTGACCGAGCACAACACACATCTGTGGTGCATTACATTATTGGCAATGAGTATACCATCAGTGAGTGTTAAGGGGTCAAGAGTTCCTCCCTTTGTAAATTTGTTCTTGATACTGCTTCTGGGACCTGAACTAATATCTTTTAGCAGTAATGCGTTTGCTGGTACAGACCAGCCCATTCAGTGCTGGCTTGGAATTTCTAATATATAGTACAAATATACTCTAAGATCCTTTGCCACCTGCCTGCTTTTAAAAGTTTTAAAACAAACCTTACTTCCATGTCCTGAGACATGGAGATTCACATTTCATGGTCTTTAGTCATGATACTCAACTGAAACTTGATTTAGGAAATGTGAAACAATACAAAATTATTAAAATTCATTGATCTGACCATAATAATCAGTGGACAACTGACGATACAACCAAGGAATCATCAGGCCTTTTGAAAACTGTCTGGATAAACTTAATGGATACATACAGCAATATGATCTAAGGGAATACATGCATTCATTTCCCTTTTCCATTCACCTAAGAGAGTATTGAAACTTTTATCTGATGCCACATTAAGGTATAATGTGCACTGATATGCAACAGATAAGGAATTCCCAAAACTTTCTTTGATGTCTTTCAGTCATATATCCATCAAATAATTCACTATAGAAAGAATACACACAGAAATTACTAACTACTTTGTAACTAAGCAATTTAGACCAAAAACATACTATTTCTTTTGCATCTTCAAATAATATATATTTTTATCCTTGTTTTATGTATCTTATCTAGAGGGGAACATTGTGCATATTCTTCTGAAAAAGTTATGGAGTAAGAAATCAAACCTGAAAACGAAGTCCAAGTCTTTCATCCTGTAATAGAGAGAACATCAAAGGGCCACACCTATGAAAATATTATTTCTCCTCTAAACTTTTTTGTCCCAAAGCCATCACAAATCTCTCTGCTTTTGTCTGATTTATGTTTCAACAGTGTTTTCAATAACCTCTACAGCTCAATGTCTATTGAGCAAATACTCTGGAAGTGTTGTAGAGAATTGTTATGTCCTAATACAGCACATATAGAATAATAAATATATTGAAATCAATCTATTTTCTCAGATATGAAGAGTACATGGATGTAATTGGTATTCTAATTTATGGTAGATATCCTGTGGCTACAGTAACCAGGGCTCTGAACTGTAACATAAGGAAAGCTTCGCATCTCCAGCATCGGGTTGGATGGGGACTGCCTCCTCTGAATTCAGTGCATGGCTGGTTTAGATTCATGCTATAGTACCGAGCGTGCAAGCATTTCTCATAAAAGTTTCAGACCAAATTCATCTTGGTCCAACCCTATTATCTTCTTGAGAGATGTCTATGTTTCATCAGAGGGTGGATTAAAGTAATTAAAAGCTCAAGGCATGTAATGATATAGGTGGCTCCTACCTTGTTCATTGCACTTGGAAAGCAAATGGGCAGGATACAATTCTCCGGTCATCACAGGTAAAAGCACTAGCAGTAGTTACTCTATTTGTATCTCTTGATCATAAAATTAGCACCCCATTTTCATGATTTTCACTTCTGTGAGGGAAGACTCAGGCAGACAAGGCTGTGTTGGTTTTCTTAGGACATGATCAGAATGACTTTTTCACAACTACCAAAAACAGTAAGATGAATCAAGATGAATTACTTCCTGTGTTGAGATCAATGAGACTTCATGACTTCATGTAAACAATGATTTTAAAACCCAGAAGCCCAAGATATACTTAAGTTCTGAACTGAACCCCATATACCACCTGGTTCGAAGAGCTAGAAACACCCAGTATCTGTACTTT
This sequence comes from Patagioenas fasciata, assembly GCF_037038585.1. Classification (NCBI taxonomy): domain Eukaryota; kingdom Metazoa; phylum Chordata; class Aves; order Columbiformes; family Columbidae; genus Patagioenas; species Patagioenas fasciata. The sequence continues at coordinate 135,658,446 of NC_092520.1, read as the reverse complement.
ACTCTAACCATGTATTAATTCTGTACATTTACTGGTATTTGTTCTCCTTTCTTCATTCCATATTTATTCTAGACATAATTTTTAATGCAAACCCAGATGCAGCAGAATAACAGAGACCATTTTGAAATCTGTTTCTGAATTTCATAACTAGACTTGCGTTGCTTATGTAGAATTCAAATCTAAAGCCCATGAGCTTTGGATAAGCTAGCACTAGGTTCAGCTGTGACTACCAAAGTGTCCATGGTTCTTGAAAGCCACTCATACATATTCTCCTTCTAAACCCCCAAATGCCAATTGCATCTGCACTTGTGAAATAAGAAAATGGGAAATAATTTGCAAGATCAGAAAGTTAGACCCTATGCATTAGACAATCTATATCTCTAGGTATTTATCCAAGCGTAATATGGTCTGACGGTTTCTAATAGATATGATAATGAACAATAAATTATTTCATAGCGTTACAAGTCATGAAAATTGTATTAAATGGAGTTAATAAAAATATTCTGTCAGTATATAAAAAATTGTTTTGAACGTGAATCTTGAAGTAGGATCAAAAGATGGGTTTGATCATAAAAAATTGTAAAGGAATCAGTAAAAAGAGGGACTAATCCAAAAGACAGGAATTCCTATAATTTTATCCATGGATGTCAAATTAGTGAGTCAGACTTCAGAACAGGAGATCCATAAAAAATTCTGCCAAGAAACATTTTAATGCCCTGTGTTTGTAACGTGAGTTGCCTTGAGATCACTAGCCCCATCAACTCAGCCCCTCTCAAAGAGGTGTTGTAGTAGCTTCTGGTGTGAACTAATAGCAAGGAATAAATAGCAGGCATGTTATTGTACTTTAGACCAGAGGAGCTCTACAAGCTTTTACAATTCTTTGGTGGCAGGGCCCTTTGGGCCATTAGTCTTTGGCATATTTATCCTAATATTTCCTTTTTCTCTCACTTTCTCCACCCACACATACTGGATTATTCATCTCAGTTCTAGTTCAGCTGGAAGAGATCCTGGTGGTGCCTTGAAGGATGATTTGGGATAACAACATAAGAAATTCCCTTTACAGAATGCAATCAGTTGCTTTGAGAGCTGTTACCCTACAATATCCGCAGGCTGCAAAGACACAGATGTATGGTGCAATATCTCTCTGACATTATTTATACCGATGGAGGGAAATGGATTTAAACTGCATGAAGTTAGAGTAACTCAACATTGCATGAGAAAGAGAACAAATCTGGAAAGTGGAATCCATACTTCAGTCTGATACAAGGACTTTGCATTCCTGAGAGTACGTTGGATTCTCAGGTACTGGGTTGGAGGAATGCCTGACTATTTGCAGTGTGATGGTGAAGAAACCAACATGGATGCGGTCTCATGGTCTCTCCTCTGAGGCACTACATCAGCACATAGGTCCACTCTCCCAATGCTGTGTCCTCAACATCCCCCTCTGCCCCACACCAGTGGTCATGTGTGTGGCTTGTTTGGACCCTGGTTATAAAACCAGAGAGGCTTCCTGCCTGGACAGTAATACTGGCCTACCTTTTCCCCATCTGTGCCTTCTTCACAAAAGATCGTTTTGTATCTGAACTTTAGTTCTTTGGATAGAGATATGTATTTAAACTCAGGTTAGAAGAATCTAATCCAGAGTCCATTTTATTTGGTAGTTCTACCAACACCTCTTTGTATGTTGAAAATGTCAGGAAATTATATCCAGTCAGCAAAATTTTGATGTGCATATTAAATGGCAGACACAAGTACAAAAATGAATTATCAATGATATGGCCATTTTCTGAAAAGATGTAGACAAAAATGTTTCAGAAAGAAGACGGCTGTCATTTTCTAAGTTTTGCAGAGCTAGATTATGAAGTCCTAATAGCATTGAAAACATATGACGTTCTCAACAGGACAAACTCAGGAAAAAAAAAAGTAGTTTATTCATTCATATTTCATTAATCCTAATACCATAATTACTGCTTCTGCACCTTTATTTTTGACAGCTTTACAAGGACATAGTTAAGTATTTCCAACAATCTTAGATTTGGGAATTCATCATTTTCATGTTCAGCACATAAAGTTGTTTCAGGTGAGAATTTAGGAACAAGAAATGGTCAGCCACTAATTTTAACACCAGCCAAACTAGATGAAACAATGAGAGAGAATTACAACGAAAAACCCTTGGAAAAGATATTAAGATTGATTACCAGTATTCTGTACAAGAAAGTCACATCCCTACATCTTCCAGAATGAACGTATCAGCAGGATGGCAGTGAGGACATGCACTGAAATAGTCAATTCGGCTTTCACAGAGCCTTTAACAAGTCCCTCAGAACAAGGAATCTAGTTATATTAAAAATATACTAACTCAGAGTAAACTTTGCAAAAAAGCCCCAAACACAACAATTATTAAGTTTTAGTTTTTAATGTGAAGCTCTCCTAGCTGATGGAAAGTATAAGAAAACAGTCCTTGTATTCTTGCTGCCAGAAATGTCCCTTCTGCTCACTAGCTGCCAGGGTAAGCCTGAACAGCCTGCAATCTGCCTCCATGTGTGGTGGAGAGCTAACACCAGTGGAGGGTGACTGCAGGCTCAGAAAAGGGGATAGTAATCTGCCAGAGAGTCTTACTGGATCCGTGCTTCTGTACAAGGAGTTTTAAGTGTTCCTTGGCTGCCCTTGAAGCCCAACACTTTGTACCTGCAATTCATTTGGCTAAGTATCAGATAGAATATACATATTTTAATGTGAAAGATATTGAAGATGAGAGGACACTTAAATGAAAAGAAAACATTTATTCTCAAGTATCTAAAAATATTTTGTCTGAGATGTGCAGATTGTTTGAAATTTTTCTGCTCTTGTCCTGTGATATTAAATCTGAAGTAGATTTTACTAGCACAACAGAACTAATGTCATTATTTCAGTAATTAGTCCCATTTCTGCTGTTAGCACTGAAAACACTGTTTTTTTCTCCCAGTTTGCCTCCTTCAAAGACATGCCAGATGAGTTCAGACTCTCTTTTGAGACTGTAAATTAATATCAGTATTTTGATCAAGCTGCATTTAAAATAACTATGTTCACTTAAAAAGCATGTTAATTCCGAGGCACTGAAATGAATGGCTAATGCTCTTCAGCTTTCTGTTTCCCGTGGGCAGCCACAGATACACAAGACTATGAACAAAAAACAGAGTGACATATCTGTCTGTGGTAATGTCAAGCAACAAATAATTTGATTTCTGTAATACATTTTCTTTTTCCAAAATAAACACAGAAACTGACAGTCTGCTTTGCTTTACATTTCTTTTCTCCATCAGCTGTAAAAACCACCCGTTGTGCCTGGATATCATACAATGCATATGGCATACAGGATCACACATGGTTCTGAAAACTCTGCTTCTATCTCAGTGTAACAATACGAGTTACGGATGAAATGACAGTTTCACAGGAACTGAATTTTCTTTGCTTTTGCAGTCTTCAGATAGACTCTTGAAAGAACACTGTGTTAATGCAGTTTGCAAGTGGCACACATATGGTAGTCATTGAAAAGTTACAGTGTAGCTAATCCTTAGCCATATTATTTTAACTATTAAAATCTGGGGAAAGATAAGAAGAAATATCTGTCATAGCAGAATGTACCTATGGTAGCAGAGCTCCCTATTCAGTCAGAAACACATTGCTGAAGCTTTTTTTAAATTTTTTTTTAAAGGAAACAATGGAAGAAAATGTCAATTTTTGAAGAAACATTTAAGACTTCTTTTTTTGTGTGTGTTTTCTTTTCAATCAACAAGGATTTTTCCCAGATGAGGTGTTTTTTCTTCATTTCTAAATTTTTGATTCTATATTTTTAAACAGAAATATGGAAGTACTGTCTCCTGGTTTTGCTAGACAATGCAGAATTTCTTCTGACATCTTTAGAGCTTCTCATGTTAACAACAGCTACACAAAGAATACTGTATTTGCAAATACATGCTGTAAAACCATGATGGTGCTATATTATGGCTTTTTCTTAATATCCAAAAATAATATTTCTTCACAAGTGCTGAAGTGCATCTGTGCATGTGTGATGCCAACGCACTCCTGCTTTTGCCTCTCTGAGGGGTGGTACCCACCTTTCTGTCTGGGCCTGCTCCCTCTGCAGGAGGAACTGGTTGCAGACACCCTGGATGGCCACGTTCAGTATTCTGGATCCGATGTTACCAAATACCACACAGTGTAATTCCTTCTGTTTGCAGTCCCAGCACAACCCTAATGCCAATCACAGGAACAGGTTTGCCTCAGGAATTGTTCCAGTCAGAAACCAAGGCAAAAAAACACCGAACAATCAAAACATTGTTCAGCTTACATCTTTTTCAAAGCTGTAACTGCACAGATCCACACACAACTAAAACAAAGGGTATCTTGCACCAGAAAAAGGAGAACTGTCCTAATCTCTCTAAAGGTAAATGCCAAGTTCTCATAAACTTCAACAGGTGCAGGATTTCATCTAGATTTTTCCAATACTCATTATTCACTCACACAAGCAAAAAATACAATTTGGAGAAATAGGTAAGATGGTATCATATACTATAGCTCAACTGCCATTCCACTGTAAACCCATCTGGCTCCTAACAAAGATGGCATAATTAATGCTGGCTCAAATGTGTTTTTGTGAGAGCCTCCCTCTGGACAGGGCTTAGTTTGCTTCCACCTTTTACTTGAGCCTGCAGATGTTGCCAACCCCAGCACTGAGCCGACCAAAAGAGCATACCCAAAATTGTTCCTCTCACCTACCCCGTAGCCTTAAGCACAAAACCAGGCAAAAAGCTTCGCTTTTCATTTTATGTCCTTGAGTTGATGAAAACCTTTATGGTGTCTTCTAAATATCTGGATGCTTTCAAGTTACTTCACTGATATTTAAAACACACTCAAACCCACCAGACTCAGAAATTGCCAGTACTCCTTCTAGAACACTCAAACCTAACAGAAAGTGGTGTAACTGCGGCAGGGTTTATTTCAACCTGTCAAACAGGCTACTGAAAGTCTTCGTATCTGCAGCTCAGTGATGGTGTTAGGAGGATAAAAGATTCAGACAATATTTAAACAAAAAAACTAATACCTCAAAAAACAAGATTGGGAATGATTCCACAGGTCACTGAGTCTATTTTGTCTTATTTTTAAAAAAGACAAAAAAAAAATCCTGTATCGTAATTAATCACACTATCATAAAACCTTCATTCAGAGGGTCTTTTTTGCCTCCCATCCATTTGAAGTCTGTTCTACAGCTCCATTTCCCTTGTTTTCAAACCTATCTTATTCAGAGTTAGTTTTTATACGTCTCTTAATGCAGTCAACCAACCCTGCCCATCAGCTCAAATGGTTCTTTTTCTCCTGGACATTTATCTGTGGGTGTTGATGATCTAAGCTAAAATCCACCAGAATATATTATTTTTAAATCTAAATCCACATCAGTTATTAAGTCACCTAATAATGCCACTGGACCCTTCTGGGGCTACCTTTCAGCATGAAAACACAGCCACAAGATAACTCTGTTTACAGCACAACAAACATGTTTCTCTAATAGGACACTTCCTTCTGAGTTGGAGATCCCACCTCTGTTCACAAAATACACATAGGCCATCAGACATACACACATGAAAATAAAATAAAATTAAAAAATAAGTCACTAGTTAAGAATCTAAATAATCAGGACGGAGCATTCAATATAGATAAAGGGAAGGAAAGAACTTAAAATCCATGAAACCTAACATAAGTCAACAAGACTGAAAGCCATGCTGTTGCAAGAACTCCACCAGGACACCTTAATGAATATAAACCGGGCACTAACAGAAATAATTGCAGCGTTTGGACCACAGCCAATTAAGTGACATGAGGCAATGTGGAGGAGCCAGTGTGGAGAGCAGCAAACACAACCAAGCATTGGGACTTCGGCAGCCAGTGGGACAGGAACTGGTCAAAATGAAGGGGTGAGGGAGAGATGCTCACTTCTGTCCCCTTCTGGAATCTCTGTTCCCACGGTCTGAAGTCTGGCCGGTCCTGCTTCATTTACCCTTTGTAATGCCCTCTGAACCCCAGCTGTCATGAAAGGCCTTTATAAGAGCCTGATAAAAGCCAAATTTCAGCTGATGAAAATGCATGCACTGCTTCTGAAATAAATTGAGCTACACCAGTTTTTGTAGTCACCTCACACTAGAATGTAATAGCCATTAAACTATTATTATAGTTCGCCGTAAACCATAGGCTTAGCTTGTGTATGCATTCCTAAGGAAATTGTCACCTTCCTCCTTTTGGAAATGCTAGGTCTCTTTAAGAACTCTGAAATGTGTTGTTTTTCTTTTTCCTTCTTCAAATTGTTCTTAAGCTTAAACAGTAGTACCACATTTCTAATTAAATGGACAGATAGGATGCTGATAACATCTGCTTTCTGTAATAAAAACTATTGATATTGTTGACCTGACAGATTATCTGCAATAGACAGAGCACAATGACCAAATCTAAAAAGCAAGGGAGGAAGAACAGCTTAGCACAAGAATACATATTATTATTATTATCTGTTCTTCTGCCTTTTGGAATTATTAAGAATGATTATAAGAATTATCAGTCATCTCTACTTCTTGTTCTGGCATATGAAATGGAAAGAGTGATTGAATGTCATGAAGAACTTTGATCATTTTTTTTCTTGATACAATGACTTTGTAAGGTGAACTTCTTATTTATTTTTTTTATGGTAGCATCTCTTACAGGGATCCCCAAGGATTAGAACAACAGATTCCATTTTTCAAAATTTTCGTCCCATGTTTTGTGGAGCAAAACTTCAAACAGTAAAAGAATATCCTAATACTAGCTGACATCTGTTACAAAGCTTTTTATTCAAAAACCTTAGCACTCCTATCATAGCCCAGTCCTGATTGTTACTTTAAGTTGGTTTTCTGGGATTTGCATTAAAAGAACTGGTCCTCTGTGAGTTAAGGTCACACAGTTGCCTAGTAAATACCTAGTCAGCAGTGCTTAAGAATCCAGCATTCAAAAGTGTCATATACTCTTCTTAACTAAAGCATTTATGTTGTGGTAGAAACACTGGATGTGTTTTGGTCTATCGGAAAAAAATAAATTAAGTTTTGACTTGGCCCTTCATGCAAGGACTTTAAGAAATATTAGAAACTAAATTATTTTACATGGCATTGGATTTATAGCTGAAGTAAATTGTCTGGACTCCACTGATTTTAGGGCAATATCATGGAGGGGGCCTCGGATCAACCTCAGCTTTCCTCTCCAGGGCTGGAATATTGGCCGTTTACCCATTCTGAGACAAGCACTGTAAGAACCCTGTGCCACTCAGTTTTGTGCATTTCTGGATGTTTGGAGGTCATGGTAAAGACAACAGTCATCTATTTATCTCAAGCTACTGAATTTGCAGAGCTAAACCAACAAGCAAACAAAATGCTGCTGTGATAGATTTAGTCTCTTCCTTTCGTTCCCAGTGCCAAACAGTAGCACCTTATTTTCAAAAGCTGGCCGACATAATTTTCCAAGTATGCAACATTCAGGAGTTAGCTAAATACTTTGGCCTGAAAAGTATCTGGGTTTTTGTTTTTTAAAAAAGGCTTAATGGAGGGTTTATCTGCCTTTGCCAGTAATCACATGAGTTGAGGAACATGGGCTCTAAGAAAGAAAAAAACCCAGCCAAATACCTTGATGGCTGGCTATGTAGGACCCCTATATTTGGATTAGAATTTTGTTTTCTTTGCGCAGTTTTTCTATGCACAAAAATATTACTGCAGGTAGAGAAATCAAAACACAAAGTTAAGAAATCGTAGAAATGTACCATATGTACTTCAAATTATTGGGCCTTAAGAAAAATCAGGACAGAAATTTAATGGAATTATATTTCACTTTTACCAATTCTCCGTTAACTCTCCTGAAAAAATGTTCTCTTTTCACAATATGAATGAAGTAAGTTCATTTTAAATCAGATGGGATTTCCCAATAGCTATTTCATCTTAATTGTCTGTAATCGCTCTCATACTTCACAATAGGTTCTCCTGCAGCCTAATATATATTAATTTTTAAATTAAGTGGAACACTGGTGAGATAACTTGCTTGCTCATGGTATTCAGCAAGTAAGGTTTTTTGCAGTTATTTTTAGTTTATATGATGCCATTTCTCCTAAATTTTGTCCTAAAGAGAACTTTCAGGCCATTTTTAGGCTAAAAAATGTCCACCTGTGCTCTTCTCCCATTTCAGTGAGCTAAAACTCCAGCAAGCTGCCTCACAATTTTCCCAACTTCCAGGGTTTTGCTTATGTGCCCTTCCGCCTCAATTCTGACTGTTTGTTCCAAGGCGAAAGTTTGCTTCCCATCTTAAATAGTGTTCTGTCAAATATCATATTTTTTCTCTAGTGATGCAAACCCACTAATGTGCTTGTAAAAAATTATTACGATATTTTCTGCTGTTACTCAAATTACTCAATAGCCCCCTGTTATTTAAGTGAAAGAATCTATTGATTGTGTAACTGCTTGATCCTTACTTACCTTAGCCAATCTTCTTAGCTTACGCCCATTTCCTGAAACATGAGTCCCCCTATCCAACATCATTTGTCATTAAAGCCTAAATTCATAGGTTGATGACCTTTTGTTGACTTGTGGTTGAAATGTCATACTTTATTTTCCTTCTTGTTATCAGCCATGTATATTGAATTGCATACTGAACCTTGGGGTAATAAATGACAAAAGGTGCTTGTTTCAAGATAGGAGCTCAATGGGCACTTTAAGGACAAACTGTGAAAATGAAGACCTCTCTGTGACTTCAGATGGAAGTTTGGTAACTTTTCTGATTGTCTACAGCACCTAAGAATATATCATATTCTACAATTCTAACACTGAACTTGGCAACTACCATTTTTAAAAAATATTGTTCTTTCGTTAATAGTAATTTTATTTTTCTTACACATCACTGATGTAATTTTGAGGTAATTTTGATTACTCAAATAAATCTATTCTTCTTGACAGACTTATGTAAAAATACTCCTGCAAGATGAACAAAAACAATATGTAAATTTGTATTAAATCAAAGGCTGGAGACTTTCCACTGGATATCCATGGATGAATTAAATCCCTGGGATACAGAGGACTAATACTAATTATCTACTGTCAGCACATAAAAGATATTAATAACTGTGTGTTTCACAGGTATGAAACATTGTGAAGCCAAAGTCATGGTTTTGATGTTGGGGGATGCTTATGAAAAAAATATGAAATACTCAACATGTGATTTTTTTAAGTTGTATTTCTGTGTAGATAGATATTGAGGGTATATAGATCTAAATGTTAAGGGTACACAGATATAACTATATAAACAGATTTCACACAACACTTAAGATATGAATCATAGTGCATCACATAAAAACTTAATTAAGTGTTGCATTATTTACTATATAAATGGAAAATAAGGAGTAGTAGAAGGTGCAGATGCAGATAGTTGAAACACTGGAATATTAAATGAATTGCTGAACTCTAAAAAGATCACCTTGATTCACTCTTTTTCAATGAAAGACACAGAGGAAAACAGATTTTGAGGCATCATGTCACTTTCCAAATGGAGATATGGTAGAAAGTGATTGATGGATATATTGATGTATAGAGTGCAAGAAAGAGAAATAGATGGATCATAAGCATACATACTGAGGAATGTGTGTGTGTACATACTGAGTGATTTGTATACATACATGTCTGTTTGCAGACATGCTATAGGAAAATTACTGCTCCTTCCTTTAAGTGGTAATTTGAATCCTTCATTCTTTTAAATTTCATTTTAAAGATAATATTGTAATTCTAAGCATTACCCATCATCCAGCAATGATTACAGAGTTATTCTCAAAATTAATGGAAATTCTCTCTGTTGGCTGCATAATTGACAATATGTTTACTTCAGGAAGATCTCACACTATAGGTAAAATTCAGCTTTGGGACCTTGTTGAGGGTTTGATTGCGGGTTGGCAGTAAAACTGTGGCAGATGTGGTGTTAACCCCCTCTCCCCCGCTTTTCCCCCTTCAGCCCTTCCCTCTCCCCACTTGCCACTAAGGACAGGCGATTGGGAGAGAAAGAAGGACAGAGAGAAGAGAGCTGGAAAAATTAAAAATGTTTTACTAATGCTACCAATTAAAATAGAAAAAATAATACAAAATATACAAAACCAATCTTGCATGTCCCAGCAAGTGCAGAGCCAGCAGCAAAAATCCTGTACTGGACTCTGCAGCCAACTGGAATTGGATTCAGTCTGTCACTAGGCCTCAGTTCACAGGGACAACTAGCAAGGTCCTCTCCTAATGTCGACCATGAGGAAAAAGGGATGAGATCCTCATGATCTCCCACTTTTATATGAACTATTCACATGAATGGGATGTTATACTCAGTTGGTCAGTTTTTGGTCACCTATTTCTTGTTTCCCCTCTCATGAGATATACATCCATCATTATCAGTCCAGTGACCTTGCATACTATTGCTATGTCTACCAAAACATGTATCTGGCTTTCAGGAAAGCAACTAATAAGAACGCTTCAGCTGGCAAGCAAATTTACTAAAAGAGAAACTTGTTTTTAACAAAACCAGGACAGACCTGCAACATTACTATTATCAATATTAATAGCCAAATAGAAACATTCTACATCTTGGACTGAATAGAGTCAGAAATTGGACTGATATCTCCTTGAGTGGAGCAGTTCTTAGTTTCTCAACAGGTACCAAAGAAAAGACATCAAACCTGAAAGGTATAGTACATAATAAAAAAAAAAAAAAAGAAAAAAAAAAGAAGAAAAAAGGCACATGTTGGTTATAAGAATATGGTCTATGTCTACATCACATTTTTATATGTCCTTGCAGAATTATGCTCTTAGTAACTATAATTCTACAAGGACATATAAAAATGTGATATATCAAGTGTTGATATTATGCCACTTTTCAGAAAAAAAAAACTAGTAGTTTGATTCTTCAACGTGTCAACGTACTGAACTTTTAAGTGCACAGGAGCCGTTCTGTGAAGAGAGGAAGTGTTACTAGAATTCAGTACAGAGACTTTGCATACCCTAACACTGTCTGAACTTTAACTTTCTTAATTCCAGCAAAAGGCAAAAGTCCTTCCAGCTTCTCTGTATGACCAGGCAATTTTTTTTTTTTTTTCTGAGAAAAATTCACATCTCTTTAAGTCTTATTTTTCTTAATACAGGGAATGTTCTATTAACAGCACCTTCATCTCTGACAGCTTTCTTATTACAGCTTTGCTCTCTACTCACAAGGCCTTGAAAATTGCCTGATAGCCAAACTCATGTTATACCTTTCCATCTAAATAGCAATGACTTCCATTAAGGAGCTCTGACAAGCTTCAAAATCCTTCTAACTGAATTTTTAGCCATCTAAATTTTTTGAACGTGTTTATGCAAGGAAACGTCCTGTACATTTTTTTTAAGCTACAAACCAAGTTGGCAGCTTGTATGCAGCCCAATACCCAAATGAATGTAAAGCTACTATGACAACAACAAATACAACAGAGTTTTAGAAACATTTCAGTTAAACCCAGATATGTTTCTTACTGTTGAATGCATAGGCTGCCAAGCTTAGCTGGTGTTGAGCATATTAAAAGTTAAAAAAAAAAAAAGGAATGTAAGCCAATGAGGGAACAGACAAATCTTAAGTGAAACAGGAGTAAGACAAAACCAGTAGTTTCTTCTCTCCTTCCAAGCCCTATATGCTCTGACTTAGGTCAAGAGGCTTACTCATGGGGGCTGCAGTGTGGCTAAGGTTATGGAAGAAACTTGAAAATTATTATCTTCACAATTTAGAATATGAAACAACAGTAGATTTAATTGAAGTATATAAGTTGTCTGCAAAGTAGATCCAACTTTTGAAGTACCAGTGAAAAACGAGCAGGTGGAACTTCATTCTACATTGCATTGAGAGACACTCCTAAAATATTTTCTGAGGACGAGATTCTCTTTAATACAAGGTACATTAGCTGCAAAATTGCCTTTTTAATCCTCACCCCCTTTTTAAAAAAAAATCTCAGGCTTGACAAGCATTTGACTGCTACAAAGAAAGTTTCCCAGGAGCTCTAGAAGGTTTTTTAATTAGTTTTACTTGAGGTGTAGGACAACAGCAGTTTTGCCACCCCGTGGTCCACATGTTACTCACAGGGAGGTGCAAACTTTCTTGTCACCCACATAATCTATTCATGTTCCTGCCATTACAACATCAGAAAAAAATCCCACAAAGGTAATTTCAAAAAAGGGCTCTTGGAGTTTTCAAAAATTTGAAAACCTGAAATTTTCAGTTTCTTCTTTTAGATTGATAAAATTTAAACTTTTTTTTTTTTTTCATAGTGAAGGTTAAAGAAAGAAACACTTGTGGGTGTTGGCATGGACTTAAAATTTAACTTCATGCTCAATCCTAGTATCTGGGAGATGTCCTGATGCTGTAATAGTTACTGACTAGAAGTATCTATCATCTCTATGAAAGGAGAATTCTCTTTGTTCTGTCTTCCAACAGTTAGATTTTGGTGCACTGGTAAATATTAATGGCTTGACAGAGACATGTGAAGGCATTCTCCCTTGCGTTACAGTCATACCAGAAGCAAAATTGAAAACACATCTTTCTGTCTCTCACACACATATACAGGTAATAACACACATATTTTGTTCTGTTTTGGTTTTTAATTCCTTGCCATATGTGACAAAAACTGAAATGAAGAAATAATCTACCTGTGATATAGAATCATATAATTGCTTTGACTGGAAAAGACCTTTAAGATCACAGAGTTGGACTATTAACTTAGCACTGCGAAGTCCATCTCTAAACCATGTCCCTAAGAATCTCATCTGCGCATCTTCTAAACACCTCCAAGTATGGTGACTGCACCAGTTCCATGGGCAGCCTATTCACTGGGTGTTGATCACTGGGTTATCTTGTATGTGTCGTGTGATCTCACTCAGGATGATCTACTCTGTGACCCTCCCCAGCACCGAGGTTTGACCGACAGGTCTCTAGTTCCCCGGATCCTCCTTCCAGCCATTCTTGGGAGATGGGCGTGAAGTTTGCCAACTTCCAGTCAACGGGGACCTCCCCAGTTAGCCAGGATTGCTGATAGGTAATGGGAAATGGCTAAGTGATCCCTTCCGCCAGCTCCCTCAGCGCTCTTGGATGTATCCCATCCAGTCCCATAGACTAGCGGGTGTCCAAGTGGGGCTTCATTCTGCTCGCCACGCCTGTCTTCTGGCTCAGGGGGCTGGGTACCTGGAAGACAGCTGTTCTGACTATGGAAGACTGAGGCAAAGAAGGCATTTGGTAGCTCAGCCTTTTCCTCATCTTTGTCACCATGTCTCCCCCCACATTCATCAGGGGATGGAGGTTCTCCTTAGCCCTCCTCTTCTTGCGAATATCTTTCTAGAAATATTTCTTGTTGCCTTTCACTGCGGTGGGCAGGCGCAGCTCTGCTTGGTCTTTGGCCCTCCTAATTTTCTCCATGCATAACCTCACAGGATTCTTGTGTTCCTCTTGAGTAGCCTGCCCCTCCTTCCAAAGGTTATACATTCTCTTTTTATTCCTAAGCTCCAGCCGCAGCTCCCTATTCAGCCACGCCGGCCTTCTTCCCCGCTGGCCCGCCTTCCGGCACACGGGGACAGCCTGCTTCCGTGCCTCTAAGATGACCTTCTTGAAGAGAGACCGGCCTTCCTGGACTCCTTTATCCCTCAGAACTGCCTCCCCAGGGATTCTGCCAGCCGGCCCTTTGGAAGTCCAGAGCAGCACTTCTGCTGACCACCCTTCTAACTTCTCCAAGGGCAGAAAACTCAGTCATTTCATGATTGCTATACCCTAGGGGTTTTCCAGTCGACATGCTGCCCACGCGTCCTTCTCCGTTTACAAACAACAGATCCAACGGGGCTCCTTCCCTGGTAGGCTCACTAACCGGCTGCGTCAGGGAGTTGTCTTCCGCGCGCTGCAGGAGCCTCCTGGACTGCTTCCTTTCTGCTGTCTTGTGTTTTCAGCAGACACCTATTAGGTTGAATTCCCCCATAAGCACAAGGGCTAGTGATCGGGAGACTTGTCCTAGCTACCCGCAAAATATTTCACCTGCCTCTTCATCCTGGTTGGGTGGTCTGTAACAGAGCCCCACCAGGATGTTCTGCCTTGTTGCTCCCGGCTCCAGGTCCTCGGGGCCTGGAGGTGGGAGTGGGTTCGGGCGGAGGTGCACCCTTGCTCTCTTGGCTAGTATGAAGGTGAAGGACAAAAGCTTCTCATGGCTTGTCCTCAAGCAGAGGACCTAAGTCATACTCCTGTCAAACTCGAGCACGTGGCACTTGCGCTCAAGTGGGTAGAGTTGCTCAGACTTCTCTGGCTGGGCGTATCCACAAGTATCTGCTAGAACGGGCATCGGAGTTTTAGCAAAGTCAAGTCATAGTATGGGAGAGGGAAGGGGTGTCTACGTGTGTGCGTATGGGTAGGGGAGAGGCAGCTGGACAGTCCTTCTGAGCACGCTGGCTTTGGAAAGTATTTAAAAACAATGAACTGTGCACATTCCAACGTATGTGATCCTCACGCAGCGGTCAAACTCTGAGGCTCGGTATTCAGTCAGGCATTGACCAAAATGGTGTTCTAGAAAGCCGTGACCAGTAGAGATGGCATGAACCTCTCAAGCACTAGGAAAACGTAGATTTGGATTGCTGTCTTTCAGCTGGCCTCTATCCAGCCAGGCAGCAAAAAGCTTTGTGAAGAAAGCCTAAAGTGCCAAAGAAACTTCCAGGATGGTGCCCTGGCATCCGTCAGGAACCAGAGAGCCCTGAAATCGTGTGGGAGTCCAGCACCCTGATCATGCGGGCATGATCACCTGTCTTAGCGACATGAGTACACCTCCCTGCAAAAGCATGAGAGGGACCATCTCACTACCTGGTTAGACCTCCAGGGTACGGTGATAGCTACTGGCCCTGAGGTAAGATCGATAGTTTGGAATCTGGAAATTCCTAGGGTTCAATGCTGTTTCTAGGAGAATTTGACTCCCTTTAAAAAACTGTTATCCAGTTACTGATGTTGCAGCCTTCAAAAGCCACCCAGAATGTAAGGCAGCAGCAAAGCAGGAAGGTGGGCATGGGAATGAAAAGTTTCCAAAAAGGGCCTCCTAGTCAAAGACCGGGACCAGAAGGTGTCACAGGAGTGCAGACGCAGTCAGCCATGTGTCAAGTAAGCTTGGACAAAAGCATTTTTTTTCTTTCCTTGTAATTTATTGTCCGGTTATGAAGGTGTGGAGGAATGGAGTGGGGAGCCGTCTGGGAGCTCCTGCGACGCTGGTTGCCGCCACGTCACGCACGGGAGCCTGGATGGCTGGGCAACTGCCAGACGAAGCCTGTGGCAGGTGGAGCCAGCGACATGGATGATGGTTATTGAGGTGGGTCCACCTCCATGGGCTCCTCGCTGTCCTGTGGTGGCTGAACAGCCAGTGGCCTCATGCCATAGTCTGGCGGGTCCACCTCCATGGGCTCCACGTCGTCCTTTGGTGGGATGTGACACCTGGGCCTCGGCAGATGGACACGCCGCGGCCCCATGCTGTTCCCCTGCCTGCCCACAGCTGCTCGCTGCATGACGTCGTTGGCGTGAGCGCGGGCAATGGCTCTCATGGCACGAGGGGGAATGTTCCTCTTCCTCCTCTGCGCCTTTGCCTTCCTCAGGCTCCCGGGAGGTCCCAGTCGCACGATGCGTCTCTCGCGTGTCCTCCTCCAGGGTGGGCAGCCATCCACCTTGCTGCTGGGGCTGCTGCCTGGCAGGCAGACACGCTTGGGCTCCACGCAGCCAGCCACTGGTGGTCCCACAGTCATGTGCCGCATGCCAGAGATCAAAGATGTAATGTCCTTTGTGGTTGTGGCATGCGAGGTGATGTTGCTCTTCCTCCCCCTCCTCCTCCTCCTCCGCTGCCTCGGCTTCCTCCTCCGGGGACGTGTCTTGCTCCTCCATGGTAGCGGGGAGCGGCTCGGTGGCTTCCCACGCCATGCTGGGCAGCCACCCGCCTGGCTGCTCCCGCTGCTGCCCGGCAGGCAGACGCGTTTGGGCTCCACACCGTTCGCTGGTGGGCCCACAGTCATGCGCCGCATGCCATCGATCAGAGAATCGAGATCGATGGCGCCTGTGGCACAAGATCCGACATTGCTCCCGGTGGGAGGTGCCGTGCTCCCCTGTGGTGCCGGGAATCGGCTCTGTGGCGTCCCACCCTGAGGTGGGCAGCCAGCCGCCTGGTTGCTCAGCGTCCTCTTCCTTCCAAGCATGCTTGGCGTCCGAGGGCCTCGCACTGTGGGCCAGCTGCCGGGGGCCCCGCTTTTATAGGGCCGGAACAATGGGCAGTGAGGTGGCTGGTGACAAGCATGAGGTCACCACGGTGGCCATTGTGACGTCAGAGGTGGCAGGTGTGGGCGCGGGGGCCTGTGTCCTGAAAGATGACTGAATGTGGGAGAAGGAGGAGGGTGGTTGGGTCTGAGGGCTCGTCTCCTGGGGCTCGCTCCCGCCTGTCATGGCTCTTGCCCAAGAGAAAGGCTGCCCCGTGGGCACAGGGACTGCCCGCCACCTCGCCTCACAAGCCCTGGGCTCCAGGGCCTTCTCATCCTGTGCCTGGGATGGTCTTGACGAGACGGCGGCAAGAACGTTCCAGGAGGGTTGGGGTTCCTCAGGGACCCCCCGTCAACCTTACGCCCTGCAAGTGGCACAGCCGCCTGCGCTCAACAGTGGCTGAGAGGGAGCAAAGCATCCAGAGATCCCCCCGGTGGGAACGGGGGGCCCAGCTGCCTGCACACGGTCTCCCAGCACTCCATAAAGGAATTCCTGATTGCCAGGTGTTGCATGGACTCTTCTTCCCTGGGGATCCCTTGGCCCTGCCCCCAGAGCGTGGCCACGTGCCGCCTCCTGTGCTCCGAGCCTGGGGGGAGGGGAGCAGAGGGCCTGGTGTCCTTTGGGCTGTTGCGCCAGCCCAACACGAGGAGCCTGTGGGAGGCCACCAAGAGAGGTCATGGAATCGTAGAATCATAGAATTGTTTTGGTTGGAAGAGCCCCTCAGGGTCATTGAGTGCAAGCATAACCCAACTCTGGCACTACACCGTGTCTCTAAGAACCTCATCTAGATGCCTTTTAAACACCTCCAGGGATGGCGAGTCCACCACCTCCCTGGGCAGCCTTTCCCAGTGCCTGAGAAGCCTTTCCCTGTAGAATTTGTTTTCTACTATCCCACCTAAACCTCCCCTGGCACAACTTGAGTCCATTTCCTCTTGTCCTATCACCTGCTGCTTGGGAGAAGAGACCAACACCCTCCATGCTACAACCTCCTTTCAGGGACTTGTAGACAGCAATGAGGTCTCCCCTCAGCCTCCTTTTCTCCAGGCTAAACAGCCCCAGTTCCCTCAGCCGCACCTCATCGGACCTGTGCTCCAGGCCCCTCACCAGCTTTCTTGCCATTCTCTGAACTCTCTCCAGCACCTCAATGTCCTTCTGGTAGTGAGGGGCCCAAAACGGAACACATAGTTTGAGGTGCGGCCTCACCAGTGCCAAGTACAGGGGTACAATGTGACTTTGGATACTGCCTGTCAAGGTGCTAAATACAGTGGGTCACCCACCATTCCACAGTTCCAGCAGAAATTTTTCTTTGTCAGTTAGCACAATTCCAGTAAAAAAGTTAACATGTAACTCCTTTGCTTCTGGCAGTATTTGAAGAAATCCTAATGCTACCAGGTTAGCAACAACAGCAGCACTAGTAGCCAAGAAGCCCAAATGGGCAGTAGCCAGTGTTTTCCGTGCTTTCTCTCGCACCTTGCCCCAGGCTCCCTTCTCACTATTACTGCAGACTTTGTAGACTTGATGGGACTCAAGTGACTCAATATTTTCCTCAGTTTTTCCTCTGGCAGAAGCACATACTGTACCAGCGATGAGGTTTGGTTTGGTCTCCTTGGCTTTCAAAACTCATCTCTCCATAGTCTCTGCCTGTGGCACTCTCAGTCACACAGGATTGCATTAGTAGAGAAAGCAGAGCTAACTATGGATCATTGAAAGGTAAGCTTGCTGTAATCCCTAAGAAAGCAGATGTCAATACCATCCATCTTAATGGCTTATGTGTTTTTCACAGCACAGCTGCCAAGCATCTAGCTTAGGGGGAGGAAGATGAATTTAATGGGGCAAAAAGATCTCATTGAACAGACAGACTGTGCTCCCCGAGATGTTATCAGATGAGAAGGCAGCATGGGACAAAAATGGCAGCCTTGGTGTGGCATAGGACCAGAGGAAACATTCATCGAGGCTCAAAAGAATAAAACATTTGTGTGAGGAGAGGTGAAAAATCCATTTTCCACAGAAGAGAAACAGACAAAAGTAAGGGAGGAGCAGGAAAGAAAACCTGGAGGAAAATTAAAAATTACTTCTGTATTTGGAAATCTGTTCTTCAGAAAGTAATGGCATTGTTGGAAAACATTACCTCACTGTTGCCACCATGACCTTTAAATTAGGAAAAGAATGGAAGGATAGTTGTTTTTTATTCCACAATTTTAACTTTTATTAAGTACAAACCAACTTATTACAATAACCAAAACCTCAGAAGCAACTGAACAAACAGAAGTTTTCAGGGTTCAGATGATGGATCATGCCAGAAATCTGTGGATGGACATAGAAAAGGAATGGGTAACTTTGTGAACACAATGATGTTTACAAGCTACCATTATTAAGAGGGATAACTGCATCCCTGCAGCATTATGTGTGATGAATTAAAATGAAGAAAGAAAGCAAGAAACAATATAGTCAACCCAAATTCATGGTGGTGAAACTTTTATGGCATAAATAAACTGTTGTTGATGCAATATTTATATACACATGTCCTGATTAAGCCACAGTAAACTTGGGCTTATGCTTCTTGAAGGGTTACTACATATGATTATTTTTATATATCTATACACAACAACACTGAATCTTTCTGGCCTATGAAGAGGACTTTCAAAATAACAAATCACACAGGTCTTAAACCCTCCCACTTGAGTCGATGATCCAAAGGATGAGTTTTTAGTTTGATCTCCCCACCAACTACACATGAACAGCAGAAACTGTTATGACGAGACCAGAACAATCCAGGTGGCACAGTTCATCCACAGGGTATATTAGGATCATTTATCAAGCAACCTTTAGCTGCTATGAGCACATGAGCGCTTTGAAGAAAAATGAGTGCTCTCCTCTGCCATTTCTGCATAGGGGAGAAGCACCACACAACAGGTATACACAGTGTTGATATTTAGATGAGGCTTTTAACACTTCTAGGATGTACTCCATGACACTGTCTCAATCTAGAGTAACTTATCCCCACCTGCATTGTGTCACAGCTGAGTTGTGCTTAGTGGTACTCTCATCCCACACACAGTTGCTGTAGTCCTAAAGGGGACGCTCTTGCTTCTCATCTATGCAGAACTTCTCTACAAGTTTTGGAGCCCTACATCTTTCCATACACCAAAAAGCCTCAGACACCATGGCCCTTCAGGAAGTGACACATCTCATAACTTGCACTGGCCAGCCAGCAACTACTACTTGTAGACAGAGAGAATGAGAAAAGGGTATTGTGTATGGTGATAACAACATCTCTGCCCTACTGAAATCAATGACACCTGCAGCAATACAAAATAACTACATCAACACCTCAGTACACTAAATTCAAGTTGGAGAAGATTTCTGCAGATAACAACAAGATTTGTAGCTGTGTAACAGGATCCTCCAGGAAGTCCTTTCCTCTAGTGAGTACAAGGATCTTCAAGCTCTCAGTAGTGTAAAGATTGTAAAGAGAAATATTGATCCTGGAGAGCACACCCATAAAATTCTGCAGAATCCAGTTTCTATGGTAGATCAAAGCAGTACTAAGTATTTTCATTTTTACTGTAATTCATTAATGGACAGATTTGGCTTTGAATGACTTTCCATTCTCTCCTAGGAGTGTCATAGAGACAGAAACCATGCAACAAGGACCCTTTTTGCATCACATATCTCACACACCGTGATATAGCCCTCTGTGAGGTCACACTTCATCCTGCTCTGTGATCTTATGCTTAGAATGGAGCTGGACAGTTGGCCTATCAGCAGCACCTAGTGCATGTGGCTGGCAGAGATGGACCAGAAAAAACAACATGCAAAACAAGGCATGGCATGATCTGCAAATCTGTGCCAAGGGAGAGAATTGTTTGGAAATGCTTTGGGAATCATGGGAAGTTTCATAGATGCAACAAGTACGGAACTGACAACAGAGGTCTGCACTATGAATCAGAAAAAAATGAAGTGATTATTCACATATGAGTTATACCAGGTAACTCAGTTGACTTTGCTCCACAATGGAAATCTTCATTGATCTTTGAAGGTCAGGGGTTCAGGAAAGTGATCATTTTTGTTTAGGTCTTTGTTAAGAGATCGAATTTTATATCCTAAATAAGTGTATTAAAGAAATGTGTGTAAGTGTATAAGGGAAATGTTATAAGAAGTTTGGAACTGGGATTATTCTTTCAGTTGGAGTGCTGATTTTGGTCCAAGTTGCAACGAAAATTAAAAGAATGTTCATAAAGTTTTCAAAAATACTTAGCTCAGTATTTCCCTTCGATTGAAGTAATCTCACCTCAGATTTTGACTTCTGAAGAAAATAAGATTTGCAAATAAAAGTAATCTCGAAGTAAGCAAAAAAAAAAAAAGAGTACCTTTTGATTAAATTTAACCCAATAT
Organism: Patagioenas fasciata; assembly: GCF_037038585.1. Lineage (NCBI taxonomy): Eukaryota > Metazoa > Chordata > Aves > Columbiformes > Columbidae > Patagioenas > Patagioenas fasciata. Next base: position 135,637,710 of record NC_092520.1, on the reverse strand, counting down.
ATCTGAATTTCCTAAACAGCGATCTAGTCCCAGAAAACAGTTCAGTTTGGATGTGATAGCATTTTCCAACAATACTGTTTTGCTGAAAACTTTATATCCCCATCTAATTATTAACTCCATGGTCTTTTTATCTTTGAGAAGTTTTCTTCTCCTTAATCCCACTTAACCCCAAATCTGAAGAATACATTTGAATTCATAATCTTGTTGATGCATATAAGATTTTCAGCTCATGCTTCCCAACAAGCAAGGTAAAACACACAGTGCTTAAATATTGTAATAAAGAGATTTGTACTGAATGACAGTTATTCTCTTTATGATTCTGGCACTGGAGAAAAGCACTGAGCTGATTATATTTCTTGTTTTAAATATTCATGTGACAATGTTGAAGAGAGAAATGAATATCAGAATGAAACAATGACAAGAAAAAAATGACTGCAAGAAATCTCTAGGCATTTATCACAGACCTAGATGATACAAACCAATCAAGTTCTAAAATCTGCTCTTTGATCAAGATGCCCAGTTAAAGCCTACATTATTAATATATGACTCTGTTTAAAAAGTCTATTAATCAAGCAGAGATGAGTGATTAAGTGGATAAAGCACTAGCCTTTGACCTGGCAGGCAACTTTCACAAATCTCCCGTGAATTCAATTCATTTAAAAAAAAGAGTAAAAGAAAAAGAATGCTTCGATATCTGTATAAATTATCTGGAAACAGTGATTCTCATTGTTTTTCTTTGTGTCATTAAATGATTTTCATTTGCATGCAAGACCATCTCCATTATATGATTGCTAGGGTGATAGCTTGCTACAGGATGGGATATGATCAATAAAGCGTATGTTGGTTGTGTTTTACCTAATAATAACAATAACAATAACAACAAAAAAATCTTCTTTGACTTCTCCGCCTTTTTCTTCCACGTTTTCTCTGGGCCTTTAGAAAAATTAATTAAAAAGGTCTCAACTCTGAAAACAGCTTTGTACATAGGAATTATTGTTTTAGTGTGTTTTGATGGAATCCTGGATGGGGAAAGAAAGAACAGCTTGAACATGTGCATGTTTTGAGGCCTGAGGATCCTGAAGAATTCAATGCAAAACTCTGTCATGTGCTGCTACCCTCCAGGAGCACTGGAAAACGAAAAATTTCAATGAAGTGAATATTAAAATTAGTAATGAACTGAATATATGGCTCTTTTTAACAGCTAAGATGTTAATGCTCTACTATTATTTTTAGTCTCTTCAGGTTTTTTAAGAAACATGCATCAGATTTTTCAGTGAAAATCAGTGTTTCCAGTACCTATTAGCGCTGACGGTAGAGATAGGAAGGAGTCTGAAAATTCTGGTGGTCAGAGGCAGAAGTACTCTTTGTCATTTAGCATTGCACAGGAGATCATGTTGAGTTTAAGCACCCAGGAGGATACAGTCTGCTATTTTCCTCCTTTTTGAGTAGGGGAAAGGTGTTGTATTTTAGAGCTTTGAACACTTGTTTCCATACTAAATTATGCAGTAACAGTAGCTCTATCTGCTCTCTCACTGAGCACTTAATTTGCTACAATGCAATATCTATTAAATAATATTATAAAATATTACTTAAACTTTTTGCATCCCATTGGAGGGTTCTCCCTGAATGCTGAAAGCATAAGATTTATATAGATATGCACAGAATCACAGAATCACAGAATGTTAGGGATTGGAAGGGACCTCAAAAGATCATCTAGTCCAATCCCCCCACCAGAGCAGGAACACCTAGATGAGGTTACACAGGAAGGTATCCAGGCGGGTTTTGAATGTCTCCAGAGAAAGAGACTCCACGACCTCCCTGGGCAGCCTGTTCCAGTATTATGTCACCCTCACTGTGAAGGAGTTTCTTCTCATAGTTAAGTGGAACCTCCTGTGTTCCAGTTTGCACCCACTGGCCCTTGTCTTATCATTGTTTGTCACCGAGAAGGGCCTGGCTCCATCCTCGTGACATCCCCTTTACATATTCACAAACATTAATGAGGTAACCCCTCAGTTTTCTCCAAGCTAAAGAGACCCAGCTCCCTCAGCCTTTTCTCATAAGGGAGATGCTCTACTCTCCTAATCATCTTTGTTGCCCTGTGCTGGACTCTCTCCAGCAGTTCCCTGTCCTTCTTGAACTGAGGGGCCCAGAAATAGAGAGAATATTCCAGATGTGGTCTCACCAGGGCAGAGTAGAGGGGGAGGAGAACCTCTCTTGACCTACTATCCACCCCCCTTCTAATACACCCCAGGATGCCATTGGCCTTCCTGGCCACAAGGGCACAGTGCTGGCTCATGGTCATCCTGCTGTCCACCAAGAGCCCCAGGTCCCTTTCCGCTACACTGCTCTCTAATAGGTCATTCCCCAGCTTATACTGGAACTGGGGTTGTTCCTCCTCAGATGCAAGACTCTACACTTTCCCTTGTTATATTTCATTAGATTTTTCCCTGCCCAACTCTCCAGCCTGTCCAGGTCTCGCTGGATGGCAGCACAGCCTTCTGGTGTGTCAGCCACTCCTCCCAGCTTGGTGTCATCAGCAAACTTGCTGATAGTACACTCTATTCCCTCATCCAAGTTGCTGATGAATATATTGAATAATACTGGTCCCAGTACTGACCCTGGAGGCACTCCACTAGATACAGGTCTCCAACTAGACTTCGCCCCATTGACCACGACTCTCTGGCTTCTTCCCTTCAGCCAGTTCGCAGTCCACCTCACTACCCGATCATCCAGAGCACACTTCCTCGGTTTAGCTGTGAGGATGCTGTGGGAGACAGTGTCCAATGTTTTACTGAAATTGAAATAGACCATATCCACTACTTTACCATCATCTATCCACCTGGTTAGGTCTTCATAAAAGGCTATGAGGCTGTTTAAGCATGACTTCCCCTTGGTGAAGCCATGTTGACTGCCCCTAATGACCCTCTTATCTTTGATATGCCTCGAGTTGGCACCGAGGATAAGTTGTTCCATCACTTACCCAGGGGTGGAGGTGAGGCTGACTGGTCTATAGTTACCTGGGTCCTCCTTCTTGCCCTTTTTGAAGATTGGAGTGACATTTGCTTTCCTCCAGTCCTCAGGCACCTCTCCTGTTTCCCATGACTTAGCAAAGATGATGGAGAGTGGTCTAGCAATGATGTCAGCCAGCTTCCTCAGTACCCATGGGTGCATCCCATCAGGATCCATGGATTTATGGATATCTAGATTGCTTAATTTCTCCCTAACTCAGTCCTCATCAACCAAGGTAGACTCCTCCATTGTCTCAACTTCCTCTGGGGCCTCAGAGGTACGGGGCTCCTCAGGACAGTCTCCAGCAATGTAGACAGAGACAAAGAAGACATTCAGTAACTCTGCCTTCTCTGTATCTTCTGTGACCAGGGCACCCAGCCCATTCATCAGTGGGCCTACATTGCCTCTGCTGTTAGTTTTATCTGCCATGTATTTGAAAAAGCTCTTTATGTTGTCTTTGACCCCTATCACAATGTTTAATTCTAAGGAGGCCTTAGCTTTCCTAGTCACCTCCCTACCTCCTCTGCCAACAGCCTTATATTCTTCCCAAGTGGCCAGCCTCTCCTTCCACGATCTGTAGGCTCTCCACCTCCATTTGAGTTTGCTCAGTATTTTGCTGTTTAACCAAGCAAGTCTCCTGGCTCCCTTTCTTTCCTTCCTACCTGTTGGGATGTTCTGACGTTGAGCTTGGAAGAAGCAGTCTCTGAATGCTATCTTAGGCCCCTTTACTTTAAAGTAGCATGGGATTTCCCCTAGCAATTGCTTGGAAAGGCCAAAGTTGGCCCTAGTGAAGTGCAGGGTTGTGATTCTGCTTGGTAATCTGTTCCTGCCACATAAGATCCTGAACTCCACCATCTCATGGACACTGCAGTCAAGGTAGCCCTCAACCTTTACTGCTTCAACCAGATCCTCCTTGTTAGTGAGAATGAGATCCAGCGGCATTCCTCTCCTAGTTGGCTCATCCACCATTTCCATCAAGAAGTTGTCGTCGATACACTGGAGGAACCTCCTGGACTGTGGATTGCTGGCTGAGCAGTCCTTCCAGCAAAAATCCCGGTAGTTAAAATCCCCCACGACAACCAGGGCCTGTTGTGAGGTCTCTCTGAGCTGCCTGTAGAAGGCCTCATCAACTTCCTCATTCTGATCTGTTGGTCTGTAATAGACACCCACAACATTATCACCCCTGCCAGCCTGCCCCTTAATTCTCACCCACAGACTCTCAACTCACTCCTCATCTGCCCCTGAACAGTACTCAATACATTGTAGTTGTTCCCTCATGTAAAGAACAACTCCACCAGCTCACCTTGCTGGCCTGTCTTTCCTGAGAAAGACACAGCCATCCATGATCACATTCCAGCCATGTGAATTGTCCCACCATGTTTCTGCAGTTGCCACTGGATCATAATCTCTTGACAGAACGCAGGTTTCTAACTCCTGCTTATTGCCCATGCTGCAGGCATTGGTGTACAGGCATTTCAGGGATCGAGGTGAGCACATCAATTACACCCTATGGGCATGGGACGCCTCCTGGTCTTCATCAATACTAGAGTGCTGCCCCACTGGCGCAAGTCCAGCTACAACCCCATCTCCCTTCGAATCTAATTTTAAGCTCTCCAAATGAGCCCCGCGGATGTCTTTCTGGCTGGCACATCAGGGAGTTACTCACACTCCTTGATGGTCCTCAGTTTCTTGGCCTCCTCTGTAAGTTCCACCACCATGCTCAGCAGATCTTCCATCTGCTCACACCTCACGCAGCTGGAATGCCTGCTTCCCTCCCCCAGCAGCAGCAGGCTCTGGCACTCCTTGCAGCCAGATACCTGAACAGCCACAGTTTGGGACAGGCTCTCTGTCTGGGTTGCCACAGTCTTTTTGTGACAAGCTCTCTGTCTGGTGGAGACCATGGTCAACTGCAGTCTGAGAGACTGCCAATAGGTGAGATGGTCTACTGAGCAAGGAGGGACAGAACCTCTGCACCCTGCTGTATGAGCTACCAGATCTGCTGCTGCAGCACAGTGTGGGTGGTATTCACCTGCTTCACACACTGGTCTCATCTCCCAGTGCCTGGTAGGCAGTGACACATCGCTGCCCTCCCTGAGGCTTTTTCAAGGCTGGGGCGGGGGTGTGATCACAGTTACCCTAGCGATGCCCACACCACGTCAGCCACTCTTGGGAGAGCTGCCAGGTTGTGCCACTCTCATGGGGTTCACCTGGCAAAGCAATGTCCTGAAACCCCCTTGTACCTCAAGATCTGCTGCTGCAGATTTGGCTGCATCAGCTCCAACCAGCTGACCTCTGGGACTGAGGGCTTAATGTAGAAATTCCTGATTAAGTCTCTGTATCTGTGCTATGCTGGTAGATTAGATCACGCAATCATCCTCCTGTTATACATGGGGGAAGTTATAAATAGAGTCTATAATAAATGCCCTTGGCAATTGTTGGGATTATCAACCACAGTTACAAAGCAATAGAATTTGCCAAATGTGTCTCACAACTCAGGTCAGTGTAGTATAGCATGGTGGTTAGCATGCACGCTTGTCTTCTAATGGAAGGATTTGTCTGGAAGACATTCAAAATACTGCTTAATTTATGAAGTAAATCTCTAAATATTAACAGGAACAACCAGCAACACAAGTAAGTTCTGCTGACAAAACTATGTCTTGCATAACATTTTGGTAAATATATTACAGTAACTGGTTTTCTAGATGACAATTGATTGGAAATTATAACCAATTTTGTTACTGACAAGGAGTAAAAAGAAATGATACCATTTACCTCAAGCTTTCTCCCTAAGTGAATGGATCCTGAAGGGAAAAAATATGAAATGTTTATTTGTTTTATTAAAATAAACAACAGTGGCTCTGAACACATACAGGAAGAGCTGTGTTATATGTTTGCAAAACAGAAATTTATGTTAGCGTACTGTGGAGGGTTGTTCTGTTTTGGATGATATGGGCAACTTACTGCCCTTTAAAAGACTGAAAAGAAATAAGGTAACTTGAAAGGGATTACAGTTTGGGTAATGACAGAACTAATTTTGCTCTTCACTCACTTCAGCACCAGAGCTCTTGTCTACTCACTTTAATGTCAGAATGTTATGTTTGCACAATCCATGTAATCTATTTTTTTTTCATCTATGAGTTCCAAAAAGGAAACCATATTGATTTCTGTTTCTAGCCTTTTGTGATCCTGATGTCTTCCAAGACTCATTTAAATATCCTGGAAACACCAGCATGGATGACTAGAAAATTTCCAGTGTTAATTTACAAATTCAAGTGTAATTGCTTTACTGACCCGTTAATTCACTTCACAGAAGTACACCGAAATGTCTTTTATCCCTAGGAATGACTTTAGGTGGATGATAAAACAAAAATATGCTTCCAACTCTCTTCTTTTTGAGCTAAAGAAAGTAAAAAAAAAGGAGTCCAGTTTACAGCAGAAAATGCGCTCAGACATTGAGAGTATTTAAAAATCATAGAATGTCCTGAGTTGGAAGTGACCCACAAGGATCATAGAATCCAACTCCTGTCCCTGCATATGATAACCCCACAGTTCATACCATGTGTCTGAGGGCCTTGTCGAGTCTCTTCTTGAACACTGTCAGGCTTGGGGCTGTGATTGCCTCCCTGAGGAGCCTGTTCCAGTGCTCCACCACCCTCTGGGGGAAGAACCTTTTCCTAATGTCCAACCTAAACCCTGCAGAACCCCACTAGTGACTGGTCCCAGCTCAACATAACCTCATTTACTAGAACCCTTTGAGCCTGGCCCATCAGTCAATTTTTCACCCACTGCATTGTGTGTTTATCCAGCTGTGTGCTGGACATCTTGTCCAGGAGTATACTGTGATAGAGAAAAAAAAGTAATATAGTCATTCCTATTCTTAACTGCAACACAGCCTGAGAAGAGATCTCATGCCTGGTTTGTTACATACTTAAACCACACAGTTAACAGAAGAAGGTTTGCAAGTTACCTCTGCAGACACTGCACAGACATTGTGCCTTTCTTAGTGAATACCCCATAGGATTGACTTGATTTGAATTAGGCGGCCACAGCGGGTGCCAGAATATCCAAGCTTTGATATGAAACACCTGCTGGAAGCTATCCCACTTGTGTTGCATCCTCAAGCAGCCTTTAGCTTTTTGTGGGTTCATTTTGATGCTGTAAGAGAAAAATGAGGCACTTGATATGAAATCGCCAATTTCCATAGAGATTCTCAGCTGGGATTCAGTACCGATTCCACCGGGTGTTACTGTGACAAACAATTCGCTGCTGATATCAGATACACAGTGACAGAATTAGTTACTTATTCTAATGAACGAGTGCTGCTTAATTCTATAGTGTCATGTATGATAATCTGCTATAAATAATATCTGGTACTAGGGTATGTTACTGTCAGATGGGCTCAAAGTGAATGCTGTACCTATCGTTTAGGTGGGGGATTTTAATGGTGCCAGAGAAAGCATGAAGATGAGTTATTAGCTCTTCCCAGAGATCTCAGCTAAGGTGCTGGGATGGGGGAGAGAATTTAGAGAGAAGGGTTACAGACTTTGCACACATTTGGGCTTATGGAGACTTTTTGGTTCAAATATATGGAAAAAGAAGTGGAGTTCCCATAACCCTCACCTAACAAGGTTGTCACAGAGAACTGGATTCACATGAAGGGGAAGTAGGGCATGCACACTGGCCATGAAGATTCCAGATTAGCTGAGGCAAAACCAATTTTCTTTGCATTCTTCATGTTAAAAGCTAGAACTGAACTGCTTATTCAATGGATAAAATTGTTGGGTTGTCATGGACTACATATCACAGAGAACTAAATGGAAAGAAGACGAAAAGTTGCAAGATGACCAGATGCAGATGGAGAAAATGAAACAAGCTCAAATTACTGACCTACTTTTGCTGAGACAATTGGCTGAAGTTCCATGTCCCTGAGTACTGTTTTGAGCAAGTGGTCACTGACCACAACAGATACATAGTGATGGGTCTTTAAAAAAAATGTTAAAATAGAAAAATCTGCTGGGAGGGTGATGGGAAGCAGTTATGTTTGGGAGAAAAGCACTAAAACTTCAGTCAGTCCTCAAAATGATCAATTATTTTCTATTTTTCACAACACGATGCCTATTGAATTGAGGGACTTTGCTAGTCCCTAACTAATAAAACTAGTCCCTCCTAACTTATGGGGAAAAGGTCTCAATAACTCACTGGAAACAGACTATGCACTTATGTTAGATAAAATCCTTTCTTATTGTCCGTCACAAAATATGGAAGCTGTATGTCCTTACAAACAGCAGAACTTCCTGAGTGGATGTTGTCTCTGTAAAAAGCCAAACTAAATTATTTATCCTCCATATTCCAGACATATCTGATCTTTGACCTTTACAGATTTGGCTTAACTTTGTCGTGTATCCAGGTGTATTTCTGCATTTCATTGCTTGGCAGTAACATCATCAGAATGATTAGGAATATTTGTAATACCCATGAAATGCATCTGTCATGGTCAGATCTACCAACAGAGCCAACAGGTAAAACAGTAGGGTCGATTGGGTTCATTCCCAGTAATAGAGATAACACTCAATTCAGTTAATGACTGGGTGTAAATCATGAACTGTACTCCCAACTTGATGTTATAGCTAGAGAAGAGGTCCTTCTCTCAGTGCGTTAGTCCCTAGCTAGGCTCAGACTGATTTTTCAACTAGTTTATCTACTAGAAGTTTGACACTTTTTGTTCTTCACCTATTAACTGAGATAAGTAATCATCAGTATTTAATAAAGAGACACCTTCTTGTGGTACAGAAGGAAATCTGGAGAAAAAAAACAACATTTAGTAACAAATACAGAAATGACCTTGGTGTTTTAGATGAAGGACGAATGAGGGTAAAAAATTTTTGAAGCATACTGCTCTGAGAACATACTGATTGGAATTCCTTCGTATTATGGCTACCTAGAAGGTCATTTGCTTATTCTCTTGATTTATGACAGACACTTCTTGTTAAATGTGAAAGTAGGTAAATATTTTGTAAAAGAGTGCACACAATATTCAGACTTCACAAATGCCAAGAGAGGCTAAAAGACAAAATCCTATATTCTTTAACCATCAAAACTTCTGAGCATATTCGTAAGCCTCTAGCTAATCTTGAAAGGTCAACAGACTTGTATTTTTTCAGCCTGAAGGGGTTAGTCTTGTCTGCTTCTTGCCCACTGCTAGCTGTTGAAAAATGCTGGAACTACAGACATGAACGTCAAATTAGGAATATTATTTCTGTTAAAGTTCCTTATATCTACAAAGTGAGCAATACTTCCTACAAACTGTAACTGGTTATAGGAAAGATTATTGTTCTCACTAACTTTCATGTCTGAATAATGAAAAATCAGTGAGGGCAATAATACTGTACGTATATGAAGCAAGCAAGAAAATGAAATTAAGTTTGTGAACTCCTTTCCACGCTTTGAGGATAAATTTTAAAAGTTTTCATTTTCAGTAGAAAAACTGATTATACTTTGAAAACACATAATATTTAATAAATTTACTAAGCTTTTGCATAAGTTTTATATAGGTAATTTCACTGCCAAGTGTAATACTGAGGTTACTTCAGCACACACAGAAACAATTCCCAACAATTTAGAAAAGGATAGGAATTACAATGCCAATCTGATTAAGAGCAGAGGGGTAACTAACAGAATTGCACAGGACTGCTTTGGAAAGGTTAAAATCCCTGTTCTGTAAGTATTAAGAAAATTAACAGAAGCAACAGGTATGATTTCAGGGATTTGTTCGATGTACTAAAAAGAAGCACTTTGAGCTTTTTTGCACCATTCAAGGCTGGGGTTTAACTCTGGTTCCAAAAATTCTAACCCCTGCCTAGTTCCAAACATTTTTTCTATTGGCATCTAGTCCAGATCTCCAGCATTCCTGCCATTCTGGAGGAAGTTCTCATGCTCTAGAATCTTCTTCGCTCTACAGAAAGCACCAGGCAGTATCTGCAATTGCTGTGAGGATATTCTTCTTACCAAATCAGGGCTAGTGGATTATCAAGATTATCAGGATTATCAAGAGCTGCATGAAATATCTCATGGCCTTTGAGTGTGCTTGTTTTGTTGGCTGCAGGAAATTGCCATTCCTTTCTTGTTTTATTCAGCCTTTAACCTAGGTATCCTCTCAGGTAGCCTGGTAGCCAGTTTCATGCAACTATTTTGTTATTCATTAATAAAATTTTTATTTTAAAAAAATCCTGTCAGGATGGTTACTTTTCAATTCCAGACAATTTTTGGTTTGATTTTTACATAAAAATCAGGCTTAATCTGCTTTTACATGTTTGATGTTTCTATACATTCTGCTGAGCATCTTTGCTTCTCTGTCATTCAGCAAACTTTGAATCGCATTTGTTATTTTAAATCTACTTTAACTCCTTGATATGTATGTGTACTGTTCTTAAATTCTGGTTCCACTTTGCTCAGTGTTATATGTTCAGGACTGAATATCCCTGTTGTCTATGCAGTATTTATGTACATCTGGTTGTTTCAGATACGTTGCAACAACGGATTATTCATGTTACAAAGAAAGCTTAATATAGATACTGCTATAAATATTATTGGATATTGTTTATAGTTACATGCCTGTTTTCTATCTAGTTTGTTGAAAAGAATGAATAAAAATCATATTTAACACTTCCTTGTGACATAAGCCTGAACACTATATGGTAAAAAATATCTTGTTTGCAGCAGAATGTTTGTCCTCACTACAAGTGCTGGTCTGATAAGGCAGGCTTAAATAATCACTTCCCCTTGCTTGGTTATAATTAAAGTGACAGTAAGTAAACACCAACTAGAAATTGATCAGAATCAGTAGCCTTACGGCAAATTGGCAGAGAAAAATCTAGTGTGTCAGTTAAGATCAACCCAAAGAGCCAGTTTTCAGGCTGTTGCAGGGCCTGTGCTAGGAAGGAGAGAAATTAGATCCTGTAACACTTCACAAAAACGGTAAAAAGAGCTTGACTCAGCACGTGAATTAGATGAACTGAAAAGAGAGAAAAAGCAACCCTAACACTCCACCTGCCTGTTGTTACCCTACTAGCCTTTCAAAGGAAGAACAAGTAACAAAATGTTTTGATATCTGCTGTCTGATTTGAAGCTGTTACAGCCACTGGAGCAAGGTTGTAGGATTTGGTTTTTTTTCAGTATACAGTTAAGCTAAACAGAATAGATGTGTACCAGAATATACCTAGTCATTTTGCTGCCTAGTCATTTAACAAAAAAATATTTTCCCTGTATCTATCTTCACAGTTATGCCTCAACTCCGCACTTATATATTCCATTTCTCTAGTGTGTGTTCTACGATCACCAAGTAATCAACAAAAATAACCTAGAACTGTGCTGCGCATGTCTCACATTTCTACCTGCTCGGCTGAAATAAGCCTGGTCTCAGAAAACCTTAGGTGATTTGGTCAGGGAGAGCCAAAGCTCTGCCATTGGCATCTCTTTCTTTGCTCTTGTCCCAGGACACTCCTCCCCCTGTAGCTCTATTTAAACATTTCTTCCTGTCTCTGTCTGCCCAGACATGAGGCAGGCTATCTATTTTTGAGGTAGAATACCATGTTTGTTTTAAAGATAAATGAAGTTACATTTAAAGTCTAATGATTGGATTTTACTCCTTATGGAGGCACTTCTCTTTTTTTTTAAAAAAAAAAAAAAAAGTTGGATTTAAATTTTATTTTTAATGCTTTTAACGCTAAAGAAATTACACTTCCCAGTAACTACTTTGTAATTTGTGATCATGCATGATTCTGATAGTGAAGGAATTTCATTACAGGTACGGTGAGAAGAGAAGAATGCATGTACATTTGCATGTCCATGTGCAGGAAAATAAATAGTAAACCACATTGATAACAGAGGCCATTATAATTTGAATAAGATTATATTCTCTCTAGGAGAGATAAAGGGTAATGAAAGACAATTCAAAGCTAGTTTGTTATTACTTCATCAAATACCTCAACCTCAAGCTGATAAAATTCCCTTGTATAGCTCCCATGAGACATTAACTGCAATGATGCTGCCAACCATTTGTAGTGATCTCTAAAAACATTAATATCACTATTTTAATGAGTTTGTGATGTAGTATAACAGAGGGTAAAGCTAGAGGTGAAACTGCTACATGAGCTTTCATAAAATGACTACAAGTTTGTTACTGGGCATGACAAAATGAATTATTTTCACAACAGACAGGTGCTCCAAAGAGACTTTAATAGACTTCTGCAGAATGCAAGTTGGAAAGTGTTCTGCAAAGTACCTTTCACTCTGCTCACCACTCTCAGTGAAAGCCAGAACTTTTGCTTTCCTTTCTTTTCAACAAAGTAAGGAGTGTCAGATGCCAAACTGTTAAGGAGTTTGACTCAAGTCTATTTGTTCCTGGTTTTCGCTGGCATTGTCATATTTCCTTGTCTTTAATTGTTTTAATAATTTTTCATTCATGGCCCAAAGTCCCTGAAGGTTTGGGCAAATGTCACCATGATTGCCATAACACTGTGCATGGTGCAAAATTAAGTATATGAGTTGGTCTCTACCACATAGTAACTTCAGTGACTTTCTACTGGAAGAAGATGGAGAATTATCACAAAGAGCTCATGTCATTCAGAGAGCACAAATCAGAAGTGTGCTATCGTTTTGCATCAAGGGCTTCAGGGGGAAATGTGTTTAGATCCATTATATTACAATTCCACACATTTTTATTGTGTTAATCCCTCCCCTAGAACCAGGAACATCCAGTTTCAATTAGAATTAGAAAGTTGCTGGCACTGTTGACTTGCAAAATAACTTGTAAATCTGAAAAGTAATTAATTCACATTTTCTGAATCCAGGAAGTGATGGGGAAAATAAGGCAAGTAGGGCAGCTGTTTGTCTTATTTTAGATCAAAATGTTTGTATACTTAAAAAAAAAATCATGCTTGGCTACAGACTTATGTTAAAATCTTTTCATTGGAAGCCTGTTAAATGAAACTTCCTCATGGGGAGTTTTTCATTAACACTTGGAAAGAAGAGGCACAGAAGCAAGAAGTACTGTTGTCACAGTGTGTCACTTGACAGGCTGTGAAGAAATTTAACATTCTTTGGTAGATGTTCAGTCCCTTCCAGGAATATTCTGGAAAACCAAAGTAATTTTTTAAAGGGCTAAAATAGGCTGGTCTGAGGGATGGCCTGAGGCATGCACATCTTCCCCATTGTGTTTGGGTTTGTTTTTTTTTTTTCTTAAAAAAATTATTTTGTAAGTTTAGTCCATCAGTTACACATTTCTACAGCACAAGGACTATGCTGCTCCAACATAAATAATGAGTTAGTAAAATAATCTCTCCTCCACAAAGACTGATAACTTGACTGCTGATCAGGATTTAGCAACTGGTCATGAAATTCAGAAAAACATGGATCTCTAAGTTAAAATCAGGATATTGTGATGTGAAATTTTATGTAGGAGACCAAGTTTACTTAATTTAGTAATAATTGTAATACCCATGAAGGAACAAAGAAGTAAAGAAGAGAAATTATTCATGCCTTTGCTAATTTAAAAAAGAAATTAAGAAATCATTTACAAAGTTTACTGTAGTATTTGAAGACAAACTTTGAAAGACCTTGTATTGTCTGGTTTGCTAGCTAGTGTCTTTAATTCAGTGTCTGAAATAAAGTGCACATAGTGCACACAAATGCTAGAAAACACTATTTTCATCTGTACCCAGGTAAAGGAATTCTTTCTCTCTTCTTCTGTCCATCTGTGATACCTAAGACTTGATCAGTACAATAATTCAGACTGTGCTTAAATTGCCTTCCACACAAAAATTCTTGCTGGAATCAAGAGGCTTTTGAGAGAATAAGTTCAAGGAGAATATAAATTCATATGCATGTTAACATGATTATTCATTGTTGCTGTTAACACAATAGGTTATTTTCCCCACAAGAAGAGACAATACAATTGTTAAGACGATTTTGTGGGTTTGATTTTCAGTATCCATTTTACAGACTTCCTTTTGGAATAACAAGTAATGCTGTCTTCCCCCCACCCCTTTAATTGGGATTTTTATTTTCTTAAAAGGCAGAAAAGGGTTCTTATTTTTAAGATATACAGTCTCTTTCTCACATCTAAAATTAACACAGTCACAAAAAAAAATGTTGTAATGAAATGGGATTTTTCACTTCCAATCTGTTCTTTTGTTGTCCTTTTGCAATTACCAAGTGACTGAGAATGTTTCAAACTATACAGTAAACACTATATGATTTTACATTCAAAGCTACCCCTTGTTCAGAGCTTACAAAATAATGAAGATAAGAGCGAAGTTGCAGGGAATAGCTTTCAGTAATAAACACATTTTTTAAGAGCTGAGGTTTCTTAAAGACAACATACTTTCTTTTCCTTCTCCTTTTTCTTTTCTTGTCCCACCTCTTTTCAGTTAAAAGCAATTTTAACGTGCAACAATAAACCCTGAGACAGTAGAATACATGTCCATCTCTTCAAGGACTGATATTTCAATCCCTGTCTTACACACGGGCAGACTTCAGAGTTTATTTGTCAAGATTGTTTCTGTCAGCAACTGAATCATGCCCTTCTGACAGAGACATGTTGCGTTAGGACTCTGGTAGCACTGACTGTTCTCTTGCAGCAGAGAGGTGACACTTGCTCAGTTTTCGCTTTGCTTCCAGGCTGTTCAGATGAGGATTGACCACTAAGTGGTGGTGCTCTTCAGTGCAATATGTTTAAGGATACAGACTTGACCCACTTCAAGAACCTCTCTACTGCGTGAACAAAAAGGAGAAACAAAAGGAAGAGCCTAATGGGACAAAACCCAAAATGCTGTGAAACCAAGCCTAATTTTACCCTGCATGACTACCTCAAGGTGCATTATATAGACAAGAAGCATATATTCTATAGGCCCCAGAGCAAGGCAGGACAATGGAGGAGTTTGCCTCGGTTGATGAGGACTGGGTTAGGGAACAGTTAGGCAATCTGGACATCCATAAATCCATGGGTCCGGATGGAATGCACCTGCAGGTCCTGAGGCAGCTGGCTGAGGTCATTGCTGGACCACTCTCCATCATGTTTGCCAAGTCTTGGGAAATGGGAGAGGTGCCTGAGGACTGGAGGAAAGCAAATGTCACTCCGGTCTTCAAAAAGCGCAAAAAGGAGGACCTAGGTGACTATAGACCAATCAGCCTTACCTCCATCCCTGGGAAACTGATGGAACGATTCATCCTTGGTGCCATCTCAAGGCATATCAAGGATAAGTGGGTCATTAGGGGCAGTCAACATGGCTTCACCAAAGGGAAGTTGTGCTTGGCCAACTGCATTGACTTTTATGTGGACATAACAAGATGAATGGATGATGGAAGAGTGGTTGATGTAGTCTACCTTGACTTGGGTAAGGCATTTGACACAGTCTCCCACAGCATCCTCACAACTAAATTGAGGGAGTGCGGTCTGGACGATCGGATAGTGAGGTGGACTGCAAACTGGCTGAAGGGAAGAAGCCAGAGAGTCGTGGTCAATGGGGCGAAGTCTAGTTGGAGACCTGTATCTAGTGGAGTGCCTCCAGGGTCAGTACTGGGACCAGTATTATTCAATATATTCATCAGTGACTTGGATGAGGGAATAGAGTGTACTATCAGCAAGTTTGCTGATGACACCAAGCTGGGAGGAGTGGCTGACACGCCAGAAGGCTGTGCTGCCATCCAGTGAGACCTGGACAGGCTGGAGAGTTGGGCAGGGAAAAATCTAATGAAATATAACAAGGGAAAGTGTAGAGTCTTGCATCTGGGTAGGAACAACCCCAGTTCCAGTATAAACTGGGGAATGACCTATTAGAGAGCAGTGTAGGGGAAAGGGACCTGGGGCTCTTGGTGGACAGCAGGATGACCATGAGCCAGCACTGTGACCTTGTGGCCAGGAAGGCCAACGGCATCCTGGGGTGTATTAGAAGGGGGGTGGATAGTAGGTCAAGAGAGGTTCTCCTCCCCCTCTACTCTGCCCTGGTGAGACCACATCTGGAATATTCTCTCTATTTCTGCGCCCCTCAGTTCAAGAAGAACAGGGAACTGCTGGAGAGAGTCCAGCAAAGGGCAACAAAGATGATTAGGAGAGTGGACCATCTCTTTTATGAGGAAAGGCTGAGGGAGCTGGGGTGACCTCATTAATGTTTACAGATATATAAAGGGTGAGTGTCATGAGGACGGAGCCAGGCTCTTCTCGGTGACGATCAATGATAGGACAAGGGGTAATGGGTACAAACTGGAACACAAAAGGCTCCACTTAACTATGAGAAGAAACTTCTTCTCAGTGAGGGTGACAGAACACCGGAACAGGCTGCCCAGGGAGGTAGTGAAGTCTCTTACTCTGGAGGCATTCAAGACCTGCCTGAATGCCTTCCTGTGTAACCTCATCTAGGTGTTCCTGCTCCGGCAGGGGGATTGGACTAGATGATCTTTTGAGGTCCCTTCCAATCCCTAACATTCTGTGATTCTGTGATTCTGTGAAAATTCACACTACACAGACTTGAAATTTATATTATGACAATTAACATTATTTTTAGTAGGTCATAACAAGAAGACGTACCCCTAAAGACCTCTGTCCTTGTTGAGATAATCAGCAAAATATTTCTATTTATCTCAGTGAGAGCGGCAATGGACACATAGTTAATATCAAAGGCCAGGAGGGAGAAATTAACACAAATATTTGCAATAGAATTTTCTTTGTGAATATTAGACTAGAAACCAGAGATTAAACAATTGTAATTTCAGCTATAGATAGACATCAAGAAATTTATCAG
Organism: Patagioenas fasciata; assembly: GCF_037038585.1. Lineage (NCBI taxonomy): Eukaryota > Metazoa > Chordata > Aves > Columbiformes > Columbidae > Patagioenas > Patagioenas fasciata. The sequence goes on along the minus strand of NC_092520.1, from coordinate 135,620,905 downwards.
TATGACAAATCACACTTTCTAATGGTTTATGACTTTCTAGAAATATTTTTAATGCATTTTCTTCAGACTATGCAGAAATATTCTCCTTTGGCATTGGAGACAACTTGCAGGCTAGATCACCTTCCCATGACAAAATATTCATCAGGCAGGGTGAAACATGCAAGCCATGCTTAATCCGTTGAGAAATTGTCTCAATATTCCTCTTCAGAATGCTGTGTTGTGATGCAGATGGAGTGAGTAATGAAACTTTTTCATTTCCCAACAGAAGACCATGTCCTAGCATCTTTGGCTGGACAGAACAAAAAGTACTTGGGTGTCTCAGTGACAGGATCAAAGAGCAAGACTGAAATCAGCCTCAAATCTACTGTAACTGTAAAGCCTCTGAATGTCCTGGGACAGCTCTTAGGAGTCCGTCATCCCTCAGCCAAGGACCATTCCCTCTACTCCCTTGTCTTTGCTTTGGCCTCCTTCCCAGAGGTACAGCTCTGGAGAGAGGAGCAGAGGAGCCTGTAGCTGGCTAATTAGGTCACTTTGTGGGATAAGGGCAGCAGTAGGCCTGGCCCTCTCTATAATGAAGCTTTTCCTGTGCAAGTTATCTAAGGACAAGTCCTTTGTGTAAATGATGGGCACCTATACCAGCTATTCTTTAGAAGAAAAACATTGAACGTGCTATCCACATGCAAAGAAGTTTTTTTGACAGTTAAGTGCAGAAGTGGTTTATGACACAGCTGCTAACCCTTAGTTTTAGGGAGGCATCCGAGTTCCAGGAAAACAAGCTTGGTTTTCAGTGTTTCACCAGCCTTTCCCCCAGTGCAGCCAGGCTGCTGTGACAACTCAGGTGCTACCAAAACACTTTCTCTGTGAGATTAAGGATCTAGCTGAGATCTGTGCATCCCACTCCCAAAGGTGGGGCCCTGCAGGTAGATGATGTTACAGTATTGATTTTGACTGATGCTGTATCACAAGTCTGTCACAGCTGGTTTCAGTAGGGCTATTAATGGAAACTTCAGAAAATGCTTATGAATCTTATCCCCAGCTGGTGATGGGGCTTTCACAATCAGCGATGGATCTGCAAAATCAGCACAGATCCACATTTTCATTAAACAGTTCAGATGTTTTTCATGCTCAGCTTTTTTTTTCACATTGATCTGCAAATCTTGGTTGCAGACCCAACTCTCCAGATTTGATGGATATTCAGCTTTAGCACCTCACTCTCACCCTTGGAGTCTTCAAAGAGATAATATATCTCTTCCACAATGTGTTGGGGAAAAAAAAAAAAAAGAAAAAGAAAAAGAAAAAGAAAAAGAAAAAGGAAAAGAAAAAGGGTAAAAGGTGTGTTTTAATGCCCCAAATAAGTGGTATTGCTTTATTCTTTTGAAGAGTTTGTTCCCTGAGGAATACGTTGGGTGAGGATTTTACACTGATATCCCAGACCTTCTTAAAATCACAGCACATATAATCAGTTTTTGAAATGCCCTTTATACCTGTCAAACTAAATAAGATTACAGATTTATCTGCTCACAAAAGTGTGATGTCATATAGTCCCATTTGCTACAGTTCAAGTCATTATCTATCTTGTCTGACAGTGCAGTGTGCATGATCTGCAAGATCAATGTTGGGTTTGTTAAAGGGGAAAAACCAAATATGATGGCTGCTGAATTCTCGAATGGAAAAGCAGAAGTCAAGATGCCGTAAAACATGGTTGTGCCTGTATAAGCTAACTAGACGCAGGTAATTTCCTATCAGTGAGAGGCAACAAGTTTAAGGCAAATACCCAGAAACATGGAGGGGAGGGGAGGGGAGGGGAGGGGAGGGGAGGGGAGGGGAGGGGAGGGGAGGGGAGGGGAGGGGAGGGGAGGAGAGGAGAGGAGAGGAGAGGAGAGGAGAGGAGAGGAGAGGAGAGGAGAGGAGAGGAGAGGAGAGGAGAGGAGAGGAGAGGAGAGGAGAGGAGAGGAGAGGAGAGGAGAGGAGAGGAGAGGAGAGGAGAGGAGAGGAGAGGAGAGGAGAGGAGAGGAGAGGAGAGGAGAGGAGAGGAGAGGAGAGGAGAGGAGAGGAGAGGAGAGGAGAGGAGAGGAGAGGAGAGGAGAGGAGAGGAGAGGAGAGGAGAGGAGAGAGCAGTGGAGGAGCTTAGCTACATGTGCTTCATTTGCAGACTGAGAAGCAAGACCAAAGCAGAGAGCATAAGAGAAACTAGCATGCCATTTTTGCACAGATAGCTGGAGTTGCTCTTAACTCATCTCTTCAAGCATCCCTGGGGGCACTGTGCCTAGAGTACAAGTGTTTCCCTCCATGTCATTCCCACGCTAGATACACCTAGCTGCAGGAGACAACAGATTGGCATATAGCACCCCTGCCAGCCATAAGCTGCAGGGCTGTAATTTGACCTATGGAAGACAACTGGAAAAAATTAAATGTTTTCAATTTTTACCAGTTATGTCCTATCTTATTTCCATAGCAAAATCCCTCTTTTTTGTTGTTGTTTCTTATCCCAGGCATAGCAATGATGTTTTACTAGCTGACCTGGTCTCAAGCAAGTAGCATTGCAAAATGTCACTGTGTGTTTCTGTAAGCCTTCTTTGGCTAATGTGATGTCTGTAAGATTTCAGTGGAAGTCTCCATCTTGGGAGGGGAAATAAGGCCAGGTCAAGAATATGAGACACAAAATTCCTGGTCCTTAATGGGAAGGAGCACCCATAGAAATGTCCTTCTGGCTTTCTTTGGTGGCCTTCAAGATTTGCTGGTCAAATCATTTCAAGAGAGGATGATTTTAAGAATTTTGTTAATTGTTTGCAGTAACATCTTACCACTTATTATAATTACATCATAATTATATTTAATGGTACAAGTCAAAAGAATATTGCTAGTTAGATGACAAAATGTAAGGGTAGGAAGAAGTCTGAAATGAGAATAAAAATATTGAGGTAAATAATAATCTGTGGTAAAAGTAATAACAGTCGAAAAATCTATGAGGATATGAGGGTATGTTAACAGTCAAAATTATTTTGTAGAAATAAGTTATAAGCTCACAACAGGCACAGATTCGCAGGGAGAAAAAAGTGATTCCTAGGTTTTTCCACTGTTGAAACAGACCTGTTGTCCTTGGATAAACTAGTAAACTTAAAGCCCATTCTATGTCTCTCTCCTGTGTTTTTTGCATATTTATGTTTAACACAAGCATCATTAAGAATTGGGATATTATGGTAATTTATCAGCATAGATTTATATAAGGTGAGAAAAGACATGAAGGTTGGCTCAAAAACCTGGAGGGTAATACTGGGGAAGTCCTGTTTTTTAATGTAGAGACCACTGTGCCTGCTTTGGGGTAGAATTCTGCCTGTGTTGTTGATTAGCAGAGCTGTAAATGATGATGCTCTACTTTGAACTGGGATGTCCTTCATCTGTTTTCTTAGAGACCGGAGTATTCCTAAACCAGCTAGGCTCATCTGTTTCTACAAGTAACACTGTATGAGTGCTCAGATATACTTGACTGGGCAGAAGGCAATCTCTTAATTCCTGGTATTCAGTATGGACTTGGCTATTTTACAGTGCATTAACCATACAAAATGTTTTATTTATTTTGCTCTAAAAAAAAAATGTATGGCCTGCTAACCTTATTTCACTACACTTAAAACTGGCTGTACCCCTCCATGTGACTTTCTGACAGTATTAATCTCACAGGCTGTATGTACTACAATATACATATTTCTGCCTGTTAAACACTGGAATGAAATTCCAGTTTTCTTCCTATACACCTATGAAGGTTTCCACTTCAAATCACCCATGAGCTATAAGCTTATATTTAAATGAAATTCTATACTGGGTCACGCTGCTTACAAAATTGTCCATCTTTTTTTCTGCTAAATAATTTAAATGTATATATATTTACTGATATATTTACTGTATCTTATATAATACAATATTATATATATTATATATGTATTCAGTGTTAAATTACCATTGGCACTTAATTTAATAAAAGCCAAAGCTGATACATATCTCCTTGCTCGTTTCATCTTTGGAGGCAGAATTGGAACAGGGAAGGAATGCTTTCATTGTTAAGTTTCAGCGTTTTGCTTTGTGTTTGAATATTTAGTAGTTAGCTTCAGAGAATTATGACCTCAGTATTCCAGTCCTATAAATGGGACAATAAGAGGGATCTTGAAAATGTAGAGTGAGAAAACTGTATCCAAAAACCTCATTTCTGACTGAAATAACAATGTTTCTGAGTAAATATGTCCTTCATATTGAAACCTCTAGCATTTATCTGCCATAATCATTATGATGGCAGAAATTTTGAACATACAAAATCTTTTTCCTTGACTCAGTTGTTGTTATTAGCTTACGGGTAAGTTTTCATGCAAAGGGAGGAAAAAAAAGAATCTAAGTTATTTCATCATCTAATGATACACACTTACGCTTTGTGATATTTTCAGTCCTGCTTAATTAGGTAAAAGGACGCAACACTGAGTTTTGATGGGATTACAGGCCCTGTGATCAAGGTCCACTGAAAACTATGGGGTTTAAGCATATCTAAGAACCAAAGCCATAGATGCCCAATTGATTTTGTAACTATATTGCTGCTGAGATTAAGACTTTGCTTCTCCCTAAATCTGCTACATACTACCTTCCACTGATTACCCCACCAATAGAGTCAGAAACACAAATCTCATAAGCGGCTCTCCTTCAACACAAAGTGGTTTGGCATAGTACAACTCCTATTTCTCAGATGTTCTCACATGTTCTTCCACATGCTACCTACATGACTGTGTCTGAAATGATGTAACCAACTCGGCTACTGACCAGCAACAAATAGTACCAGAGACAAGGAGTATGCTGTTTCTACAGCCATTTGTCTCTTCTAAGGTTAACACACTTTGCTATTTCTAATTTTGAAAGAAAAAATAATTCAACCTGCAAGTTAAAAGCATTTTAAAAAAGCATGCTAACTATTAAAAAAAAGGAAAATGAAGCTTCTCTTAACTGGAGTAACTCTAAAATGTACTCATGAAGGGGGTGGTGGTGTGTTCATTAACAATTTTGTCAGGTGCACATATTTTAGAATAGGTGTTCTACTGATGTAAACACTTAAGTCAATGAAGTTTCATGTTCATGAAATAAAGCTATAATTAATGAAAGTTCAAATTCAAATGTGCAATTGCGAGAGATTACTAAAAAAAAGGTCTGGCAAAATGCAAGCCAACCCTAACTCTATGATCAACAGGATTGCGTTAAGTCACTCAGTCATGCTAATTCATCCAGTTTTATTACTAGCTCTTCATTAACACTCACACTCTGTGTAATTATGCAAATATCTCTGAAGAAAAAAATATTCATTTCAAATCTGTTTTTTAGTTCTGTAAGAAGTGTAAAAACATATTTTTTTTTCAGGCACTGAAATGTTGCACCTATGAATATACCACCACTAACAGCATTTCATTACTTGAAATAGTTTCCTAGCATCACTGTGGCCCACATTTTTTGTATGCCTGGATCTAATCTTGACCTAATACTGATGTCCAGTCTGCCCTGAAGAGAGCACTGGACTTGGTGAAAGTCCTTGTATCCTTAATTATTCTAAGACATCTCATTGCTTAAGAGATACTCCACTACATAAGAATCTCCTGTTTTGGGAACAGTATCAGCTTTCTGGTTGTAAATGTCCGGCCTTTTGTCACACACCAGGTATGTTTGGAATACCAAGCCAAATAATGAGTGTTGCCTTCTTTTGGATAAAAAGGTACATGCTGCATGCATATGCACTCCAGGGTAGGACTGCAGGCCTTGCCCTACCAAATGGCGTGTCGTACCAGACTTGTCTTCCTTCATACAAATGAATATGATGCTACCTAAGGTACGAGAAAAGAAAACACTGGAGAGTTCTGAGCATGGTTGACCAGGGATGAAGAGGTGCTACAGGATTTAAAAGAGAATATTTTTTCTCGATATACTTGATTTTGGGAATAGTCAAGTCAGAGTACATTTCAGTACTGACTCCAAGAACCTTGAGTCTGCAGAGCTTTGCTGCCTCTGCTCAGTTATGCTCAGGTCAGCAATCAATAAATAACCCAAAAGATGTGAACAAGAGAGAGAACATGAAGCATTCGTGAGCCCAGGCTGGATCAGTGTCTTCTCAAAGATCAGTGTCTGACTCATTGCTGACTGGAGCAAGCAAAAGGAGACATGAAGATCATTTACTGCCAACTGGTTTTCCTCAATGCAATCACAGTCATGTACCCTGCAAGAACCTCCAGCCTTCTGCAACCCTCTTAGATCCCATGTCGGATCACAAATCACAAAGGGAAGTGAACAAATTGTGTACGTGTGATTCTTTTTCAACACAAAATCATCCTTGGCATCCGAAGATGTTTCTGGAGTTGATTGTGCTAAAGCATCGATCCTAAAAACGCAACTTCTCTTCATTTTTGCCCTCAGGACTGGCTGTGTCTATTACTCAGCACATTCAACACTGAACCTCAGGAACAGCAGAGTAATTATGATCAGTACCAAGATCAAAAATCAATATCTCTTTCCTATAAAAAAATGCAAGAGAACTTAACTGTTATAATTAACTGTTCTACTCACTGAACAGCTATAGGATCAGGTTCAAGGTTTTTAAGTAAAGCTTGAGTGTATGGGATTTACAATAGGGAAGGTAAGGACTGAAGTTTTAGCCACAATGAATGGAGGAACAAATCTTCCTGCCATGTTGTGGGAGTGTCAAGTGGGGTGGAACTTCTTTTAAGACAGAACGTCTAAATCATAGATGCAACAACATCAAGCAAGCCAGATAACTGAATCTAAGATGAGGCACTACTTGGAGAACTGCTCCTCAGCCCCCACATGAATCTGAAGAATCTCTTCCCAACTCTGCATCCAGTTCTGTATATATTCACCCAAATGTCACCAAATATTGTTATGTGACAGGTATCTGAAGTTATTTCCCTCTTGAATTTGTCTGATATCAGTATTTAGCAAATACATTTTCCGATTTATGTCACTAAGGAAAAGTACTGGTTCTATGTAGGTCATGTTATTTCAGATTCTTAAGACACCATCATGCCTAGAATACTCAACTCTTCCCCTCATCCTCCCTCAGGAGGACCAGTGCATAGGAGTAAATTCAAGAATAAGTGAACATATTATTATAATAAAAACAAGATTAATATGAAATACTATGTCTCTGGGCACGTGCACACATATACTTCATTGCTCCATGATCTCACTCCTCACAAAAAACAAACTGTTTAATTCTGATTTTTAAAGAGCAAAATCATTTGCTATATTGAAACAGCCCATTCATCACTTAAAGCATTTGATTCTGTCACCTCAAGTACTTGTTAAATCACTTCCAGCTGCTACAATCAAGGGCTAGGTACTTCCAAGGTCTGACACTTTCTGAGCTCTATTACACATTTAAGTATGATTCTTCAATCCAATTCTAGCCTTCATAATAATCAAGTGCCCACTCCACTTAACTTCAAGGCAACCGAGGAACCTGGAATTCTCTGTATATGCCTGTATCTGATTTTCAATCAGATCTCTTCAACTCAAGACTGAAAGCTCCTGAATTATCAGCTCGGTATTAAAATGGCATCATTTGCAACTGCAGCAGTATCATCGGTAGCACCTCCATTGTTAAGCTCCTCTTTTTCCCAGATCCAAAGCAGTATGTTTAGGCTGAGGCAGAAATTAAATATACAAGGCAGAATTTAACTGCGAGCATGTACAGTGCTTACTACATAAGCAAGGTCTCTCTGCTCGCACGATTTGATCATGGGGGCCTTAACTAACCTTCTGCATGTTGCTAAATTATACTTTGTGTGCCTACAAATATTTGGGTGTCACACACATTGTAAACACGAAAACACAGAGGTTAGTAAAAAAACATGACTCTGGATGTTAGCATGCTGCTTGTAATATAAACCTTGCAGTTGAAAGACTAACAGGAGTCATTCCAAAAGGAAGCATCATTTTACTCAGGAATTTTTCCCACTTCTGTTGCATGAGTGGGAAGAACACTTACTGGTTTTGCTTTTGTTTCTCTTGAAGCACTAGCTCTTGTTCCCCTGAGGAGTGCACCACTTAGGTGCATTAATGCACAACAGTACCTGAGACCCTGCAGCTGTTAGCATGACAGGAGATACACACAGACTACTTGGCTGTCCCTGTCCCCTGCACCCTTGATCAGGGTCACCTGCAAGTGCCTGCTTGTGCAATCCTGCAGCTGAATAGCCCTAGCTGTGCTTTCGTTTTCTTCCAAAGAAAACGGAAAGATTCCTGTTATAACAGCCTGTAGGGGGACAGCAAGGAAAGTGGGATAGCAACATAGTTTTCCACAGACACTGAGGAATACTACAGAACTTCAATCTTCTTCTCTTCTGACAGAAGACGATAAAAGAAAACAAACCCCCAAAATATTCTAGAGAACAGATTACGTTTGGCCTCCTTTTTCCAGTGCCAACTGGTAAATGGATGAAATACTTATCCCTTTAATAAAAAATTAAAACAAAGAAACAGAAAATAACCAAATCCTAAAATGCCCCTCACAGAGGAGTAGCATGCGGTAAATCTTGTGTAGCTTAATTTAATGTGTTTTTGCATACTATGTTTTGATTCTTTCATCTAGTAAGGTATAGATAGCAGTTTAATCTTTTTCTTGTAGTTGACTCATTCCTCCAGCTCTTTCAGGTATTAATTCCATGGGGGAAAACAAAACTGAACTTCCCACTGGAGTCTTTCCATGACAGAGATGTCTCTGTCCACTTTCTTGAAACTTAATAGAGACAAAAGACAAAAAGCATCCTTAAAACTGTTCCTCTCTGCAACATGGTTAAAATTAGACAATGTATCCAAGAGTTATTAGCAGGGGCAGACAGACAGGAATTCACAAGCTGAAGTTTTTCAGGAGATCAGCTTACAGAGGATCAAACCATACTGACTTTCAGAGGTCTTTTTCCCCAAAAAATATTTTTTTAAGAGATATTTTTCTTTCCCAGCCTATGGCAAAATCTTCAAATTCTTCCAACACACTTAGCTTAGTAGCTTAGTTGCCTAAGTACTTGTTCAGACTTAATTAAAAAATATTTGTTACAAGCAGTTGTGATGTTTAAGAAAGAAGACTGTTTCCTTCATTTTCAAAAAGATAATTCCTACACGCTACTCTGAATGTTACAGCAATCTGAATATGTTTTACATGCAAAACTGAATATACAAAGTAAGCACACACCAGCTAAAATTCAAGGTATCAAAGAACACTACCAATTTTTTTTTTAATTAAAAGCTTCCTATGTTATGTCAGAAAAGCACCTAAAATACTCTTAAAACAAATATATAAAATGACAGTAAAGAGAAGCAAGGGATATGAACACTATGGAGCATGGATGAGAAAAGCTGAGGTTTGACACAGATGCATTGACTGCTGCCAAGAAAGAAAGGAAGAAAACAAAGCATTATAGCTTTCTCTAGTCTAGTGAATGAATAAATAGAAGATGACAGAAAGTCTTTTGGATGTTTATGAATGTCAAATACTTTTAAGTGGCTGCCTTTCCCTGTCACTTAGCATTAAAGAGCCATATAAAAATACACCTGTGCTCAGTCATTTTGTTAAGGACATAAACTTAGCTGTCTTATAACTTCATTATCGATTAGACACAACTTTTAAGGTTGCCTTTTATTTTGAAACAGCCCCCCCCCCCGCCCCTTTCTAGTTCATCCATTATCTTTGTATAGATCTCCCACCATCTGCGTGTATTACTTAAACAGACTAATAAGAATTGCTAGTCCCTAAAGAAATACTTTTAAACTCAATATCTGTTGTTTTTTCTTTATTTATTTTTTTTTCTTTTTCCTTCCCAAAAGAGATGCCTGTAATGGATATATACATGAATACATTTCTCTGAAAGGTTTTGCAAACCAAGCATTATAGTGTTTTGCTGGTGCATGATAACAAAACAACCTAACAAGAAGTGAAAGTGAATAATCCTTCCTTACTAGAGATGTAATTTTTTCTTTCTTTGCGTAAGAAGTAAATGATCAGAAAAATAAAATAATTATTTTTTCCCAGTCTCCCATTAGAAATTTCCATCCTTTTTGTTTGTTCTAAGATGTAAGTTAACTCTTTGGTGACCATTCACAGACCAAGTGAACAGGAATAGGTGGTCCTAATGAAAACAGGAGTAAGCGTTAAAGGCCAAAAAGTCTGTAATGACATCAAACAGTTGGACCAGCTGTGGTCTGTGAAAGTGAGTTGAGTGGTTCTAATTCTAACACAACAGGTGGGAAAACCCAGAAAGAAGCCAAACAGCATAGTTTGTACCCGTAAGGAGTTAAAGTTTTCCTGCTTGTAACAGTGAACTGTGTTATTGCTAATTAGGAAAAGGAATTATTTTTGTCTCCTCCCCCTGTGTCAAGAAGGCATAGATGGTTCAGCTGCACCATTCCAATCTTTCTCTGTTTCTGCCTTTTTTTTTTAATTTTTCTTTCCCTTCCAATTCACACATCTGCATGAGTAAATTCTTTCCCTTTTACCACTCAAACTAATCTCTGCAATGTTACATCAATAAATTTATATTAAAATTAAATCCCAATGAACGGTTAGGTGTTTGGGTAGCTACAATCATTTTGAAGCCACTTAAAAAAAACAATCAACCAGGCAAACAAAAAAACAACCCATGAGCTAACAAACAACAACAATGAAAATCACCCCCACTACTCCTGGAGACCTCGTATTACTGAGGGTTTTACACTAAGTAGAGATGTACACAAGAGTCTTAAGGGTATAGAGACAAAGACTAAGCCCAAGTGGGGCCTTGCACAGATATGTTATTTCAGAGAATTCCAGTGTTATGAAAAAGTATTAAATGCACAACAGGGTGTTAGAACTAAATCCCTGCAGTCATGTTGCTCTTTTTGCTTTCCATAATGTCCTGTTATAACATGATGCCTCAAGCTCATTTTCTTTGCTTCAGGTTTCTGTGATTTTAAGTTCAAATGAATTGCATTTTTAAGTGAGGTGTGTTGGTTAGTGTTGTTGTGATGTGCATTTTTTTGGTGGGGGTTTTTTGTTTTGGTTTGGGGTTTTTTTGTTTGTTTGTTTCTTATTTTGTTTGGTTGGGTTTTGTTTTGTTTTGTTTTTAGCCTGTGCCACTGCGGCTTAAATTTCAGCCATGTACAGCAGAGACGTGACAAGGCAGGAGCTCACCACTGACATGGCAAGTCTGGCGGCTTGCCACATGCATATGAGATTTGGAGGTGGGGGTAAATAATCATGACAAAGAGTGTTCATCACAAATATGACTTGCAGGCACTACTGAATTGAGAGGTAGCAAAACCAAAATTCAGTTGTAAAGATTTGTGGAGGAATTTCATAGCAGTAACATATAAACATTAAAAAATAGCAAATTAAATTCAGTGCACATGGTGAAAAATAAGCCTTACCTCATATCTCAGTGACCGTATGCTAGCTGTTACCATTAAGGAACGGGATCTTGGAGCTATTTTAGCTAGTTCAGTAAATATGCCACCTCAGAGCTTACTAGTGATCAAACAAGCAGACAATGTTACAAATGAGTAGGAAAGGAACAGCAAAGAAACCAGAAAACTTTGTCATGACACTGTAAAATTTCACTATGCATCCACATCTCAAATCATCTGTGCAGTTCTGGTCTCCTCTCTCAGCCAGGTTATAACGGAATTAGAAAAAAAAAGAATTATGTCAGGAGGGCAATAAGGAGAACCAGAGATCGCACATCTTCTGTTCATGGAATGATTCAGTATGATTCTGTCATAAAGGAAGAGCTGGCAGAGAGAAGGCAATAAACATCATAAGAAGCACACAGAGAAAATTATTATGCAATGACTGTTCACAATTTCAGTTTGAGCTGAAAGAGATTAAACGAAGTTGACTTTAAAGAAGTGGTGAGGGTTTTTTTTCTGGTTTGGTTGTGGTTTTATTTTATTTTATTTTATTTTACTTTGCTTTGCTTTGCTTTACTTTACTCTACTTTACTTTACTTTACTTTTTATATTTTTTGTCCTTCCCCACCAACCAAGCTTCTCACTGGCACATTGGTGGTTTGTTGTTTGCTTGTTTTTAATCTTCTCATTACATCAATATGTCTAACCCTTCTAAACGTTTTGTCGTTGTCGTTGTCAGGGGCTATTAAAACAGAGACGCACAACCTCAGGCTCATGAAGACTCTAATCAGCTGGGAGGGCAAAATAGGGGACGCATCAGTAAGTGCTTCACCATTCATAGCCACTGCCAGGGGGTGAACCTGATCAGAGGGAGCCTCCATTTTTCAGTAAGAATGAGATTCCTAAATGCTCATCTACATTTTCTGAAAGTTGCCAAAAATGTAGATTGTATGAAAACAGGCATGTGTCAGCAAAACTGTGTCCAACTGCCAAACACTATGAAGTCTTAATGTTTCTTGGAGGTTGGGAGAGGGTGGACAGGAAGAGTAAGAAAGTGTCTTCTAGAGCAAGTTTTGTTTAATAACAGGGAGATTTTAAAATGATGGGGTCCCCCTAGGCAGAAGCTTTTCAGACAAGCTTTTCAGTCCTCCCACTACACAAACTGTTACATGGGACATGCCATGTGAAAACTGCACAAAAGGCCTATTGTTCCTTCTTGGGAAAGACACATTCTTATTTGACAACATGTTACCCTGCTCTACCTAACAGTACAAAGTGCAAAAAAAAAAATACAGAGAATCATGCACTTGATTTCAGAAATATCAAGAAAAGGCTAGAATAATACTATGAAGGATGACCCTTCTTGCAGAAGCAATAATATTAAGTGAAAAAAGAGGTTTAACTCTTTTGATCAGTGGACAATGGACACTGTGCATTCACTCCAACTACACTAATATTTTCTGTGCTCAGTGTATGTTAGAGTTTTTTAATACAAACCATATTAAGTACATAACAAGCTGATGATAACCAACCCTATTAAAAGACAATGACTTTAGCAATACTCTGCCCTTCTGAGTAGAACAGCAAGGGTGCGGATCCACCTATACGCTTACAGAGCTGAAGGAGCGTGCGCAAGCCACCTTTCTGCCTCGAATTCTGTTCTGCAAAATAAAGTTAATTATATAGATCTCCCCTCTGTTTTTATAGAACCCTTTGAACTCCATTGTTGAAAAGACATTGAAGAGCAAGGTATTAGAGATCAAAACCAGACTAGAACTGGAAACGCAGATCCATTGTCCCTGAAAGTTTTGATTTGGACCTCAACTTCAAAATTTGATCCTTTCTATCAGTTGCACTGTCTGAGGATATAAATATCCCCACAAGCCTCGAGATGGTTCAGATACAAACCTGAAGGTGAACATTTTGGCTCCTGCCCTTCTTTTAACTTTAAAGCTTATCTCAACAGCAGTCTCCTGGCCATGGTACATTCTCATTGAAGTGCATATTTTCTTGTGTGATACCAAGTACTTCAAAGCACACTCCTCTGTTTCTCTGCTGTTCATTGGCTTCAGCAGCGAACAGCGACTAAGTTGCTAGTATTATGTGTGGCTTCTACTTCAATACAACATCAAAGGAATATATGTGTATTTTAAAGAATTACAACTAGAGCTGCACGAAACTTGCCTTACAGGACCCAAACCGTAGTAGTATGTTTGTATCTTCACCTTTATGTTGTGCTTTTCATACTCTGTTCTACGATCACAGAAAAACTCTTGATAGGACAACCCCAATTATCCCCCCAAAAAACAAGATACTTTAAAGGTTCTGATAATGAAGGATGTCCTTGGTGTTCACAGGCACTTGGGAGACTAATTTGTTTCCGTTAAGAAGTAATGCCAAATAATTGCACAAATAATACATTCCTGAAGTTTGTTACATGTTTGGTGTCTTTCCTTCTTACTCCGATGTGTAGTCCCACAAGTTCCCTCCAAATCATTTACGTGACTACTCTGCCTCCCTAGAACAACAACACAAAAGAACACCTCACCCCACATAAAAAAAAAAAAACCCAACACATACACCATTTGAAAAATTTTTAAACATATACTTGACATTTTCTGAGTTCAGGGATGCAAGTGAATGCTTTTGCTGAAGTTGTTTACCTAAAGGTACTTTAGGCGCCCCTATTATTGGGTCACCACAGAGTAGCTATAGTTCTGTCAATCTTTCACATACTTATCTTTTCAGTACCCCATGAGAAGTTGAGAAGTGCTGTTAACTCTGGTTTATAATCAGGAAAATAAAGAAAAGAGAAGCAAAAAGTGTGGTTTCCAAAAGTACTTCAGATTCTGAATCACTTAACCCTCATTACAAGCAGTATTGTTCTGCGCTCTGGTAACAGCAGCCTTTTCTTGCCTGCTCAATGGAGCACAGAAGAGTGCTCCTCTGGGGAGCAGTCTACATGCTGTTTCTGGGAAAAAAAGGCTTCAACATGTTTACAAATCACTACACCTAAATCAGAAAGGCCTTTTTTGAGAACAGTGTGCTGTTTTCAGGCCTCGATTTGAAATGTTTGCAGAGTGTCACGCTTTATTACAACATTCCTCCTAGGTCGTGATCCCTGCACTGTTCTGGCTTTCTGCTATGGACAAGGTCTTTAAAGCTATGCTTTGAATTTGTAAATGCCATTTATGTTCCTGTAACAGAGCCTTGTCTGCCTTGTTGCTCCCAGCCACAGGTCCTTGGAGCCCGGAGGTGGGAGCGGGTTCAGTCGGAGGTGGACCCTTGCTCTGTTGGCTTGTTATGAAGGTGTAGGACAAAAGCTTCTCATGGTTTGTCCTCAAGCAGAGGACCTAAGTCATACTCCTGTCAAACCCGAGCAAGTGGCACTTCCGCTTAAGTGGGTAGAGTTCCTCAGACTTCGTGGCTGGCCATATGCACGAGTATCAGCTAGAACTGGTACCTGAGTTTTAGCGAAGTCAAGTCATAGTATGGGAGAGGGAAGGGGTGTCTACGTGTGTGTGTATGGGTAGGAGAGAGGCAGCTGGACAGTCCTTCTGAGCACGCTGGCTTTGGAAGGTATTTAAAAACGATGAACTGTGCACATTCCAACGTATGTGATCCTCACGCAGCGGTCAAACTCTGAGGCTCGATATTCAGTCAGGCATTGACCAAAATGGTGTTCTAGAAAGCCGTGACCAGTAGAGATGGCATGAACCTCTCAAGCGCCAAGAAAATGTAGATTTGGATTGCTGTTTTTCAGCTGGCCTCTATCCAGTCAGGCAGCAAAAAGCTTTGTGAAGAAAGCCTAAAGTGCCAGAGAAACTTCCAGGATGGTGCCCTGGCATCCGTCAGGAACCAGAGAGCCCTGAAATTGCGTGGGAGTCCAGCACCCTGATCATGCGGGCATGATCACCTGTCTTAGCGACATGAGTACACCTCCCTGCAAAAGCATGAGTGGGACCATCTCACTACCTGGTTAGATCTCCAGGGTACGGTGATAGCTACTGGCCCTGAGGGAAGATCGATAGTTTGGAATCTGGAAATTCCTAGGGTTCAATGCTGTTTCTAGGAGAATTTGACTCCCTTTAAAAAACGGTTATCCAGTTACTGATGTTGCAGCCTTCAAAAGCCACCCAGAATGCAAGGCAACAGCAAAGCAGGAAGGTGGGCATGGGAATGGAAAGTTTCCAAAAAGGGCCTCCTAGTCAAAGACCAGGACCAGGAGGTGTCACAGGAGTGCAGATGCAGTCAGTCATGTGTCAAGTAAGCTTGGACAAAAGCATTTTTTTTCTTTTCTTGTAATTTATTGTCCGGTTATGAAGGTGTGGAGAATGGGAGTGGGGAGTCGGTGGGGAGCCAATCGGGAGCTCCTGCGACGCTGTTTGCCGCCACGTCATGCACGGGAGCCTGGATGGCTGGGGAACTGCCAGACGAAACCTGTGGCAGGTGGAGCCAGCGCCATGGATGATGGTTATTGAGGTGGGTCCACCTCCATGGGCTCCTCGCTGTCCTGTGGTGGCTGAACAGCCAGTGGCCCCATGCCATAGTCTGGCGGGTCCACCTCCATGGGCTCCACGTCGTCCTTTGGTTGAATGTGACACCTGGGCCTCGGCAGATGGACACACCGTGGCCCCATGCTGTTCCCCTGCCTGCCCACAGCTGCTCGCTGCATGACGTCGTTGGCGTGAGCGCGGGCAATGGCTCTCATGGCACGAGGGGGAATGTTCCTCTTCCTCCTCTGCGCCTTTGCCTTCCTCAGGCTCCCGGGAGGTCCCAGTCGCACGATGCGTCTCTCGCGTGTCCTCCTCCAGGGTGGGCAGCCATCCACCTTGCTGCTGGGGCCGCTGCCTGGCAGGCAGACACGCTTGGGCTCCACGCCACCGTTCACTGGTGGTCCCACAGTCATGTGCTGCATGCCAGAGATCAAAGATGTAATGTCCTTTGTGGTCGTGGCATGCGGGGTGATGTTGCTCTTCCTCCCCCTCCTCCTCCTCCTCTGCTGCCTCGGCTTCCTCCTCCGGGGACGTGTCTTGCTCCTCCATGGTAGCGGGGAGCGGCTCGGTGGCTTCCCACGCCATGCTGGGCAGCCACCCGCCTGGCTGCTCCCGCTGCTGCCCGGCAGGCAGACGCGTTTGGGCTCCACACCGTTCACTGGTGGGCCCAGAGTCATGCACCGCATGCCATCGATCAGAGAATCGAGATCGATGGCGCCTGTGGCACGAGGGCTGGCATTGCTCCCGGTGGGAGGTGCCGTGCTCCCCTGTGGTACCGGGAAGTGGTTCCGTGGCGTCCCACCCTGAGGTGGGCAGCCAGCGGCCTGGTTGCTCAGCGTCCTCTTCCTTCCAAGCATGCTTGGCGTCCGAGGGCCTCGCACTGTGGGCCAGCTGCCGGGGGCCCCGCTTTTATAGGGCCGGAACAATGGGCAGTGAGGTGGCTGGTGACAGGCGTGAGGTCACCACGGTGGCCATTGTGATGTCAGAGGTGGCAGGTGTGGGCGCGGGGGCCTGTGTCCTGAAAGATGCCTGAATGTGGGAGAAGGAGGAGGGTGGTTGGGTCTGAGGGCCCCTCTCCTGGGGCTCGCTCCCGCCTGTCATGGCTCTTGCCCAAGAGAAAGGCTGCCCCGTGGGCACAGGGACTGCCCGCCACCTCGCCTCACAAGCCCTGAGCTCCAGGGCCTTCTCATCCCTTGCCTGGGATGGTCTTGACGAGACGGCGGCAAGAACGTTCCAGGAGGGTTGGGGTTCCTCAGGGACCCGCGTCGACCTTACACCCTGCAAGTGGCACAGCCGCCTGCGCTCAACAGTGGCTGAGAGGGAGCAAAGCATCCAGAGATCCCCCGGTGGGAACGGGCGGCCCAGTTGCCTGCACACGGTCTCCCAGCACTCCATAAAGGAATTGCTGATTGCCAAGGGTTGCGTCGAGTCTTCTTCCCTGGGGATCCCTTGGCCCTGGCCCAGAGCATGGCCACGTGCCACCTCTTGTTCTTCGAGTCCCGGGGGAGAGGGGAGCAAAGGGCCTGGTGTCCTTTGGGCTGTTGCACCAGCCCAACATGAGGAGCTTGTGGGAGGCCACGAAGAGAGGTCATGGAATCACGGAGTCATAGAATTGTTTTGGTTGGAAGGGCCCCTCAGGGTCATTGAGTGCAACCATAATCTAACTGGCACTAAACCGTGTTCCTAAGCACCTCATCTAATAGCCTTTTAAACACCTCCAATTTGGTTGCCATGAAGGTTAGCTGAATCTCCAGAAATATGAAGCCCTGCCCTAATGGAAAAAACATCTTCAGACAGAGTGTGTTCATTTCTAAGTGTACTACATGTGTTTGTATGCATGCAAGGGTATCATAATGTCACCGTTTACTTCTGCCTCTGTTGTTCAAAAATTCAGAAGGAAGTTATGGCCATACAAACATGGCTCCTTTGGTGCATTTTTAAGTATTGACCATTAACCAATACCAAAACCAACAAATAATGCAATAATCTTGCAGTGATTGCATCAACTTGCACTCATGAAATTCATGAAATTGATGAAACCAGTGTAACTTGAAGCTTTTTTTTTTTCCATTCTTCCTAATAAGCAGGAAGAACTCTGATAAAAAAAAAAAATCTCAAGAATAGTGACAGAACATAAAACTTTTCCCTTTTGCTGGTATTTTATATATGACAAGCCTTGAAATGATTGATCATATACTGTAATGACGGATAAGGACAATTGGCTGAAAGGTCAAAACTATCAAGTAAATACTAAAAAAAAAAAAAAAGGAAGACAAGATGGTACATTTCTCTCTGAGGCACAGTAAGTTTAAATGGCAGAGAACCTTCATGTCATAACTACACAGATCCCATTTAAACTTAAAAAGAGAACTGAACCAAAATATCAGCAATTAATTAAGCATTTTTGGTTGTTCTTCGACAAGCAAAGCTTGGGCAGCGTCAAGGATGTTCAGATTACCTCCAATGCATATTTATGTTTTCAAATTTATACATTTTTGCAAAGTTTTTCTTTAAAGTAAGTGTATCATAGCATGATATCCATACTAATTTCTTCTTCTTCGTTCATCTACATCATCAAGTTCGAAAATAAAATATAATTTAAAAATGATGAATACAAACCTGAGCTTATCCATATTTCAGGCGTTAAAAATGTCTCTAGATTTTGGTACACTTATTGGAAGGTTGGATTCAACCAAATCTACAGATCTGATAGTTTGTGTGTTGCTAAAGTTCATAGAGGCTTCCAGTGATAGTAACTCCTCTCTATTATGTAGGCTAAGCTCACCTACCTCTTGTAATGAAAGTTCAGAGAACTCGATGCAGGGCCAGCCAACTCAGCACATAGAAGAACCCTGCAGAGCTGCGCTTGGTGATCATGCCCCCACTCTGCTGGGTATAACAGCACAGATTGAGAGGCTCCGTAGAAATTCTCAATACCCCCTAACAAAGCAAGACTGTTTTATGAAAGTGGTTTCTCACCCTACCAACTATCAAATTTCAAGTTTTGAATATCCTAAACATTTTTCATTAGCATTAATTCTCAAATGATCAGTGATGGCATATTTTTTGTTTATAAATAGTAGTTTGTTTCTTTGTTTCTGTTTTTGTTGTGTTTTTTTTTTTTCTCCTTTCTTTTGTTCGTAAAGAATCCTCTGCAAAAATATCTCTATTACACCCACAAATCACTGAATCTACTTATTTATTGAAGAGATGCAATTTTTAATTTTTTTAAATGTGACTTTTTTGTGCTAGTGCATTTGTCAACATTAGAGTAATTAGCTCAAGTTTCATCAACTAGCTGCTGCAATCTGTTCAGAAAGCAACTTGGAATGTTAGAAATCCTAATAAGCTTCTCCAGCTTCACAGCTAAATCCTAAGGGATTTGGTTTCGGTTGTGTCTAAATCAGAGGAAGTCTTTCAGAAGATACATCTATACCACTAAAAAACACAAACAAAAATATGTCTAAGTAAGAAAGATACTATTAGGCAAAGTTATTTTTCTGTTATTTTAGGTTGTATCTAATCTACTCCTAAGTGAATTAGATATACAGGAAGTAATTTCTAGTGCTATTCTTGCTTTTTTGGTGAGCTGTTTGTGTCTGCACATGCATTTATGTGTTTTATGTGTGGGTAGAATCACTTAAGTCAGAAACAGAAAAAACATGCTATTCAATACATAAAAAGCACTTACTGGTAGGGGTTTGTCTCCACCAAAAGGCAGTACAAAAAATGGAGCCTTTGGAAACAACTTGAACAGTTGTCTGATTAAGAGCAAAACATCATTTTTAAAATACCAAAGCAATGTTTCTCCCTTAGCAGCCATTTACTAACACATTTCAGGAGGACAAGACACCTGAAACACTTTCAAGTATCACTCAAAGAAACTACATTAGCAGCACTGGATTGTAAACTAAGAATGATATGGGGTTGGACATCAAGGTACACAAACATACATCTTGGGTTGATGGTGACTGCTAAGGCAGTTGTAGGGGAAAAATAGTATGAAAAATGAGATGAAACCAAATACCAACTTGGTCTCTTTGGTTCAGTAAACTCTCACAAACTGTGAGACGTAAAAGTGCAACCAAGCTTCACGACTGGTACTGAAACAGTATGGCTCAAAATTCCTGCTGTCCCTGGTATACCCCCCATTATGTACTCTGATAAAGTAGAATTAATAAGTTTCTGTGTGTGTTGTTTGCACAGTAACAGGATCAACAGACAAGGAACAGAGAAACACTTTTTCTGAAAGGAAGAAGAAAGCAAAAAGAGCTAGGGAAAAGGCCAGTAGCAGATGCCAAGGACATAAAATAAGAGCACAGTGCTTCAGCAGCAACACCAAGAAAAACCCTGACAGTAGCCTCCTGCCTGCTTGATCACTTCACAGAAAATATATTTTTCTTTAAAAAGTGCCTTCTCTGAGAGATCAAATTAGGCTATAATACATTTACTAATTAGCAGTAATGTACTTGAAATTACAACTTGGAGGGTTTTAGCTACTACTGATTATTTCTCTTGCAAACAAAATTAAACATGTTTTTACAATCTGTTCCCTGACAATTTTCCTGGCTTTCCTTCTGTTTTGCCTCACACCAACAAAAATAGAAGACCATGTTTTGATCTTTAGGCAATACACCTGTGCGCCCATCTTCTGAGCACCACTGGGCTCCAGAGTTGGGAAAGCAGGGAGGAGATACTCCTTTGTTGTAGTGCTGGGTAAACTCAGACATAAATTCTGATTCACATTTCGATCCATGCCATGTTTGTGTGAAGTACAGATACCATAAATTCAGTCCTCAGCGGTTACCTCATAAAGCTGAATCTGCAGCATCTGCTTCCCAAGTGCAGTGTGGGGATGCCAGAACCATGCTGTTCTACAGGCTGCACAGTGGCAGCATCTTGCAGGTACCTGAATCGCTTTAGAGCAGCTTTAAGGTTTCTCTGGGTTAGACTGGGAACTTGGGCAACTGCCAGGGACTCTCAGAAATTCAGAGGAGGTGAAAAGCAATGTAAATCCCATGTCTACCTGTGTTGTAGGTAAAGAGTTGGGCTGAAGAGTAGTTGTACTTACTCAGGGTCTTAAAGCTGTACGCCAGTTAGTTTTCTCGCTCCTTTGCTGCAGCCACAGAAAGTAGGTGTGCGCTGTAATTGGGGACAAAACTGAAGTCCTGTTGCTTGTGACAGCCCAAGCAGGACGGATTTAAGGGGACACCAATGTCCCCTCAAGGCTCAGAGTCCTCAGGTGCCTCATTAGTAAGTACCAATTCCATATCACATCACACTGATCAAAGTTTGGGGAGAGGAGGGAAGTTTTCCTTTTTCAGATCACAGCAGTAGGTGGAATGTTATGGGGTTTTTATTGGTTTTGTTTTGGTTTTGTTTTTGTTGTTTTGGGTGTGTCTTTTTTGTTGTTGTTGTTGTTGTTGTTTGGTTGGTTTGGTTTGGTTTTTGGGTTTTTGTTTTTTTTTTTAGGGGGGAGAGGTGTTTGTCTTTTTTAGCGTGATACAGTTACTCACCATGATGTTGATAATGAACTTGATCTTTCTTATTATCTTTCCTGCTTCAGTAACACTATGGTAGCCTTTGCCACAACTTCTGTTTTGGCTGTTTTTTCTGTGTAGTGTCCACATCTTGTTAATTTCTTTTGAAAGCGTGAACTGTATTCTATGTGTCTCTGCTCTCTCTCCCTTCTGCATAGCTAATGTCATATTCAACAACTTCTTCCCTGTAAGAGGGGTGGAAGATGTAATTCAGTCATGCAAGTGGGCCTTGATAACCAGTTGCAGGACTGGCACTTTTTACCCAGACTTGTTATGACAACAAGAGAAACAATGTGAGCAAGCACATACAAGTTGAGAGGAAGCAAAGCTTGTAAGTTCTTTGTTTGGTTTTGGGTGTTTTTTTTTTTGTTTCTTTTTTGCAGATCTACATGAATAAGTGGATATGAATAGTCAATCATACATTACTTTTTACACAGAGAACATCAATAAAAAATGTCAATTTCCTAAACTATACATACTGTTTGAATTTTTTTTAATGTGCATTTTTCAGTCTATTGATGGGTTTTAATAAGAATTGTGGTGTATTTTATTACTTGTACTGCTCTGATTAGCACGGTTTTCTTGCATATAGCAGAGTTATATAAGTAACCTCTTTTTCCCTGAGTTGGTCAGCATAAATGTTATAACACTCCAGTCTAGAGCTCTGCAAGACCAAATGCATTAAATATTCATAGCTCAATTTCAAATTTGTTTTTTATCTCAGCCCTTCATGGCTTAATTCTGTCTATAATAGAATACCTTGAGTGAAGGTTTATTTGGTCCATTGTGTGCAGCAATTTAAAGATGGCCACAATCTAAGAAGAGAACAATAGCTACCAAAGAAAAGAAACTAAATATTAGAGCTGGTGTTCAACGGGGTGATTCAATCTCGTGGGAGTATAGCTATACCATCCCTTCTTGCCAGGATGTGGCAAACAGCCAATATACAACTGGTCCCATCTCTGTTTAGGGTGTTGACCAGACTTCAAGGTTTCTCTGTTAGCAAAAGATTACCTTAAACAGCCATTCAGAGATTCTCCTCATGCAGGGAAAGTCTAAGATGACATAAAAATGCTCCTCTGATATTTTCCTCATTGGTCTACAGGACATGTGGCTGGGCAACACAGTATATGGAAGGAAGGTCTTTATGGTTAGCAACCCCTGATTACAGCAAGAGTATGCTGACTGCAGTTGCTGTAGGACAGAATAGCCTTTAAACTGCTTTGATTTACATTTCTTCCAATAGCCAAACAAATCCTTTGAGAAGAGGGCAGATACTGAGGTGCCTTAAAATCCTTGCACACAGTTTGGTAGCATCTGACAATCTAAAGCACAGAGTGGCAGACACACTCAAACATATTGAACAGCAAAAAGAAATGTTGGGTGACAGTCCTAATATATTCCATCCTTTCTAATATGGTCTATTGTGACAGTAACAATCTATTTGTAGTCTTTTACAGTTGTACAGCTTGCTATATTTCAAACAAGATTGAGTTGTTGACAAAACAAGTATTCCAATGGTCTGCGTATTTTAATAAAGTGCTATAGCTTGTAAGTTACCATATTTTTTTTCCATCTAAGCAAAAGTATTTACTTTTTGAATACCACTTGATCTGTCAGAAGATAGCTGAGAAGATTGGATATTTGTCTGCAGTTAATTTAATAATTCCATTGTAGCTGGTTATTATAATAATAAAACTATTATTCAGTAATTCAGCAATAGTCCTAAAGTCAATCGTTTTTCTGCTGTCAATATATTCAGAGGGTAAATCTGTATCACAGGTACAGCAACATATCCAGTAAACAGCATATGCATTTCTGAGCTGCTGTTCAATATGAAAGAAAATGGAAAGCCTAAATAACCTCTTTCAGATTTGATTTTGCAAGCTAAAGCTACCCTTGATGTACAAATTGAGTCTCAGTGAGGTGAAAAAAACCTAATTCAACAGACTTAAAATTGTAAGAAGAATTTGGTGTGTTATCAGACAGATACCTAGTGTTTTTCCAGTTGAAGTGACTAGTAAAACAAAGTACAGCTGGCTTTTACACATTTTTTTGTTCTCCTGCCTGGAAACAATATTGAACAGAGAATTTTTCAAGTACTGCTTGGCATCCTTACTCCAAGAATAGAACTCTCCAAATTCCCAGAGTATTATCCCTTATTTATATTACTGCACTCACGCTATCTGTGGGACTCCCCAATTCTAAGTGCTGCCAGGGTCTCCCTTGCTCCCAGTATAAATCAGAGCAACCTTAGAGAGTGGCTGCTTCCCAGACTGCTGTAAGGGGTGGAAGAAATCAATTCTTAGCTCTGCCATGGGCTCTGTGCCAGCAGAGGACACCCTATAGACATTTTCGATCAAAAAGTTGAAGTCTCAGAACAGTATAAAATGTCTAGGGTGAAAAACGAATTGGACCCCATGGTTCTTCCCTTTTAGAAAGACAGAAATGATCCTAAGCCTGTTTATCAGTTCCAAATGCACTAAAACTTTGGAGAAAGTTTGGATCTATAGCTGTATTTTATAACATGAGCCCATTGCTACTCCTGACATATCTTGCTGTGCTTGTGATTAGGAAAGGTTATGTCTGTGAATCATGGCTTGAGGAAATGTGTAGTACACCTGTGTACAAGAGTAAACTAAATTCAGTTTGCTATTTATCTACTGTATTTATCTCAGTTAAGTAAACTTTGAGTTTGTCAAGATTTCCTGCTGGAAATTCTCATGATAATATGAGTATAATTGCCTTTTTATTGCCACAGACATCTGCTACAGTTTTCAAACAAAGAAAATGCTATTTTTTTTTTTCTCCCCTCCCATGGCTTTCTCTATAACAAGAGAAAGCTCCTCTCTTATTTTGTGTGCAATAGATTACAGAGCCAATGGAGGGGCAGTAGAAACCAACTCGCCAACCTTTCTTCCTCCAGACCTTCTTATCCTTCAGGAGGACAAGAAATAAAAAGTTGTACGGGAAATGTTATAGTCCCTTAAATGAGAAGTCTGCACACTAGAATGTGGAGAGGATCAGACAGTCCCATCATAATCCCGTTTTCCTACTAAGGATCTTGAATACAGTCAAAAAGACCATGTCAAAGGCAACATGGCCAAGAAACTATCCCCCTTAATCTACTGGCCCTTCTGCATATAAATCCTGCATTTGACTTGAACCTAAGGTGTCCTCCTGACACATGAGCAGGCTGATGTGAAAGGAAATGGACACTTCAGGAAAGGCTCAAGGTATCATATATCCCCACGCCACCTGGTTTCACAAGCAGACTTGTGCCTTCATCCTCACTGAGTGAAAATGTGGGGAGCACAGCTTGCATGTATTGGTCTTGATACATTTGGGTATGAGTACTGAACTAAAGAAATTGAAACAAAACTAGAGTTGTACCAAAATAGGCAGGTACTGTCCTTCAGCTAAAATGCACTCCAGAAATGTTTTGGGGAAAAATGCATGTTGCCTATGCAGAATCTGTCTTTACTGGATAGAATTCATCACCTCACAGGAGGAAGAGGAAAGAGACTCTTGAACTTTCATTGACGGAGGTATTTCTCGAGAGACTTGCAGTGAAGATACTCAGAAGAGCCTCTCTATTCCTACTTGCTAAGGTAAACCACCATCTGCCATAGCTTATCATCACAAGGCTATGAGTTAACTTGTCAAGCAACATGCTCCAGGACTAATTCAAAGATATCAGCGTGATCAACCACCATAGCGGGATGAGCAGGAGTTGAGTGCTGATGAATAATCTTTTACATCTTGGAGACAGAAAACTATGTGAGAAGTGAGAACATATAGTCTATAGAGGATACTGAGGCACAGACACAGATTGGAGACATCAGTTACTGAGGCATGCACTGTTTAAATCAGTTTTTGATCCCAGTCTTGCACTGGTAGCTGAACCTCTGCAGGAGGAAGGCTGCCACACAGCATTGGCCTTCCACATGCTGGTGTCAGTTCACATAAGTAGTTTCATGCCCAGCAATCACTTGTCTGGGAGCATGATGTGGCCCAATGACAGCACGTTAAGGGGAACAGCCTCATCTCTTGATTTGTTCAGTCACTTCAGGGGGCAACAGTATCAAGGCACTGCTGTACTTCGGCAGGAGTGCTATTACCCTGTTTCAGCAGGCTAGGTTGCAGAGAGCAGACTCAGAGATGCTTATGTCCTCCAGTTGTAGCAGAGAATTTCCAACCATGCCCAGAGGGAAGAGGAACACACAACAGCAGTTCCACGCTGACTGCAAGTCAGTAAGACAGGAAGACTTTGAGGTGGCAGCATTAAGACATAACTGGTGGTACTACTATAACCATTGACTTGGCTGCTAGTTGCCTATATTATGAGGAGTTTTTCTTCCTTCCTTAAAAAATATAAAAATGAAAAAAAACCCAACCAAACAAAAAAATCCCAACCAACCAAACCCAAACCAAAGCAACAACAGAAACCACAAACAGAAAAAACCCACAAACTCACAGATCTTTGAATTAGGAGACGATTCCTTAAGGATGGTTGTGTTCCTGCTTTCATGGCTCAGGCTTTGTCAGAAATCACTGTTTCTAAGACAGGCTTTTTATCTTCTCATGGAAAAGACAACATGCCAAGACACCTATCTATAAAAGAAAAACCAAATCAACCAACCAACCAACCAAACGAAAAACAACAGGTTACATGGAAGACCAGTAGGACCTATACTGAGTGAGCCAGTAGTGGGATAAGGAATTGAAAGTGTGTGCCCTGCATCCTCCTGGCATTCCTTAGCATTTGGCACAGGTTGTTCTGCGGAGTAAATGGGAAAGAAGACTGCCACAAGACAAATGGTGAGATGTTTGAGCTGTTTCAGACTTTATTCTCTCTCAAATTCCAAAATCATGGTGCTTGCTGGAAAGCTAGATCTTCTAATGATACATGTGCAAGATTCTCACCTGCCAGTCAAGCTTGCTTAATATTTTTTGTTTGATGGCTTAAGGCC
Source organism: Patagioenas fasciata (assembly GCF_037038585.1). Lineage (NCBI taxonomy): Eukaryota > Metazoa > Chordata > Aves > Columbiformes > Columbidae > Patagioenas > Patagioenas fasciata. The sequence continues at coordinate 135,594,481 of NC_092520.1, read as the reverse complement.
CAAGAGGCATCCCACGGGACAGAAAGGCTTGGTTTAGAAGAGCTGTCCAGTGTCCTCACGCAGACAAACAACTACATTGTCAACCATGGTTATCTTGATATCCATGCAGTTATTTTGACTGATATTGAGCTAATCTTTTAATGAGCAACAACAGACACTGAGATACTCAGATGTATGCCTAAAATGTACTTAAAAGCTTCCTAAACTTTATCAGGGACTATGATTGTTGATCTATGGCTAGAAAGACCATGACACTAGAGGAACAGATGTGATGTTCTTGATACAATGGTGTATGAGATGAGAACAAATGAGATTGGTATTCAGCTGCTGAAAAAAGCCCAAGTTTCAGAACATGCCATTTAGATGTACATAGGTAGTATGACGACATCAGTGTAAATGAAGTAAGTACAGCTCCTAGAACATGATGGATTACATGATTACATGCTGTAGGTCAGCACAGCTCCTATTTAACAGAACACCAATGGATTATTCCTGTGAAGAGTTCCAAACTGTTGAATCACAAATGTCTAGAAATCTTATCTAACATGGAATTTTGGTCTAGGTATTTCAGTGTGTAGTTAGAATTACGCTATGGAAAAGTATAATTTGGTCTCCTCCCCAGCCCCAGCCTCTTCCACTTGATGTTCATGAAAAACTTCACTGGCAATAAGATACAGCTGGAGTCTGGTGTGTATAAAATCAAAGGTCTGATCCTGTACTCAGACAGAATTCAGACACATAGATTAAAAATGCTAAAACTTGTATTCTCTTCCATTTTCATATCTCAACCTTTGTTATCTTCTTTATAATATCTGTGCTGAAATGTTAGTGATAAAAGGTACTTTTTGTAGATTGTTCGATTTATTTCCCTTAACTTACAGGATATTTAAAATGAGATTGTCAGAAAGGTGGCAAAAGTGCAAGTTCTTCAGAGGCACTGTGGTGCCTAAATCCCTACAAACTCAGCACTATGTTCTTAAGGCAAATATCAGAATAGAGAATGCATTAGCACAGAAGATGATCATGTTTTGCTATGATAGAGATCATGGGTGAAGTCTGTATAGGTGAATTACTTCACTGTTCCATTCATATTGTATGTATTAATTGGATTAAAGTATATAGAAAGACCAAAGCTCAGCACTTAATGCTTAACCTTCATGAGAGGTTAAGCTTCCCCTCCACATCTTTTCATTAAAAGTATTGGTTAAATAAACACACTGGAGTATCTACTGACTTAATATGGACTAACGTTCAGATGAATGAGCATTAAAAATCTGGAAACAGCACCACTTCTGTTAATTCTGCACAGAGAAAGAACACTAAGTGAAGTTTTCAAACATTCTGGGTTTTAATCAAATACATTCCCAGTGATCAGAATCATTCTTACAGCCAGCTACCAGGGACAGCAAGATAAGTTAGACAGTTAGCTGGTAGCCATAATCATGTTCTGATATAAAAATACAACCATTCTGTTTGCTTTGTTAATAGCTGTGGAAATTTGAACCAACTTACTAAAAGCAAAAAAGGTATTTCACTGTCTGCAAGTCATCATACAACACTTGTATGAACAATACTCACTTTAAATAAAGGGTTGACACTGCATTATAACATTACACACCAGTTACAATTTGTCAAGTGTCAGAAGTGGTTGTTAGACCAGGAGTGAATGTATACTTGAAGTGAATTTTCAAGACATTCATCACTATTGTCCCTGTGAGTACCACAACTGCTCAAAAGTCATTGCAACATCATTAGAGATGTGATCTTTGTACTATTTCAACAAATTGAGAACTGACATACAGGAGGTGGCCAAGGACCTCTGAACAACACATCTGCAAAATAGGCCACTTAAAAACAAATTTAAAAATTAAAGATGCTTTAAAAAATAATGAATCACAGCAACTATTATTGGACCTACTACGCCTTTCCACTTTGTTTTTATCATTTGGCTTGAGGAAGAGAATGTGTATCCTCACAACCCTAAACACATCAGAAGATGTGACCTTAGTTTTGTGGTGTCTGTGAGGATATAGTGGTAGAAAGTAAGCAAAATCCATTAGCATGAAGAACTTAAGTCTTGTATGTTGCCCTGTAGGCCTTTGGATTTCTTCCCCTGGAAGTGAAGAATAACTTTTACCCTTCAGATTCAAGAAGCGCTTAGTAGAATGGGGAAAAGTAAGCCTCAAAATTAAAGGAAATTGAGTGTACCACTCAGGTTCTCAATTTCATTAGGATTAGAAGACACTGCCGCTACCACATTCTCCTGTACGCTTTTTCCAGGAAAAAGTTGTGGAGGTACGGTGAGAAGTAAGTCTGGTCGCTTAAATCCGTACCAGTTTGAGTTAACATGCTGCAGATATAAAATGTATAGATTGATAAACGACTTCATGAGAGATACTGTAATTTCTGGACTGACATACAGAAAACCATACCAGCTCATTCTGCCTTTCTCTGTTTCCATATTTCCCATCCGCTCAGCTTTGCCAATGCAACTCTGTAGAGCTACAGTCTGAAGTAGCTCCATGGCGAAACCAAACAAAAACACACAAAGCACAAGCTCCTTGAAATTTGCTTTTGCTCTGATAGCAAATGTATCAAAAGCTTATCTTCCCTTCCTAGTCTGTCAGTGCAGTTCTATTTAGGGCAAAAAGGAAAAATTAAGACAATCCCTTGCCCTTCCTACCAAAAAGATCATAAAACAATTAAAGACCGCAGATTCGAACACAAACCTGACTGTTTATCTATCCCTTTTGCCAGTAATCATCTTAGGTAATTCTTTATAAACAACCTTAACAGCCATTGCTTTCCTCTGCTTCCCTCTCTACTCCCTCTGGTACCAATATTCAACATCCCTGTGCTTATATAGACTTAAGTTCCTTTCAGTAACATTAATATTAGGGGACTAGGGTGAAGGTAGTTGCATAATTTCTAGCACATTGAAGTCCTGAACTAGGACTGGAATTACTTATGTCACTGAAATTCTCCTGTTCCTAATAATAATAAATTGAAAATGACTGCTTGTATTATCTCCATAAGTAATGGGATCACATTAAGACAAGTGCGTTGAAGATAAATATTGGATATAAACTCCTGACAGCAAGACATCTTAGAATGAGAGATGGGAAGAAGTTCTCTTGCTTGAATTATATTGATTTAGAACAGGAAAAAAAGAACAGAAGTTGTAACACTAGAAAAAGTACTGGACCGGCCAAAAGCACAAAGGGAATGGAAAAGAGAGAAAGAATATCATGACCTAAATGACTTACACTACAAGCCTGCAGCAATTAAAAATAAGCGTTTGTCTAAAATCTTTTGTGTTATCATGAATAGAGAAGTGTTACTGACATTCATTTCGGAGAAAATATCAGGAAAAAGAACCATCAGGCTAATTAATCATTTGCAATCCATCTACTTTAGACTGCTTTAACAGTTGAATTTAGACCATCATGAACAAGATCTGCCTGTGACAAGAACTTTAAATACTCCTGTTGGGTGCATCTGTGGTTACTGACACAGGAGTTCTCTACAGGAAGGGAAAAAGGGGAGGTCATATAGTTTATTTGTAACATGAAGCATGTCAGTTGCAAGAGAGAATCCATTTCTTGTATGGAAATGTAGGTTTAAAAAAAAAAAATCCCTGGAAAAGCAAGTGCCATTTTGTCTTGAGATTGAATGTAAGCTTTTTATCAACCTGTTTATTCCAGTTCTGACTATTAAACAGACCAGCTTTTAGTGTGTGAGTGCCAGTGGAGATCCAGTCTTCCCTATCAGCCAGTATTTACAAATAGATACTACAGGACTGTATCCGCACCTTTTCTCAAGTAAGAAAAAAAGAACTGTTGCCAGCTACTTCCTTATGATTTTGTGAGTAACTGCTGACTTACAGTTGAAGGTTTATATTCAGGTTAATGGTAATTACTGAAAAAGTACCTAAACCAGGAATACATTATCTACACCTTTACCTCGTAGTTATCCCACATTGCAATTCTGGAAAAGCCTGATGACAGTTAAGTGATGCTGACTATACATAAAGCACGAATAATTCTTTGAAAACTGGGTAGAGAAGTCAAGGTTTCATTTACTACACAGACACTTGAAACTCTTGTCTTCTGTACAGTCTCGGACAGTCATAATCATTTACAAGTTCTGAAAAAATAAATGATTTTGCAATCTGTAGGTTTCAGTTAACCAATTAAGTTGCTATGCCTATGGTTTCATAATACTTCAGTTTTAGAGGCAAAAATTGGTCTCCAATTCCTTTTCCTTTTGATTTTCTTCTGGATGTTTGTTTTCAGCCTAGTTAAAGTTCTTTTATTTATTTATTTATTTATTTAAGCTGGACAATAGAATTCGTCCAGCTGTGGTTGGGAGAGGGCTGGTAGGTAGAGAGCTGGACCCAGTGGCATGATGAGCAGGTCAGGACTCCTCTACATACTGGCATTACTCCATAAGGTAATGAATGGTAAAACTATATAATATTGTTCACCAGTCAAGTACCCTGACAACTCTGTCAGCCCCTCTACAGTAAATAAAGTGAGAAAGAACAGGGGAGAAGACCTGTGGAAGAACTCAACTGCATGCTCTGAATCACCTCAGATGTACCTCTATGTGTTATAGAGGTGACTGTCATCAGGACATAGCTCTACAGATACTTTCCAACCCAAAGAAACAGAACAGATCCCTGCATTCAGTTAGATGCCACGTAGCAAAGCCAATATGGATATCTATGAATTAGTCTGCGGAAACCTCCCTACCCCTGCCAGGGTTTTGCTAAAGATGTGGCTTCTTGGCTTCTTGCACCAGGAGAACAACCAGCCAAATTTATTGAAGCTGCATGGATACAGGACGGTGGGGTAAATTTCACTGTTACACTGCATTTTTCTTTTAAATACTAATGACAGTTCTTACTGTTGCCAGTTCCCCTCCCCTATCTTTTTTTTTTTTTTTTCTTAAAGCAATTAATAGTGTTAATGCCTCATTGTGTTTTGCATAGTTGTTGGAGGGCTAATTTTCAGCTACCTGCTAACAACAAACCATGTAAAACTCTGCAGGGACTTTGTGTTTTTCCTAGTGCTTGAGCAGTCATCTGACCACTCATGAAGCGGGAGCTGGCTGCTGCTGAGGCCAGGATTCCCACGACAGCAGCAAGCAGATTGGAAAATTCAAAGGCAGTAATGGCCCAACATCCAAGCTATCCCAGGCTAAACCTAGACTTCCAAGTAAATATACATTGCATATAGGCACTTCACTGTGCTGACCCTTGAGGGCACAGCAATTTTCAGAACATCACAAAGCAAAGCAGCACTTAAATCTGGTTTTAAAAAAGTCAACAGGAAGCTGTTCAAGTCTCAAACCTGGGGATCATCTGGGCTTCACTTGTGATGTAAACATACTCTCCTTTGGCCAGAGAGGAGCCCGGAGAAACTACATGACTAACCTACTGGTGGGTGAGGTGAACAAGCCCTAAAGCCTGCCCCTATTTAATTACAGTTCTCAATTTCTGAAGTGCAGAGACTTTTCCAGCTTCCAGTCAGGTCATCAAGACCATGAGGGCTGCCTTGCCTTCACACAGTATACAGCACAATGGAGGTGCAAAAGTAAAGATATAGGTACCTAGAAACAGCTCCCCAATATTTCATGCCCTGTAACTTGCCTGGTCTCAGGCTCCAAGGACCTGCCCTGCCAGTGAAACCTTTCAGTTCTTGATATCTTTTACATGAGACTACCAGCAGGAGAGCAGATAACAGTCTGCTCTGATGGTCTTTTTATTCCCCTTCCCCTAGGAACACAACCAGGATCACTTACAATTAGTTTATTTCAGAACCACAAATAAGTGGTTGCCATTGTTTAGCTACTATAATATTGCTATCACCGATCAGATGGGTCACAGATAAATAGGTAGAAATGCAATATACACACACACACACTGTCTTCCTGCATCATAAATAAGATCATGGCCAATATTATCTGTGAAATGATGGGAGCAAATCTGCAGCAAGAGTTATTCATACAGTAATCACTGGAAAGCAACAGAGCAAACCTGTATTTCTAACTTGAGCCTGGTTAGAGCAGAATAATGCCACTGAAAGAAAATGCAGACAACGTGGCTCTGTCCATTACCCATAGATGAAAAAAAACCTCTTTGTAAGAGAGGATGTTTATAACTGCCCTAATCAGATGCGCCTCACACATTTTTATTCCACCCTGCACCTTCTCTTGTAAATCAAGCTTTAAAAAGCAGATAGCAGCACTGTGATCTTACGTCAAGAATGAGAGATGTTTGTTTAATGGGCCTTTAAATTGTTTGTTTTAGAAAATACATATACCAATGCCAAAACAATAATTTCCCACCATATTTTCAACTTGCTCTGTCTTTACACAATGAAAAAATGACAGGATAAGAATCAGTATAAATAACAGTAAAGCTCTACTTGTTTGCATTTTGCCAATCCACCACCTACTGGTTCTTCTGTAGTCAGCCTGTGGTTGCAATTAGTTTTTGGAAGATGCCAAATAACGAAATCAGAGGTCAGAGAGCACACATGGGGTATTAAAGTTCTGAATCTAGAACGTGTTTAGGAGACTTAGGCATTTGGGGTTTGCACTTCACTGCCTCAGATTCTCTCAGGGTTCCTTTAAGAAATTCAGCTTTTTTGTTCTTAATGTGTACTGTTTAATGGACAACTAATTATCTTGCTCAACTCTGTTAAATGTATGTCTTGAACATTTTTCATAGATCTGATGAAATATAGTTGATGATGATGATGTATCATTTTTCACTCATCTTTTTTCCATGTTTCTATGTAGACTGCTGCAAATATCAGAGTCTAATTAGCTTTTGTTTTCCTTATCAGGTCGCAATTGAAATGAGAATAGTTTTCAGCTTTTCAACCAGTTTGCACATTTTTCCCTATTAGGTCCACTTTGCAGGTCTCTAAAACACATGAAAGTTTTAAACACAATCTGTTCTTAACAGCAGAATGACTTTTTTTTTTTTTTTTCTTTAATTGCCTGTGGATGCATCTATGCAAATTCACTCCAGTAACAGTAACCATTTCAGGTCACAAAAACATTCAGGATACAAACAGAAAAAAATAAGTTAGTTCTGAGGGCCTGGTGCACCTCCTAGTTTTCCTTAAAAGATGCAAAATTATTGTGCTTAACGTAAATTAGACTAAATACAGAAAGTTCCAGAAGACCTTGGATAGCCAGACATTCCCTAAAACTAACAGCAGGTGATGCTATTTATACTTTGTTTCTATAAATTACAAAACATTTTAGAAAATAAGTGTGACTTGAGTGATAACAAGCTGATTAAATCTAAATTGAATGAAAGAAGCAAACATCCCTCCCTCCCTGATCCATAACTAAGGTTTATAGTTTCAAAAGACTGAGAAGGCTGATGAACTAGTTAGCAAAATTAGTTGGACTGAAAAGGTAAGAAATCACACAGAGGCTTGCTCCACTTGCAGCTCCAAAAGCACACAAATTAGAAATTATTTTGCACAAGAGAAAAATTACAAACAAGGGCTCCAAGCACAACAGGATGAGTAACAGTATTTTAAAGAGTACTAGAAAGAAACAGAAAGCTTTCAAGGAGTGGAAGAATGTATTTATAGCAAAGGAAGCTGTGTTCATAGCTGGCAATAGATACTGAGAATGACCAGAGTCAAATCTAGACTTTGCAAAGCAATGGAAATAAATAGTAAAAGATTTTTTCGTGCATATGAAATCAGAAGAAATGAACACTCTGCTATGCAAAGGAGGAGAGGCAGAAACTGAAAATAATGTTGGTATTTTTCTATAGGCTAAAGTTCAGCTTTTAATCAAAGCAATTGTTGCCAAATCTGGTGTCAAAGGTAGGATAGCTCAAAAAAAGTGGTAAGTTTATTTGGATCAGAAGCAGGAGATAAACAACGGAGCTTGATGTATTCATGTCAAAACACCAACTGATGTCTGCCCAAGTATTATGAAAAGAACAAGGACATCAAATAGCAAGTTATTTCAGGAGGACTTTAAAAATATCTAAGTTCAGGTAGCATGATACACCATTAGCAATTCTAGTACCATACCTGTATTTAAGGACTAGGGAAGAAGTAAGCAACTCTTACCCTTACTGAATCATCTGACCTTACTAGTATGCAAAGCTTCAAAAAAGAAACCCAAGGTAAAGAATTTGACAAGTGAAACACAGAATATGAAAACAGTGACATGACTAGAAAGTAAGATAAAATGCAACACGGGTTCACTAAAGGTAGGAGTTGACAAACTTGACATCCTCCTTTGATATGATTTCCTAGACAAGGGCAACACAAGAGATCTAATCTATTTGGTGTTGAGAAGAGCACTGAATTTTGTGCTACACATGGCACTTACAGTTAAAAGGGAGAGGATGAGGATTATACTTGCCTAGTTAGTCGTTATACAGCTAGTATTATACAAGAACCAGCTAAAATGCACAAGAACCAGCTAAAATGCAAGAGTTAGCAGGGCTGGCAGGGGTAACTACCAAGACAGAGGGATGTCTGAAAATACTTTCTCAATGGCTGACCCTGCAACAACCTTTATTTCCATTCAACACCCTGACACAAAATAAAGGAACCTATTGAAATATCCTGAGAACCATGTAACTCAGAAAATATTATCAATATAAACACAGGATCAAAATACTGAACAGAAGGTGGGGCTGCATCCACATTACAATATTCATTTGGAGCAGTTACTGCGCTTTTGATGTGAACCTTTGAAGAGGCAGTCCAGTTGTTAACGGGTCTTTGCTTCACAGAACCAGGCTAGGACAAGCTTTCTTCTGCCTTCATATCTCAAAGGCTTAGAACATGGGGCCCTTGCACATGCTGCTTCACCCAGCAAATCTGCTCTTGTTGCATGGTGCTACTTGCTGATGCAGACTTAGCACTGCTGTCTTTGGGGACTTTAGTCACAGAAAAGATATGTAATGTATACAGTTCCAGGTCATACATTTAAGATTAAGAAAAAAACCTTATATTTGGAAATGCCAGAGGGGAAAAGAGATTACTACTTCATGAGAAGATGATTTTGAAACATAGACGTGACATAGTAAGTGTGCCTGTGAAGGAAAGGGAATGCCAGAGCAGATTACCACAGAGAACGCCCATATCTACAGCTTGGCTTACCTACATTAAAGTCCTCGTTATGCGCTACCACATCCTTTGTTTCAGGGTCTCTGTGACTCTCCACAGCTCTCAGCCACTGCTTCCAAGCAGGACTGAATGAACAAGTGAATGTCCTCTGCTCAGTCCTTGGAAGGATGTACCCAGCTGCCCTAGTCCAACACACAACAGTATTTGCAGTGTTGAAAGTGAGAGAGGGGCACTGCCACTGCTCTGGCACAGCCCTGGCCTCCCAGGGCAGATGCCAGCTGTGCAGGAGGCTTGGCTCTTCCTGTTGAATACTCAGGCGCCAAGCATGGCAGCTCTACTTCACACACAAACAGGAGCATGGTACAAACGTGGACTGCACATCATGCCATTCCAGCTTCCTGACTGCCAATGACTGCTTGAGTCATTGCTGAGAGCTGTTTTGAGGCCATTTGACTGGAGCATAGATGTCCAGGGCTGCCTCCACCCATCAGCAGAAAGGTGCTTGTGAAATTTTCTGGTTCAGAGAGGGTGACCCTGCTACCTTCCACCTGAGACCCAAACTGGGCACCTGGGAATGACTGATAGCCCATGTTAAAGCTCAGTAATGGAGTCTGGGTTGAAAACCAAAACAAAACACGCACACACAGATACACAAAAGACAAAAAAGAAAAACCCTCAAACAAAACAAACAGAAACCAAACAGACCCCCCACAACCAAAACAAAAGAATCACAAAACACCAAACAAACAACAAACACTCCCAAAACCAGAAAACAACCCAAAAACCCAAATCAATATGGAAAATACAATACAGATGTAGCCACAAGCTGAAGAAACACTGCTATTCTGTTACCCCTTCAGAGAACTGGAGAGGAAATGCCTGAGTGTACAAGTAATGGAAGACAGTTAAATATGGTGCAAAATTAGAAGGGGTCAATGTAGGCAGCCTCCCCAACCTCTTTCCCTTGCCTTTGTCTCTGAAATAGTGGTCCTGCTCCATTAGCAGCAGTAGTATATACCTTGAGTTTATATGGAGACCCTGGAATCAGTCTACAAAAGGGCATCCATCAATCCATTCAAAACTAGTATCATGAACCATTCAAATTTACCTGGTAGATTTTTTTAAATTTTATTTTTAGGTATGCTTGAAAGATACTTAATAAGAAATCATTTTGATTCTTCAGCCTTGGTTCGGAATTCAGCTGGGTGGAAAGCTCTCTGAAATCTGCCCTGAATTGTGGGATGTTAACCTACTTAAGTTACATTATGTTCAAAAGCTATGGTGCTGGATGACATGGAAAACCCAGTGGGAGCTAGATCAATCAGAAATTAAGACTTCCAGATGCCATTTTATAAATTAATGATTTGATTTCCCATTTGTGCAAGTGCTGATGTAAACAACAATTCTCAGAAACCTCATAGTATAGAAGAAACCAAAGGGCCCAGCAGCATATTTTAGTGTTACAGTAGTTCAATAAGTGTATTTATTGAAGTTCCTTGGGGAGTTGTGTAATATGTATCATAGAAAGAGAACTATGTTTTATGGACCAAATTCTGCTCTCAAACTTCATTAGAAGCTTTAAAGTGGCATAATGGAAAATGAACCTGCTTCCTCTGAGATCTTTAAATCTCTTTGAAATAAGGACAAAAAATAGAAATAAAAAATATTTACCATCTGGAAGGCACATAGAGTCTATAAAAGAAAAAAGAAGCAAAATAGTCACCTACTGATTAGAGTTGATTACCTCTTCCAGATGTAAGGAGCCATTCGCCTACATTTTCTTCTTTTGGTAAACTCTCCCACAAGTTAGAACTGTGTTTGACCATGATCATACATGAGTGTTGACTCTTATTTTTGCTGAAATCCTGTTCTTCTTCTCCCCATTCCCCACCCCTTAAATATCCAGCTCTTGCAATCACATACAAGTCTCAGATTTCTTCCCCCTCCACAGTCCTACGCTTCCAACTACCATGGTGCCAAGATGAGCTTTAAAACCACTAGCCTCTAACAACAGATGAACAAAGAAGTGTCTACTCTTTTTTAAAATCCATAATTTTTAAGCCAGTCTTGTGATTTTATGGCAGTGGCATTCTGACAGATAGAAAAAACTAGGGAACAACCAAGATGGCAATATTTTTCCTTGGATGCTAAAGAGGAGTGTGAAGAGCTTAAAGTAGACCAAGATCCCATTCATGATGAGATTGAATAAGGAGACACCCACAAGTGGACAGGAGATTTGTTTGCAAGCCTTTTTATTTCTCTTTTGTCTTATCTTGCTGATTTGAGCTACCTTCATTAAAAAGAAAAGAGCCATTTGTTCCATCTGCAGTTGAAGTACATCTTTTCAGTTTTTGGGATATCATTCAAAGGAAAGGTACAGACACTATCCCATCTGAACTTTGGGTTTCCCAGGTCCTGATAGAAAGAATCTCTTCTTTTGGCTCCATAGGGCTGGCAATGGTGATGCTGGTAACAATAATACTTAAAAAAAAAAAAAAAAATTACAGGGATGCATCTTAAATTCCTCCTGCCTTTAGATTTATGAAACTTGCTCAAGATCCTTCTCTGTCTCAGGACAGAGGTTTGGGAAGCAAACTTCTGAATGGTGCCTGTGGCAAACAGTTCAAGCTGCTACATGTCAGCTTGCCACCAAGCTTACATACATATAATGGAGATATGGCAGTGTAGTCACCCTAGTTTAGTTTCTTTCCACTGTGTCTCTGAAAGGGTTACTTGGCTGATGTAACAATCAATTGCCTTTTGAAGAATCTTATTTTAGTTGACTATATGTGAGCATTCTGCAGCTAGTCTCCTAAGTGAGATACCTCACAATATAGGATACACAGTTGTTGGTTTTTTTTAAGATGTTCCCTAAACAGATGCATGTAATAGGTGCAGGTTACTGTTTTCTTACTAATTTAACAATTGACAGTATGTTCTCAGCCCTATGATGTCATTACTTATAGGCTCAAGTGTGTGGAGACATATGTTTGATTGGTCCTGCTATATTGCCCTGGAGAGAACTGACTGGAAGGAAAAGTACTTAAAAAAAAAAAACAAACTCAGAGGAGAAAACGTGTTCCCAACTATTGTGTCAGCACTGCAGGACCAACCAGTTAAGTGCCAATGTCAGACTAAACAGTTCATGGTGGCTGGAGGGGGTGTGTTTGAGTGGGAAGGAAGGACTTTTCAAACTGAGCTCACTGCTAAAACATCTAAATAAAAGAATTTGACCCAAGTTCTACAAAACAAACCATCTCTTCCTTTTAAATTTCTTCCTGCTAATTTAGTGCCAGCTGAGTAGTAAAGGCCAAGGAAGAAAACATCCTCAAACTTCTGAAGGTAGAGCCAGGCCTAATGAAGAAATCTGTTATTTGTTTTTTCTGATAAAATACCTCTGTAACAGTATTATGGAAGCATTCAGTTACTCCCTATGCCTGAATTCTAACAAACAGTCTAGAAATCACAACGGTTTTAAAAAGAAATATGGTTGTTTCAGTTACTTACCACAATCATTCATACAGCTTTAAAAATATGTGTTTCATTTTGCTTAATATGTTTAAGGCCACAGTCAATGAAAAAAAAATATATATTACCCTTTCCCAGAGAATTATTACCAAAGCTGAAGGGTCCCTTTTTTCCCCTCCAGGCTTGCAACAAAACACAGACATTGCCTGAGAAATGACTATGAATGACTAGGAAAATAACTAGGAAATGACTAATAAGCTATTTTATAATAGCTAAAATAATCCAGATATAAACCAATTAAAAAAAAAAAAGAGATATTTTGCTGCACTGTACAATGGGTAATCCCAGAGTGAAGGAACAATGTATTGCCATTTCTACAGTAGAGGCTTGAACATGGCTATAGTGAATTCTGGTAAAACAAACTGTGAGCCAGTCCTTTCATCTTACTGTCCAAGGGTAAAGAGACAGAGCTGACTATGTTGGTTTTCTTCTACGTTATTTAAGACACAAGTATCTAGTGGAAAGGGAGTTTTATGCTCCCTCTGTGGAAGACATGAAATGGGAGACTGTTTCGGAAGGTTAGAAACAAGTCTACTGAATGGTCATCCTCTATTTAGGAGTAATATTTTTATTGTGGGTCAACCTACTGCTACTTGCAGTTCCCCTGAAGTAAAATAGTTACTCCATTATGCCCACTTCCATAGCAACTGCTTGAAGTACAGTACACAGACACTGATATCAGACCAATCATAAACAATCAGGAAGAAATAAACCCAGTAAAACAGATTCTGTATTCACTGGTAAATGCAAAGGACTTGTGTGTTGCACACTTTCCTACTTGGGAACGTCAGTTGGAATCAAGCAAAAGTCAACAGAATTTTTCATCCTTTGACATTTACTCAGTTCCTTGGAAAACAATACATGCGATAATCTCAACACATCAGAAAGTATGTCTGCACAAACATATGAGTACATCAATCGTGTATTGGTAAGTGTTGTAACACCTGGTAGGAAGAGGATTTCTACAAAGATAAAGAGGTGAATAGAGACATAGCAGTAAATACTGTTGTCAACTCTTGAAGCAGGTCACGTCCAGGATGCATTAGAGGACAGTATGGAGATGGGTTTGAAGCAGCAAATTATCAGATAAAGGTAGACCCTACCTCCAAGAAACGTTCATCTAACGGACAGTTACTCAATGTTTACTAAGTTTCACTGGGTATTTTTACAGGGGTCTGCTGAACATGAGAAAAACCCACCAGGTTTGGGTCAGTAATGACTTTTTTACTGTTGCTTTCTCAACTATAATAATACAGCATCCCTACTTCCCAAGGAGGTGGGAACAGCTAATCAAGAACAAGTGATTCAAGAGAGATCATCTTTTTAGTATCTTACTGAGATGAAGGCGGGATTGGTTTATGGTCTGGGTATAATTTGGAGTCTACCCCTGAGATTTCCCCCAGCAAATGTAACTGATTGTTTTTCAATGGACTTGCACTAGACAGAACATGATTTTCTTTGATTCTGTAGACAGACAGGATCTTCAACATATAACATTTTCTGGAAGACAGCTTCACACTGTAAACTATTATTTTCTTATCCTTTGCAATAAAGAACTAAGAATATAATCCAAAGACAAAACGTCCATTTCCTGACCCAATCCCTCTCAACCTGTTTATTATTATATTTTCATGTAAGCTTTGCTATGATGATTTTTATAGTTAAACCTTAAGGACCACATGAGATTTAGAGTAGAACACCATTTTTATCCCTGCATTCAAATTCTCATGCTCACAAAAATAGCCAAAGCACTTTGGCTAGAACTTTTTAGCTCCACATGAAGGCAAAAAATGAATTACAGTATACACTGTATTCAATAACAGTGAATACTTCAAAGCTCCCTAATAACTAGGGCATGAATGTAAAATGTGTTGCTCTGCACATCTAAGAGTTTTCCTCTTTCTCATCATGTTCTTTGAAAAGGTGGCTTTATTCAGATTTTTGTGACTGTTCTTGTTCTACAAAAGCACTTTTAGGATTTTATTGAGGTTTACATACACCAGTGTTCAAGACGAAAGGCTTTCATGTCAATTATTAATAACAAAATCTTTCATCTGTCTATTTAAAAAAATAAAAACATGATCCTTTTTTTTCCTCATTTTGATGTTTAATTTAGAATGAAAATCAAACTCTTTAAAAAAGTTTTCCTCACTATCACAAGGGAAACTATGATGTTTTTAAGAATTCTCTCTATGAAGATAATGCCAGCTAAAAATAAAATAGAAAATAATAAAATAAAATAAAAGGCTTAATCCTGAAAAATATTGAACGTACTTAATGATTTCAGTAGGAGTGGAAATGTGCTCAGGATCTCATGGAATGAGAACACAAAATGCTGTTTCTACCAATGTACTTGGGGATAATCAGTTCATTTGCTTAGAAAGCAATTGAAGTGGGACTTCAAAAGCTGAAAAAATTCAATTATTTCAAACTTACAGAAAAGTCTATTTGGTTTGACATCTGTTCAAGTGTTCACACTGGTGGTTTTTCTCCAAAACATCTCAGTAAGACCTCAGACCATCTATGTGTTATCACTGAGCATGAGACCTTGTCCTGTGATGGTCTGGAAATCCTGTACCTTTGCTTATCTTGGAGTGGAATTACTCACTGACAGACCTCTAAGCCTGTAACATGTGCAACTGAAGTCACTTGTGCTCTATGGGAGTCACTTTATTCATCTTATTATAGCATTGATGCCCACATGCGATTTCAGGTTCACGACCTCAGTTTGTCAGATTTCATAGAATACATATAAAATTCTAATTTTAAAATGCCATTTCATTGATTTTTATTGATGGAGAAGTAACTACCACAAAAAAAAATCCTCCTCCACCAAAACAATCATCAGGTAAGTGTCACTTAATACAGACTCTCTTCCGAACTTTCTAATAGTTTTACCAAGTTTCATAGTTAGAGTTTGAAATCAAATTATTTCTTTTGAGACCACAGTGTTTGCAGTTTCTGGATTTTATTTTAAAAAATTCTTGCCCTTCTAATTATATTCATGTTTTGATTAATAGTAGATGTTTCTACTGTTATTTGATATTTTAAACACAGAATTCCTTGTTTAATTTTGATCTACAGATGTACTTTCAAGTACTTTCATACAGCTTCAACAAAATATGAGTACTAGAACAAGCTGCGCAACAAAAGTTAGGCTCTCACACACCTTCTCTGTATGTGGTCTTTAGCAATCACACTTAAGTGTTCTACTGCTACCATATACCCTGATTTCAATTTCCTTTTGCTTCTTATTGCCTTCAGAACTGCAGACTCAGGATCTTCTGGTGAACCAAAAGTAAACAAAAAGAGAACAATGTGCCTATCACCCCTGATCCCAAAGAGATTTTAACCAAGTTCAGAGTACAGGAGCTCTGCTCTTGGAACAGTGAAACTTGGATATACAAACACATTTCTTATTTGAATCATTATGTCATGACTGGTAGAGGTGTGCATGAGGTTTTAAGTATTTTTTTCAGTGTCATTTTGATTGGTTGTGTTCCCACAAGCTTAAAGGACAAGGTCATTAAAATCAGGGTAGCTGCCCGCGAAATTATTCCAAGTGCTGATTGCAGTGAGTTGATGATTCCTGTGATGGACCACCTTTGATTTATTTTGTTCATAAAAACATCCTCTAGCCTATGTCTATGAGAACAGGTCTAGGCCTTCAGTTAATAGAACAGTCTGCAGTACAAAGTGGAAAGAACAGCAACACACATTTTGGAACTTAACCTAAGAAAATGTAATTAGAATTATTAAAAATAAAATAAATATCAGCAAATAGAAACTGTAAATATAGTTTTCAGAAATGTTTTCTCCCTCTACACAATGTAGCTGCACTTCAGAGCCATTACACATTGCTTTCTCGGTAGCCAGTTTTATACTTAGACTTTTTTGCAGCTAGCAGCTGCTATTGGCAATAGAAGCTGAATTCCTCTAACGACCTTCACTTAAAAAAAAAAAAAAAGTAAAAAAAGAGTAGGCCTCTAAAAAGCTGGACACTCATTTGAAAATCATCCTTAAAACTCCCTGAGAACAAGTCCATATTGCCCATTTGACAATGGAGAGAGAAGAAAGATTTAAAGCAGAAATAACTAGTGTTTAGGGCAGATGATGGGGAGTAAAATATTTGAACTCTTGTTTCAGCTTCAAGGCTTATTAATCATAGAATCTCTGACAAGTTATAATGACTCTGTGCCTCAGCTTTCTGCTCTATATATTGAGGGCAATAACGCTCACCCACATTTCTGAAGAGTGTTGAAAGCTTTGTACAAAAAGCACCAGGTAAGTATAAATAATCATCATCATTGATTCGGATTATTAGAGAGCTTAAGGGGCTCCCTTCTCACATGGCTGATGGTTGCTGTGGGAGGAAAATTAAGTCTTTGGGTGAAATTCTGCCTTTTGTTACCTTTTCTGCCTCTAATTACACACTCAGATGCTCCTTACTTTTCATCTTCTGATTAAGGTAGTGCTGATCTGGAAATCTTTACCAGATTCCTAAGTGAAATAAACCACTCACCTTTTTATCTGACAGCACTGGAACTCTTCCTTTGTATATGAAGGCACATTAATTCCCTATTCTTATTTTCATTCCTTCCCACCTGCCATCCAAGTGAAGAGGCTAATCCTGTTTTACTTTTCTTGAATGATAGCAAAGGTGTGATTCATCTGCTCTAATTTAGGCACCATCTGCCTAAGGTCTGAGGCAGGTACCCTCAGTTCCCTTTATTATCAGTAGAGAGAAAGAGGTATCTCTAGAGAGCAACTGATCTTGTCCTGAGATGGGGGTGTCTAAAATAGGTCAGAAAAATCACACTCTAGAGACACCTATTGTATTTCTGTGACTACTAAGGAAGCCTTAGGTGACTTGCTCAAACTTGGACACATAACTTTTAGGCATCCCACCCAGAATATCCACAAGAATTGTTAAAATGATCATGTGGTCATTGATCACCTAAGTATAATTCTCACTGCAGGCCGATGCAATCTAAACGGGACTTTCTGCATCTCACAGTACAGATAAAGTCTGGCACAGTCGTAGTTAGCAACTGTGAATTTGATGCCTGACATTAATCAGGATATAATAGTCAGATTGTAAGCTTCAGGAACCTTCAGATGACCTTGACCCAGTCATCATCAATCAAACATGCCTTCCTTTGCATTCCATACTTTGGGACCTTTGTGCATGAGGCAATGATGCTAAAATGTGCCACTGAGCATCTCTTTTTCTGTAATGACAAGTTCCTTATTTCTAAAAGTAGGAAATTAGTTGCTATTGATTCTCACTCTGTTTGTCCCAGACCAATCATTAACTTTCCTGCAAGGTTGGAAGTTTCCCTAGTAAGGGGAATCAATTTTCAATTTGAGGCCTCATTAAAAAAACAAAACCAAAAAGTATGTTTAGGATTTCTCATGATTGCTTATAAGCTTGATTAGAGGTACTTTTGACAAAGTGGTAAATATGTAAGAAGATTTCTTTTATCACATGCCTCTGAAACACAATACACAGATCTCCCCAATATGTGGATAATCATCAACATAACCATCACCGAAATGCAATTGTCTCAGAGGGGAGCTCAGTACGTGTTTCACAACATACTGCATAGGTACATAACAGTTTAGGACAAGAATTAGCTAAATGTATTGAGCTGCTGACACTCCTTTCCAATAAACTTTGTTTTATATGTTATTAGTGAAAAGGTCTCAAGTGAGAAGATAAATTAACAGAGTTTCTGTATGAAAAAGTTTGCTGTTTGCTGGTACCTCTGGAAAGCTGTATGAATCTGTGCTTCCCTTAAGCTTTCATCTCCTGCAGTCTTCTTGCCAACCTAATCACTTCATATTTTGAATATTACAGTTTCTTCTTTTACACTCTTACTAAATCCCAACTTTTCAGATTTAAGGTACTGAAGATAAATTATGTCCTGGAAAGGGACTGCATTCTCAGCAGCAATCAATTTTCTTATAAAGTAGGTTTCAGTTAATTGAACACCCCACCTCCGCACACCAAACAATTTAAACTCATACCACTTCTTGCTCATTATTTTCCTATTTCTTAGTTTCGACTGACTTTCAGTCTTAGAAGCTGTCCCTCACAAACCCATCCATGATTTCCCCCTCCCTTTTATCCTGCATGAAGTTCACAACTCTTAAATACAAAAGGAAACTTCCCCCTTCTCCAGAAATGCATTTCAAGAGTCCTTATACTTCCAGGTCTTCTTTTCTTGAAAATTTGACTTTACATCTTTTCTCTTTTGAGGAGTTACATTACCCACTGGACATTAAAAAGGTGAAATGTAAAAAATTTGGAATACTCACAAGAGTGAAGGAAGAAACCACAGCAACTAACAATCCAGCTACTTACTAACCACTTAAGCTACAGCTGCCCACCTCTCCCAAATTCAAAGGCTTAGCCTGAAAGAGGGTGGAGGGTAAGGAAAGGATTTCTTCTCTGTAGGAAAGATGGATAAGTAATATTCAGAGTTTAAAAAATGCTTTTTAAAAAAAAAAAACTATTACTACTTTATATGAAATGACAGAAACTGTTCAGCTCTTCTGTTGACAGTCTTGTTATTTGTTTTACATAATTTCCCAGTCAACAACATTTTGCATTTTGGGGTAACATGCACAACATGGGCCCTGTATAGAAACATGCACATTCAAACTCTATGTTTTCAATGGAAATTAGTATTGATTATATTTTATTCAAAGAATCATGAGTATGCAGGAAACTTGCACCTCAGCAACAGCATCAGGACACTATTTTTCTTCTTTACAAGAAACAAAATTGTTAGTAGACTTACAGTAAAAAATGTGTCTGTTAACAGAACCCAGAATTCACAAATTTAAATGGGCATTTGTGTATAGATATTTGATAAGCAGTTGCACAAATGCTTCGCTTTCACAACTACACCTTAATTTACTGTGTTTGTTAGGTTTAGATCTATGCACACATCCTTGTCTCAGAGTCAGCAATAATCTTCAATTTATGTTTTAAATGAGTAAGATTAGACTAGTAAAATGGTGTCAAGGAAAAAAATGGCTTCTATAGATTCACCACTCAGGTGAATAAGGGAACTAGAAATAACACCAGATTCTCTTCATTCCTGGTCTAGCGTACTTATCACAGACCTTACTTTCATTTTCATCAATGTTGTTGTAAAACAGAGCAGCACTTGTAGCACATAGACTCTAAAATCTGTGTGTCGCATCTGAACGCAAAAATGCGGTCATCTTTCAGGCTTTGTGTAATCGTCATATTTGTCTACAGAGATTTGTGTGATTGTTACGCACAAACAATAATTGCAATGACTGGGAAAAGCTGACCTCTCGCTTGAGTCTTAGGGAACAAAAATCGTCTGGGTGCAGAAGTACAAGGGCTACAGGCTGCATCAAAGGCATAGTTGTCCTGACTAGTGTAGTAAAAGCTATTCGGGTTTCACCACAGAAGTACATAAAAATCAACACTGCCCTGAATGTCAAATGAGACTGAAACCAATACTTTGCCTGAACTTTGTTCACAAATTCAAATTACCACCATCAGCAATGCCAGCTCTCACTGTTTTCTTTGGGACTGTTGTGATATTTGTTATTCTTCTTAAAGTCCCAGCACCTGTGGTCAAGGGATTAGGTGATGATCTCTGCTTTTTTCTAAAATAAAAGTAACATTCTCAAGGTTGAGGAAATGCCTGTAAATGTTGCTTGTGTCTGGCAGTCTATGGACTAGCTCTTCTTGTGCCCCAGATCAGCCAGACACAAACCAGCTCTGAACCAGAAACCACACAACCAGGGTGCTGCTTAGCTTGCATTACTAGTTTCTGCTGAGGTGTAAGAGCTAAAGCTGTCCACTGTAGCTTTGTGCCCTCTGCCCTAAAGCACAGACAGAGCAAATTAATGCCTACCCGTTAAGACAGAAAGATGGGGCAGTGAAGAAAAGGCACCCAAACCCCATGGTTTCTCCAATATTTGCTACGATCTCATGATTTTCTTGCCAGGTGAGATACATATGGAGGGCAAGATGTTTCTGAAGTCAAATACATTGTGAAAACAGACCTGATAAGGTGTAGGAGAGAGCTTTCCAGCACTGTCTTTGCCGTGTCCTGCTCTAAGAGTGCTATGCAAGTAGTGTACAGGATACAGTTCAATATTTGGTCTTGTAACTTCAATCCACTTACACTTTGAGTGGGACTCCAACAATCAGTTTTCTAAACCTAAGAAATTGATGGGAAGAGGAAAAAGAAGATAAGTGGTAATGGACTGGAGTTTTTTCTTTTGTGATTTTGGCTATCATTTGATAGGAACTCCAGACAGATTCTGTTCATAAGACACATAAGCAATGTAAATAAAAGACAAGAAAAGAATAATAATCCTAAAAATATTATTTGTGAGCAGTCACATGAGAAAATCTTGCTGCTATGGTTCATTTTGCAAGAACTGGCTAATAAAAGAGAATCTTATAGAAATCAAAGACAAATAAAGACAAATCAAAGACAATGACAAATAACAAGAAGGAAAAAAAAAGTCAATATATTTTGGGGTTTGCATCGTGTTCTACTTGAAGGACACCACTGAATCTGAAGAGTTTTGTTTGTTATGCTTCTGGAGTGAAGAAGTGAGCATTCTCCTGCTCGGCACATATAAATGCGCTACCCCTCACCCACAAAACACTCTTTCTCTTTTCGTTTCAACCTCTCTTTAAAGCAAATGTTTTAAAACACAAGTAAAATAAGAGAAGTTCAGGAGTCAAATTCTAAATAACAGTATTTCTCTTATCTTGGAAAATGCGACTTCCTCTCACTCTCACAAAAACCATATGACTCTCGTGAAATTTGGCTGATTTTCCATCTTTGGAAGCAGGTCAGAATTGTTTCCTGCATGAATTCATAACATGCATGTTAAACACAATCCACACTGCAAAACTTGCCTCAAAATTATTAATGTTCAAGGACTACTATCAGAATAATTCTAACTCCCAAATTTCAAATTTCATTTTACCAGTGTTTGGAAGAACAGATTATTTATCAATACCTCTGAATGAAATCCCATTTCTGATTTTCGTAAACAGCTTCATACTGACACATAAATAAATCTGTCTTCCAAATAATTTATATTTTTCATATGTATTTAATCCAAATTAAAAACCAGGTAATGTACAGAATAGATTTTTACCTGCTGCTCTGAAGCCAGATGTGAATATAATCAACACTGGGAAAGTACATTTCTAACTTTGCTCAACCACAAAACTAGAAATAAAATGAGAATCCCCGTTCACTGAGAGCAGACTTCCTTTTAGGACATGAATAAACAATGTATGAGGCAAGAGAAGCATATTTGGGTGTCACTTGCCTTGATTTTACCATCTATTTTAATTTTTCTAAGGAATAGCAAACTATCTGGCTTGAATTCTGAGCAAGTTAGGCTCACAAATATTACAGAAGTGTAATAGCTCCCCCTGCCAGGTTTAGATTACAAACTAAGTTTCACACATGTGTACACACACACACAAACATACACACAAGAAATAAAAATTAACACTTATGTTAGCATTTGTTGTAATTTCTTTACTCTTCTATGATTATTATAGCACTTGATACATAATGTGTATAAAAGTAATTTTATAAAACTTGCAAAGAAGTAGGTGTTAATATTAATTTGCATTTGTGGTGCATGGGAGAAATATGAAATTGCTCCAAGCAGAGAAGGAGAAATAAACTAAGCACAAAAACTTACTTTTGCTTTAATTTACTGTTTACCTTTCAGTCTTCTACCAAATTAACCTATTTTTTTTTCTTAAACACGTAATAAATGACAATTGTAATCTAAAAGTGTTGTCTGCTGGCAACCTAGGATGAAACTCAGTTGTACTGTGTTTGATCCATTTTTGGCTTCAATAATGTTGATGGCAGAAGTGCAGAGCTAACAGCCTTTGCCTTCTAAAACATATGTGTGTGACTGATGCCAAGAAATCCTATAGGATGATTTTGAAAGTCAAACTATTCAAATAAAACTGTATCTGAAAGAGTAAAATTCAAATCTGTGATGAAGTACCCAATCTTGAAAAATACTCAACAACTCTATGGACACTTGAAAATGTCCAGGAGATGGAAACTTATGACGATCAGATCTGTCTTTCCAATAGCACCGATTAATGCAATCTTACAAGCAACAAATTACACTCCACTTTTGAACTAATACAGCACTTCTTATTTTCAGGGTAGTCCACCAACATTGATTCACTTTTACAAGAGTCTTGGAAGAAAGGTAAGTGAAAACATACATTTTATAGATAGTTAGATTAAAAAAAACTATAAATTTAAAAGTATAGTGTAATCTAATCTGATGAATTTTATATTATGTCTCTGATACACAGTAGAACTCCAGCAGCATAATCTGAAGCACATGGAAGTTATTCAGGAAAACATGATTATAATGTAATAAAAAAGCAAGTTCTTCAGTTTTTGACTTTTCAGCACTTGCTAAATCACTTGCTTGTGATGCTTTTCACAATCACAAGAGATAGTATTTTCCAATTATTTTACCAAGTCCTTAAATTCAAAATTGTATTCTTGAAGGAACTGGATCCTGAAGTAAGGGTGAAAGGGGAGGGTGTGCAATGGCAGTTATTGTATTGGGTGGCTGTTGGGAATAGAAATGGTGCTGGCCCCCCCCACCCAAAAAAAAAATCCCTCCAGAAAATACCAGTTATGATTTTAACATGGAAGGCACTGGAAGAGACAGGTAAAGCTGGTGGTAGAATGTCTTTTATTATCTCTGTAAAGTAAGTGTTTATATGAAACTAAAAGACCACTATGATCTCACTGTGCTGATGGAGGTGACAACAGCAGTAAATAAATGCAGAGAGTCTGTCTGTCATGATTTTAGATTATGAGCTTTAAGAATACACAAGAGTAGCTAAAATTGAGATGAAGATAAATGTGTTTATTCCGTTTCACTATAATTAGCACAGGAATTCTCAGCCACGGACAGCACCACATTCAGAAAAAGTTATTTAACAGACATGTATTTTTCAAGGCTGTCCATTGCTAAGCAGTGGAGACAAGGCCATAGTTTAAATTTTTTTTGCCCATTGTTTCACTATTACACCTTTCACTGCTTTTAAGGAGAAAAATGCAAAACAAATAACTTTCCTTTAATACTTTGATATTAAACCATTAAACACTTCTGGGACTGTGATCAACTGCAAGCTTGTACCTGGTGCTGCTGACAACTGTAATAGTACGAGCATGGATCCCAGAAAAAGACACAGTGAGTTGAAGCTAAGGAATTTTGGCAGCTTGAAGTCTTATGTCTTTTATAAGTGAAATGTTTTTTTGATGTCTGTTTCTAAGAAAATCAAAGGCAAAGCCCCTGCTCAACATTGATTTATAAATAGGGATATGTTTTGTCCATTTGACCAGAAGTTTGAAAGCGAATACTGATTCTGAGTGCCACCAAGTAAATAAAGTAACCTGATTTCCAAGAAATACTGGAAATAAAAATTGACAGCTAAAATTCCAGATTCCCCAGATCATTAGTCACTTTTGAACATCTTACCTTTCCCTTCGAGCAGCTGATTTCAGAAATCAATCTGTTAGAGGGGAAACTACATAGAACCCAAATGAAATTACCAAACTAAGTAGGCATCAGAGAAGAACCTTGTCTATTAAGTGCTTTGGCCTTCATAATAGCGTTTAAAAGATAGAGAATAAAACAATACAGATTGATTTTGGGAGGGGACAAGAAACCAAGAATAAAGCAAGTGACCTAAGTTTGGATGGGAGGTAAATGACATGCATAATAATTTGCATTTTATAGTGACGATGAGGCTTTAAGTGTCTTTTGTGTGATTAAGGTACATAGGTCTTAAAATACAGAGAGGTGAAGTGGTCAACAGGTTAACAGGAAAAATGAATACAGAGGTAGAGGAGAAAATGCTGCCATCCATGTCTAGGATAGATTGAAGTACAGTTTTATTTGAGTTTATATCTGTTACTAAGCACAGAAAATTTTGTAAATGGATAATTAGCATGTCCGTTTGACAGCCTACATGATCTGCTAGTACATCTGAGGAAAAAGATCAAAGCAAAGTATTCATAGACTTGTGCATGCAACTATGAAGTTATTGTATGACGTTTTTCAGCTTAACTACAAATTCTACTTGTATGTAAAAATGTCATTTACATTTTTTGCAGAACTTCTAAATTAACTTTCATTATTTATTAATTTAATCTGATGATGTCTTATAATTAGAACTGCTGAGAGATTGACTACAGTATGTCACTTTCCTATAATTAGAACTGCATTGTTCATGATCGTAGAAGTTTTTCATATACTCACTCACACCTCTGATTGCTTGAGAAAGGATTAAAAGGGCTAAAGACACTGAAAGTATGATCACATGTAAATGCACAGAACTGTAAAGTTTTTCTTCCTAAAATCTGGAAGGAATGGCAACTTCCTTTTGAGGGTAAGATGAGAAACAAGGTAGGGGCCAAATAATAAAATAAAAGGATAATGAGCTCCAAGATGAGAAATGGTACTTGAACTTAGGTAATGTGTTCAGTTTTGTACAACAAGTATATAGATATATGTATTTTCATATACTAATGTTTGTATTTGTGTTCTGTACCATGTTACTGCCTGTTTGCTGGCTCCTGACCTGTCCCAGGCCCTTTTACACACTGAGCATGAAGACCCTTTAAACACTGTACATGGCAGTTACAACAGATGTGGAACCAGTCACATAGCCACACTTACCAGTGCTCCACTTACAAATGATAACTGATAAGCACAGCAATCTATTTACTTGCAAATATTAATCTGTATGTTCAAACAACCTTCCTGTTTGGTTTTTATATCTCTTGGTCATACCTCATTTTAAAAGGGGAATTATAATGCTACATTTCTCTTGACTTACTGTTCAAACACAAAATTTCACTAGTTTCCATTGGCATATATTTGACTGCCATAAGAGGCATTAAAAATCCCACCACTTTAAACTGCTCATATGGCAAATTAAGCAAATATATTTGTTGTTGCCTAGGAGTTTGCCCAAAGTTGGTTATCACAAGTGGTAAATCATTAATATATGTTAACTTGATTATGTGTTAGGGAGGTTAGACTGTGAACTCTGCAAAACAGGCTGTGCATCAGAACATCACTGTATGATCGTGAACACTGTGTCTTTGTGCCCCTAAGAGGTAATAATGGTTACAAATATAGGCCAAGAATAGTTTATTTTAAGTGATTTAGATGGCAAAAAGTTATTTTGACATGTAAAGAAACAGTAGCAAAGTGAGTGGTTACCCAGACCTTTTTAAATTATACATACATGTTTCTTGGGGGTTCAAGTTGTGCATTTCAATATAAGAATAATGATGAATGATAGTTACATACTGTAATAAACATCGCTTTGTCTTTATAGTGGTATGAATTACCTCAATTTTATATTGGAATAACAAAAGCACACAGCTGGTCACTGACTTTCTCCAACACTTCTTCCAGCCAAATAATGGCAGAATGAGAAATTACTCCATTCTCTTTAAAAATAAGAGAAATCACAGAGTAAAGAAATTGTCGAGCTATATCTCTAACTTGATTCTGTTTATTAAATATCTGACATACTTCTTTGTGCATCTGAGCTTTTAATGAGCCCAGCAAAGACAAAAGAAAGGTGTTCTCTTCTCACTGACCTCTCTGGCTATGGCAAATCCCTGAGGTGTAAGGCAGGGAGATGGGGAGAGCAATCGAAGCTTTTCAAGAAAGCTAACATACTGGGATGGCAAAGCAGCAAAACCTTCCACTTTCCAGATGGAGCATTGTTAATATTCTGGATTTGTGGCACTGCGCTATTTTGAAACAAATAAAACCAAGCAATAAAAAATGAAGTTCATTTGCCATATGGCTGTTTATTTCTCTGTGCTACAGCTCAGAGATAAGTAATATATGGTTTCTCAATATGGCACATCCACACCTCGCCCCACTCTCCCCCCCACCATGTGACACAATACAGCACACCTAGATTAGCACAAACCAAACTCCCTTTGATTGCATTGAACATGTTGCATCATAGCTTAAGGGATTTTCTCCTTCAGTTGAAGCATAAGAGACATTTGACAGCCAGGAAAGCATGAGGAAAAGATGCATTTAGGACTGAAAGGAAGAGTAAACGGGGAAGAAGCAGGTGGACCTAAAAGCATAGGAGAAAATGCATGTGATTGGTTGCTCAACATTTTCTATCCAAAATTAGTGCTCAGGACTGATAAGATTCTGACAAGCCAAACGAAGATTTCTCTAAGGGGAAAGTGAAACATGATCAGCAGCAGTATCCTTGGCTCATGACCATCAGGAGATTTGACTGGATACAAATTTCTGGTACCCAGAAGAAAATGACCAGGGAATGGCAATACTTCTATTGCACCTCAGACACTTATGGTTGTGTTCAGGGGGGAGTGAGGGATGATATGCATTTCCCCTGGATACTCCAAGCTTGTTGTGCAAGGAAATGCCTGTGTTACGGGCATTTCATAGCATTTAAAAGTCACAAATGAAAAAAGCAATATCTAGCTAATATGAAATCAGTCTCCAAAGCTCTCTTATTTGGCATGGAACAGCCACAGCCTGTTGGCATTTCTGTCCTTTCCTCTCTTTTCTCAGCAGGTGTACCATGATTTCATTTTAAGGAGGAAAAAAACCAAAACAAAACAAAAAAGAAACTTGCTAATGATCTTAACATCATGAGTTACTTCATTTTCCTGAATTTGTCAAAGCAACCCTGCCAAAGAAATGCCAACCCCGACACAGCTCACCAATCCGGAGCATCTGTGTCTATGTGTATGTTTCAGGAGAGTGCAGGTGCACATTCTTGTAAACTGCTACATGAGTATAAAAGTATGGTTGAGGATGGCAGCATTATGTTATAGGACATTTCGTCTTTGTACTTGAACAGCTCAAACCCAGAAAAGGTAACATAGAGCAGGTACTCAATCCTTTTATCTTCTTTAGTCCTGATTTGAGGTTTTCTGTCTTCTTTCTAGGCTAGACTGAAGTTCTCCTTTGGAGAAATAACACTACACCATTGCCTGTAAACACAGAAGTATACTGTGGAATAGTCCCAGTTCTGGTCTTAGAGGTCAGTGATGCAAAATTTTGGCAATGTTTGATGACTGAGGCTTACCTTGTACTGACCATATAATGTTAAGGCAAAAAATTCTATGTATTGAGGAGTTAAATCTCAGAGAAACCATTCTCACACTTCCTCAGTGCCCACAGCAAAAGAGATCCTTTTTTTTTTTTTTTTATTGAGATGAGACATCAGAGATTCTGCAGTTTTCACTGTGCAGAAGGTTCTGAGTAGTCATCAAAAGTAACTTGAGGGGGAAAAGCATTGTAGTTCATCTATTTTAATTCTGGATAACAAGGCAAAATTTATCTCCTGATAGATCTCTAGCTGTTCTGGTGATGGGAACCTCAATACGTAGCACTTACCCATGCACTTAATTTTAAACCCAGCAGTAATCCTGACTAAATCAAGAGGTCTACCATTGTGCTTAAGGTAAAGCATGTGCTTAAGTACCTTTTTGTATAGAGGTCTTAATTACATTATGTGTGTGAGAGGATATGATAATTTTAGTTGGCTTTCCCAAGAGAGCCTTTAGTTAATAAAATAACTAGGTTTAATACTCCACAGGGTCGTATGGGAAGAGAATTCTGCTCCTCCTCCTGTAGCCCAGCACAGGGTAGACTAATTTAATTGTTGGAAGTGCAGAAAGTGCTGAAATGTTGTATGTCTTAATATTGTACTGCCAGAGCTTGTTTGTTTCTATTACGGAATACCTTGGGAAATCCACTGTACAATACTACCACTAGTTATTCATAACAGCTTTTGAATTTACTGACATTCGGTATCAGACATTAGCTGTTTTACTAGATCAGATAAGAGAGACAAAAGATTGAATCAACAGGATTTTTTTAGAAGTGAAAGAATTAAAACAAAAACAAAACTCTTTTTCTTTCCTCCCAGAATTACCTTTACATTGCATGATTTATACCAACAGCTGTGGAGTCTGGTAAGGTTTTTCTTATTTGGTGGGCATACTTGTGTGGTCTGAAGTGTATAACATGAGTCTTTACATAACATTACATTAGGTAGTGCAGACCAGAGCTTCTTAAAAGTAGTTTCCCACAGGGTTAACCAACAATATGCCGCTGATGTCAGAAGGTGCAAATTCTGAAACAACTGAAACAAAACTGATTCATATCAGATGAGGAACTGACCCTAAATTTTCATCACTATATTAGTTCCCAACAGCAAAGACAACTATGCCTTAATGGCAAATAGCAACAATTTCTACTACTTAATTAACATATACTTTCATTTTATGCCATAGACAGGTTTCATGCTATATTATTTTGACAACATCACAGTGTGGTTTTGCTTATAAAAATAGTCCACAGCTGGAAAAAAGAATCTAAATATTTTTAATAAATATTAGAAAGATATGAAAATATATAATAATAAATACGCAAGAATACAACAAATATTTTTTAACAGAAATATTTAATCGAAAAATGATCTTTTACCTGAAGGTAGAAAATGAGATTCTATCCCATTATTGTAATTCAGGATATTCTATAATTTAGCATTAAGACTTACAAAGCTAAAGATTAAAAAAAGAAAAAATCTACTACAAATTGTTAATTTTAATGATAGCTTCCTAGAATTTTCCATTGCTTTCTATGGGCTTGATTCCCAAAGGGATTTATGCACCTAACTACTATCTCACGCACTCAACTGGCACAATTTAGCTCCTCATGGTCTATCACCAAATGCCACCTTTTGGCCATCAGCTTGCTAGCTCTACAGGAACAGATATTTCACACATTTCCTTATGCTTAGGAAGCAGTGATGCTTTTAGAGCCATCCACCCTTCTTGGTGAAGGAGGAGTTAACAGCAGTGACTTATTTGCATGCATTTCCATAGAAAATCTGGGTAGCTGAAGATTGTGGGCCCCCACAGGAGTGCAGTGTCAATGTAGGTCCTGGCTGTGATCACTTCCCAGACTGCAGAGTAACAGAGAAATTATTATTTTAATAGCTCCATGTTCAGAAGTGTCCTCCCAAAAATGTGGGAACAGCTGACTGCTTTTCCAGCAGCGGGTTAATAAGTGTGTGGATGTACAAGCCCTCACACATGATTTTAGGGGAGAGACTTGGTAAAATGAGTCTCAGTGTTAGTCAGGAAATTGCAGTTAAAAAGTGATTTTCAATAATGTTACTATTTACAGGCTTAACCTTGTTTCCATCTGAGTCAGCAACAGACATCCAATGATTTCAATACTGGAGGCTAAAGCACTCAATACCTTTCAAACTGTAAGGTCAGAACACAAATTCTTGATGTATAGCCCCCCTGCTGGGGAGGGAAAAAGGGGAAGAGATGAAGGTCTATAATGTATACGTTCAGAAATTTGAGACCTCAGTTCATCTGCATCAATTTTCTATTTAAATATGTATACATTCCTAAGCAATCGAGGAACTGATATAGCCAAATACACATATATTAGTTCCAACTCAGATTAAGTTCACATATATCTAACAAACATCACCCAACTTCAATCACTTGAGTAGTTAAAGTGCTTGAATGGCTTAAATTTAGTCATATGCTTAAATCTCTAATGAACAGACACCAGACTGGGTTTTTTTTGGAAGTTTTACATTTAACATTTGCCTAAATACTGACTTAGGCTCCAGGATTTAAATCTACTGAACAATTTTAATTTTGAAAGGACAGAGGTAGGAAGAGAGAGAAACTTCTTTCCTTCTTCTGAGAGGAGATGGAAAATCATAGACAGAAAGGGACCCTGATGTTCCACATAACAACCCTTAACAACCTCCCTCTTCTGCTTTCACTGTACATTGAAGTTTACTTATTGCCATTCACTTCACAGGAAACAACTAATTTGAAAACTGTTATTACTTTGCCTTCAGTTTTCTGATGTTCAGACTTAACAAGCCTGGTCCTCTCAAATTTTGCTTGTAAGATGTTTTTCTGTAGGTCTTTGATCATTTTTATCACTTTCCTCTGGACTGCCTCTGCTTTCTTCACGTCTCTCTTAAAATGTAGTAACCTGAACAGGAGATGAGAGTTGAGGGCTTTACCTGAAAATTGAAAAGATTACTTACCACAATTTATATATGACACTTCGTTTTTTACATCCTAGTACGAGTGGTAAAACTTATTGATTTATATACAGATTATTATCTCTTATAACCCCAAAACAATTCCTGGCAAATCCGCTGTGTAGGTGACCCTCCCTTATCCTGTATTTTGGCAGGAATCACAAGTTTTGTCAGGAAGAAACAAAATAAGCATAGCATCTTGATCTGGGCCATATTAAACCAGCTCTTATTTTTCCAGACTACAACTCTAATTTGCTGAGACTGTGTTGAATTCTAATCCTGTCCTCCAAGGTCCTTGTGACTGATCTTGATTTGTGTATTATCTACAAAAATTACATATGCTCAGTTCCACCCTTCGTTACTGAAAATGAGGAATAATACTAAACCCAGGGTAGGTCAAAGTATGACTCCTCTCCTCCTTTTCTGCATTGCTCTAGTTTAACAGAAACACATTTATAAATATTTTTAATTCAGTTTTCTAACTTGATGTGCTTACAGTACTTGCTCATTCTGCACTTTCTTGATTTATTTATGGTAATGTCTTTCAAATCATGTCAGAATCTGATGGTGACTCACAACTACTTAATTCCATGAATCCAGTTACCCTGCCATTGAAGGAAATCTGATTAGTTTGACAGATTCTTAGTCTGATGTATCTGTCAGTTGTTACTTATCACTTCTATATCCTCTGCTTACAGGTGGGTTGAGTATTGCTCCTTATCTATTTGTCCTAGAATTCCTTTATCTGAAATTCTCCACTGTTTAAAAATCAGATACCACGTTTGCCTATTTCCTGCATTCCAGGTTTCTAGTCATTCTCTCATTCTCTTATTCACCTGCTCTGGATTATTTCAGCCCACCCAGAAATAACAGGAAAAGTTCACATATGTCAAAGTGATCTCTAATTTATTCTTTACATATACGAATCTCTTATTTCTTTGTGCTGGACAGCCAAAACTCACTGGGACTTCCAGCATCATGTTTTAGCTAGGTCAGTAGATAATGGTGGGACTGATCGGGGATCCTACTGGGCAAAAAAAAAAAGAGCAGAAGCTATCCAAAACGTACCCCAACAACTTAACAAAAAGCATGAGTTTTACTTTATTGTTGCTCCTATTAACATCAATCCTGTCCTTCAGATCATCCTGTCAGCTGACTAAAAAAAAGCTTTTTGTATTTGATCTTCCTACTATGTTGGTGTGTAAGACAAAAAAGACATTTTGCACTTCAAAGAAGACACCTGGTTGCTGAAGTCTGATACTAGAACACAGTAGTGGAACACCAGTTGAGCACGTTCACAGTATGCCAGTTCTCAATTGCATTGCAAATGTGAACACTTACTCAAGTGAGTCTATTTGTTCTCATAACTGAGATGATATGATTATGGTATGGGCACACAGTGATACAACTATATATATAACAAATTGCATACTAAACACTTGAAAAATCAAATTAGCAAGAAGATGGAATAGCTTGAAAGCTATTTCAAAAATACCTCTCAATGCCTCTAAATTATTAAAATCTTTGAAAAAATGTAGTTTATACTTTTTCTTAGAACTACAAATACAGTATTGTGCCATGTTGTTCCCAACCTATTATAATAAATATTTTACACACATTTATTTTTTCACTTTCTCACTTAATGAGCTGTGTACAAAAGTGAACTCAACATGAAGGCAGAAACATGAGTTAAGCAAGATTCTTCTTTGCATTTGGTGGGAACTATTTATCCATGCTTCATTGATTGTTTCTCAACATTCGTGTGTATATTGTAATGTTTTAATATATTTTATGGACAAAAGTAGTATACATGTAAAAGTGTTGGTATAAACTTGGTGACATGGTAGGGCTTTTACTTTTTCAGCCTGATGAGCAGAGAAGAAGAGAGGTTAAGGAAAAATGGGAAAAGGATCTGTAATAAAAGAAGCATCCAACACCTGGGCATAAATGGAAAGTTTCAAATTTGCCAAAAGTAAGAACCAAATAAAAAAAACATGGCTGTAACTCTCCACTATCACCGTAAGATTCCAGACTCAATTAAGGCTGCACCCTAAAAATGGGTTCATAAATGTTAAATTAGACAGACTGTGCTCTGTGATGCAAACCATGGCTGTGACCTAAAGCAAGAATATACAATGCCTTTCAGTTAGAAAGTCTGTCACTCTCATTCTCTTTGATGCTCTTCCTTCACTTTCAGGAAGAGAGCACAGGGAGTTAAGGTTTGTGGCCTGCTCACCCGTTGTCCCTCATTTTACAAGCACTAAAACCTGGATGAAACCTCAAGCTGCACAAGAAACACACACACACAAAATCCCATTCACTTTCATCAGTAACTTCTTCCTTTATGAAAGTTTCTATCAGAGAGCCAGTGAGCCTTATTATACAGTCATCCTGCTCTAGTTACCATATAGTCTTTCAAAATGAAGCATTATAGAAACTCCCATAAAAGGTTTCTTCATCTGAATGAACACAAGACAAGGTCCTTTTTTCCTACCACTTTGAGGTGCAGTAGAAGTGAATGAGCCTCTGTGGGCACTCTGGCTTCTGCAGATCACAGGAATCTCTGTGGCCCTTCATAACCTTCTCGGTTATCTTTACTCTGGCAACGGCATCCCTATATCCATAGAGAAGGCTAAGTCGGCAGCCTAGACTTCTCAGTCCTTTGTTAGAAACTTGTCCAGAAATATCAGCTGTAGGTCTACATTTAGTTACCCTGTAGCAAACTTCTCTCAGTGTTGAAATTACAAATATTTATCCCATGCCTGGAGTTTCTGGTTAAAGGTGGTACAAAGCTTGCAGTTTCCCGTGTAACTAAAAATAGTTAAAATCAAAACAGGAAACTGGACTTGGATTTGGTCAGAACTACCCCAAATATGTCCTATGAGAGGCTTCCCCAAGAAGAGAGAGAAGTGTTGCATGTTCTTCTGTCCCTCACTGAGTATAACACAACTGGACCATATTTAACATATCGAGGACATGAGACATCTTTAGACTTCAGCATAAGATTGTAGACTTCTTTTGCTCTGTGTTTGTGTCCTGAGTAGACTGTTGTGTTGTCTGTCCATTGGAAAAGGTACAAAGAGTAATAGCATTGCTTTTTGGGACTGATGGGAAGGTACTTGGTAGTCCTAAAATTACATCTGGCCCTTTGAAGGCAACCATGAGGCTGATGTGGCCCCTGGTGAAAACGAGTTTGACACCCCTGGTCTATGCTAATACCCCTACTGCTGCTACTGCTTGGAGGAAACAACTGGAGATTAATTACTGGTCTTAACTCCCCTAATTAAAGAAGAGCTGGAGGGAATACATCATGGGCAGTAGGAAAGAAACTGAAGGAAAAGAAATTTTTCTGGTTTATGCTTCAAATGATTCATGACTTGCAATACATCATATGCAGTCACGATTCAACAAGATTCTTAAGCAAGTGTATTGCTTTAACTTGTAACCCTCTCTGAAAACTGTGGGAAAATTGAGTGGTGTTTCATTTAAAAAATGAAAGACTGAGGACAAAATTTAAACACAAGAGGAACTGGGTCTGTTATATTGCTTCCACCATTTTTAGAGACACCGTTTTCTCTTCAGTCGTTGGTAGCTGATACTCTTCACTGGAACTAATTAATAATGTGTCTCTCAGTTCATAAATATGTCTTGTTTCACCATGACTTAATAAAGTAATCAAGTTCTTAGGGATGCAGAACTCACTAACATAAGTAACCTACTCTCAACTGTGGTCATCTCCATGTTCACCTGAATTGATTACATGATCTCAGGGTTTGTCATATGAATCATAGAATCACAGAATGTTAGGGATTGGGAGGGACCTCAAAAGATCATCTAGTTCAATCCCCCTGCCGGAGCAGGAACACCCAGATGAGGTTACACAGGAAGGCGTCCAGGCGGGTTTTGAATGTCTCCAGAGTAGGAGACTCCACAACCTCCCTGGTCAGCCTGTTCCAGTGCTCTGTCACCCTCACTGAGAAGAAGTTTCTTCTCAAATTTAAGTGGAACATAACATCTATATGGCATTGTTCATAGAACAACAGATATGTAACAGAATTAGATTAATGTTTTCCTTCTCTTTTGTCATAGTTTCTACAAAACTGATACCTTCCTGAAGAAGGCTTCGATCTAGCACTCCTACAGGGAAAAGCACCTGCCCGTGTCATATATACCACTCAAATTCAGCTCTCTCTGGGGAGAATATGGAAGTTACTGAAAGATATGGAATACTGCATAACAGTTCGTTATGAAAAAGATGAGAAAATAAGCTCCTCTTGAAAATGGAGGAAGAATTTAGGGAGGCAAAATTTGGGAAGATGGCACCATGTAATACTTTGCAGTTAGAGAAACCATAGCTATGTCACTGGGATTGCAATTCACCTTGGCAACAGTAAACGAGAAGTGGACAGGAATCACAAACCTTATGATTGGGTGTAGAAATACCATGTCCCTTAGCACGCAGAGACAAGTGTGCTATCTTCTTAGGAAGTTAAAGGCCCCATATTAATTTGGGGTTTTGTTCCTATCCTCAGAGTAAATCCTATTGGAGTAGCAGAGCATTTCAAGGCATGGTGTCTTGTTTAAATGGATAATGCCATTTTCAGCAACATTTTAAATTTATGTATTTCTGTATATCAGCTAAATTTCTTAGCCTATGTAAACATGAGAAGGGATCTTCAGCTAGCAACATTGTTATCAGCTAATCTGTTTTTTCTGATCCTTTACTAGACTCCAGAAATTCTAAGAAACATTGAAGGAACATAAACATTGTTCTCCTTCCCCCCTAAAAAGATCCCAAGAAATATCTATGACATGCAAAAAGGCTTCCATTTTTAAAGATACAGAATATGTTCAAGTTCTTGTGAGAAATAAAGCATTACACTTGGGTTTTCATTTAAATATGATTTTTGAAAACTAATGAAAAATTAGAAATGTTGATGTACAGAAAAATGACAAGTGAGAAAAAATTTATATAAAAATATCCAAAGGATAGCACAGGGAACTAAATGGGGGAAAATTACTTTCGCTTTGGAGAGAGCATTATGTAGGTAAGGCAATTTTATTAACACGGTTGGATAGAATATAAAGGATTTTCCTAATCTCAGAGACTTCAAAAGAGACTTTTTTTGGAGACAATATTAATATCAAAGCCAGTTGTCACTATTATTAAAATGTTCTTTGCTCTTCATTAGTCGCAAATGATCCCCTCGACTCACAAAAAGGTACTCGGTAAATTAAAAGCTTTTATGTAACACTCCAACAAAAGTTGAATGACTCCAGAGTTAAAAGGCAACTCTTGTGTCTGCCAATATTCAAAGTAGTACCCAATTTCTTCCTTTTTTAAAGTAGCAATTTCCCTAGGGTATTTATTCATTTATAGATCTATTAAGAGACTGATTAGGAATGGACAATTAATGAAATGCTTTGTCGTTCTGAATTCACACAAGTAATCATTAAAGGTGTGGTTTTGCACTGTGGACAGCCTGCTGGTGCCATATAAAATCCCTCTGGAGGATAAACAAGTCCCTCTATCTACAGGGTTGAGTGAAACCTGAATTTATGTCTGCATGAGGGCAGAACAGTAATTCCTCATGCTGGGTACTTTTTCTAATGTGCCGCATCTAAGCACTTCAAAAGAGTTTGTTTGCTGATTGTGTTAGCCAGAACATAGCTCATGCCTCCAATGGGCCGCATTGTGTATCTCTTAATTGCTGCTTAATTGCAGTCTCACACTGCTGAACTTAATGGGAACTCCTCACTGACTTGCATGGTGAAAGACTGGAGGACAGGATTATGAGATTTTCTTCATGAACACTGAAAAATACCACACATGATGCAGTGAAGCTATCATGATTTGCCCACCATGCATGTGGTAGCTTGCTTGAAAAAATGGCCATGGTACTTAAATACTTCTTTGCACTGAGCCTTATTTCTTTCTGAGGCTGAGATCTGGGCACTGAGGGTTCACTGTTGTTTTTCACTGTAATCATTTGCATTTCCTTTTTCAGATAGTGTTGTTGGTGGCACTTATTTTCCATTGTATCTTTGCTTTGCAGTAAGGTTGGTGCCAAGAATGGTGGATGCAGTCATCCAGTTTCCAGGATTTTTATGCCTGCCCTGGTACTTATTTTCCTTGTGCCTTCAGTTAAATCACATTGTCCCTTCATGCCTAAATTTTCCATTTATAAAATGGGAAGAGAAATGGTGGGCTAAGGCTGAATTAATACCTTTAGTCTGCAATAGAAAGGTAATAGAGTAGTACAAAGTATTAATTATTATATTATCTCTCTCTCTTTTTAATGGATTTATATATAATTCAGTTACAGAGAGAAGCTTTGTTCACATAATAGCATTTCTACTGCCTTTGAGGCTTGTAGGAGCAAGCTTATGGGAAAGAAACTGGTAAGTGTTTGAATTTAGAAGTGCTGCTAGTTTCAGTGTATTTAAAATGCTGTTGAAGTCGGGACGATTTAAATGTGTGAGATTTCAAATGTCTCATTGACACACATCGCAAATTCCTTCATTGCCTGAGGGAGCTACAGCAAAAGTTGGAGTCTTTTAGTTTCACAGTTAAGGCAGCTTTTTTTAAAGTAAGTTAATGATGGAGCATTTGCCTGTGTGGTTGTAACAGAGCAATCTGTCACTGTGAGAAGACTCCTGGGGTGACTACCAAGACATGTTAACTAGCAATGGCACCTCCATTTTACATGACCCGTTGCTTGCCTCAGCATTGCAATATACTCTGGTCAGATTCCTGAGTGAGTAATGTGAATGGATCCATGCTTCAAATACAGACACAGGCCAAACTGGGGTAGTAAAAATTAAAGGTAAGGGAACTATGCTGATGAATGTAATTTGAGGGTCTGTCCAATATTCTTCTTCTATTCTTGTCCTCTGCATGCAGATAATGTTGCCTTGAATAGAGGTGCATCTGTTATGTTTTGTCATGGAGTTGGCTCCCCCTCACATTCCCTGTACTGCATGCCTCACAGCATGCTAAGCTCAGGACATATTGTAAGTACACACTCATTGATCTTTACTCCATATTATGACAAATATAAATTTCCTGCCACTGCACCTTATGCTAATGTTCAAATGAAAATGAATAGCACACACAGCAGCACACCAGGTTGTGCTTTACCTTCTTGTATTCCCCTATGCATTTATTTGGGAATAAGATGGTGACACCAGCCTTCTGGGCCCATCACCATATTTCAGCTCCAGAACAGCATGAGATTTTCATCCATATGAGCTCTTCCACATTAGGACTTCTTTTCTTGGCAAAGGAAGTAAGGTTTCTGAGCTGGAAAAAGCTACAGAGTTCTCTGATACGTTCTCACCCTGACCATAGAAGAATCAGAACCATAGTTTGTGTCTTAGCTAGACACAGATACTAGCCTATTCATTTAAAGGTTGCATTTTCTGTTTAAATGAGACTTTAACAGTCTTTTAGTTATTCTGGATTGAACACGATTGACATGGACTCTGCCATTCATGTTTTCCATGATGATGAAGTATTGAAGTGGATGTGCTGGACATTTGAAACAGAAGAAAAATGAAGAGAAACAAGAAAACTGGTCTCCTACCTTTCTGTCTTCACTCTGCATGTGATGCAATTTTAAATGTCATATGTCTCAAGGAAGCAAGTCTCAAACACATGCAGTGATATTCCGCATGAAATTCTCTATTACAGTCAACAACTAAATCCCCCATTAAATTCACCAAAGCCAGAATTTCAACTGATATCTAAATACAAATAAAAAAGCGAAAATTAGAAGTGAAACAAATGCAATGTATCGCAGACAATGCTCCAGCCCCCAGAAGATAACACATCCTGTATATCCAATATTTTTTTCCAGTTTGCAACCTGATACTCTGGACTTACAGCTGCTGATTGTGAATGGCGTTTGAAATGAGAGACTCTAACCCAGATCTCTGACAAAGAATACAGATGGAGCTTCGTGACAATGCCAAAATGCACTTGTGTCTAGCTTATTCTGTCCTAGGTGATTTGGAGCCAGGAATAAATACCCTAATAGACTTTCAGGGTAACAAAGTCATCACGCTTATTAAATACTTTCAGTTTGACAAGCATTTTTTCCATTACAGGTTGTAGCTGGGACTCAGTATCACGGGTATCTTTATTCACTGCTAGTTCCAGAAATTCATTCAGGCCCAGTCACTTTCAGCTTCTAGATGACATGATGATGTACTCCTGTCCCTGTAAACTGAAATTCATGCTCAGGAGACACCTTGTGGGGTTATCTTTACTCTGTTTCTGTCATGATCCTGTTCAAGGACTGGAATGTGATTTTATTTTCATGTCACACTGCTCTACACTCAAATAAATTATTTGTTCCATGC
Organism: Patagioenas fasciata; assembly: GCF_037038585.1. Lineage (NCBI taxonomy): Eukaryota > Metazoa > Chordata > Aves > Columbiformes > Columbidae > Patagioenas > Patagioenas fasciata. Next base: position 135,555,286 of record NC_092520.1, on the reverse strand, counting down.
ACAGCAATTAAAAAAGTCTTATTTTATCTGGAATTTGGTCCCATATCCTCTATGAACACCAACCTAAACAAACTGATTTTCTTTCTATCCCTCTCTTAAGAGCCTGTTCTAAACTCCTTTGCTCATGTCATCCCACTTTCCCAGGTCATCCGTGTGAAATGATGGTGTTTCCCCAACCTGCCCTCAAATATTCTCTTACTCCATATGACCTATCACAGATTCTCCATCCACTTTGTGTCCTCTACTTAAGTTTCTTTATGGCTCAATGACAGCACATGCCATGGCTGATCTGGTACGTTAGGCATGCTGACCGATTGATTTGCCAGCCAAACTGTCATTTTCCCTGTCTTTCCCTTAAGGAAATAATTAAAAACAGTACTCTTCTACCAGCATTCGTGGAAAATACCAACTTCCAGAAGACTTGGAAGGAACTGAGGTGCTTATCCAGTCTCAGATTTGACTGAAGTTGACTCATAAGTGTAAGTGACAGACAGATCAAGGTGTTTTTTATTTTTAGCTAGTTTCCAAAGTAAAAAGATAAAGTTGCGATATGGTTTAGTCAATGGGATTCTGAAAAGAAGATCAAGGACCTTAGTCATTTTGCCTCATATTTTTATGCCTCCTTTAATCTGACATATCTAGTTATACTCTATGTCTTCTGATATGGGGCTGATAGAGGGCGTTTGTGTAAGACTGAGCATTAATGGACCCTGAACTCTACTGAGACTTGCAGACATTACTGTAGTAAAACTAAGTAAAAGTAACTTTACAAAAAAATTCTCTAATATGTAACATATGCCCACATATTAAGGGAATAAATACACTAAGGTACATTATGGAATTACCCAGAGCATGTTGGAAAGAAGGGCAACATTAGGGGAGAACCTGTGTTGTTTCACTCTCTGGTTTTCCCAGTGCAAGTTTTCCTGTCCCTCTGGACTAGACCATTACCTGGGGTTTAGACATTGCTTAACTAGTGAAATCATCCCTGCTTTCTCAAAACTGGAGATACTTAATGCCTCTTCACACACCGCTTGGTTCAGGTTATCTTGTGTTCTAATGAATATATCACAGCAATAGCTCAGAGCTCCCCATATTTCCAAAAAGCATATGTTAAACAATGTAAGCAAAGAGGAACCGTAACACTCTTCACTTGTCCTAACAGTCCATCTGTTTCCTACTCCCCACTGAGCACATCTCTTTTCCTGGTTCCCTTTCAGGTGCACTCTTACCTTATGTAACGTGCTTTTTATTGGAGATTCATGCTGTGACCCTGTCAGAATTGCTACAGCAGGGGTGACCTCGGTAATGACTGTCCACAGCCTGCCAAGCTAAGTTGGTCAGTGTTAGCTGATTAAACTTTTAACAACATCCCCTGTGCGATAAAGGGCAAAATGACAACTTTGCCCATCGTCAAGGTGTCTGTATAATAAACTAATTAGTAAACCACACAGTCTGTGGAGCTTTTAATGAGTGCTGTCGTCTGGCCTCTGTAATAAAAACCCAGTCTGCCCCCTTTTGGGATTCAATTAAGGCACAGACTGTCATATGCTTGGCCTGGCTGATCAATGAATCCATTCCGACCTTTGTCGGAGCTGTTTGCAAGGTCAGTGGCAGTAGTGAGGGAAGCCAGCCTGGTGGTGGGGAGACATACCCAACAGCACCCGACAGGCACCAGTATCAGCTGCTAATGTCCTCCTGGTCATTTGACATCAGCAGAAGTTTCTCTTGCACAAAGGTTAGATGAAGGAGAACGTGGCAATATACATATATAAAATTATATACGTATGGGTATTTCTGAGCAGAAAGGTTCCACTGTTATTTAAATTGTTCATTAATTCTTTCACATCTGCATGTACCCAGGCATCTGTGGTGGTTTTTTTTTGTTTTTTTTTTTTTGTGCATGACAATAGAAAACCAAACGTTTGCTTTCCGGACTGTGTTTACTGATGTGGTCCGGATATACAAATAAAGCAAACACATAAGAGTAGCTCCAGGTTATACAAAACATCCCTTTTCAGGTCCTTTCATAGAAATGCTACTTACCACTATCCAATTCCAGAAGGTTTGTATAACCATTGAAATAATCTTTATGACACTCCTTCAACAAGTAACTACATTTTGATTTTACAGACAGGAAAACTGAGGCAATGATCAAATCAGATGCCCAGGCAGGGCAGTGAAGGCATCTTTAAAAGTAAGGGTTTCAGGCCTTTCACCTCTGACTTCCATCCTCGAGAGGATAAGCAGGATTGTGGGACTGGTATAACAAAGTCAAGACCTGTATTGTCATTATAATTTCTCCTGACCAGTGGATAAATACCTGAGCTCCAGTCAAGCTTATTGATAGGCATATAGACTCTGTCCACAGCAACACTTCCACCACAGTGACAAAGATGCAAGGAATGTTGGTTTTTATTACTCCTATTGTAACAGTATAGAACAAATGTTCCCTCCAGACCTCTCAGACATAACTTCCTTCAGCAAACGAGAAAGCATTGCATTACATTATATGGCAGGGCTATTAGAGATTGTGTCCTGTTGTGAAATGTGTATGCAACCATATGATCAAAACTGGATGGAGTTTGTGTCTTTGCTTTTCCCAGGTGAGAATCCTAAACTCTAAACAGAGTGTTTTGTCTCTTCTGTTGTCTTCTTCTTTCGTTTTAATTGAATAATCTTTCCTCTGCTACCTTCTTATCATATTTTATAACCTGGGGACTAAGGAAGTGTCTGGGAGGTGATTTTTAACTGCTGTGATACAAAGAAAGAAAAAAAAACCTGGTCTCAACTGTCCTGCTGATTTAGAAATTGAGTAATCTTGATAGGAATAGCCCACATGAATTTATAGCAAGAGATCAAGTTCTGTCGGTCTTACTATATCAAAGAAAAGAAAGACAAAGTGGTTACAGTGATACAACGGTGATGCCTAGTATTTGCATGACAGTAGAGGTGGAAAACAAAGGAAATGCAGAACTACACCTTTTACAATTTAGGCAAAACAAAACTTATCTGCTACTCCTTGACTATCCAGTTAGAGCAAGCAGAGAGTTTACGTAGTTATCAAACAAAAGGACTACTAAATGTGTATTTTTTTATTCTTCATTATCACTACTCCAGTGCCTTCATCCTATGCCTCTCTGAGACTCTTCTATTTTTATTTGGAACTTCTGCATGTAACCAATCTTGCATTATTTACTGTGACTCCTACCTACATCTCAGTTGCCACTGTGCTCCTCTCTTACCAGAGCTGTCCCTTACAAGTCACGAAGACTGGTGGTATTTAAGACACCATTTTCTGTGTACCAATTCTTTTCAGTAACAATAATCAGTTTTCCTACTGAGAGAGTTTCCTCTTTCCTATCCTAGCCCCAAATCACTTAATTCAAACTTATGGGTTCTGATATGGCTTGGATACCTCTATTCAACTCCGTTGTGATGAATACATCATGTTATGAATGTAGTTCTATCTAAACCCATACAGAGGACAGATTTATCTAGAGTCACAAAATTATTTCAGATAATGAGTTATATATTTTAGTGAGAGCTTTGTGTCACCAGCCAGGTCCCTAGTCCCTGCTTTCCACTAGGGCATGACACTTCGCTAGAGCTCAGGACTACCTTGCTGTCATCATCTCAAAAACACAAAAGAAAAGGTGCCCACAGCCCAGGCTGGTTCATGAAACAGAGGACAGGCTAATAGCGAACTAGAGGAATGTAATTTTGCATTTTTGGGGCAAGCTCAAATGGCTATTTTTGCTGGAGCAAGCCTTGCTCTTCTACACCAGTCTATTATGCACCAGCAGGAGGTTTTTATATCGGGTGAATGTCACTCTCCTTTCCTCCTCCAAAATACAGCTATAGCAATTAGTTTCAGAACTTAGCCTGTTAAGATGATTGAGTGTAAGGAGTCACTGGAAGTGGAGATTTATGAAGGAAAACTAAAGAAAGAAGAAAAGCAAAGACCAACGTACTAAAAATAAATCTGAGATTTTTTTTCTAAATTTTGGAATTCAAGCAAGAATAAAAGAACACTTCTAATTAAATGTCATTTTTGACCAAATACTTTTTGTGTATTTTAGTAATCCAGAATTTAAAACATGAAATTGTTCAGTTTGTTATATATTAAGATATTGTTTATTAAAACTTTCAGAGTAAAATCTGAATTTAGATTTCAAAGACATCTGATTCAAGACAGATCAAACTGTATACAACTCCGTTAATTTTTCACGCAAGACATTCATTTTGGTACTGTCTTCTGCTGTTTCTGAGCATGGATATAGGGCATTGGAGCTGTTCTTTTCTGTTCTAAAATATTTTCAAGCAAAAATCTGTGGCACAAACTGACACAGTTTTATAGTACTAATTATGTTGCTCTGTGCTGTTAAGCAACCCTCAGACCTATAAGACAAGTTATACTGTAAGTTAAGCTTATATATTCTTGTCAACCTCAAGACTCTATACATACTTAGAGGTGTAGTAGTATATGATATACTTATAGGGACACACTTAAATTTTGCAAATATTTGAACAGTGGTAGAGGTATACAATGATGTAAAATAATTTTAGGATTAAAGATGTTTTGTAGTTAAGTGTCCCTTAAAACATTCTCAATGCTATTCTCCCTCTCATTCTGCCTCAAGAATTTGAAATTGTGTTGAATTTGAGAGAAAATAACAATAAAATATAATTTTATATTTTTTTGTTGTATAATTTCTGAGTTTCTCAGCTCTCCGTCAGCTGCTGATTTACAGTCCTAAATTGAAATAACAAGCATAGTATATTTAGTATATTTAGATGTTATCAGGATTATTCTTGTCAAATGCACAAAACTGTTATGAACACTTATCAGACTTAGACCCCAAATTTAATCTTGTAGTTTTACTGAGAAGATGACTGGCTGAAATCTAATGTAATCTCTTACCTATCATTAAAGTTACTTTTTTTGGGGTGGTTTGCTGACAGTTGGGACTGCACTCAAAAATGGAATAACATGCAACAACGTATCATGGAACTATTCCACTTCTGGTTCACCAGTAATGCCTAACAGTCACCCACAGACTTTGGCCAGTTTGACTTTTGGGCTGACAGTATTACCATGAATACTCATCTGCAACTTGACTGCATTCACTGTTAGAGATGGGAAGAAAGTGATGAAAAGGACTGCAGGTTTCTGCTATATTTGATCATTATTCACCGTGGATCTTTCCTCCCTGGTCCTACGAAATCTACCTCTTCTTCAAAGTCGTGAGGTGTATGTGGCAGATGACTGACTAATATAAAATCTTCTAGCTATCCTTTTCATTCACAGTGCACAAAAATGGAAAACATTTTAGGAAAACTGTCTGAAGAAGAATACTAAAGATGAATACAGCAAAAATAAATATCCCATAAGAAAACTATTTCTTTGTCACACTTCGCAGGGATAATTTGCATCATCTCTTATACAGCTGTGACTGTGCAAGATGTGGTTGATCCATGAGGGTCCTCTATCCACCAAATACATCTGGGACAAGCAAAGTAGGCCCAGTTACCTTTGATCACTAGCATGGGAGATATGATGTAGGAAGGAAGAAAGGCAAGAGCATCCTGACTCAAGCAAAGGCAGAATATCTTAGCTAAATATAGACTAGATGGAGTCTTGAGGCTGCTCCAATTTTTGAGAAGGGCTGGTAAGCCCTGACTGGCGCCGAGGTGACTTGGAGACTGCCTGCTGCTGGTGGTGTGCCGTGCAGGTCCAGAGGATAAGCATAATCTGACCCTGTGTAATTCAAGTGTCTGGAAGCTCATTTGGTGATGTACACATTCCTTCCATTTTCAGTGCTCTTTTCTTGGACAGATAATCAGTTTAAAGAGCTAACATTTGATCACAGTTACTTTGAGTAGAAACTGAGCCAGAGGTTCTTGTAAAGATTCGTAAAAATGAGGTTATTACTAATGCCAACCAACTTTGTTAATTTGATAGTAGAGTGGCACTTCAGTTCAGAAACGGTCATGAGAAATGCTCATTAATTTTATCTGTCATAAGGTTCTGTGAGTGAATGGGAAAATTGTGAGTGTGTAAACATGAAGCTTTTGCTGTCTTTATTTTCCTTTAAATTAATGTTATGCAGAAAGACTTGTTGGGAAGCTGCAAATAGGTAAAAGGAAAAAAACAGAGGCAAAAAAGTATAAATGTATTGGAACTTTAACATTCTCCCTTCATACTAGTATTTTTAAAAGTTCTGAAAGAATGCTACTCAGGGATTTATTGGAATATCAGGGAGTTTAACTTTTTCTCAAGTCAGCTATTACTTCTTTACAAGAAAGCCTCAGATTTTGCTACTTGAATTTTAGTATGAAGGAGATGCTTATGAGAGATTAATTTCTTAATCAAGGGTTTTTATACAATTCTGATTTAACATTCTTGAAATTTCACCAATCACACTTAAATTATATTCATCAGTCTGCTGTGAATTGTAAATCTTCAAGGAAAAAAAAGACTGCTGAAGAAGATTTGGACTACGATTTTCATTGGTGTAGTACCAGTTTCCTCTATTTTGAAAAGGCAAATGACCTATAAAAGTTGACCATCTAAACTTAACACCATCTCAACAGATTGTATCCTTGTTATCCGTTTAAAATGGAGATGCTAAGACAAGAATTTTCATAGATTTGTCGACATTTTTTCTCCTCTCATGTTGACACATGCTTTTTAGAAATACAGAGCATCAACTCCAGCATAAATCTGTAGTTCAAGAAGATGCTCAGTGCTGATAGAAATATCGTGACCTGCAGGTGTTTTTCAAATGCAACCTTAGTGACTTGCCTGAAGCCAGCTAGTGAGATATAATTACTATTGAAATAGAAGTTACTGACATTGTGTTTGCTGCTATTATGTATTTGTATTGTGCTAAAACTGAAAAAAACTATAAAGAACAGGTCACCTTCTGAAGACATTTTCTTACTGTTGTTCTGGTTTTCCCTTACATTTTTCCTCCTGCAGCTGGAGCATGATGACTCAGTTATGGTCCATGGCATGAGATCCACAGTAAATAGGAAGATGCTTGGCCAGAAAGCCAGGTTTTGCAGGTAGGCTTTTGTCCTTTTTGACCCTTTTGACCTAACGCAGCATTTCAAGACACATTTAACTGGAAGGGAGTTTAAGAAAGTGTTTAAAATCAAATGCTTTCTCCTTAAAGGGGATTTTAAGTGCTTACTCCAGAATTCAGGTCCTGGTATGTAAATTTTGTTACTGCATAATCTACAAACATCATGAAGATAGATAGATAGATAGATAGATAGATAGATAGATAGATAGATAGATAGATAGATAGATAGACACAGAGAGAGAAACAGACAGAGAGAGAAATAGAGATACAGATATTTGAATAGACAAGGGGAGAAATGCATTGCAAAATATCCCCATCATAGAAAATAAGTGTATTTCTAAGACAAAATCACTCAGACTTTTTTGATACAAGCAGAAAGGAAAGAATATTTTTCTTCAGCAAGTCTCAGAAATCCAACTTGTATTGCAGGGCAGTAGTTAGGCGCAGAACGAAGCTGCACCCCAGGAAAATATACAGAATATGCCACATTCAACGAAGCACATGCCTGGATGTTTTCCTGAATCAGGGCCTCAAGGAGGAAATTTCCTTCTTCTGAAATGACCAGATTATTCTTTTAAGATTCTATCCCATCTAGTATTTAACCACTCTTACTTTCATCAGAGCTTGCTCACAAATCCTTTATCTTATTTGTCAATGTTTGATATTAAAATAAAAAAAAAGGTTTTAATCTCTGCAGTGACCTTTCTGCTTTATTTCTCCTGGAAAGGGATGCTGCATCTTTTGTAAGTAACTTCAAGGCAAGACATTATGCGGCATTCAAACATATGGCTTTTATCCAGTTAATCATTGTGCATTACCTACTTTCATCAATGTTCAGAAACTTAATTCCAGGATTACTTGTCCCCCCAAAAACCCAAATAAGAAAACCAGAAGAACAGAACCAAACAATAGAACTTTTATACCAGGATAATTAGAAAAGGAACCTATTACCCAGGATTATAATTACTGACTAACATATTAAATGACCTTTAACATTTACCTTAAGCCCCAGATTTCTAGAAAACCAGCAAGGTTATGAATGCCATATTAGTAATCTTTAATCTTTATTACTGCTGTGGACAGAATTTTAATGATTTTTAAATAGGCAGCGGTCACTAACATATCCCTATTAAAATAAAAAAAATCTCATAAAAAATTAAATGGATTAAGACTTCAAATGTACCATCATCAAAAGTATTATCTAATTATGGAGTTCAGTGAACAGGCCAAGTGAAATGGTTGGTAATATTAGTTACTTACCACATGGGAATGCCCAGGATTTATGCACAAATAGATTCTGCTTCTGTTGCAACATAGTAATTAAGAATTTGTCAGGGAAATTTGACCCTCTAGGGTAGATATTACTTTGTAAAATAAGAATGGCAGAGCACTAGTCTCCTTGCTGCACATAATTTAACTTGATTATTTATACATCAAAGGGAGTCTGCAGTGACTGCAGTATAATATTTAAGTAGAGGGATATTAGAGAAAGAAGCATCTAGTGAAATCTTTTTCCCAAATCTCCGTGAGAAAATAGAGGAAATTTTCATAAAGCATTTCGTTTTGCATATAAATTGGTGCCTAGATTGTGCCTGTGAATTTACTGCTGTCAAATTTAATTTTTCTTTAATTCTTCAGGCCCAGATGTGAAAAGCTCTGTGTGCAGGCTGCAATTTTCAATGCTTACAGGTAGCACCCGGATCGATAATGTGTCTTTATGAGAAATTACCGTTAATGTTATTGAGTATGCATTTTGCTTTATAGGATAATAAGGTAATATGAAATGCCAATTCATTCATTAGGAGAAAGCTAAGTGCTTAAATGAAATGGGTGACAGGTCTGAAAAAAGATGTAGTTGTGGGCAGGAAGTCAAGAATGGATTTTTAATGACCTAGTACCAAAAGGTTTTTACCGCTTATTTGCATTTGCTTCCTATAAACAATATTAACTTTAAAATAAAACTGCTTGAATATTTAAATTGCAGTAAGTGATTCCACTTGTAGAGGTTATTTGGAAATGCTAGGTTTCTGGGAAACTCTGCCTAGCATTTTTGAAGACCACAAAATGAACTCATCTGGTATAAAAATTAAAACAAAAGTCATTTAGATTGACAGACATGAGGTGAGTTTATTGTAGTCATGGCCAAAAGCCAGAGGTGATTATGTGAAAAATGAAAAAAAAAAAAAAAAAAAGCTTTAGCTCTTTGCTTTGGGTACTGTATAATCCCATCTTGGTAAGGTAAAAACAGTATGTATTAAAAATAAGACCTAAATGGTTTTCCAGAGAAAAAATTCTAAACTAAACCCAGATCCCATTATTATTGCTCAAAAAGGACTGAAGCTTCCTTAGAGCACAGTATTGTAAATCAAAAAAAAAAAACTTTTAAAAAAGTGATGTTGTGTTAAAGGTTCTTCATAAAGTAAGAAATTAACTGTTTTCTAGACACATTCAGTGCCTGAAACCGTGGTCACATGACGGAAAGATAATGGACTTTTTTTACAAAACATCACTTGGTTCTTTCCTTCCCCCTGCTGAATCTTAAATTGTTGTGTTTTTTTTTTTTCCTAAGTTCTACAGTTTTCATCAGGTTGTTTCCCCTCTTTTTCTCTGCTCTGGTGCGAGTCTCCAAGCGCAAACTATGCTGGCTGGGTCTGCCACCCTGATCCAGCACAGGTTGGAACGGGGAGGTTGATCTTCCTCCACGGGGACAGGACCAGAGCCTGCAGGAGGTGACGGTTGGTGACTCACGTGCGTGGAATCGGGGCTGGCTTTGTTCAGAGAAGGCCTCTCCTTTAGAGACCTGGCCCCACTCTCTGCCCTTGTCTGTCATGGAAAGCCTCCGCTGACCAAGCAAAGCCTCCTACAAACTTCTGACTTAAAAATGCCAAGTTTTACCTCACTGATATGATTTATTAGGAGGTAACACAAGGCAGGAGAAGGGAGGAATTCATAAGCCTACAGGGTCAACAACACCACTAAGGTGCTCCAGTTTCCTCACTCCCACTGCGAAGCGTTATACTACTAAGTGTATGTATAGTTTAATGCTAAAGATTCCAAAGCTACTCTTCTTTCTAGAGTGATATGGGTACCTGGCTCCCATTAAAAATGGTGCTATTCTCTTCAATTATATATATAAATCCTCTAGAATTCGTCAGCAATGGTTTTCCTAAATTTTTCATTTGGTCTTTTATGAATTTGACATTTTTGCTCTTCAAAAATAAACGAGATGCTTTATTTACTATCAGTACTTTAAAACAGAAGTTTGAAAGCAGAGAGCTTATTATTTTTTTTTTCTTTTAAATAGCTTACACCGTGAAAACAAAGGACAGATACCAGTAAAATTTTTAAAGTTTTTTTTGGTGGTGTTTTTTTTTTTTTATTTCTACTTTAACTTGCAGTGGATGCTTTGCTTCTTTTTTCTTTTTTTTTTTTTTACTTTTATGTAGGACTCTATTTTTTTTTTCCTTGACCTTCAACATCTCAAACTACAAAGAAAGGACTTTCTCTAACACTGTTTGAATATACTGTATTTTTCTTTTAAGGAGCCTTCCACTGATTTTTATCCTTCAGGGATCAATGGTTCCTTCAGTTCCATAATCTGACATGCTATAGCAAAAGCAAAAGGCCCCCACTTCTATAGCCATAAGTGTTAACGTGAGATGGCAACGGATGTATTTTCACACTGAACTCACAACAGCCTAAGGAGAGCTTTAAAGTGCCTTAGCCTAAGTCTGTCTCTTTGGGAGGAATGAGATATAGGAGGAACTTTAGTATTATTGTTAATCTGTATCACAAAAGCACCTAACAGCCTTTGCTGAGTTCAGGGCCCCATTAAGAGCAAGGATGGATGAAGCTGAATCGAAATGCGTGTTCGCTTCAACATAACCTATGCATGGCTCTCCTTTCTGACAATGTGTCTGTTTTCCACAAAATTCTTATTAAGTTTGGAAAGGGGTGTAAAGAAAGAATATGGAAATGCTGATTCACTATTAAATTAAGCACCAATCATTTAGCTGCTACAGTTACTTGGAACAAGCAAAATTAATTGTTGTGCTGTTAACATGTAGTCAGTTACTTTCCAGGGGACTTTTTGATCAAATTCATCTATATATCATCCCATAATTCTTGGAATTATTCCTTCCCCAATGTCCCTTTGTGGTCCTTTGCACAGGGTACCAATACCGGCTTCTACTCTGTCCCATACTATATGGGGAGTTAGTTAACTTTCTTCATTTCTTCAGTACTGCTCACTTTGTCTCACTGACATTCAGATACCCTGACTCAATGCTGAGCATTCCTAGAGACTGAGATACCAGGTCTCTGGGTCTACCTGGAGGAGCATTCCACAAAAGGACCTTGTAAAGGGAGGATAGATCAGCCAGTTGTGGTGTGGAGGGTGAGGAAGCCACTCTCCAACACTGGTCCTTCTACAAAGGAGGATCGGAAACCTGGTTGGTGATTCTCTGAGTGGTGTTCCCTGAGGGAGAGTCAACAGTAGCAGCTTAATTGACTTTAAGTTTCCAAGTGTGCCTGTGAGGGAAATGGAGTTGGACACCTGCTCACATCTTCCTCTGACACTATTGTATTGCCTTTACAGTGTGCTGGCTTTTGACACACTTCATCTTCTATACATTGTCTAAAGTTCTAACAAAGATATTTATGACCAATTACTAACAGTAATGATTGTAGAGGCTACCAATGATCTATAGACTGCAGTGGGACAATCACTGCAATAAGACATTATTTTCTTCTCATTGTAGATGTCTGGCTAGTATTGTTACATTGCTACTGCTAAAGTGGTTGTGCAAGTGATTTCTCTTAATAATTTAAGAAGTGCTTTGGGATCTTTCTAAATAAATGGATTTTTAGAGAACATGCATTCTTCTTATTCTTATTTATCAGCCTGAGTACTGTCACCCAGAAAAAGGGACTCTTTCCATTTATTTGGTTTTGAAATAATAGATAATCAGTTCAGCTATAGATCTCAATCATGTCATGGGAAGCAAAGCAGTATCTGTTATAATATATTAACCAAATGTATGCAGACAAATGCAACCAAAAGCATCTTACCACAACAAATTTCTCTAGTCCTTTAATAGTATAGGGATGTGGGGTTGTCTTGTTTTCTTGTTTGTTTGGATTTTGTTTGTTTGTTTTGGTTTTTTTAATAAATAAGCACCTAGTCCCATATGCAAAATGACACAATAGCTCCTCTGTCTCATTTGCAGAGGTAGTTACTCATTCTCTTTATATATCCACCTATTCAGACATTCAATGCAGTTCCACACACCCCTTCCCTAAAATGAGGCCCACATTAAACACATTTTCCCTAAACTATTATTATCATCACCTATGTGTAGTTAACTGAAAAGAGAGCAGCTAGTCTTAGTATAATTATTCATAATTTGTTGAGCACTGATAGCATCCATCCTTATTCTGTCAGGAGAAAACTTGATTCCTCCACTAAAAAGCTTATCAACAAAATCAAGGAAATTTATAATTGATATTAAAAATACAAGTACAACATAAACACACACCCCCCTTCCCCCCATTATATCCGTGGTGGATTTTGACTGATATTTGGCTTTATTTCCTAATTTAGGTCAAACAAGTCCCATATGCTAGAGAAATTAAAATTTAGATCCTGACTTTGCAAATCTAGTTTCTAATGACATTTAAAACATGTGAAGCCTAGGAGTTTCAGAGAGTGAGACAGAAGTCTTTCGAAATCAATATATGTTCAGTGTATGTTGAAAATTCTGAGATAGCAGAACTTATTTTTTCCTTGTTTTAAAAATCAGAGGTAAGTATGATGCAAACATGAAGTCTTACTCTTTTCTACAAGTGTATCTATATCTATACAATTACTTAATGTTTTATATTCATTTTCTATGTCACATAGTGAATTTTTTTGCCTGGGTTTGCTTAGTTCTGGCCACAGAGAAATCTTCATCAGTGACTTCAACTTGCAAGCACTCCCCTGACATAGATAAATACATAGAGGAGAAAGTTGCCAAGGTGAAGGGCAACATTGAAAGAAATTCAGTAAAAAAAAAAAAAAAAAAAGGACACTTCAAGTTTCGTCTAAGTTTTCAGTAGAGTCCAAGATTTCTCTTATCTTTTCTGGTTTGGTACTTTAATGGATGCATGAATGCCAGATAGTGCAAAAAAGTTTATTTAATGCCTGTATATAGCAAGGAATTTTATACATCACAGAACATCAGTACCTGTATGATGCACCAGTAGGTAGGTATGGGTGTTTCTTCGAACTCAGGAAGATGATCCATGTTGATTTGACTTCTTTTTGGTGGTTATTTGCAAGCAGGCACACAAATAATGTTTATTTGCCTGGTTGCCAGGTAAGCTGCTATTCTTAGTGGCTTGAATTGTCCTTCATCTGAGGACCAGTTGCCCTCCAGTTGATGCAGCATGACTTGCAGTTCATGTGAACCCTCTGTGTACTATTCAGTAGAGCTTACACACTGTCACTCACCTTGCACTGGGTCCCTGGTCTTAATGGCAGTTTCTCCTTGGTAAACACATATACATCATCTGGTACTCCTATGGAAAAGAGCACTTGTAATTTTACGACCTTGTTTTCCTGGTTGAAAATGTATTTATCCAGGTAGGGCGAATCTCATCCAAACTAAGAAACCAATTATGAACCAATGTTAAATAAGGGAAAAACAGTAGCAACAGTGAACAAGAAGGTAGAAAAGGGACAGTGGGAAGAAATCATTGCTTAATCATGGTGCAAATATGGTTTTACTGGCTGGTTGTGCTTCCTTACTGAGACTGGAGCTGGCATGTATTTGTATAGCAGCAAGAAGCAGCGGTCACACACACACAGCTGCGGGTTTCTCACACCCATGTTTTGTGTGTGTATATTTACTAGGTTACTGCTTTTCTAATGACTAGTGGATGGTAAAATAAATCTCTTTGCAAGATACCATTTAGATAAAGATTAGTAGTATCTAACCTACCACAGGAGAAAAGATTATGTTCAGTTACAGAGTTGATCTAAAAAGTCAGGAAATTCTCCTTCACCAGTGAGAAAACAAACAGGAGGTTCTCATCAAATTCACAACCTCTGAAGAAGACTGAAATCTCTTCCACAAGAGAATATTTAACTTTTTGTTGTGTAAATACTTCCATCTCTTACTCTCGCACTTGACAAAAAGCTGATTTCCTCCTTTCAAAGAAGCATTTCATGGAATGAGACAATGGAAATTAACAAACAGGGAGAAAATAGGTGAAGGAAAGACAATACTAATACACTAAGACGAAAAGTTTGTCTTCTCTGTCTATTTAATTTTGAAAAAGGCTTCTCATCTGACTGAACTAACATCAGTTATCAGCAACAGTGAACAGTAGCTACTGGCTACCGACTGGTGAACCAACAAGTGAACCAACAAGTCTGTAAGACACCCAAGTCCTCCTCCAACCTCCATCTTAACAAAATCTTAGTTAGATTAATAATAATGCCTAAGGGTTCTGAACTAATCTTCATTCAGTCTTGAAAAATTTAAATTCAATATGCAATTTAGTGGGAAATAAATTTGCAAGGTGTTAACACAGTTTCCAGTTCATGTTTCAATTAAAAGGAGCAAAGAGTTAAAGGCAGAGGGCGAAAAATACATAATTCAGCCAGTCTCTCTTTCGCACAACTGAAGTGTGAAAATTTGAGACAGTTGTTATTCATCAACACTTCTGTGAGCAGGCCTTGTGGGGGTTCAACTCTTGAACAACCAAGAAAGCACAGGGATCAGTTTTGGTGTCATTTGCTCAGTTATATGAGCTAGAAGGCATGGTTTCTTGATGCTGAGAGGCATTCTATGCATTGCTCTGGAGTATCTACTTTTGAAACTGGACAGAGCATCAATAAAATATGAAACATCAATAAAACATGAAACAGATTTTTTCCCCTCCTCCTTAATTCTACATCACCACCCCCAATGCATCATTCAGGTTTTAGGTGAAGGGTTGAGTCATGTCCCCTCCATCAACATTTTCGTAGATTTGTTTTCATGCTTCTGCAAACTGTATCTCTTTGCATCACACAAGAAATCAATCACAGTGTTGAGAGAGCTGAAAATATGCCGCTCCTACAAAGAAAGAAGTGTATGGCTAGAATGTAATTATAGTGAGAAAACTGTTCTGCGTGGACAAAGCTAACCAGATCACTTAAGAGTGTGACAAAATGCTAAGTTGATCTGAGCTGTCTGGAGACAGTTTAAAATTTCTTCTTGGGATGTTCTGTTTCAAAACCTTATTACTGTAACTTCTCAGTGACTATATGTCACAATCATAAGTTACTCCATTTCAACGTGTATTTATTTTCTATTAATGTTATAACTTAGGAAATTCAAAAGGATAGAAAGGGTACTTGGTTCTATCCCTAAATGTCAACCATGTAAGTGCTTTGACTTTTATTTTCTATTTGCTTTGGTCAGTGTAAATTTCTATGGGTTTTGCTGGTTGGGGGAAGGGGATTTGGAGATGTGCAGTTCTTGGTTATTAATATTTGACTTTGTTAGTGCTATCTGTTTACCGTATGGCTTCTGGAAAAAGATAGGAAATATTAGCTGGTGAGTCCTTAAAATGCATGATGTGTGGGTGCACGCCTTGTGCCTGCACATTCCTTGCACTGCTACTTCATTTAGCCTGTGAATTGCCATTCAGGGGGGTTGATATTGGTTTTGGACACTGCTTTGCTTTTTACTTCATTATTTCACTCTTTTTACTTTTACATTTGGATGTTCAAGTCTGAGTGAATTCCACATGCTTTATACAGGCTGCTTTTCTGCCATATTTTCTGAATAGAAAATATGAAGTCTGTCTTTAGCCTCTGCTTACATTCACAAGGCTGGGTCCTGCACATAAATGAGTTTTTGTACAAATTCCTGGGATTTTATACAAATCCCATTCCCCTTTTGCTCAGAACGAGTTACAAGACTGCTGTCTCCTAAAGCAGAAAGGGCTGTTGTTAAGAAAGCAATAATAGGCCAGGCTTAAGATCCTTAGCAAGGCTTCTTTATTTTCGGACTTCTTTTACCAACGGCTGAGAAGGACCCAAAGAAAATGTTAAATCCACTTGTATCAAGGGCCTGGTACTCATATTTGGCAGGGTGTGAAATTTGTTTCTATAGGAAATCACCTTATTTAACAGAAAATTGAAGCTGCATGAAGGCTGTTTTACTTCTCTTTTTGTCAAACTGTACATGAAAACTTTTGGGGCTTGGAGGTGATGGCAAATTGTGGTGTAAAAAAATTAGTTTATGCTCAAATGCCTTTTGTAGCCAGAAGACAATTCCTCACCTCTTCTCATATGAAAAGCCAAGAGTCAGAGGAACTTTCTCTTCTGGGTGTTTTGTTGAGACCGTTTCTGCTTTCCAATGCTGGATCCCGGCCCAAACTGATAGAGCAGGACTATCACTGCCTCGGTGCTGGCCGGCAGCGTGTTTCCAAACAAGCCATTTTTCTTGTTTACTGTTATCTTTCCCCCTAAAAAGTGACTAAAAACAAAGGGTATGTTGATTACAGTTAGATTCCCTGAAATTCCCTGGAATACTGCTGTGACTTTTATTATTTCGTTGCTACCGAGGAGGTGACGCACTGTGCAGTTGTGCTGGCAAGCCACTGGGTGTCAGCAGGAATGTAAAAGCGAGGCAGCAACACCGGCTTTCCACTCTCCACCAAACATTTCGATTCGCACTACGTTTATAACAAGGCTGAAAAGCAAAAACTGGGCGGAACTTTTTCACCCTGGAACACGAATGGACAAGGGGTCTCCACATAGCTCAGTCTGAAGAATAAAACTCTCTTAGTCTTCCTTCTTCATCATCCACCATCTTTGAGAGCTGATTTTTTTGACAAGTTTTTTAAATCAGACTATGAGCTCAACCCAGCGCCTCATCAGCTAGCAGGATGGTTGAAAATCAGACCAAAATCATAACTGAAATTCATGCTGGGGCATAGCACAAAGTGTTTTTAGCACGTCTGAATTCTGGAGAGTAATGCAGAATTTGATTGCACATACCATTAAACTGTACCAAAGTTTTGCACAGCTTTCAGTGGATTATTTTATCTGCATTTCAATAGCACCCACAGATCATGCTCTGCTCTATGCAAAGCCTCATCTGTTCAACTAGCTGTTATATCAATACAGAATAATCTTAGCTAATTCGGACCTCCACCCCTTTAAGCTGAAGTACTCATATTTCTTTGGGATACCACAAATTCAGCAAAATAATTTAGGTCAAGGTTTGACTGTTTGTTGTTAGTGGTACAATGTAAGAGACAGAAAGTGAGACAGGCAACTCAGACCAAATATCAAAATCAAAATAAACACAGCTGCTTTGGAACATGAGCATTAATAACCTCTTGTAGACATATTATTCTGTGTACCAGTGTATGTCTTCTCTAGATCAGTAATGGAAATGGTAGTATGAAACAAGGAAGAAGCAGCCACCAACACTTCTGGTTCTTCTGAAGGAGAACATGTGCACACCAGGAAAATTTTGGATGATATATTTTCCCCTAGAGACTTCTAGATACACTACTGCAAAGTAACACATGACAATCGAAACCCTGGGTATTTTAAATGTCTTGAACATCTGTGGTCTTCAGTGAGAATGGAGAGCCCACAACTTCTTACACAATTAGGCATTTACCCCCCTACATGTTCTCCATGAATTTCTCTGTAAATAACGCAGGGTAACATCACAGTGGACTCAGTTCAATGGCTATTGAGAAAATGTTCTTCTCCTTGAGAGGCATGGCTTTCAAAATACTGGCAATGAAGTATTAGCTCATGTCTCACTCTACAGTGTGGCCTAATTTAAATAACTATACTTTATTCATAATGAAAAAGAATACACCGATTTACTCTCTCTTTTCTCTCTCCTCCCCTTTCATTGCCCCTTTAAGGTGCAGAAGGTCATTTTAATTCTATTCAGAATTACTTCTCTAAAAATGTTGGTAATTCTGACAAAAGCATCACACTTTACTGTAAAGGCACCCAGTGAGCAACACTACGAAGGTTACAGGAGAGCACCAGCTAGAGCTCTGTTGTTTTCATCTGCATACAAATTGTCAGCCAGAAGCAAATATTTTCTAACACTCTGAGTTATATAAAATGAGCTTTTGGACTGAATTTTAATTTTATTTTTTTCACAAGAATTTCTAAAGAAATAATATTTTTTCTGTAATAAAGCTGGAGATCTGTACTCACTCAAGGTAATTTCTTCAAATGACAGATATTTTGAAATTGTTTTATAAGTTATTTTTAATATAACAGCATTTGAGGACTAGTAGTCAGAGATTAAGACCATATTATGCTAGGTACTGTACAAATGAAGATAATCTTTGGGCCAGAATGGCAAAATAGATTTATGATAAGAAAAAACTCAGACATACGGGAAGACAGCAGGTGAGAAAGTGAGGAAAAGTAAAAGAAGTGGGGTTTTTTTGCATAACACACAATTTATCACCTGTACTGAAACAGTCAGATGATAAAGTACCATAATGAAGATTTTAGGGGCACTGGAGGAGACTTAGGTTTTACTTGGGAGCTTAATAGATAAGTCCGTGAAGCTGCTTCTCTTTCTTTCAGCCTACACAGCAGAAACTCTGAACTTAATTACTTCCACCCTTACCCATGAGCTTCTCTTCTATGTTTCTAACAATAAAGAGCAAACATTAATAAAAAAATATATGAAATAGCAGATAGGATAGAACAACCTGAGTTACAACTTACACACTTTATCCCTCTCCAGGACGCCATTACATTTACGAGAACTTAACTTCCCACAAAGACCTTTCTGCGTTTCCCATGAGATATTGTGAAATAGGATGTGTCTGGCTCTTAAGGCACCTAACATTTATTGTGGTGATGGACTGAACTCACTGACACTTGTTGTGGTGACGGATTCTGAACTCATCTGAGGCTCCCAACACTTTTGTTTAGGGGATCAATAATGTCTTGTTTCTGTGTAAAGCAGCAGATTGTGGTTCCTGCCAAAGTTGGAAACTAGGAGCTTGTGCGTGAGAATGGAGGCAGTAGACATAAGGATCTTGTGGCAGCAGGCTGGTTATAAGGTTATATGTTGACTACGTATTGTGCAAGGTAATGACATTTTGTTACTGTTATTTTTCCTTAATAAAATTTGGTTATCCATAAAGAAATTAAACAAAACTGTAGCATTATACAAATGAGTTTTAAAATATTTATCAGCATTAAGTCCGTGACAAACAAAGGTCAGCAAAGTTTAATGTTACATTGTCTACTTGTAGTGATAATTCCAATAAAAATATCAGTGAAATACTAATTTAAGTGCTTTTTAAAAGCTTGCAGCATTTTGACACTGTACATTTTATTTTCTTTGCTTTTGGACTGTGAAAGATTAGGCACACCTGCACTAAACAGATAAAAGTTCACTCAGAGAGATTTTATTGTGGTTCTTTTTTTCTATTTGTTCTTCTTTCCTTCCAGAATAAAGACTAGGGCTGAGATTCTCAGCTGGCATAAACTGGCAGAGCTCTCCAGTTAGGAAAAAGCACTGTACAGATCTACCGGCATTCAAAATACAGCCTGGAAATTTGATAGCTGCTGAAAACCTGGGTCTGTTGGATCTTTGTCAGCAATGTATGTATATATGCACACTATCTTATTTTCTCACACTTTGAGGTTACAATATTAATTCAGCTTGACTATTGTTTCTGTCCAATCCACCTAATTAATGATATTTGTGAAGTTTGTACCCTTTGGCCACAAAAGACTACCAAAGACTTTCCTTTCAGTGTGGTATACTGAATTCAGCTCTGTGTCTATCCAAATAGGACAGGATGTCTTGATTTAAAGAGCAACTTTCTCTTAGATTTGATGGACTACTGAGTTTAACTGTTGCCATTACTAAATCTGTGCAAAATGCATGTGCATGTACACAACACTATGCTACAGGCTTGCGGAAGAGTGGTTGGAAAGATGCCTGGTGGAAAAGCCCTGGAGGTGTTGGTCAACATCTGGCTGAATATGAGCCAGAAATGTGCCCAGGTGGCCAAGAGGGTCAACAGCATCCTGGCTTGTATCAGGAACAGTGTGGTCAGCAGGACTAGAGAAGTGATCGTCCCCCTGTGCTCAGCGCTGGTGAGTCTGCACCTCAAATTCTGTGTTCAGTTTTGGACCCCTCACTACAAGAGATGCTGGAGCATGTCCAAAGAAGAGCAAAGAAGCTGGTGAAAGGTCTAGAGAACAAGACTAATGAGAAGCGGCTGAGGGAACTGGTGTTGTTTAGCCTGGAGAAAAGGAGGCTGAGGGGAGACCTTATCTCTGTTTGCAACTACCTGAAAGGAGGTTGTAGCAAGGAGGGTGTTGGTCTCTTCTCCCAAGAAACAAGACATAAGACAAGAGGAAATGGAGATTTAGATTAGATATTGGGACAAATTGCATTACTGAAAGGGTTGTCAGGCATTGGAACAGGCTGCCCAGGGAAATGGTTGTTTCACCATCCCTGAAGGTATTTAAAAGATATGTAGATGTGGTGCTGAGAGACATGGTTTGCTGGTGGACTTGACTGTGTTAGGTTAGCGATTGGACTTTATGATCTTAAAGGTCTTTTCCAACCTAAATAATTCTATGATTCTATGATGTACACATGGGTGTGACTACATGTCTGTAAATCCAGGATTTAATTTACAGATACATAACCTGAACACACTCATTGGCCGACCTTGTGGCCATATTAACATTTGAAAGTTGGAAGAAACCAGTCATTAAAATAGACATGTTATAGATTTCTCTGAAAAGCTTCTTTATCCTAAAGATCTGAGCTGAGCCCCAGCAGAGACCTCTTCATAGGCATCACATAATTGGCTGATCAAGTTTTCAAAATCAAAGGGTATCACACAGATTTCACTTTGTGGAAGACGTTGCGCTGTAGCTTTGAGTGGGATCCACTTAACCAGTGGTAAATGTCTCAGTTGCTGACACCCAGATCTGATGTAGCCACTTAGATTCCATTTATATTTACCAGAGTGATGCAAGGTTTGGAAATGTCTAAAATAGGTCAGATGAGTTATGAGCTAAATGTGCCTATTTTTCTCTATCAAGCAGAAAGGGCACAGAGGATGGCTGGCTGGGGGGTAAAAATTTATGCTGCACCCATCTAAGTCTAGGTGAGGTGAATCCCACACTCACTGTCTTAAATAATCTCATCAAAATAACATTGAACAAGTGTCCTTAACAGAGAGCATGAGCAAAGTCACGGCTCTGAATAGCATCAGTGTTTGCTCAACTTTTCACTTCAAATTGAGCACTCCAGTACATCATCAGTTGAACAGAATAAAAGATTGGCTCTGCATAGGAGTATGTTTTGTAGAAACCTGCTAGTATACTTGAAAAACAGAAATCTTAACTGATGAAATGAAAAAAAAAAACCTCAATACATTCATATTACTATTCTTAAGTCATCATATGAAATGAAGAGGCTTTTTTTTTTTTTTTACTAGCAATTAGAGGAACTGGAAGGAAACGGGTTCACTGTATCCACATGATGTGGCAACAAACTGTATGTACCTATCCTTTAAATCTCATTTGAACAGCCTGGGAGAGAGTTCCCATGGAGCTATGAAGACATTCTGAAGTACCAAACTGCAAGGCAAAAGTATCTCTGAGTGGTATGGACCTCATTCTCAGCCCTGGGCATTTCTCAATATATAGAAGTGGAAGCTGCTACAGAATCAGAAAGGCTGCAGTCCTGCAAGATGCTGTTCAATTAATAATAGACATTCAGATCTTTTGACTGGGACACAACTCTCCAGGAGTGTTATCAGTATGCAAACATCAGCACGTGAAAAGCATGACACAAGTACCTGTCTCACAGAGAGAAAAGGTATGTTATCTGACTCTGAAGTGAATTCCTGGCTATGAAGATGTGAAGGGAGAGGGGAGGAGAAGGTCACTATGTAGTAAAAGACAAACATATCTGACGCGTGCAATCAAGCAGGGTCCGTAAATTAATTTTCAGCTCTAAAAATTGACCATCTCCTGCGGAAATTCTATTATCGAAAAACAAGATATACTCCAATTAGGAGAGAGGTCATATAGAGGGCAGGATAGAAAAGAGAAAAGGAAAGAGACAAAAAAAAAACCCCAACTTTACGTACTAGAGCTCTAAAGGCATGACTGTCACTAAATGGGACAAAGGGGAGGAGGGTCTTAGGAACCTTCATTTGGAATGCCCTTGATTTCTGTCATTTTAAGTTAAAGCCTGCATATTTTAACACAGTGGTGCTTTACAGGATTCCAGCACAATGTGTGTACTGCTGCCTGCTGTGGATCTGGACCTTGGATCATTGCTCTGTCTCTCAGCATGACATGAAACACTAAGGGGTACATTTTCAAAGCAATAAGTGGGGAATTCACCGCGTGATTCCCACTGAAGTCAATGTAAGATATGTAGCTGAAGCCCTGTGGAATGATTTGAATATTTCCCATATCACTTCTTAGAATTGCCAAAAACATTTCTGGTATATAACAGGGTACTAGAAGTTTCCAGGGACTGCTATGTGAACTTCAAAGCCTTTACCTTGTTAATTTTGGGCTTCGATAGGCTTTTGGAAGTAACCAAATATTGTTACCATCTGTCTTCTGCAGGTGTTATCAACTGATCAGATCATTATGAAATCTGCTAATTGTTAGTGGAGCGAACAGATATCCATAGAATGCTTCACTGTTTTGCTCAGCAAAAAGTATACAAATATTGCACATATTGGTACCATCTTGCCTGTCTAGTTCGTTTTGTAAGATTTCACAGTATTTTGGATCACAGAATGGTACTCAAATTTCTGTGCTAACCTGAGTTTTGCTAAACTTCTACAAAGAGGAATTCCCACGTCCCCCTCACATCCCCCCCACGTCCCCCCCACGCCCCAGAATTATTTTTAGAATTTTAGAACTGATTTTTTTTTTTTCCCCAATGGAAAAACAGATATTCTGAAATAGAATAGATAAATTTTATTTTTCAGGGAAAAAAATAAAGTGCAGTTCGTCAACCAAGTCAAAAACTGACATCGACTCCAAGTAAAGGTAAAAATACTGAGCATGTGAGGGAAAAACAGGAGTCTGAGGCTTTACACAAGCAAGAAAACAATGTCGATAAATCTCACTGATGCAAAGTTAGAGATGTTAATGTGCTCAGATAAACAGAAATAGAGGATCACTGTAGCAGATGCTGGAGAGAGATGATACATGGAGTGAACATTAATGTAAACTATAATTTCTATATGGAAAATAATGAACCTGCTACCTGTATTGAATACAGGTAACGTTCTAAGTGATCTGAAGAACTCTGTTCCCATATATTTGAACAGAAGAATAATGTAGCTTTTTGACAGAACTGAGAAACTATTCCTACCAATACTGTACTGTAAACAAGGTAGTGGTTAATGGTAAAACTGCCATGTGTTGTTCTGAAAATGAGTGCTTTAAGTTGGTTTAATTTAATGCTTTCACTGATGAACTTGGCACAAAAAGAGCAAAACAGTAGAGAGGTTTGATGACAAATTTGGAGACATAAGCAATATGGAACAAGATTGGTAACGCATCTAGAAAAAAAAAATGAGCAAGCAAATAGAAGTACAAGGTTTTAGAAGCTAAAACAAGCAATCTGTATACTCTGCACTGAACATGACAAAGAGAAGGAAGAGTGCTTGTGAACCACGAATGCAATTCAGCAACAAGACAGGGGAATACAGACATAGGATATAACAGACACTTGAGCCGGAGAAGTGATTAATGATACCAAACAAGTGTACAATGCCTGGTGAGATCCAAAATGCTGTATATAATTCAGGTCATTCTCGTACAAGAAATATGAATGCAAATTGGAACTGATATAGCAGACTACTAGTAGGTTGATCAGGAGACGAAAGACTCTACTTCATAAAAGAAAATTAAAAATGCTCTAAGAAGTTACGTGCCTGTGCTCCGAGCTGCTCTGTAGTCCAGCAGCCACAACGTAGTACGGTGCTGGAAGCAAACTGACTTGTCCTTTCATGAATGTGAGTATATTAGGCTGAGCACTACACCACTGCAGCTCGATACTTTTTCACTGGTTTGAAGTGTGAGAACAAAAGTTCCCCAAAATCTTGAGCTTGACTTAACACAATGGTCAAAGGATTTGAATATTTTTTATAGATATAGTGAAAGGATGAATACCAAAGAGCTAAAGTTCTTAAGTTTCAGAGTATTCTGGCAAGAGGAAAAAAAGGTCACTAACCGCCCCTGGAAAAACTTCAGCTGAAAAATTACAAGAATCCTTCTAACCACTGATGGGAGTTCCTGAAACAGCTTCCAGTAAAACTAGTGAACAGCTAACTGATTTTATGATGAAGCTTGACAAGTTTAAGAAATGGAGTATCTGATCCCAAATGACTTTGAGATGCCTCTGAAAAAGATCCTATAGATATATACCTGGTGAACAAGGCAGTAATACACATTCCTACACACTTGTGAGAAAACAAAATTTTTTTTTTTTCCAATTTAAATTAACTTTATTTTATATTGCACTTATCTTTTGTTAAAAACAAACAGACAAAACAAAAAAAAACTATGAAAAGTGAAAGCCCTTCTAGTTGAATTTCTTAGATCAAAGTGACTGGTGGAAAGTTTGTTTTTGACAAATCAGCATTTGAACAATGGAAGATATTCCATGAGAGGGTGTTGACAAGCTCTAGTTTCCCAGCTGTAGCTGTAATGCTAATTCCTACAGATATTTTGAAATCAATATGCTGAAGGGAGTAATGGGAAAAAGCAGCAGTATGCAGCAGATGTTAAGTCTACCTTTGCAGTCTCTGCAGAAAAAAAAAAAAAAATCTTGTAAGTAGGGTCAGTTCTTAGACTTTGCAATTGCAAAACAGGAATGATCCCTGATCAAAGTGTGGAACAAGGTTCAGATTCAGTAGCAGCAGAAGGCAGACACCTAGCCACTGTTCCATGTTTCTGGCTGGCAGGACCTGTCCCAGTACTCATTCTCTGAGCACATCTGCTAGATTGGCTCCATTCTTCTGTTAAATGGGTTCACTGATTAGAGCATTCACATGGGAAATGTAGGTTCAATTCTTTTCTCTCTCTGAGCATAAACAAACCTGCATATTTCAGGGGAAAACTATTATGCTAACAGTTATTCAGGAATGATGATCTCACTCTGTCCTTCTTGTTGAAGTTTTGTATGGAATAATATACGTACATTAGACCAGAGAAGAAAATTATGTGTGACCAAGACTTGTTGACAATGGTTAGTAGACTCTCACTGGTCTGTAAACATCTATACATGTGTATAGATTTGCAGACATACTGTGGTATTAACTAGAGTAGTTTCTTTGCTTCACAATAGCTCCCGTTGCCAATAGAGAAGAGCGCCATGCTAATCTTTGTTTGGTGTGTTTTTTTGTTTGCGTTCTTTCTTTCTTTCTTTCTTTCTTTCTTTCTTTCTTTCTTTCTTTCTTTCTTTCTTTCTTTCTTTCTTTCTTTCTTTCTTTCTTTCTTTCTTTCTTTCTTTCTTTCTTTCTTCCTTCCTTCCTTCCTTCCTTCCTTCCTTCCTTCCTTCCTTCCTTCCTTTTCCTTCCTCCCTTCCTCCCTTCCTCCCTTCCTCCCTTCCTCCCTTCCTCCCTTCCTCCCTTCCTTCCTTCCTTCCTTCCTTCCTTCCTTCCTTCCTTCCTTCCTTCCTTCCTTCCTCTCTTCCTTCCTCTCTCTCTTTCTCTCTTTTTCTTTCTTTCTCTCTTTCTCTCTTTCTTTCTCTCTTTCTTTCTTTCTCTCTTTCTCTCTTTCTTTCTCTCTTTCTCTCTTTCTTTCTTTCTCTTTTTCTCTCTTTCTTTCTTTTTCTCTCTTTCTCTCTTTCTCTCTTTCTCTCTTTCTCTCTCTCTTTCTCTCTTTCTCTCTTTTTCTCTCTTTCTCTCTTTCTCTCTCTTTCTCTCTTTGTCTTTCTCTCTCTCTCTTTCTCTCTTTCTCTTTCTCTTTCTCTTTCTCTTTCTCTTTCTCTTTCTCTTTCTCTTTCTCTCTCTCTTTCTCTTTCTCTCTCTCTTTCTCTCTCTCTTTCTCTCTCTCTCCCTCCCTCCCTTCCTCCCTTCCTCCCTTCCTTCCTTCCTTCCTTCCTTCCTTCTTTTCTTTTCTTTTCTTTTCTTTTCTTTTCTTTTCTTTTCTTTTCTTTTCTTTTCTTTTCTTTTCTTTTCTTTTCTTTTCTTTTCTTTTCTTTTCTTTTCTTTTCTTTTCTTTTCTTTTCTTTTCTTTTCTTTTCTTTTTTCTCCCCTTTTCTGTTACATTTAGTTCTTATTTGTGACAAGCAGAGTGGGATGCATGGACCAGTGAGACATCCACTCAGGAACAGAGTTTTGGGTGGCAGGTTCAAAGAAAGTTGCCAATTCAAACCCTTTTTCATGGAGTAGGAATACAAACCCAGAGGTTATGTCCTCCAGGCATTTATCAATGCGATACAAAGAAAGACGTAGAAGTCGCTTTTCCTTCAACCTGTGTTGTGAGGTAGGGTGGACACCTGTATCAAATTCAAGAATATTCAGGGTTGCTCAAGACACTGAAAAGGACCAGAGTTTAAGACACTTCTGTGTTCACTCCAGTTTGTAGAGGGTAGTTTGGATGACTCATCTCTCTTTACACTTATACATACTTTTCTGGACTCAAGTTTTAAGACCCCATTGTCCTCAACCAAAGCAGCCTGCAGTCCAATTGGAGTTGTACGTTCTCCTGTTAGCAGGCATTTGAAACTGAGGATGCTAAAAGCAATCAGTATTGTGATTTGTTGTGAATTTAGCCCTAAAAGAGGGATGTAGATCTAGTCCTGAGCATATATCCCCTTTTGAAACTCTTTCTCTAAGAGAATGAATAATAACTCAGTAATTTATCAGTTAATTATTGAATTGTAAAAAATGGCAGAGCAAATTAAGAAATATCACACAAAGCAAATGTATTCGTCTCAACCGCTACATTTGCGTGATAATGCAGTTCAAAATTATTTATTTACACTCATATTTGCACTGCGGAGTAATAATAAATGTTGTGAAGTATTTTTTTTTTTTTTTAATAAAGAATAAATCTCACTATATTTTGTAAAAAGCCAGGAAGCTGCAATATTGTAAGACCTTACAAAACATTGTATCTACCATTAAATATTTGCTGAGAAATGGTGAAGAAACCATTGTTTTTTATGTCAGCTTTATGGGATATGTGGATAGCTAAAATGTAACTTAGTGAGCTTTTACTGTATTGCTTACTGATTCCTGGCATATAATTTACAGGATTGGAGGATAGATTTGCATACATTTGTCTTATTACATAAACCAAACAGAGTTTTCTTATAGATATCAAACAAAACCTGTTTGAAATACATTCTTATGGCTGCCAAAAGGGGGTTTGTAATATGTTGCTAGGTTATGCTTGTCAGTGGTAAACAAAATTCAAGAAAACCCTAACAAATGTGCGGAAAATAAATTTGAAAGTGCGCTCTCTTGGTAACAATCACATTTTGCTCTTCTGTGAACATGTTTATGGGAATTTTCTAAGCAGCCAGTTCAGGAAGACCTGTGCTGACAATCCTCTCTGACTTGCAGTATGACCAAACACTTTAACAAATCAGGACAGATGGCCTGAGATATGAACTTGTCAACAGCAAGGAAATTAAGGAGGACAGTGTATCTCTGCTGTAGCAATACTGTGGGAAGAATATTTGACAATGGGCAAAGTATCTTTTTTCCTCTCAGCTTTGCAAGGCATAGCTGCATGCCATATGTCCATGACATATTATTTTCTGGCATAGAGACAGTAACAGGTAAGGTTTCAAAGAGACATTGTGATTTCATTCATTGAATGTAAAGAAGAGAGGAGAGAAAACCCTCAGATTGGATAGCGGAAAAAATGAAAAGGAGCTTTTAGCAGTGATGGTGGGATTTTTTTATGCAGTGAAGTAAGAAGTTGGATCTATCCACAAATCATACCACTTCAAGAAACATAGGGTTTGTCATTGCTGATTAGAAAACTACTTTAACGTCTGCCTCCACCTGTGGCTGATACCTGATGCTACAAGGAGGGGAAAAAAAGCCCCACAATACATTTAAGTCAACTGAAGGAAAACTATCAAATGTGACTTTTACAGCTCAGAGCATGCAGCCAGAATTCCATTATTTGTCTGAATTGCCAGAGTTACATCCCAGAGTGCAATATGACATTTTTTGCACATTCAACCCTTCCTGTTGAAGTCAGTGGGAATGTTGAACGCACATGAGCTGCAATGATCATAAAATTAGTCAGACTTATTAAAAATCCACTCACAGCATTTGAAACTCCATGACCATCTGTTGAAATACATTCCACAGGCCAACTAGGGAAAATTGAATAAAAATAAAACCAAAACCAAACACCACTACCAACAAAAATCCAGTCCTTACCTTCAGTTGGACAACTAAAGTTTTTAAGCTTAGTCACAGCTGCAGGAGGTACAAATGGCAAGCAGGATGGAAGATTACAGAGGCAGAGACAGCAGAGAGTCTGATGGCCAAAGCTACAATTTGAAGAACATTTTTCTCAGCAACAGGTCAAGACAAATAACCTCTGAACCATCCTGCCTCCCATCATTACCACATGCTGTCCCTCTTATATGTTTGTACAACTGTTTGGGGTTGTTTGTGAGTTATTTATAACCTAATAAGTTCCCTGACTCAGTTCAGAAGTAGCCCCAAAACACACAGCAGAAGGGAAAGCGTGGGGATGGGATTAAATGGCCTGAGGGTCTGTGAGTTTTTGTGCCCTTGATCTCTGTGAGCAGTTTAAGAATTTAGATTCTTATAGTGCTTTTGAATGGTCAAAATGTGTTTCAGACTATGCATTTATTTTTGATTGTTTAGCAAACAACCGTGTGCACAAACAGCAGCATATGCTGTGCTCCTGCACTAGTCATTATGAAGCCATGCTATGCTGCTTCTGTATAGTGAGATGAGTCGGCTTCAGCATGGGGTGTCAGATGGTATCACATCTCTGTCTTCAACGGAAGTGTCAATCAATTTTTCTGTTAGTATGTTAGTTGTTTCATTTATTATGTGTAATTATTTGATTACATGTCTTTTGTAAATGAAGTTTTTTATAAAATATAGAAAAAAAATGTGCTTATCTACGTGGCTGAGAGAGGCTAGCTCTATGGGTGTATTACCAGTTGTGTTAGCATCAGGGATACTGCTGTTTTCTGAGGAGGTTCCTGTAAAAGAGTTGTGCTTAGCACCTGAAGGCTCCTAAATAAACCAATACAGGGGATCACATATACCAGCAAGGTGAACTGATTATCTTTGTATATAAAAATAATTTTTTTTCTCTCCTTACAATAATTTCTAAGCTCTCTCAACACAGAGTACTGGAATTTCCTCTAGAACAACCTACAGGTGCTATTACACATTAAAATATGCTAGATTGCATCTTAGAAATTTGTAGGCCCAGAGATCTGCTTCCTAAACATGAAAAAATCTTCAAGGAAAATATTTATCCTTTAATCACCTATATAAGCTAGGAAGGTACAGTTGTGGCTGTTATACAGATGGGGAATTGAAATAGGTAAGGTTAGCTTGAAAAAACACATTTTTTTTCTGCTTAGGTAGGAAGCAAGTGCTTGAGTTCACAAATCCTATGTATATTCCAGTTAGGTGTTTGAGAAACTGTAGGAAGCTATGTTTGGGTTAATATCTTTATTAACTGGACCAATTTTTACTTAGACTGCTGAATTTTTGCTATTGACAAAAACAAGGCTGTCTAATCTTGGCCGAGCTGACTATGTCACCTGAGGTGAGCATCCTCTATCAAGTAAAACCACTAAGGACCACGAATCAGCAGTTCAGAAGTCCCATGGAGCCCCTTTCATTTAATATGTGCCAAGAATCACTGACCTGTACTGACAATATTGAGTGTAGGAGACATAACTTGATCATCTGTGATTAAAATCTGGTCAGAAATGTTAAGAGGGTTATCTCTGTCCCTTTTGTTTAATGTCTCATTGACTGGATAACTTTCCAGACGGTGTGAGAGCTGGAGTCAGTGTCTCAATCGGCTCAAGAAAATTCCAACCTGCATCATCAACATCATGTTTCAAGACGTAATGTAAATACGTCAGGGTCATGCACTGTGGGAACTTTAGTTCTCTTCCCTTGGGCTCCCAGACTACTCAGAGGTGAGTCTATGGGAGGTCTCTGGTACTGTCAGGTTCTGGGGACTCTGCTCATGGTGAGAGTCATGCCCTAGAGACATGGGAGATATCTCAGTTTTAATCTATACTCCCAACAATCTTATCTCATTTTTCAAGTGATTGTTTCATCTTTATATAGTATTAAAAACACCTGTAAAAATTGAACTGTGATCCTGTTCATGAAAAAAAGCTAAAGATACACTACACCTCTTCATGACACAGATATTTTCACCATGCAATAAAGATCACACCAGCATAAACTAGTGAGAAAAATCCATTGCTATGCAGATAGGATGGTGAGAAACATACTTACCTGTTTTTCAGAAAGATTTTTTAAATTGTTTATAATTTTATAATATTCTTAAATATTCATGGAAACTTACAATTTTTGTAGAAAATTCTGTTCTAGGAACATAAATGTTCTTGCAGACTATAGCTGAAGTAAGTAGATTTCCAAGACGTAAGTTGGATATGATGAAAAATCAAAGTTCTAGCTCCTTCTGCCAGGAATAGAGAGTTAAAGCATTAGATAGATGCCTTCTATAAAGCGGAATACCTCAGATGGAAGAATTAACTTTGGTTGCATTCTAAAAGGGGGATAAATTTTTTCATAAGATTCTCATTGCTGTCATTTAAAATATGAATAATTCCGCTTTAAAATGAAAGGAATTTTCCCAATTATATTGTTTTTCCCATGGGAAATCATGTTTTCAACTAGAGGAATATTTGAGCACTACTTTTTCTTTGTATCAAAAATACTGTTTTTCTTACCATCTAAAAATGCTGATCTTTATAATCACAGTGCTTCAAAGGAACTAAAGTCCACATCACATTTTCTGTCATTCCAAAGACTGATCACTGTCTTTTCCTATGACACGTAACATTATGTAGTTCCCTTTAAGATGCATTCCCTAAGCAGGGAACTGAGACATTACAGCAAATATTGTCTGAAAAGAAAGGTGGACTCTCAATAAGAATTGTTGGAGAGGAATTCTACTGTGAGGTACTGCAGTGGCATTTCTGAATCAAAATATTCCTACCTTAGCCAAAATGTTTTTATTTTCATTATTTAAAAGCAAAACAAACAAAAAATACCTTTTTGGAGAAGTTTTGACAATGAGTATGTTTTTATTTTCACCAAGAGTTTCTATGCAAAAATAATTTGATCAGTTGTCCATGTACTTAAAAAGCAATAGAAAAATCAGGGCTTGGGTTCCTTGTAGATATATGTATATTAACAAATTCAGTTCAAAATTCCTCTGGCTGAAAAAAGTGATGAAAAATAGGTGAGTTAATATACTAAAGGAATGGAAATAGATATTTAATCTGAAGTAAAATTTAAACATTGTATGAGATTGCTACGTAAGAAGATAGAAAGGATTGAGGCTTTTTTCAAACACAGAAATAAACTTTGCAGGTTTCCAAAGAGCAAATTAGCTACTGAATAAAATGTTCCTTATTGAAGTGAGAGAGCAGATTATTGCAAGACTGGTATTTCTGCAAATGAAGCACTTTGATGCCACCCTTGTTATGAAATGTTGTGATGCTCAAGTAAGCTCCTACTTAACCCTGCCAGTACTCTCTCTGAAGCCTAAGTGCTGAAATAGCACAACAAGGGCTCCACTATTTGGATCAAAAACGTAAAATGTGATAGAACTTCTTAGGGACAGTCACATTGAGCTTCAGCACACAGATAAACACTGCCGAAAATAAGGCAACAGTTGCCAAGAGGGAGAGGGCAATGTACACACATTAAAGAACTCTTCCACATCTGTCATTAATGTCTTTTTCTTTTGTTGGTTGGCAGAGCAAGATAGCAAGATCCCTTGCGGTTGCTGGCATGTTCTGGAATGCTCAAGAAGTTATCTTAGTGCTCCGATGCAATTATTGACATTTATGAAGGGTATGAGTAGAACTTTTATTAAAATGAAACAGAGATGTAACCTAGGGACTCTTTACAGAGACAGTGAGCCTACAAAAGCAATTGAAGAAGGTTTTAGGAGGGCTTGACAGATTGTGGTCTCGTGGAACTACTGTTACTTTCTCAGTGGCAAGCTGGATTGATCTCATTAACAACAAAGTACTGGAACAACACAAAAGCAACACTGAAATATGTCTTAGAAACCATGGAGCTTTATGAGTTGTTTTTTTTTTTTTTCCCCAGGGGAAAAAAAAAAAAGAAAAGAAAGAAAAAAAATAATAAACACCTCAAGAAAAACTCTACAGGCTTAGTTACACAAAACACAAACTGATAGTTCACTCTTACTTCTGTATGGAGAGCTAGCTGAGATCTACAGCGTAGACTCTACTCCATGTTAAGCAATATCAACAGAATGGCTTCCATTCTAATAAGGTGTGTCTACACAAAATGGAGAAAGAATTCATGCCATCAATGGTATAGGTCAAATAAGGAAACCTGAAGCATAAATGTCATGGGAAGCAGCCTAATACAGCACAGAAAACCTTTCTACTAATAGGGTAGAAGTTGTGCAATAGTAAGAACAGCTTTTGAGTTTGTCAGACTAGCAATTAAAAGAAAAAAAAATGCTTCATTTATAGACTGGAAAGGTTTTACAGTGAATAGCTAAAAATTTTTATGTCTGGAGCTGTTTTAATGGAAGCAGATTTTAAAGTAGAATACTTAGTATAAGTTGTATTCATCATGCAAGAAATCAGCTGAAAATACCTGATACTCCCAGGCACGTAAAATATGAAAAATTGCAAGACAATCTTCATATGCAACTTTGTTATCTTAAGAGTTAAGTCCAAACCTGCTCCTGGTGAAAGAAACTGAAGCTCTGTCATTAAATTCAATGGGTGTGAATGTAACCCCTTTAGATCTCACAGTCAACCTCTGTATTTTAAGAGATATAAATTCACACTATCCACTAGTTAGAAATCACCTTTTCTGTTGTGCAGATTTACTATCTGATGGTGATCAGCTTTATATAGATGAAAACAAATGACCTAGAAGCAGAAGAGCTTTACCAGTTTAATGTTTCCTCAGGCTACTTGCAATAAATACTAAAGTCAAAACCAAATAGAAAACAAGAAATACAAGATCAAGAAACTGATAAATAGGGCAACATGTTTGTGTTTAAGCAGGCTCAGCAATCTCCTAGGAATAACTAAGCAGATTCTCCCTTTGGGAAATGTGAAGAACACAACCAACTCATGACAAGAGATATGGGAGAGTGAGAGAGTTGAAATATCAAACGTAAGAGCACTGGTTAAGTTTTAAAGGGCCATAAAATCATAAGGATGCTAAGGTGCTAACAGCATTATTAATAATCCCCAGGTTAAAAATGAATGATTAATGTAATCATCAAAAAAAGTTCTATGCAATGCCGAGAAGTTGGCTTATAAACAAGTCTTCAGATATATGATTAGAGCATTTCTAAATATAAGCAAGATTTGTGTACAATGCTCATATTGAATTTAAAAAAGCAAAACCACAAAACCAAAACAACAAACAAACAAAAAACAACCAACCAACCGAACAGAAAACAAAACAAAACAAAACAAAAAATCAACCCTCACTGAGAAGGCCTTAAACTTGGACCACATAGCCACTGCCTTATATACATATTCGTCTTTGAAAAGTATTGCATATATCCACTGAGAGGAGAGTATTCCCTCTGATCTGCATAACACAGATAACATAATATGTTAGAATGAACAAGAAGGTATACCAGTAGTCACAGAACAAATTCAGATGGTGCTGTCAGACATGGACTTCTGATAAAGGGAAAGAAAAGTTGTTGGACTAAAACGTTAATACCCTAAACTATTTCTCAGTCTTCAAATCAAATTCAGAAAACAGAATTTCTTACACGACCAATTATACTAGCAGCAACAATTAGACAAGCTCTGACACATATGGGAGAATTTTCTGTTCCTCTTTTGCTGCAATTCTGGTCAGTCAAATATACAGAGAAACTACATACAAAACCAGACAGAAAGGGATCAAAAATATGCCCTGAAATTGACCTTTTCAAAAATGGAAAGTAGGTTCTAAAGAAGATGTTGATCTTTTGTTTGCATAATGTTTAAATGATTTTCAGGGTTTTTTTAACTTGAAGTCTAGATAGAAGTGTTGATTTCTCTTCTTTTTCATGTTTTCTCTTCAGTAAAAATACTGAGAGATACTTAAATAAAAATATTGCTGAAAATTGTCATGACAGATTCTAAAACAAGAATTTTGGAAAAGAAGGGAATTTTT
Source organism: Patagioenas fasciata (assembly GCF_037038585.1). Lineage (NCBI taxonomy): Eukaryota > Metazoa > Chordata > Aves > Columbiformes > Columbidae > Patagioenas > Patagioenas fasciata. The sequence goes on along the minus strand of NC_092520.1, from coordinate 135,520,739 downwards.
ATATAAACATATTCTTTTTTGAAAAAAGTTCAGAATTATTCTTTTGCAATAAACATGCACAATTTTTACTGCTTTTGTGTTATTGGAAGAACTTCAGACTGTTTTAAAATTTGGATCTATATTTGCATTCTTGAAATTCAAGCAGCTGTCAGTTTTCATATAAAAAACCCCAACCTCCTCTGCTCAGAATTTAACAGTATTTTAGAGCGTTGTGAAAGAATGAAAACACAAAAAATGTTTCACTTAGACACTTTGTAGTTTCTCCTTGTTTCTGCCATTTTGTTATAAGTTCAAATTTTCCAAGTTTTGTTCCTTTCTTTGCTCACTCTTTTGGTTAACACCTTGTCATCATTGAAACAGCCAAAAATTCTGGTAGAGTTAATAGGAGCTTTTCTTCAGTGACCTGAAGAGTCAAATATTTACGATGTTACTGAAGAAAACAAGAAGCCCCAAACAGTTTATCATGAGGATAAAAACCAAAAAATAACTTTTGATTCTTAGATCTTTACAATACCTTCTGGAAAATGTTGATCAATGTGAAATTTAAATAAAATGTAAAATTCAAATCAATGGAATTAAAAAAAAGATACCATTCTGCACTGGTATCTGGTCAGACACATAAGAAACTAGTTGTATCTAAGATGTATTCAAGTCTATGTTAGAGTGGTTACTTGAGATAGTACTAATTATCTAGTTACTCTGCCGCATTGCATAATCATTTGTAACACTGACAAATTAATACAACATACCCCAGCTCAGGTTTGGTACTGCTGTGCAACTATCTTGTAGTTACAGAGCAAACAAAAACATGAATGCAAAGCAACACAGAAATAATCTCATTTTTATCCCCTGTAAGTTTATTAATTTAGTAACTAAATTCCTAGCAAACTCATACACAGTAAACACTGAGGAACACAGAGCTGACTTTCATTCTTTTTTTCTCTTTTTTTTTTTGATGTCCAAATGTTGATACAGTAGTTCTGTGTTTCACAAAAGAATTTCAATTTTTGACTAAGGAAAAGGAAAAACATTTTCCAAATCTCCAATATATTATGCAAATGAAAATGAGTTTCTTGACCGACTCGCCCTCCTAAACAGACATTGTAGGTCACCACAGAGAGTTCTCTTGTGTCCAGGCCAACAACAAAGAGGACTTATTATGGCACCATGATTTCCTTTCCTCCTCTCTTCCAAGAATTCTCCCTGTCACCTGGTTTTACCTGCTCAGCATATGATTGGTATCACAGGGAAAGGGCAATACATGCTCAAGATCTCGACACAGCAGAGATACAGACCTTTCATTACACCCACTTTTGCCATCTTCCTGCATCATATGCTATGGACTTCCAAAACAACTTCTGAAGGCCTTTATGCGATAATGATTTTCAGGGCAGTGAGGACTTTCCTATGTACATTGAAGAGCTCAAATAATAGAGATACATTGTTCTGTGCAGAAAACGCTCCAAAGGGAAAATAGGAGAGACACATAAAAGGTAGATAAACCAACTGTACTGATTTGTGAGCATGTAAGGAAGACAGCTCTTTATACATGAATGTGGCATTTAAGCTAGCCTAACAAAATTAAGTCCCTGATCTGGTAAAGATTTAAGCACATATGTAGTTTGACACACATGAGTAGTCCTTTGGGACACAAGCTTGTTAACATTCAACAAACGAAGCTCTTGCAGAGCACTTCACTTGCACTATATTCAAACCAAAATGAGAAATCTGAAAAAGGAAACAGCTGAGATATGAATATTTAAAACTTCGCTGCAGCAGTGGACATGTGTAATAACTTTTCAAAGAGATTTTCAGAGGATTTTTTTTAATACTGTACACACAGCACTTGTCCTAAATACATATTTACATGATGGACTGGAAAAGCTCTTTCAGAAACTGTTCTGGTCTTCTGGGTAAATAATATTCCTTTTAAAAAATTATGAATACATCTTTAACTGATAAACTAGAATGGCTCTATTAGGCACATCATAAACAATTTTTTAGCTGTCTAGTGAATAAGTTTACTGCAGCACAGAAAAGGATTCAGATTATTTAACCTTCTGTAATTTATTTTTCAACTGCAGTTCTTTTGCAATTTTAACCCCACTCCCCAAACAAAAATAAATAATTCTCCTCCTCTCCTCTCCTCTCCTCTCCTCTCCTCTCCTCTCCTCTCCTCTCCTCTCCTCTCCTCTCCTCTCCTCTCCTCTCCTCTCCTCTCCTCTCCTCTCCTCTCCTCTCCTCTCCTCTCCTCTCCTCTCCTCTCCTCTCCTCTCCTCTCCTCTCCTCTCCTCTCCTCTCCTCTCCTCTCCTCTCCTCTCCTCTCCTCTCCTCTCCTCTCCTCTCCTCTCCTCTCCTCTCCTCTCCTCTCCTCTCCTCTCCTCTCCTCTCCTCTCCTCTCCTCTCCTCTCCTCTCCTCTCCTCTCCTCTCCTCTCCTCTCCTCTCCTCTCCTCTCCTCCCCTCCCCTCCCCTCCCCTCCCCTCCCCTCCCCTCCCCTCCCCTCCCCTCCCCTCCCCTCCCCTCTCCTCTCCTCTCCTCCCCTCTCCATGCTGTCCAGTATGAAGCTCGGTAGAGGTAACTGTGAATTTTTTTGTGGACATTACTGTTGAAGGACTGTGTTCCATACCATACATACTAGATATATGATGTTTTAAAAACTTGCAATCCACATTTTTCTGTCAATGATATGATTGCTCTGGAAAGTCAGAAAAATAGTTTAGTGTAGTTTTCCCCACTGCCCCCATATAGGGAAAAAAAAAAAAAAATTCTGATTGATTCCAAAGAATCTAGTTAAGAACTGAACTCATTTGTATGAAACTCCACAGTGCCAAGACAGTGTTGGTCAAGCCACGTATATTCAACAGAAGAAAGGCAGTTTTGCCTTTTTCCACTAGGAAAATATCTAAGTAAACAGATTTGTAAAAATGGTGACCATTCATAGGAAAACCAAACCAAACCAAACCAAAAAACATTTAACCAACCATTATGCTTGATTCATTTACTCAATTTTGTTCAATGTTTAAACTGTTTGTGATGTGTAAATTCATGGTAAGCTGATACAGATGTCTGCTTTATCAGTAATCACCTTTTGCCACCGTTCTTCCATGACTATCAGCTACTTTTAGTGCAACTTTACAAATTACCTGTTTAGGTAGAATTTAAATCTAAACATTTTTTTTGCTTAAAACCATACACAGGAATATAGCACAACCGATATCACTGATCTTAATATCATGAAATAGAAATGGAAGATATGGAGAAAAAACCAAAGTTCTCCTCTATAGCACAGATTTCTGAAAGGGACTTGAGACAGATATTCATGTACTCAACATTTTAATGTCACAACATTTTTAACAGAATCCCAACTCCATTTAGACACCTACATGAGCACTAAGATTTTCAAAATGCTCCTTAATCAAAAGCTCCCATAATTATATTTTATAGCAATGTTTTTGAAAGCACTCAACATTCAAAGTGCTTTTGGAAATCTGGCCCCAGCTGTGAGCAGTGACCTCTCCTGAAAAATCTGTAGGGATCTGGCGTGTAGGCATATGGAACATTGCGTTTAGTTGTGGGAATCTTAATTACCAAAAACATATTGACAAATTAGAGAGAGTTCAGAGAAGAGAAACAAAAATGGCCAGAGGACCAGATGAATTTACATGTGAGGGAAGATAAAAAGAGCTATATATGTATGGCTCAGCTATGAGGTAATTAAGAAAGGATATATGTTAAGACTCTACAAGTGTTCCTAATCCTGTGTGGAGAATGGGGAGAAACAAATTAAATGGGATATGAGATTATAACTAGAGCTGCAAGTAAAGAAGAAAAATAACCATCCGGGTGGGAGGTCAATTAGGCCGTGAAATGTGGTCTGAGAGGACTAAGTTCCATTGCTAGGGTCATGCTCCCGAGAAGCCTGTTTGGATACTACTTTCAAAATAGATGGCAATTTGGGGTTGTTGGCCTGAATGAATGTTTCATATGTAATAGCTAAAGTTGCTCTGATGGGATTAATATAAATTCCTGGAGAGAATAAAAATCAAGCAAACTTTGGGGCCAATTTGTGTCATATGTCAGGTAGCATGCCACCTACTGGAACCTCTGTTGAGTCACAATAGAGACACATACCATCTGAAATTTAGAGAAAAGAAGTGAAAATACTTAAAAACAAAACCAAGAATTCAGTACACTGGACAAATTAACTTGGAGGGAAAGTGTACAGACAAAAAAATAAAACAATTGCTGGACTAGGAAAATAAGGTGAGAATATTCCACCAACATTCTTCAAACCTAACCAGGGCACACTGTTTCAGGGATTGTCATGTTGCCAAGGTAGATCATATAATTATTTTTTAAAAATACTATGACTTTTAGCAGAAAAATCAAAAGTATAGAGGCAAGTTTTGGAGAACCATGTAGGACTCGGTGCTAGTCAACGTAGTTCAATGCCTTGAGATGCAGGAATGAGGTTTGACAGATGTATGACAGAAACAACATGTTAATTGCCTGCTTCCGAAATTATTATGACAGGTCATAAAGAAAGAACTCAGGTATTTGCAACATTCTTTGATTTTTTAATTTGCATTCTAGATGGTTAGATATTCAATATAACACTGTTGCTCTTATTACTGTCTTTTGAACATTACCATTCAGTCTGGTCATAGGAATGCCTGGTTGGGATAGGAAACCTGCTGCAGGTTTTGTGTCTTTGGGAACTGAGAGTGCAGGATTTGGGGGTGCAGGATTTGGGGGTGCATGGTTTAGGTGTGCAGGGTTTTGGGGTGCAGGATTTGGGGGTGCAGGGTTTGGAAGTGAAGGATTTGGGGGTGGAGTGTTGGGGGTGCAGGGTTTGAGGGAACAAGATTTGCAGTAGCGGGCTTTGGGAGGATTTGAGGTGCAGGGTGATGGGGGTACAGGATCCTGGGGTGCAGGGGTTTCGGGTGCAGGGTTTGGTAGGGGAGGGCTTGGGGGTGCAGGACATGGGCCTGGAGGAAATGCTAAAGAAATACAGTTTAAAAACTCTTTTACCCAAATATCTTCCTGGACATGACATTACCAAGAGTTCAGATTTTTAAAATATTAAGAAACAAAAAAAAATCAAGAATAAGTTTTCCAAAGTAAAAATTAGTCACCAAGTCATCATATTTATTAAGCCTTATTGCATTACTTAAAGTGTTATAATGTATATATTATGTATATCTATACGTATATATGTGTGTGTATATATATATATATATATAATGAGGTCAGGTAGGTCATCAGAAACCTGGCTTAGATGAGGTGGTAATGATATGATTTTGCATATCTGTGTGTAGACATACCTTGTACAGAGAGCAATTAATTAGTCAACATACCTAAGCTTATAACATGGACTGTCACTATGAACCTTGATTGGTAGCTGGAGGAAGTAAGGCAGATGAAACAAGCTGATCTGAGCTGCAAAGGGAGTGGTATTGGCTCCATCCTAGCTCCCCGTGCCCTACCCCATCTCATACCATGTAACTTCTGGTGCCTCATGAGCATAGTGCATGGTCAGCTACACCAGCAGCCTGTCAGTGAGAGGAAAATCTAGCTCTGGATGCACAGTAAGCCACAGTATTTGTGAATGCACAAACCAGCTGTTTGAAAAGTCTTAAGAGGTTTCTATCCTTGGGATATCAAAGACATTCTTGAGCTGCAGAAATTAGAGACAATCCTTCTCTTCGAAAGTCTTGTTTCCCTCACTGCCTCAAGCCCCACTTTGCAAAGAGAAGGGCTAAAACTACACATTTAGAAAAGCAAAGAAAATCTCATTTCTGCTTCTAATCCTTGAAGCAGAAGGGCTTCCAGAGGTAAACTCCAAAAGGGCCACTCCCAAGGAGATCTTCCTGTATATCAGCATCTCAGGCACTAATCCTGCCACAAGCATGGCACAGTGACCTTGCAGCAGAGGGTTGGCTGGGGTCACTACTGAGGTTTGGCAAGGAAGCTGGAATTGTGTATGCAGCAGTTACAGCAGTGTGATGGCACCAGTTTTGCTGGTGTTCACTGAAAATGACTGCTAGCATTAGGTCAGATTAATGTCTCCATCATGGATACTCCACATGGGGAAGAAAAACAGTTCATCTCAAGTAATTCAAATCCAGGGTCAGATTTTTTTTTTTAAGTGAATTTTAGTTGGTGAACTCTAGCATTTTGAAAGAATGGCACCCTTTTGCCTTCTCTGCATCTACCTCTGAAAAGGAGCAGTGTTGTGCAGAACTGATGACAAAAGAAGCTAGAGACAAAATAGACCAATCGGAACATTCTGGGGCATTCTGACAGTGCGTTTTTATGCAGCACTTCCTCTCTTACCATAACTAATTCTATAATCAATACAAATAAATTTTCCTCAACAAAGCATAGTCCAAAACCGTGGAACCAACTGCTGCAGGAGGTCATCGAGTCAGATGTTGTAGTTAGATCTAAAAAAAAAGGCTGAATACATTTTATGGCCAAACAACATCTGTACAGTCATCCAAGCTAAGATAATGGTGATGAAATTTCATGCTTGAGTGTGTAAAATGATTGCTACATCACTCAGAAAGGATTTTTTTTCCAGGTAGAGGATTACGCAACTGAGAAGATGCACTATAAAGAGGTTTCTGAGCCTGAGTTTTTGTTGTTTTTTTTTTTTTTTACCTTTCTCCAAAGAGTGAAAGATCAGCTCATGGACTTCACAGAATAATAACTTGGCCTATCATTTCTTCTCTTCTTAAATATAATGAAGCTTTTAAATGACATGTTTTACTGCAGGACCTCCAAGATTCTTCCGTTCTCTCCACTCTAACTGATCTCACAGGCAGGTAAAATAACTGAAGCAAATCTTAGCAGCTGCCAAGTTTACTAATTCAGCATCCTGACCCCAACAGAGATGATTTTGCATATGAGTACAGAGAGGCCTGCACCTCATATTTGGTGCAACAGCTGGCTGCATTTCTCATGCAGCTTGCATTTACTGTACATCAAAACAAACAAACAAGAAATTGATCTTCGGTCTTCCTTCAGTAGTTAGCAACCTAATGATAATTTTGACCATTCTTTCCTTTTTTCATCCGCTGAATTTCATTTCCAGAACTTAATCAAGGAACGAATTAAGCAGGGACAGAATATATAACTAGCCAAAGATTTCTGTGGAATCTTGTAGTAGATTTAATTCACTGGTAGTATGTAAGGGAAGAAACTGTGGGGTGGAATGACTGCCGAAACACTTAAAGCCTCATTACCACATATCCTCACTTCACCCTGAGAGCCCCCAGTCTGTCCATTATTGTTCTGACTCTACTTTCTGTGGGACTTTGAAAAGAAAAGGTTCAAAGAGCAAGACTTTCATGCTCCCCTTTCCATGTCAAACACTTTCAACTCCTGATTTCAAAGTGCCACTTGCTTGCTGTTCAAAGGCCTGTGGACACGTAGGGGGTGAGATAGGAGTAAAAGGTTGCACTACAAAGCCTGCTGCATTCAGAGCAATACCCAGCTCAGAGATACAAATGGTAATGTAAACTGAAGTACCTATCAATAAAACTGCCAATATATTAAAAGAAGGTTGGGAAAATTATAAATGTCCTTTTACTGTGGCCTCTCCCACACTGGCATTGTGGTGTTATTGGTCTGGATAAAAACCTAAATGATATTTTGAAGTGCAGCTTTTTCCTCTGTTGCAGTTATCACCAGGGGACTACAGAAGTGGGGGAGAAGCCCAAAGCCCAAATAAGTTAGCTGAGAATACCTAAAGAAGTTCCTACCAACATCTGAAAAACCTGCCTTGCTTTTGTTGAGTATTCATCTACCTTCCCTTCTCTCTCTCTATCCTTTTCATCTGCCTGCCCACAAGATTTGGAACACCATTAATTGGTCCTCAGGGAGGCTGACAGGCCTGCGCTTTTATGACTCGATTCTTTGTATTGTACACATGTGGGCATCTCTCAGGAGATAAACAAAAGGAAAATGTGCTGAAAAGGGGGGCAGAATTTGTATAAGACTAAACGCAGAACAAACCACCTCCTCAATTTACTGCTAATATCCTAAATTGCATGAATAAATTCGCTCCCCTCCCCATTTTCCTCTTCCCCACATCTGCTTCTCGTAATCTCCTTTTCCTGATCTCTACAGGCTCGTCTTCTGAGGAATTCCACCTCTCATTTGAAATCAAACAGTCTAACTCTTTTTTTGCCCCCCCCTTCTCACTCCCCCTTGCCAACAAAAGAGTGAGGTGGTCTTATGGGAAGATAAAAAGAATAGTTGATCATAAGAACTAACCTGGAGCCAACACCTTGGTCTTTCGTCCCTTCAGCAGTTTCTAAACCCTAAGCACCTGCAGCTAATTCTCATGGCTTCCAGTCTTAGTCTTGGATTTGCTGAGAGCAAGAGACTTTTTGGCACAGCTTTCACTCTTCAGGAAAAAATAAGCTTTACACACTCAGAGACACACTGACACACAAGCACACAAGTGCACAAGCGCACAGAGATGCTAAAGCTAAAGTGTGTGTGCTTGTAGAGAAAGCAGTCTGTTACACAGAGGTAACTACTTTTAAAAAAATACATACTAGCAACCTTTACTGCTAACCAACAACATGTCAGAATTGCCAGCACATCTTTTGTATTTACCAACAAATAAGGAATGGGATATTTTTTCCCCAGAACTGGACATTTGCAAAGGAATTTTGGACCAAGACATCCTGGCTTTACTTACAGCACATTCAACAGAAAGACAAGGATTTATCCTCCTCTCAGATCTAAAAAACACCATGAATTTATGAAACAGATTGACAACTGGGAGGCAGGTGCTTTAGTGCTTTTGCGAGCACCTTGGCACACCCTAAAAATCTGGTCATTGGAGTTCATGCTTAGGAGCTAAAACAATACAGGCAGGGTGAGTCTTGGGAATCAAAATCCAGAATTTCAATTCCATTTTCTTCCTCCCCTTTCTGCCTCAGCGTGCCTGTATCCCGGTGGTTAAGTAAGTCTGCCGGACATGGTAGTCCATTTGAAATCTCCAACAGAGGAGGAGATTGAACAGAGGTCTTTCATGGCTGGGGTGAGTGCTCTGACTCCTAAATGCTGTTTAAAACATGGTACCTTCTTGTACACTCTATTTCTCAAAGATGGGATTGGATGGTTTGAAGGAAAGGGCATAAGTAAGTGCAATATTGAGTATTTCCAATAAAAGTATCTAAGAGAAAAGTGGAATTATTACAGTCTAGCCCTGAGCTTTCTTCTTTGTTATGATACAGAGCTCCTTGCTCAACTTGCCAATTTTTGTGAATGATGCTCCAAGGCAACTAACTTTTTCTTTCGTGCAGGGACTATGTATATGCTGTGAATGCATTTGAGAGATTGGATCCTAATCTGAAGTTGATGGAGGCAAAAATTATTGTGATGATGTAAATCACATTTTGATGCTAAGACTTCAGAGCTCAGATCTTGTAGGACTCTTTGAAGATCTTAGCTACATGAAGGGCTTAGCTGTATTTCTGAGTCAGTTTATGCATCTGAAAACAGAAAACATTCACCAGTAATGAAAAATGCTTCAAAATTCTTAGGTGAAAATAATCCTGTTTGCGGCTTGTTTTTTTAAAATTCACAAAGAATATTTTATTCTTAACCTGTGTATATATACTCAGTGTTGGGGTTCTATGGCTTGGTTTACATTGTTTCAAGGAGAATTGAGTATACATGACATGGGCTAATTTTAAAAAAATTGTTTACTTTTTCCAAAAGGATAGGCTGTGAAAGCAAATTTCTGCATGGAAATTAGAGGAAAGACCACAATGAATACTTTACATATGTTAGTTCTTTTTCTTCTAACCTTTTACTCAGGCATTGAAATTTCTTCTTGGCTTTCATAACATACTCAACAGCAGGAATTTCAGTGTGGGCTGTAAAAACTGCTTAAGAGCCTCTGTAATTTACCTCATGTTGATTACTCTGTGTGGAACACATAATGATACATGAGTTAATTAGTCTAAGCTGCCTTACCTGTCCATGATAACATGATTGTCATGGCTATGTCTTTGAAAATCTTGAGATTTTTTTTTTAATCATTGCCCGTGACTTTGCACACCTGACAGAAATAGGTATTGAAATGATAAGTTGAGGTCCGATTTGAGCCCTGTATCTAAAGACATCGGTAATGGGGAAACTTCCCTGGAGAGAATTACAGTCTTGTAAGGCAACCACTGGTCTCAGCCTGGGGATATCCAGCAGCCAGGCAGGGCATCTTTCAGTATGGGTGGAGGAGAGCTAAGGCAACAAGCTGCAAGCTTTTGGTCCTGTATTGTTCTCGCTTAACTGACTTGAACACTAAAGGGCAGTGTGAAAAGCCTGTCATTATTAATATCTTCTAGTTTCCCTGGAAATGAGCTAAAGCAACCACTAAGAAGCAAATCTTCTACAAAAAAAAAAAAAAGTCACAATTTAAATGTGCTTAACCTTGACAGCATCCCACCTATGTACAGTGGTGCAAAGGCAGTCCATCCACTGCCAACCATGAATCACCACGGTGAAGAGCAGTGCTCCTCAATGCTGCCAGGAGGAGTAAAGCACTGTCATTCAAATCGTCACAAAATGCTGGAATTATTCTCAGATCCAGACCTCCCTTTAGCACACATCAGAGGTGTACACTGAAGAAGCGGTGGTGAGGAGAGGGGAGAGGAGCTCAGTTTCCTCCTGAGAATGATCAATGCTAGAACTGGACTGGGATTGCCAGATGCATTTTTCAGCACATGGGAGGAGTGTTGGTTCCTAATGCCACCCTTCACTTCTCTGCATATCAACTCTCCCTTTTTTTTTTTTTTTTAAACTGTAATTTAAGACAGAGTAAAAGTGGTAGAGTTTAGGTTTGCTGTTGACTACGTTTCTTGTCTGTGACTGTGGGCAGCAGAAAACCACAATCATACCCTTTTATATATTGCAAAGAGATCATTTAAATGTAATTGTTTGGCACTGGCTTATAACCTTTCTGGCACCTGGTCTCCAAAATCAGTGTCTGGAGCCTGACCTTCAGAGATTATGTGCCACTTTATATGAATAGAGGACAAGTGGCACAGCTTTTCCTTGTAATGCTTAAGAATACATCCTTGCACTAAAATAGTCACTTTTTAATCCCAGCTGAAAATGCCCCTTTGGGGATTCTCAGCGTATGGATAGTTACATTGAAAATCAATTCTTTTGACATTCAGAGCTTTCTTTTGGAGAGGTTTTTTTTCCTCTACTAACCATTTTAAGGATCAGTGGCACCTTCTTATTCATCATAACTGCTGTGCTTAGTATCTACCTTGTACGCATTACTTGATTTCAGTACCCTGTATGTTGTGTCACCTTTTAAATTAATATAAAATTGCTTCAGAAGTCTCCTCATTTGTGGTGGCATTAAACCTCTTTTATAGAAACATGAGTGGTGAAGGGTGTAGGGCATTAGGGATCCATGATCCCCATCTCCTCTGGCATCCTCCCTCCTGCAGTGTGGCTGTGGAGGGCTGTTCTCCCTGAGCCATCACATACATACCAAAGGCACTTTATTCAACAGTGGCGATGAAAAAGCTCAGATCGGCTTACAGGTCCATTTCTGCTGGAATTTGCAGGGCAAGTTATCTAAGACAAAACTACAGCAGCGAAATGTTGATTTCAATAAAGCTGGTTGAATAAGAGCGGTTGTGGAATGTCACTCAGAAGACAAAATACAGGCAACAGGCTTACTTGCAAGATGCCATCTTATACTAATAGGCCATAGAAAATATAATGGATTACTTCCTTAGGGAAAGCTCGTTGAGTTGAAGTGGTAGTAGCTTGCTCTGGAAGGGAAAATAATCTCTGATAACAACTCTATTCTGCAGATGTTATAGCAAAGGCATCTTTTTGGTTTCTCCATTGTTCCAATTCCATTGGTGGCTACATAAATCTGGGGTTTTTTTGTTCAGTTAAATCTTTTCTGCCAAACTCTTTTTTTTTTTTTTTTTTTTTTTAAGGAGAAGCTTTCGTCTGGTGAAACCTTTCAGTGTTTTTACAGAAAATTAATGAGAACAAAAATAATTATACCCACTTTTGTTTCCCAAAAATAATAAGTAAAAAAACCTACAGATATCAATTGAAAATACGTAAATATTCTAAAAGAACAAAATCTTATGAAGCAGAAGTTTATTTCAAAAACAAACAAGACTTCTTCTAATTTGTTTAGTTTTGAAAATTCTCTTGGAATAAATGGGATTTCAATTTATATCTACCTCTAAAGAAGAAGCTATCCTTCCACAGAACCACACTCCTACTCTAATGTTCATTTTGCCTGTGGATTTCCAAGGCCTCTTGTCTGTAACAGTAAAAATATGGTTAGTTTTTCTAGAGTCAATGCTAAATTGCTACAATGCTCTGAAATTGGTCAGTCATAGATGCTAAGAAATAATGCATCAAACAGCAGTTATCTAGAGACACCCTGGGCAGACTATATTTTCATTCAGATGGAGTACCACCAGCAAGAGAAAAAAACAAGCACCTGTTTTGGAAAATGTGTTTTATACAGCAACTGATACAGTTAATATTTTTTTTTCTTTCCAAACTGGCTCAAACATTGCAAAAAATAGAGCAGTATCCATACAACAATAAAATCTTTAAACATTTTCCTAATTTATTTTTGAATGTGTTACTGTGACCTTCTTCCCTGTTGCCCTCACTACCCTACTTTTTGGCTGAAGTCTCTTTAAGATATGGAAGTCACATCAGCAATTTCACCCACTCTGAAATCACCTCATCCTGCCCTGATTTATACCCCATGAAATCTTATTGCCCTCAAGGGGGTTCTACACAGTGTAAGGCTGGGCAGAGTTTGATCCAGAATGTTAAATACTGGAGCATCAAAGTTACAGGTTTATTGCAATTATTATTGGTCCCCATTGGTTATTTACTTATGCTGCATCTCAGTTACAGGTAAATTCTGTGCTACAAGGTATGTAGGGAGAAATAAAAGCACAAATAGCAAGTGAATAGATTGATTTGGAATGGGCTTGAACTTATTTTTATACCTCAGGACACTGCAGAAGGAGAGAGATTTTCAAGGCTCCCCACAAAGTGACTTAAGATTCGGGATTTTGAGTTGTCCTAAGAAGCTACGCTGTAAACTGAGGCAGCTCAGCTACTGATACCTAAGAACCTCAACTGTCTCATTCTCAGAGGCTGGGGTGGGTGTTGGAACATCCACAGCACTCCCTTACTTATGGGTCTCACTCGCTGATGAAGCTCTTCAGAGGGATGGGCACTTCCTCAGTCACTTCAGCATCTTCACTAAACCAACACCAACAGCTCTGATTCCTGCGACACTCCTGGCAATGTATTTTTGAAGTCTAAGGGGTAAATCAGGGTCACATTTTAGTTAACTGTGTCAGAAGAAGGACTCCATTCTAAATTATCAAACTTTTGTCTCAAGATTTTCATGTCTAACCACAAATCTAATAATCTTGTATTATATATAACTTACCTTTCGCTATAGATTCTTTCCATTGTGCTCCAGAACTTAAGACAGAATTGAGAAACTAAAATCATGCCTAATTAGGTGCAATTTACACCTTTATAACTACTACAGGAATTCAGGAATTCTCCATCATGTGATTCAAATGTATTTACAACAGAAATGTACATCACTGCTGAACGCAGGTGCCTAACTGAACATCTGAAACAAATGTTCATATGTCAAAGAGATAATTTATAAAGAAGGACTAAAATTTCGAAGACAAAAACCTCAGACAACAGCATGAATACAAATATCCCTAAAGATCAGAGGATTTTACATTTCAAGCTTCATAGAGTTTTCCCTCAGAGTGTTTGGGCTTATCAGGAAGGTCTAGCCCTGATGTGAGTATCATAGACACAGGGCATACTTCAGGGGGATGAATACAATAGCATGACATAGGACAGACTTTGCACTGAACTACCTTAGAGTTAATCACCATCATAGGAAATCTACCAATATGCAATGAAATTTAAAATTAAAAACTCATTGACTGAGGGAGTCAGAGCAATATGTGCCAAAAAGAATAGTTGTTTTAAATATACACCTTGTCCTGGCTCATATTATGTATGAAAAAGCAACCCAGAGTCCTTTATGGATAATCATGTATCTCACATCAACTGGCTTCCTGATGTGGTCCTTTCTAGACTTTCTGGTTGGACATTGGGACATTGGGTCTTCAACACATTTAAAAATGTCTATGCCATATATTTTCCTTCCTGTAGTCTTACTTTTTAGTCAAGTAACTGGAGATAAGAAACACTCAAAATTAAATACCTTTTTTTCTCTGTCTATGAAATACCAGCTTTTTCAGTAGTTAAAAAAAAATAAAATAAGAGTTCATTTTACAATCAGTTCTGTAGCAATGAGTTTTTGGTGAAAGATATTTCTAACTGAGTAAGACTAGGTACCAGTTATACTATTTGATTCATGGCTTCTTAGTTTGGTTCACACTATCTTGAATTTATGATTACCAAAAATTAACCTTCTATAGCAGTCAGATTTGCTTCTCATAATAAACAGTAAACAGAATGACATGGAAAATGTTTGTCCTGTTAGCTATTACCTACCTGCTTCTCAAGACATTTTACTGGTCAACAAAACAGTTTTTTTTTAATTGAACTCACTAATCAGGATCTAGTCTGCCTTGCAACAGTCAGCTGCCATTGTAACAAGTTATGGGAAAATTATAATGTTTCCTAAGCATTTCCACAGAAACAAATTTCATGTGTGTGTGGGTGGACGGTAGAAGGAGAATAACCTTGGGAAAACCACAATTATAAACAGCTGCAGCATGCATTAAATGTAATTATGATTGATTCCTATAAATAATTCTTTGTGTAAATTTCCACTTAAGCTGGATTTGCTGTATGGATGCAATGGACATTTCTGTATTAAGTGATTATCTCTTTTTATTGTTATTAAAAATACAGATTATTTTCACTTGGGAGAGGAGATAGGGAAAGAAGAATTATTGTACCAGCATGAACTGCTGAAAATCTGGACTCTCACAATTAATGGTTTACCAGTCTGGACGCAATGAAACTGTTTGTACCTGAACTACAAAGAAGGACTAAAATGAAGAAGGGCACATCATCCGAAGTTATCAGCAAAATCTCATAATACTATTTCAACAACATAATAAACATATAATGATAGATAGCATCTGATCAACCACCATGGAACAGCTGACTATACTAATAGGACTTGACATTTGTTCTGTTTAATGGAGAAGGTGCTGAGCACCTAGGTTTCTGCTATGCTAATTGCTTGGTCATTTGAAAAAGAAATCAATACAATACAGCCCTCACAGGAGAAAATCTTGACTGATTCTTTATACTTCCTATGGCAAAAATACCACTAAATCATGGTTGTTAATTCATTTGACTAATTCAACACTTCAAATTTCATTCATTCTCATTTAAGGTTTTACAACTGCCTATTACATGAAAGTACAGCACTGGTAATGACAGGAAAGATCATATTAAATGACTGGGAGAAGGAAGAATGTTTCCTTTGGAAGCTTTATGTATCACACTCCTGATCCCACTGAAATTAATTACAGCTAGCCATTTATTTCAGTGAGATAAGACAAGGGCTGTGCATAGGCCTTGGTACTTCTATGTCCTCTCAGTTCTCATAATATATTTGGAAGCTACTAAATGCTTCTCAGTGCTTCGAAAAAGAAAAGATTTAGAGCAACTGTGCTACTAGAGCTGCAACACCGATGTACTGCAGCTGACCTTCCACTGAAACAGGAGAGTTTAGCCTTATATTCAGTCAGATATTTAGTCAAGCTCTTAATCACATTTGTAACCACTGTTAAAGATCACAGAATCCAATGGCACATGTTAAAAGTTAAGCTACTGCTTAATTAATATGATGATCCAAGGCCATGTTTCTACTCAGTTTATCTCCTCATCAATGTAGGTTTTAATTTAGACTTTGTTTCCAGTGGGGATATAGCCTTAAATTTTGAATAGATCATATGGATACTCCAAAGCATATCAACATTTGTAAGGAAAAATTTGAAATATAGGAACTTGCTTTTTCACTACATGCTATAGGGATGGGGTAACCATGTTAGAGGTGAATATTGTTATAAGTGCAGCTTAAAAATGTGTCTTGGGTGGTTTGCCCAAATTTGCACAGTTAGTGTCAAAGGCAGCACTGAACTCAGGGTTGTGCTCTGCCTGTGCTTTTATACAGAGCATTGTTTCCTCAAAAAAAGGCTGCCTAGAGTGCCTTCAAAGCAGAGCTGAAATAACACTTTTTTTAGTATTAGATCTATGGATGCTTTTTTCCATTTTTACCTCCTTTTCATGGCTGTGCAATTAGCTTAATTTAAAATAAAACCTTGCCTTCTTTCCTGATATAATTTTGGCAGAACTACAAATGAGACAGTTTGCACCTGACATGAGTTAGGTTATTTTTACAGACTTTTGGTGGAATTGTTGGTTGTTGAGAAGCTTTAAGCTCTGCATGGAAGAAAAAAAAGAGCATTATTTGCTCCAAAGTTACAGTAAATTAATATGAAAAGCTCTGCTGCTGTTCAGATTGCGTTTAGCACATAACATACAGAAATGCTGTTAAGGGTCCATAGAATACCAATGATTTACTCGCATTCTTTTCAAACAAAAAAATAAACTTAACACATGTTTAAACCCCTCAGGCAAATTTTTAAGCCATACCTCTAAAACTGCATCACAATATTTTGTGAACACAGTTTTGCACATTTGACCTGCATTTAGGTATAAAAACCAGGTGCGATACAATAAACATAGACTCAAAAGCTCTATTTCTCCTTTTGACCATAAAGACATTCCTTTATTATTCTTTTCCCTTATGACTGGATTTAAAGAGCTTTTTTAGAAGTCTCCATCATCTTTTTTAAATAAATATGCAAAAAATATCCAACAGGGGCTGTACATTTTCTGCAAAGAACATCCTTACATCAATCAAGCAAATATACATTAGCAAGAGGGAAACACATTAAGACTCATTTTCATTTTTCCTGTGCCAGGTTGTTTCTTTTGTACTATATATCAGAATGAAAGTAATTCACCTCTCAAAACAAAATATTAAAGAACAAAATATGACTGTGATGCACTTCTGCAGAATACAGTCAAATTTCCATAAAATGTCTGCAGGGTTTATGGAAATAGGTCATTATGCACATTACTAATAGAGGGCAATTTGTTGCCTTTAAAGGAGCTTTTATACTAATAGTTGTGAATAAACATATTTATCAGACATCCTAAACATAAACAATGTATATACTGGCAAGCATAGTACTCCTCATATACAGAATAGACATGGATTGAAGAAGTTGCTATTTCGGCACCTAGTTCTGCTAATGTGGAGCCCAGAGGATTTTTTTGACTGTTTTTGTTATGCTGATGGGAGTTGAATGGTGTTTTAGCTGTGGAAATGGGCTAACGTATGGTACCGCTGAATGTAATGCTTCAAGTCCTACCTGCTTCCACACAGCTTGGTCAGAGCCAGTAAGACTCTCCCTCTGTTGAACAAAAATGAGAGCAAGAGTAGGAATCTCCAAGTAGACCTCTCCTTTGCAACCAGAGCTGTAGAGTCCAGTCCAGGAAGCTCAGGCCCTGAAAGACATCCTGAACCTGAGGAAAGCAGTTTTGTACAGTGCAAAGCAGATTTTCACATCAAACTGTGCTAGTATGGTATCAGCACTGAGTTTGAAACAATGCATATCCCATTACCAACACTTTGAAACAATCAGTAAACGACAATTATTATTGTAATTTTACTTAACTTCTGAGGAACATAAAAGATGCAGACAGATAATTACACTGTGTATGTGTATACTAGGGGAAGCAACAAGATACCAACTTAAAACTGCTAGACTCACTGAGGAATATCTTACAATGTATTTACACAGTAGCCAGCATCAATTCTCTTAAAAATCCCACTTAAACAACAGATTAGATCACCTAGAAAGTGTAAATGAAATAAGCTTGTTTAGGAAGATATGTTGGTTCCTGTGGTCCCTTGCTTGGTTGTCAGTAAAAGTGAAGAAAATGTAAAACATCTATCCAATTATTTCAGTTAATATACAAGCATTAGGCATTCAAAATCCTAATTAAGAGACAACATGCCCTGTCAGACATCTGCATGGGCTATTGAACATTGCCTAGATTGTTCCATAATTATCCTGGCTTAATAGCTCTAAAAATGTAAGCAATGTGCATCCATTGAGGAAATGTGCTGCTCATCACATGAGGAGGAACAACACACAGAACACGCTCTGCTACCGTGTACTTGTGCTGCAGGTTTTCAGTGGAACATAGTTTAATTAGCAGCGGGTGGCCTCAGCTTAGTAGCTGGCTTCTGTTGGCAAGGAGAAAACGTAACTCACATATCAAAATATATTTCCATGACCAGATTTAAACTTATAAAACTCAACTGCTGGGAGTGCTCCATTTCAGACTCCAGTGTCGCTTTGGCATCAAAGAAGAGATAGCATGTACAAAAATACATATTTGTACTGATTTCGGCATGCTATTTTTCAAGCCTCATTTGTCAAAATCCTCCAGTTCCTAGCCCCTCCTCCCCGCCAAAAAAAAACAAAAAAAACCAACCAACCAAACAAACAAACAAAAAACCAAACCAAACCAAAACAAAACAAACAAAAAAACAACAACAACAACAACAAAAAAAAAGCCCAAACCAAAACAAACAAAAAAAGCCCATCCAAATCAGCATCCTCTGGGGCAGCCATGTTGTCAAGGAAACAGATTTTTGCCATCTTCTGTGATTTGCATTGTCAGTAAATTTGCTACAATTTTTTTCTTTTCAAGCCTGATGCCTGTGTTCAAGAGCTGACCAACACTGCCTTGAATGCTGGAGCCATAGAGTCAAGATGTCTATTCTCTCACACTCTGTGACGAGGCTAGGCAAATCATGGATGCATTCTCTGATGAAAAGTCTGCAAGGAACACAAAAATGAAAAATTTCAGCTGTTTGAAATGGATTTTGTCTGCTTTTTAGCCAATACAAGTTGTTTTGGAAAATAATGCAAGAGGTTTTAAGGGCTTCATGTTTCTCTCTCTCTCTCCTTTTTCTCTTTGCTTTTTATAGAATAAAAGGTGAAAAAGCAAAAACAAAGAAAAGGCCATGCAAAAAAAAAGAAAAAGACAGTGGAAATGTGAATAAATTTGCAGAACTGCTGAAAATCTGCAAATAAAATATATTTTTTCAGCCATGTTTCTGTTTTAGATCAAGCACTAATTCTAAGTTAAAAATGTAACTGTCTCTGGGCAACTTTACTGTTAAGACACCTGTACAGGCATATTGTATGGGATACAGCTCCTTCAAATGTTTGATTCTGCCATACACGAAACTATAAAGCATTAATTTGGCAGCCTCGGGATGTTTCATGCAACAGAGTGAGATAGCTACCCCTCAACATTTCTCTTGAGACTACTGGAAAAGTTGAAACACTTCTCTGGTTTCCCTGCAGACTAGCACCTTATAAATAAATAACATTAATAAATACATCTTCTTACCTGGGAGTGATCCAGCAAAGTTGAGTTGATTCAACTGTTTTTAGATGAATTTCCATTTTCTTTCTCATCTCATCGTAGGCATAATTGTCATAGAATCTAATTGTGAACTTCCAGCTCTTTAAAGAGTGTCATCATAGCATGTCAAGCGTATTTTGCTAATAGTTAATGTGAGAATTTTTTTTCTTCTCTGTTCAGGAATAAATAAATTTTAAAAAATTGCATGTATTCACCTCTTCTTTCCTGTCCCTGTCTGTATATAACAAGAACTCTGTAGGCTGTATCAGAATGCAGTGGGCCTCAGCTGTGTATTTACTAGCCTGGAATTCGAAAGCATAATTGGTATTAAATATGCACACTTTTTTCTTCACTGAATATGTAAACTTTTTATTAATTAAACAGGAAAATAATTGTCCATCTGCAGGTACAAAAGGGATGTCAATCCAAATGACAGAATTGATAATATATATTTTGGCTGAACTGTTCTCGTCAAAAGATATAGTTTTTTTTAAAATCATAATTATCTATGTAATATTTTTAATATTTTAATTAAATGCAACAAAGAACTTTAAATAAATTAAAATATTTAAATATTATTTTTAGATCTTAAATCCTTTTTCTTTCCTTTCTCCTTCTGGTAAAAACTTTTAAACTACAGGAAAAAAAAATTACAATTTTTCAATAGAACAAAAATTCTTGTTCCTTATGAGATTATAAGATAAGTAAGGAACTTAACAGTTTACATGTTTACAATATTAGGCTGCTACTACTGTGGCCAGAGGTAACGTTGCAGATTAAGCTCCACAAATGAAACACATTTTCAAAAGTGTTGCCGTGCATTAGGAAAGTTTGTGCATCTCTTGCACTTGTACATCTCTTGCACACACCCAGCCTGTGTCAATGATTGAGAAATAAATTGAAATAAATCCATGTTTGTTTGTTTGGTTGGTTTTTTTTATTTTTCCTCACTGCAAAATAGTATTAGTTGGAACAGCACACTTTGGATCCTCCGAACTTCTGTACCATAGGAGACTTGAGGTCTGTGGAGGGATGAGGATGGTGCATCCTGACACAGCAATGCTGCGATACAGACCTGGGCTTGCTTCTGGGAAGTCTCAGGACCTTTGCCATTTGACATGCAAGACAAATCAACTGCACTCTAATTGCTCGTTAATATTGAGGACAGTGCTAATAACTCCCATGGTAAAAATCTTTTGGTACTTTGAAGCCTATTCTCCCATTTTTTTTTTCTCAGGTTTGTGATGGACAGACTGCATCTCACACCTTGGAAAATATAACAGGACCCACTAGAGCAGGCCAGAAATGTCTCATTGGAAGCTTTGCACTGTTTTTTTCCATAGGCCTATATGAAGGAGATGGGGAGCTCTAATTGTGGACTTTGTGCAGCAAACAATATTTTGGAAGTATGCCTTTGGCTGTAGAAGTGAATAACTCCAAACTCAAAAGCAGCTGAGATGCCCAGTATTCACTGTTGTGTGGACAACAGGTCTACACATTTCCTTCCTTTCTAAACACACACATATAATTTGGGTTGCTTTATGCAAGCCACTACATTATTTGCCTGCTCAGGACCCAACCTCTGAAAAACCCATTACTTCTGGATTGCTGAAGCATAAATTCTCAAAATCACTCAGAAAAGCCTTCTGCTGAGAGACAGGTGGAAACAGTTTTTCAGTGCCAGTCCAGAACTTGACCTAGTAAAGCACTTACGTGCATGAGTAACCAGTTGATTTCCATAGGAAAGTTTATGCATTTGGGTGCTTCACTATATTGGATCCTCTAGTAAATATTACAATAACAGTCTCTTATTGTGGGTAGATCAATAGTACAGGTTTGTGCCCTTCAAAGACATATACATACAGGGATACAGGTAATGTAACTCATATGGGGTTCCTAGTGTCAAGGTTGTTGGCTGTCCCTGTGGTATGGGATTCATCAAATTTTGATATGTATTTCTTTATATTACTTTCTTTCAGGCTACTCTTTCTTTTTTCTTTTCCTCTGAGGGAGATTATTTACAAACAAAAATGAAAAAATACATATGGTGTATGGGTAACTCTGAAATGGCAGTGAAGAACACTGCTTAAAAGAAGGTCTACTGAGAAAAGCTACATTTATTTTCTAAAGGAAGAATTCTGGGAAATATGTAAGCACTGGATTTCACCCCATTGTTCCTTCAGCCAAAATACGTAGTGACAGAAAAAAGTGAGTGTGGTGTTTGGTTTTTTATTTGTTTTGTTTTGTTAGATAATTTAAAGTCTTTCCCCGGTAAACTACAGTCATAAAAAGATCCCATAGGAAGCTCAAAACTTTTCCAAGTTCAAGAATAAGGGGATAATAAAATAGTTATTAACAGGCAATGGAACTTATTATATTTTGTGTTAAAGAAGTTTGTAAACTAGGTTCTGCTAAGAGAGTGTTTACTTGCACTGGTATTTGGAAGCACAGAGTCTACCTTTTTAAGTAATCACATTTACTGACTCATTGTTTTTAAAGACAGGTGTTCTTAAGATATTTTTTCCAGTAAGTAATGCTATTATGAAAGAGAGAAGTACAAATCAATTTATTAGAGATCATCTGCATATATAGCTGCGAAAAAAGCTTCAGGAAAAAGAAAAAAAAAGTACAAGGCTGCTGTAATTTGTACTTTGGGAAACCAGGTGTAAAATATCTTCAGGCACTATTAATTTAGGTGGCTTACCAGAAAATATCAATAACTTTACCAACACAAAGGGTAAAACACTCCACCCCACCCACTAGACAATTTCTATGCAGCATATTTCCCAAAACGTCTCTATTTTTGTTAAACATAAAGACCTATTTTTGGAAGTGATGTAAAATAATATTTCTTTTTCTTTCAGTCAAAGATATTTTATATCCTGCCTCATATTATGTTGCATATGATCTTTTAGGAGTATATCATTATCCTTTTCCAAAGTACAGTGATGCAGACCCTGAATCTCATTTTAGGAAGACTCAACACTTAGTGGTGTTCATGTTTGTATTCACCAGGACATCACAATAATGATGCTCCAGAATTGTGTTATTGTTTTCTTGGTAATGGTGTTTCTGGATAGATTGAAATTATCTAATATTTCTAGCCATAGAAAAATGTTTTAAATGAAACAGATACATTGGCTGGAAGTGGAATTCTTTTGTAGAGGAGGACCTGGTTCAGTAATTTACTCCTCCAACTTCTCCACAAGGGTTGGACTGTTATAACATGTTCCTCATCTTGTTCTCCCTTGCCGATGACAGAAAATAACATTGTCCAGGTATGTTCTGCCCTTAGTTGCAAGTGATCAAGACTAGAAGAAAAGAATGGGGACTTAGGAAAAAAACCTGATAGTTCCTCTCTGCCACATCAGCTCAGGCCTTAGGTGCATGATGGCCTCTAAGAGTGACACCATGCTACTAAATTACTTATCTCTTGTGCAAAGCTGAAAAGGTTTTTGCCTCAGAGATCTGTGAAAAAAAAAAAAATTATTTCCATTGCAATATCTTTAATTCACCTTGTCATATACTAGTGAGATGTGTCAAAGCTGTCACTTAAATATACAAATGCACTTTTTTTCAAATTCTTTGGCCTCATCATACCTCAATGTGTTCATGACTGGTTACCCTACCAGCCTCATTGTAGCTCTCAAGACTTCTAGTAATTTTTTATTCTAATTAACTACAAAATACAACAAACTTTGAATTAGGTGTTTGCTATGTAAAAAAATTAAAGGGGGGGAGCTACAAATTTATAATCATTTCTAATCATTCCTATCTTGCATCTGATGGTTCTGTTCATTGCACACAATTGAGACACGACACATCAAACGTATACTAAATTTATGTCCATGCTTAATGTGCGTTGTTATTCAGCCTTGTGTGTGAAGGGCGATGGAAAGTAAGGTAAGAATGAGGAAAAGTGGTATAATTACCTGTCCTTTCAAATACTTCCTTGAAAGAGTCTTTCTGCCGTTGTACTCTACCTGAAAAACATGGTGGACAATACTATTTCCTCCCTCCCACATTCAGTCCGTCTAGTATAAATACTAAACTCTACTGTCAGGACTATTAATTCTTACACCTTCGGACAAGGGTCCTGGGCCAAAGTTAGTTTTCTCTGCTACAGTAAAGAAAAGTAATAAGTGGATAGTTATTTCTATACGGTTGGTCTCATTCTAAGCTCTGCAGATATAGGATAAACATAAGTCAGCTGGATACTTCTTATATCCTTAAGATACGACCTGCCTATCCCACCCAGACGGTTTAATGTCTTTCTTGAGTACTCATTATCCCTTGTTTTGATTATTGCATTTTTGTTACCTTAGCAAACGTGATCACATCCATGCAGAGTGCTGCTGCAAAGGGCACTGTGCCAATCTCCTGTCCGTAAAGTATGGATCTTCGTTGTCAGGTCTTTCATAGCTAACCTTATCTTACTTCAGTAACTAGTACCCCAGGTCTATACATCTCCGCTTTTTAACAACTCTGACTTTCTTCTCAAAGCTGCTTGTTGTCCTGAAGAGAAGTCACCTGAAAGCATTCACAGAGTTACTTCAGTGCCTTCTTTCAGATTTCTCCACACAATTCAGAATTGTCATAAACCCTATGAAAAACTCCGTAACACACTGCTTGTGTACTGAAGCCCTCACCCAATTATAACCCTTTATAGCAGCTTACTGTCCTCTTGCTTTCTCCTGTTAACCAGTTCACTTCTATTATCTCTTGTACTGTAACTACTTGGAGGCAAAGATCATTTCTGCATTTAAAATGATGGTGGGCTGGTCCACAATTACAGTACATAGACGGTATTGTTATAGTAGTACTAATAATAGTAACTAGAATAAGTCCCAAAACAAGTTATTTAAAATAAATATATACATGGATTTTAATATATTGTATTACGTAAACATAACACGTAACTATATAATAGTATATATTTCAGAAAACATCAAATATTTATAGATGTATATATAATATATGTGTAAATATATTTTCCATTTATATGAAAATAAAAATAAATTAAATAATGATAAACATTGAAGTGACATAAAAAGAGCCCAAGCCACCAGTTCCCATACACTTAATCTCAAATGTAACAAACGTAAAAACTAAGACACGTCATAAACAGACCACCCACTATGCAAATACCATGTCAGATCTCAGAGAAGAAACAATGAGAATATTTTATCTCCATAAATCTTTTTCTACTGTACTACAATCTTGTGTAGCTGTGAGTCTCTGTCTCATTTTATTCAACTGAAAAATATATTTACTATATCATTGTTTATTTTCTGAAAATATTTGAAGATTAAGTCAATCTTGTGTGTGTAAGTATGCATATATCCTTTCACTTAATTATTTAATGTTGTTGAAATGTTCTTAGCTGAACAGTCTGAGAACATGTGTTTTTTCCTTAGTCTAAAAAAGAACACAAATTAATCATACTCTTAGTATCAGTAAGTCGAAAACAGAAAAAATGGATGGGCAGCACTTCTGATGGTGTAGATAATTTTAGTGACAAAGAAACTTATGTTAAATTTGTTCTGTGTAATATGAGATCATACGTATATACAGGTGGGTCAAAGTACCAGTATCTCCCTAATAAAATTGCTATTAACCTCTGGTTGAAACATACCTAGTATCAGAACAGAACTGTTTACAGGATTTTCCTTGTTTTACAAATGAGACATCTCAGAGTACCTTGAATATCATTTTTAACATCTTTTTTTTTAAAGCAGGATACTTGGGTTTTTTCATAATCAAGTCGCCAGTGAGACCATGATACAACTACATCTCTTATGCACACCCAGAGTCATGAATTGCTTTATGCCCTGGGCAAAGGTTGGTCTGAGAGAAGCTCACATTGCAGTACAGAAAATCCTCCAAGGAACTTGGCCTTTGGAAAAAAGAGGAAGGTTGAGCCACCACTACCTTGTGTAATTGCAGAGAAATGCTGTTTAATGATTTATTGAACAAACTCAAAATCAACCAATTTAACCTATTTCAGCAAAATAAAAGCACTTCTGCATTGTTATGCCAGATGTACACAGCCCAGCAGATTTTCCTACATATAGGTATTGGGGGCCTGAGATGTCACCCTGTGCAAAGAGGACTGGCAGACTTAGGACTGTTCAGTCCTCATTTTCTAATAGAAACATGGGATCTGTGAGATCCCCCTAAAAACCATCTGTGTAAAAGTTCTTTTTTGGTTTAAGGGAGGCTTCAGATGGAGACTCATGTTTGCATAAACAGAGACATTAAAAGAGGACAGTTATGGGAATGACAGAGGAAGGTGCCATCATGCAGAGTGGGAAGCAAGTTTGCCGAATAAATGCTGCTACTCCCAGCCTTCAAACCATTCCTAGTGTGTCTGCAGAAACTTCAGTAGCACAAATGACAAGAATTCTGTGTCTATTAATGAAGAGCAGAATATCAAAGCCTGTATTTTTTGTAGGGAATGCCTTTTAAAATGTGTCTCTAATGTAGCTTGCTCTTTACTTGTACACCGGTGCAAGGCAGACCATACAATGAAGGCAATATGTGGAAGGCATGTGGGGTAAACCCAGGATGCCTGTGAGTTTTAGGAAGCCACCGGAGTCTTAGTGGGACTTCTAAAACCATAATATAGGTGTGCAGCCTGAAAATCGCCCCAACTCTGGTCCACCTACCCTGCTGTTGACCCCAGTGTTTCTGTGGTGATCTGTCAACTCAGACTCATTCACCAGAGCTGGAGGCAGGTTCATGCCCAGATCTGGATGACTGCTGTGGCCTGTGACAGACCAGACATGGCGCTGGGCCAGCCCCAAATCAAATATGAACCTCGGGTGGGTGGAAACCTCTCTTAATTCCAAGCCTGAGATGCTCCAGGGGAGTTTGAAATTAAGCAAAACACATCTGCCTATCCCTCATTATTGTTGTTGTTACTGTTGTTATAACCTTTCATTACACTAATCCATATTTTTGTTCCACATTGTGAGTATGCGAGAGGCTGGAAATAGTCATTAAAATGTGATAATGTTTAAAATTCTAGCACATTAACACTGACATTTTGCCTTCTAAACCATCTCAGGTAATGAAGGTCAATACAAGCAAACAGTCTGTCTATGGCCCTTTGTTAGAGGCTTTCTGTGCTTGGACGACACAGCAGGGGACTGTCAGGCAGAGTATTTTCCTCTGTGCGGCTTCTCTCCGAGTGCTTGCTGCAGCTGGCTTCAGCATATGGTAGAATATGAAGATATTTTCTTGGGTCCACTGCCTCAGTCACTATTTAATGATTAATTACTGCAGGCTGGTGTCAGGGTGAGACATTCGAGGCTTCAGGCAAAAGTCTTAACTATAGAAAACGACAGCAGGTGGGATTTTGCCAAAAAAAGAGTAACTTTGCACTGCTAGTTCTAATGATTTACACTGCCTTTTGATCCATTTGTAAACAGCAAGATGGTAAAAGACTGAAACTATCAAGCAACAAATGCCAACAATAACAAGAAATTGTTCCCAGAGAGGGTCTTAGAATGTTTGGTCATGTTGAGAAGATGCTGTAACTAGATCTCTTGGAGCAAAGCAGGGACTATCTTCCCTCAGACCATCTCCAACTGGGAATGAACTCAGCCTCCAGCTACCAGGATGAGGAAGATAAACACCCTCAGAGACAGGGAGGCTCAGGCCCATGGGAGCTGTGAGGCTGAAGAACTGAACCTGGAAGTCGTAACTTCATTGTGACTGATGGTCTAGTGGTCATACTACTTTCTGGGTCAGATCTGGAGCTAGCATCAACCCTGCGGGGAGCCCCTGCACAGCACCCAGCCCCTCACCAGGCACAGGGTGCAGCATCACTACCGTCTTGGGCTATGTTAAGGGAGGTGGCATGAAATCCTACAGTCTACAGGAATATTAGGGGAGCTGGAAAGCTACCTTTGCCTTACCCTGTGGCTCTGCACTTCAAACAGCTCCATGATAGGAGAGACTCTGGCCCCTTGAGCCTCAAACTCATGACCATCAACCCTCCCCTCCAGTTACATCAGCCTCAAATTGACGTAATAAGGACATAATGGATCAAAGATGTTCAAAGGCTTTGGTTTGGTTTTTAGAAAAAATCTTAAAAACTACTAATTTGCTTGCATGACTCTATATGTGTATAAAACTATCCATAAAATACAAATATATCCCACCTGCAAAGATAAGAATTGTATGTGTGCCTAGGTTAATTTTCTTCAGATTGTCTTTCATCAGAAATGCAAAATGAGTGTAAATGATACAATTCACATTTAGTATCATGTTACAACTGCTTTGTGCTTGTGCCAGTGACTCTGTGGAGCAACAGAGAATTAGATCTTTCATCTCAAGTGCCTTTGTCTCTAATCAAAATATGAAAAACACTTACTTTGAAGACGGAGCATTTCACAGCATGTAGCTTGGGATTCCATCTTCCTTGCGCAGCGTCATTACTGAAGCCAAATTCTCACCATCTTTCTTTGAGTGAATGTAGAGCTGATTAGCATTGGAAAGGTTTTTGATGATTCACTGAAAATATTTTTCTTTCTCAGGGGGAAACAATATCCAGTATTGTTGACTGTTGGAAGCCAAAAATGTTTATGCTTTTGGAAAAGAGGAGGAGAAAAAAAAAAAACAAACTTTCATTTTTTTTCTGCAAAACTATCAGATAACTTCTAATGAAGTAAAAAAAGAAAATCCTGTAAAGTGTGTTTGTTGTAGGAAAGGATATTTTTTGAGGAAACAAAATTGACTCAGTCTAGAAGAATTTACTGCCTTTTAAAAGCATTTTGTTTACATGAATTTAAAAAACAAAAGTCACAGCACATAATATATACTTTTTTCTCTCCAGGTTGAATATTACATACTATGGGAGCGACTCAGTTGTCTACTAATAAAGAACTAATTTTATCTGCGTACAATCTTTAGTGCTTTTATTGTTATAGGAAGAGAATGATGCTAAGTGAGAAGCAGCAGAAAATTAATGGGCAGGTTACCCAGCCTGTACAAGTTGCAATAAAATGCAACATTATTTGCCAGTTTTTAATATGATATTAACTAGTGATAGGTGAACCACAAAAGGTTGAGAGACTGTTTGAATAATTACCAGAAGCATAGATGCTTACTCAAACTTTATCTGAATGTCTCAACACTGTGGAGGTTGGACTAACTTAGTGCAGCTGTCTGGGTAAAAAAGGGTGATGTCATAAAATGCCACACTTTGAAAATAAGACTTGGTTTTCCCATCTGGCTGGAAAAGACTGTAAAAATACCACTACTGCTATTCTCTTGTTTCTTCTAATGAAAAGCACTAGGGAAGACACACGAATAAAGTTACTCAATCTCTTAAAATCTCCAGAAAAGCCATGAACTTTTTGCTAATTAAAAAAAAAAAAAAAATCCGTGTTAGACTCAATACATCTAATTTTATCAACAAACGTAATATGATTTGTTGATAAATGAAATAAATGTAGCTTATAGAAATGAGAGAGGCTTTTTTCTTTGTTTGTTTGTTTTTTAAATCACCACCAAAAGAAAACTTGTTTTGCAGATTGAACTTTTCAATTAAAAATAATAGTTGTGATCTTAAATACTTAAAAATAATTTAAGGGAACAAATCCTAGGTGCAGCTTCAAGGCCCAAACCCTAGGCCCAAAACATTCCTAAGCTGCAGATTGTGAACCATTAAAAGAGTATTTTAATGAAATATCTGTGTGTGTTTCACTGGGAAATATCTGAACCTTTGCTATCATGCAGCACCATCACCCTTATGATGGGTGGTGCCAGGAAGTGATCAAAAACCCCGCTTGACATGAGATGCCTTACAGGATGTTTTCCTCTCTCTAGATGGGCAGACTGTGTCCGCTAGATAGCCAGATAAAATGGTCAGATTAGGATGAGTCACCTCCAAAACAGATGTCAAAGAGACAAGAAAGCATTTCCTGTAATAAAAAATCTGTAGTATCTTTACTGTCTAAGGACAGGGTAAGATTTTTCTGGGGAGGAGGGCTGAGGGGTAAGGTGGCCCCAAGGGTAACACAATGCTGTGAATTTATTCACAGGGTGTTCGCTCTGCCCACAACCAACATGGAGCTGCTGACTGTGGCAGTGGCATGAGAATAAAACTTTGTGTAAATAACTTTCAAGATTAGTCTCTCATTATTAATGCAGACAGTTCTGAAGGCAAAAGCAAACAGTATTTGGCAGCAGGAACTTTTAATGAGAATGTCATTAAGGAATTCAGTCTACAGACCACAAAGTGATGCACAGCAGACCATGCTCACTTTTCTACCTCTCTTTTCTTTGCTGTCCATTAAACATAAAGAATATATTTGGGGTAAAATAGTATTCACAGCAAATCACAGATTTGCCAGAAGGTTAGTATCAGCTTCTGGCATATTGTCAGCCTTGGGCAGATGACATGTTGGACAGTATCGCTACTCACATTCTGTGAAACTGCAGAAGGAAGAGGGAAGACCCATATGGCGTTAACATCCGCCATAGAGAAGGTAGGAGGAATTTGACTAGAAAGTATAGCCCAGATGGACTTTTGGTACAGAACTAAGAGGCCAGTGCATTCAGGCTGATCGTGCTTGTTTTCAAATGCAAAGTATATAGGTTACCAGTCTAGCCAGGGGCAAAATCTGTGTCCTTGCTATCTAACATTTGTAACTCCTCCTGCTACCACCTGAAAGTTCCTAATACACCAAGAGAAGGACACAAATCAAAACAGAGATGAACAACGAGTATATGAAAGAATCCTAAACTGAAGTTGTTGTTATTTTGGGTTTGCAGAGCTTCCAGCTAACATCATGAGATGCTGTTCAGATTTATGTCAGGCTAGCCTTAAATCTTCAACAATCTCAAATATTAATCATCCACACTAAAAAAATGAAAAAATATTCATGTGCTGTTGCAATTGTATTCTTGCCATTGCCTTGTGGTTTAGCTCCTCTGCTCCAGAAATCTAATATAATTGTAGATGACCTAGGAATGCTTCCTGTTACCTAGCTGCCCTTTCGTAAGAGTGCAGGATTCTCAGAGGTGTCGTCTCACATCTACTAGCACTGTGGTGGTGAACTAAATCTGCTAGGTTGTCTGCTAGGTTTCCAGATGACTAGATATGTTTAGAAACAAAAGGGCAAGACTGTGATTTTTCTGAGATTAAGACTCCCCAGTAGCTTACAAATGGTAGAAATTCTTAAAAGATTTAGGTGAACATTAGATTTTTGGATGTCACCCTATGAAAGGATGTATGCAAGATCTCTGATCTCATTTAGTTGAGCTGGCATATTTATATCCGAAATTTTATAAGCCTTGAGCTTTCAAAGCAGTGGTGTTATGATGAGTTAACACCATTGCTTAGATTGTTCACCAGCCAAATAGCAAAATTTCTTAATGGCATTTTATGTGACTTATAAGACATTAAACTAAATATGATTGCTGCTCCATAAAACAGAACAGTTCTCCATATACTGTATGTATGCAAATACAATATCCTATCTCAGCCTCCCGTGCCCATAGTAAGTTATCCTTAGAGTTTAGACTGAATAACTATTATTGGTTTACGTGCTCCTATATCTTTGCATTTCACATAACTAATAAAGAGAGAAGCTTTTGAAAAAATTAGAACCATGACTTCTCTGCCTGACCACACAGCTGAGAAGCTTTTCTCTTTCTGCAAGAGTGGTACATTTGTCCAATTGAAACACATTTTCAAAATGCAGAAGACATGGATTTTCAAAACCAGGCAGGTGGTATATTCAGCAAATGGCAAAAGTTTCTTTAAAAAGCCACTGTCACATGAGACCAAATACTCACATGGACCAATGGGAAAGGTAACCAAGGTATCTAGAATCAATAGATCGTACTAATAAAAACAACCTCAGTTGGAAGTTTAAACATATTTCTGGTTTAAACAATCTCTTTCTACTAGGTATGAGAAGAATGGTTTTTAACATAATCATCTAGTCTAGAAATTTAACATCAAAACACATTGTCCACACTTGCAAAGGAAATTTTGATCTATGTGGATCCCAGGTCTGTTTCTGCAGTTTCTTCCCTCCTGTATCATACAATGGGTGGGGAGCCTTAACACAGGGCCACTACAATAGTTCGGTGCTTGATATTAGGTACTGAACATAAAACAATTACTATTTTTTTCCAATAAATTCTATTTTGGAAAGCATTTAATCTAGAATATTCAACAAATAATTACCGAACTGAATATTGTGCGTCTGAGGGCAGAAAGATGTGTGAGATTTTTTAAAAGGTGGGAGTTTGAACGAATGAGAAAATGAATCAACGATTTGTGAAATCACAGTATATGAAAATCACCAAGTAATGAATACATAAGTTAGATAAATTCAGAAAAAAAGTAATATGTGCAAGTCAAAGTAATAATTCATACAGCTACTGATCTTGTCAACATTACAGCGGTAACGTTTTTACAAGGTTAATCTATCTTTGAACTTTTCTATAATATATTACGTGCAAACAGACTTTTCTTCTGCATCAAGAGTACATGTCTTTTTGCTGCTTTACTTAAAAAATCTCAAATTATGACAACTGTAAGGGAAAAAAATAGCCTCTCCATTGTATTTTACTTCTCCACATCGCACAAGAAATATCTCAAGATATTAAATGAATTGAGTATTGTTCCCCTTTTTATATTCTCTGAAATAAAATGTTCTTAGAATAGTGATACTGTTTAGTGGTCGTATGAATCTTTAGGTCTGTCTTTGAAGCAAAAGAATTAGTAATTCAGAGCACAGCATATGAAAACTGAGATTTGGAGAGACTTCTTATGTCAGCCCCATAGGCTTGTAGAAGTGATGTTGAACTGACAAGATTTAGTAATACGTATCTGAGAATTTAAAAAAAAAAAAAAAAAAGAAAGATGTTATTGATTTCCTACCTTGGGCAGCCTCAGAGATGTTTATAGAAGGTAAAGCCTAGTAATAATAAGAAAAACAAAAAGGAAGAAACAAAGCAGAAGAGGGACCCCTGACAATAGGACACACATTTGTCTGGGTTTTGTTTGGTTTTGCACAGAGGCTTCAGGTTCAAATTAATCGTAAGTGTGTCATTATTAAAATTTATCTTATTAAGGCTGTTTGATACCCTAAGTGAAATGAGCTGAAGCACTGAGTATTCTTTTTGGATGCAATGAATCTGTATCAACAGCCTTTGAAATGACTGGCAAGGCAACTTTGCAGATAATCCTGTGAGAAAGATGACCATTTGCTATACATGCATCTTCTCTTTTATATTCGCTTACTGTGATTATATATCTGTTCTTCCAGAAAGACTAATTTTGTTTCTTCTCCAATCTGAACACAGAGTCACACATGCTGGAGAACTCCAAGTGGAAAACTTCAGAGATGCAGCAGTAAAACTGTCATTAAACTTAAAGAAGACTGTCCTTATGCAGGAAAATTAGGCAAATCTGAGCATAAGGATCAGAAAATTAATTCCATGTCTTCTTTGTGTATTTGTATAAAAGTTATAGTCTTTGATTCAGCTCTTTTCAGTGTTAGTGCCTGGCATTGCTGCAAGGAAATTAATAGGGCTATCTCACTGACTTCAGTAGGAATGGACTTCGTTCCTAAACTCAGTCCCTAAAGCTCTGCTGAAGTATAAATGTCACTGTTTTGAGGAAATACTCAATATATTTTGTTCTCTGAGGTACATCAGTCTCTGAAGCAGCTCCAATGAAAGGTGATAGAAACTCTGGAGAAGTTACTTGATACTCCCTGTATATCTTCAAGGAGAAAAAACAAGTGGCATTTTACCTTCCCCCATTGCTATGACATTGCCTTTTGCCTAGTTTCTGTGAAATATATGCTAAGCTTACGGCACAGCTCTCTGAAATCAGTGGTTTAAGTGAATGTAAGAGATTTGGATCAGATGCTTCACAAGCAGTTGTCCCTATGTTGGAAGTTTCAATGTGTAGGGTTATGCTATTTTGGGGTCCATGCAGTCCCTTTAAGCTAGATTCCCAAAGGACTGCAGCATTAGAGCTCAAATTTTAGTAAAAAACCCAGATTTCCATCATGTCTTAATCTTAACAGAATTAATTTACCTCACTTACTTTACAGGTGCCAAAAGCCCAATACAAACAAAGATTTTTCAGCGTAAATCATGTAAAGACATGCTGAGCCTTCAAAGTAATATTTTACTATATCTGTGCAACTGATCATAGAATCAAAGAATCACTGAATGGTAGGGATTGGAAGGGACCTCAAAAGATCATCTAGTCCAGTCTCCCTGCTGGAGCAGGAACACCTAGATGAGGTTACACAGGAAGGTGTCCAGGTGGGTTTTGAATGTCTCCAGAGTAGAAGACTCCACAAGCCCCCTGGGCAGCCTGTTCCAGTGCTCTGTTACCCTTATCATGAAGACGTTTCTTCTCAAATTTAAGTGGGACCTCTTGTGTTCCAGTTTGAACCCTTTACCCCTTGTCTTGCAGCTGGTTGTCACCAAGAAGAGCTTGGCTCCATCCTCATGACACTCACCCTTTGTATATTTGTAAACATTAATAAGGTGACCCCTCAGTCTCCTCCAAACTAAAGACCCCCAGCTCCCTCAGCCTTTCCTCATACGGGAGATGCTCCACTCCCTTAATCATCTTCATTGCCCTGATGCATTATCAAATGATAAACAGTATATGTTAAGGGCAAAAGATGTGAATATTAATTATTTGCTTCAATTACTGGTTTCACATAAACAAGATTCTTGTGTTTTGGGGGTCTGACTGACCTGCTTTACAAAACATTTTCATTTTCTCCCTTTTTTATAAACTATTTGTCACACCTCTTTGCTCTAAAATTAAAGTAAATGTTTTGCTTTATAATCTTACTTTTTTTACTAAATAAAAGTTGCTGTGTGAAATTTTAATATAGTTTTAAAATACGTCCTTGTAGAAGTTGCCATAAATGTCGACATTTTCAGCAGCATGAATTTATGATGACACTGAATTTTTACAGCACTATAAAAGTCCATAGTCATGATGACATCTACAGCTGCCTTTTCACTAAAATATAAGAAACTATATTAAGACACATAGCTCAACATTTCCACAGATTTTAAGGAAAAAACTGTGTACACTTACAAGCACTCAAAACAGTCCTAAGATGGAATAGAGATAATACTCTATGATCATGTAGCTGCTAAATCTTTTTATATTTAAACAAAAATCAGCAGAGGATTCTTTTGTTCCTCTTTAGCTTTTATTTTTTTCCATTGATCGGGACAAAAATGACACTAATGAACTTTGAAAATCAGCTTTAATTGAGGCATTATTCTGCCAGGGTACAGATTACCTGATAACCTACTTCATACCTCCCATGTGCATTATGCATCTTCTCAGGAGAATGGACTATTTGCAGAGGTAAGGGTGTGGACCCTAATGAAGGTATATGGATATGGTACAGCTTCACAGAGGACAAAAACCACAACTTCATTATACCTTGGCTGTATCTCAGCTATTGGACACTGGAATACTGCATCTCAGCAACATATTGGGATACTTGGGATACAAAGCATCTCCCTATGGTATGGTTCTGATGGAAAGGAAAACTACTTTCATGGGCTGGAAGCAATAAGACATACTCCTATCAAATCTTTGATTTGAGCTACTAAGACACCAACACCCTCATGTTATGATCACTATGTTGTGAACCCACACTTGAGACTAGATCAGTCCAGAGCATCTGGTTTTCATTTTGCAAACCAATAAAAAGTACCTCAGAAACACCAGAAATCTTCGTATCTTCTGTAACTTGAAGGAAAAGGATGCACTTCTGTGTGAGATTCCAATAAAAGCCTGCTTAAATAGGAAATGAAATCCATGAAAAAATGTTTTATATGATTTATAAAAAATTATTTATACCATAAATTTCTACACATTTGGCAGATTAGTATGATTGCATGGTAGTAAAAAAAACTCCTGTACAATAACATTAGTGTACTGGAAGTAGTATTCGCATATATGTACAAGTTCCAACCTGTGGGAAGTTTTGCTTAAGGAAACTCCTTAAGATTTCCCTTATTGATATGAATATTTCATTTAAATGAAATATTTCAAAGGCTTGAGCATTTCAATATTTTGGTTGTGGATAAATTAAAGATACCACTGGATGAGACATTTCCTGATTGTCACAACAGTGAAAGTGTGGACCAAATTCTTCCGTCAATACACACTCAATGTTTCCATTGAATTAAATATGAGTTACATGTACATAGGGACTGAGGCAGTCTATTTTAATTAGTGTGAAAATGTCAAGTCCCCATATACAGCCCAAGCCTAAAAACAACAAGACAATTAACCCTTTAATTGCTATTGAGCATTGTATACAAGCCAAGTTTGAAAACCCCGGAGGAATCAAATGAATGTAAAATGGCCTAGCATTTCTACTGGCAAGTCACTAGGAAAACAATTGTCAAAAAAAAATTCTATCAAATTATCAAATGTTTAAGCAAAGAAAACAAAACACTTAAAAAATAGCCTGAGTTTAGCCCATCTAGTCCACTATTAAGCAAGTGGTCAGATATTCAGTATCAGTGAGAACCTATTACTTTTCATTGATCTGAAAAAAATGAGTCATTTAGGGTAGTCCATTTCTAAGGTTAAAAAAAAAAAACAAAACAGGCTTGTCTGGGAATCCCATTGACTTCGATGTCCAAACATTTTATTGAAAACTGAAACTGTGTGTCATACAGTGTCATGTTGTTGAATGGAAACCTATTTTTTTAACCATACACTTAAGAGACAAAATTTAAGGTCTCAATTTTAAAAAAAAAATGAGTTGTGAGAAAAATTACCTCCACCTTACGATGCGACAACTCTACAGTGTTGCTAGATGCTCAGTCTTGAAATACTTGATCTATTTTTTTTTTAGAGGAGCTAACTCACACTTTTTTAACACTGTAACCATAGCCATAGGAACCTCTATGCACATTCTACCCGAGGTGGGTGTCTTTTTTCTGGAGACACTAAAAGCTGCAACACTTCAACAGCTGTCTTAGCACAAGTTCCTCCTGAATGAAATTTCTCAGCTTAAGACACCTATGAAAACTCAAATAGTATGGTTCCAGCCTACCTATAAAAGAAGTGTATCCTGAGTTTTGACATAGCTCTTCTTCATCAGGAAATTTTAAGCAAAGATACATACTACTAATCTAAACGTTCAGTCAGATAATGGGTAGATGGAAGATTGCTTACTATTCCAGAGCTTAATCTGTGACTTTCAGATGTGTTCAGAATTAGTTCCATGGTATAAGAATACAACCAGGTATTTTCAGAAAGCTTCTCTAGGATTCAGGAACACTTTCCTCTTGGTAATAGAAATTGCTGTCATGTTTTTGAAAAAAACAAAAAACAAAACAAAACAAACAAACAAAAACACCACACACACACCAAAAAAAAAAAAAAAAAAAGCAAACAAACAAACAAAAAACTCACCCCCTTCCCCATGCTTCTTAAATGCAAGCTTTTTGGGGAACAGAATCTAGTCTCCCTGGTGACTACAGCCTAGCACATCTTCTAGTCCAAAGCAGTAATGGCAGTACATGAACTGCAAGAAGAGAACAAAATATCGTAGACAGGATATGGTGATTATCTGGAACTCTATTGCAGCATCAAGAACTAGCCTGTCCACTTTGTCTTTCAGCCTCACATACATATCCTACCTGTCTGCAGAGAAGCCCCAGAAGAACAGCTCCAAAGTATTTAGGGTTTTGTGCCACTCTACAATCAGAAGATGTGATCATTAGTAGAAGAATAATTGGGCCACTACATGATCTCTGAGGAACTGTGTATTTTACATAGAACTAGCAGTGTATACACGCATCTGCAGCTAGCATTTATATATAAAGATTTCAAATTAAGACACTTCATTGGCAAAAATAGACAAAGTGTACGATGTAGAGTTAATACATACTGTTATTTTTGTCTTGAATCAAACAACTGGCTTCAGATAGCATAATTAAAATTACTAACCTTTTAATCACAGCACAAGTTAGTAAGATATGGACAGACATAATTACATAGCAAAAAATGTCTAGGCTCTGCTAACTCCAATATTAAGATATTTCATAGGAAATGGCAAAAAACAATGTCACATTATTTCTCCAATTCATTAATAAGCATGTTTCTGCACACTGCTCTTCATGGTGTATTAACTTATGACAGGGGTCAAGACTACACTAAATTATAGGATAAATTATTATAGTTAACAGTGCTATTTGACAGTTTCTTAGGTATCTGCTGCTGTTAAACTTGTTCTGCATAGAATAATTTTTTAACAGCACAATAAGGAAAGTCTTAAATAGCAATGCATTTTACCTTGATTCACACCTTTTTGTTACACTTCTCCACATAGAGCAAGTACTAACTGAAGATAACTAAGAAAAGAACGAAACATAACAGATCAGCTCAATTTTAACATTTACAGACTCTGAAGGTTTATAATACAAAGCACAGGTTTGTCCTTCCACTACTTTCAGGTAGCATCTGACCTCTGTTTCTCAAAATTCAGGGTGGCTTGAATATAATGAGAATCTGGTCCACAGTCTTGAACTGAAATGAAAACTTAAATAAGGGATTAAAGTGTTTTCTTGCAAGAGAGTGTGCTGCATTATTCAAGGAAAGCAGAGATCCACAGGTGGATACCAGGTATGCTGGTGTGTTCTGTAAGGATGTTTTGCTGTTATACGTTTATATCATTAGCTATAGCTTTACCCTCATTATGACCTCTTCTGCATTCCCACCCCTGTGATCAGTACTCACTCTCTTCCTCTTCCTCACTGGTTTTGTTTGCTGCAATCACAAAGATACGTGCACAGAGTTGGATGGAGAATCAGTCCTTTGCCACACACTGCCACGTTCCTGGAATTTTGTTTTTCCCTTCTCACCTGTGCGTTTTTGTTTAATCCTAATGTCACTCGTTCCCACTATATCTCTGTCTATGGATTCCATTTGGCTACTGAGACTGGTTTCTGTGCTGCCTTCCATGCCTCTGCCTATAGGATATGTTCTCTGAATAAACTGTCTACTAACTCACATCCCTCTGTAAGCCAAATCTTAATGCTATGGCTAGAGTGAATGTCCATCTGTGATTTGATTATTTTTTAATTTATTTTTATTTATTACTGATTTGATGGTACCTACATTTGTGTATGTCTGATATGTGCACAGTCTCGGTGCCTTTGGTAGCTACTACTGCTCAAAATTTAAGAATTATTATTAATTATAACAAAGTATAAGTATAGAATCTATGGGTTTCTGTAAAAAATAGGCATTATTTTAATTATGGTGGTGTAGGAAGGCAAACCTGGATGGACACAAATCAGGTACACAAATGCTTTTGAGCCATGGTGGCACTCACAGTGACTCAGGTGGTGTTGGACTAATGCAAAGCTAAAGTTCCTCCCTTTTATTTGTATTAGAGTATTTCTACCTGCTCATTAGAAATAAAGATGTTGAACACATAATGCAGAAAAGAGATTTACATAGTTTAGCAGCATATGAGTAGGTGACTCAATAGCCAGATGAAATTTAATCCTGGAACAAAATTTATGTATTTTTAAATCATGTAGATTTGAATCATCACTTCTAAACAACTTCTGTAGTATAAAAGAGGCAGCACAATTCTTGACTCGGTCCTATGAAAGATGGAGACAATGAGTCTGTAAGTATCAACTCTGTAGTCCCCAGGTATTAGAAACAGGAACATAAGAAATTGCAACACAGTTAGGGAAGAATCATATTACAACCTTGTATGTGAAAATAAAATTTGGAAAAATGGCATTTCAAAAAGTGATGAACCTATTCAAAAAGACCCTGAAGTCAAGAATGAGGAAATTAAAATCTTTGGACTTACCATGAGACTTTCTTAAGCAAATAATATAGTAGCCACTGAAGGCACAAATACCTGCAAACAACAAGAACAAAAACAACAAAAACCACAAAAAAATACCAGAGGGGAAAAATTCCAGTACAGTTAACTAATGAAGTTCAAGAGGTCATTGGAGCCATGTAGGCATCCTTCAGGCAGTGGAAACAGAGCCTGTGACTCTTCCAGTAATCGTATGTTTCTTTCTTAAGTACTTTTCATATACTATACTTTTTTCTTTTTCTTCAGTAATCATAGCAGGTTTTAAGAACACAGTAGAGGTTTTTTCACTGTTGGAATACACTCTGGAGTTAGAAATACAATGTTTGAAAAAGCACAGGTGTAGCATGGATAAATATTTTTCGAACATTCTATTCCATTGCACAAATGTGCCTCAAACTAAATTTGAGAATAAAGCAGTTTAACCTCAATGGTCCATCCAATCTTGACCTTTCTATGGATATAACATTCCCAAAACCAAGCTAAATTAAATATGGAGAAGTACAAACTTTTCCTCTTAGGAAAAAGAAAGCAAATGCACAAATACAAAATGAGGGATGACTCATAAAACATCGATATAGAAGACGAGTATTGCAAACAAAACATGTCAGTTACTTGCAGCAACAGCAACAGAAGGATAATTCTCATTCTAAAAGGTGTTAGCAGGAATGCTTTGTGTTAAGAGACATGAAGCCACTATACCAGTCTCTTCAAAGTACTGTTGCTGACTGGTTGCCATAATTTAACAAAGAATTAGGTCGTCTGGAGGTAGTATCAAGCAGAATAACAAGAACAAAAAAAAAGTGGACAGGTTTAAGAAACTACTCTGTGCGTGTGTGTGTGCAGAAATGCAAAGGTTGGACACTACATTGACTATGTACATGACAATTACCAGTTGTTTATTTTCCTACTTGTGGGAGACACAGAAAAAAATGGGCACTGGTCTGACTCAGCTTCCCATTTAGATGACAGCAGACAATGGCAACTCTTTCATGGAAAATACAGCTGGTTGATTCAGCAATGCCAAAGTCACCTTGCCAGACCTACAGCTAACAAAGATTTCCCAGTTTGTAAGTGAACTGAACATCAGGAATCCAGGACATCATATTCCATGCAGAGCTGTCAAGGGGAGGAAGTGAGAATAACAGAGAAACAAGCCAACTGCAAGGGGCAGTGTCTGTATGCAAGGTGAAATGTAAGCATGGATGCCCATTTCAACATCAACCATGATTACTGTCCTGTGAATAGTCCTGTCTCTGAAAACATGCCATTTTGTTAATTTCTGTTCCTGAGAGATCAGCAAAGTGGTGTGTGGGGATGGATTTTACATGACAATCTGTAATGCAGATTCCCTCAAACTGTACTTTGCATCTGGCAAAAGTTCACCAAATAAGGCACATTTTGAGATAGGCATTTCTGCATAATCTATGATTTTGGTTGCCAGTTTCAGACAGAATAACAAAGGTTACAGCTTGGTTTCCAAATCATTATTCAGGGTTACTCTGCAGAGTCT
The DNA here is from genome assembly GCF_037038585.1 of Patagioenas fasciata. Taxonomy (NCBI): domain Eukaryota; kingdom Metazoa; phylum Chordata; class Aves; order Columbiformes; family Columbidae; genus Patagioenas; species Patagioenas fasciata. The sequence goes on along the minus strand of NC_092520.1, from coordinate 135,479,773 downwards.
CTGGTGTCTAGATCTTCTTTGCTAGACAAATACATTTGAGGAAAAATTGGTGATCATGTAATGAAGTGCACACAAATTTAGCAATGAGCAGTACAATAAAAAAATAAAGTTCAGAAATCAGATTTGAGAATCATGGAATCGTAGAATCATTTAGGTTGGAAGAGACACTCAGGATTATCGAGTCCAACCATAACCTAACCTAACTCTAGCACTAAACAACGTCCCTAAGAACCTCATCTAAATGCCTTTTAAACACCTCCAGGGATGGTGAGTCCACCACCTCCCTGGGTAGCCTGTTCCAATGCCTGACAACCCTTTCTGTGAAGAATTTTTTCCAAATATCCAATCTAAACCTCCCTTGGTGCAACTTGTGTCCATTTCCTCTTGTCCTCATTTGCTGCTTGGGAGAAGAGAACAACACCCTCCATGTTACATCCTCCTTTGAGGGAGTTGCAGACAACAATGAGGTCTCCCCTCAGCCTCTTTTTCTAATCAGGCTGATCAGCCCCAGGTCTTTCAACAGTTCTTCAGAAGACTGGCTCCAAATTCCTCACCAGCTTTGTCGCCATCCTCTGCACTCTCTAGTACTTCAATGTCCTTCTTATGACTAGGGGCCCAAAACAGAAAACAATATTCAAAATGTGGTCTCACCAGCATCGAGTACAGCCTGGAGATAGAAGTGGGTTCGGTCAGAGGTGCATCCTTGCTCTCTTGGCTAGTTATGAAGGTGAAGGACAAAAGCTTCTCATGGCTTGTACTCAAGCAGAGGAGCAAAGTCATACTCCTGTCAAACCCAAGTACGTGACACTTCCACTCAAGTGGGTAGAGTTCCTCAGGCTTCTCTGGCTGGCCAAATCCACAAGTATCTGCTAGAACAGGCATCTGAGTTTTAGTAAAGCCAAGTCGTAGTATGGGAGAGGGAAGGGGTGTCTACGTGTGTGCTTGTGAGTAGGGGAGAGGCAGGTCACAGTCCCTCTGAGCACGCTGGCTTTGGAAGGTATTTAAAAACAACAAACTGTGCACATTCCAGCGCATTTGATCCTCCGTCATGCAGTGGTCAGACTCTGAGGCTTGGTATTCAGTCAGGCATTCACCAAAATGGTGTTCTAGAAAGTCATGACCAGTAGAGATGGCATCATGAACCACTCAAGCACTAGGAAAATGTAGATTTGGATTGCTGTCTTTCAGCTGGCCTCTATCCAGCCAGGCAGCAAAAAGCTTTGTGAAGAAAGCCTAAGGTGCCAGAGAAACTTCCAGGATGGTGCCCTGGCGTCCGTCAGGAACCAGAGAGCCCTGAAACTCCATGTGAGTCCAGCACCCTGATCATGCGGGCATGACCACCTATCTTAGCGACACGAGTGCACCTCACTGCAAAAGCATGCGTGGGAACATCTCACTACCTGGTTAGATCTCCAGGGTGCGGTGATAGCTACAGGCCCCGAGGTAAGATCTGTAGCTTGGAATCCAGAAATTCCTAGGGTTCAATGCTATTTCTAGGAGAATTTGACTCCCTCTAAAAAACTGTTATCCAATTATTGATATTACAGCCCTCAAAAGCCACCCAGAATGTAAGGCAGCAGCAAAACAGGAAGGTGGGCATGGGAATGGAAAGTTTCCAAAAAGGGCCTCCTAGTCAAAGACCGGGACCAGGAAGTGTCACAGGAGTGCAGACGCAGTCAGCAAGGTGCCAAGTAAGCTTGGACAAAAACATTTTTTTTTTTTTCTTGTAATTTATTGTCTGGTTATGAAGGTGTGGAGGATGGGAGCGGGGATCTGGTGGGGAGCCGACTGGGAGCTCCTGCGACGCTGGTTGCCGCTGTGTCACGAATGGGAGCTTGGATGGCTGGGGAACTGCCAGACGATGCCTGTGGCAGGTGGAGCCAGCGCCATGGATGATGGTTATTGAGGTGGGTCCACCTCCATGGGCTCCTCGCTGTCCTGTGGTGGCTGAACAGCCAGTGGCCCCATGCCATAGTTTGGCGGGTCCACCTCCATGGGCTCCACGTCGTCCTTTGGTGGGATGTGACACCTGGGCCTCGGCAGATGGACACGCCGCGGCCCCATGCTGTTCCCCTGCCTGCCCACAGCTGCTCGCTGCATGACGTCGTTGGCGTGAGCGCGGGCAATGGCTCTCATGGCACGAGGGGGAATGTTCCTCTTCCTCCTCTGCGCCTTTGCCTTCCTCAGGCTCCCGGGAGGTCCCAGTTGCACGATGCGTCTCTCGCGTGTCCTCCGCCAGGGTGGGCAGCCATCCACCTTGCTGCTGGGGCTGCTGCCTGGCAGGCAGACACGCTTGGGTTCCACACCGCCGTTCACCGGTGGTCCCACAGCCATGTGCTGCATGCCGGAGATCAAAGATGCAATGTCCGTTGTGGTGGTGGCATGCGTGTTGATGTTGCTCTTCCTCTCCCTTCTCCTCCTCCGTTGCCTCGGCTTCCTCCTCCGGGGACGTGTCTTGCTCCTCCATGGTAGCGGGGAGCGGCTCGGTGGCTTCCCACGCCATGCTGGGCAGCCACCCGCCTGGCTGCTCCCGCTGCTGCCCGGCAGGCAGACGCGTTTGGGCTCCACACCGTTCGCTGGTGGGCCCACAGTCATGCGCCGCATGCCATCGATCAGAGAATCGAGATCGATGGCGCTTGTGGCACAAGATCCGACATTGCTCCCGGTGGGACGTGCTGTGCTCCCCTGTGGTGCTGGGAATTGGCTCTGTGGCGTCCCACCCTGAGGTGGGCAGCCAGCCGCCTGGTTGCTCAGCGTCCTCTTCCTTCCAAGCATGCTTGGCGTCCGAGGGCCTCGCACTGTGGGCCAGCTGCCGGGGGCCCCGCTTTTATAGGACCGGAACAATGGGCAGTGAGGTGGCTGGTGACAGGCATGAGGTCACCATGGTGGCCATTGTGACGTCAGAGGTGGCAGGTGTGGGCACGGCGGTCTGTGTCCTGGAAGATGCCTGAATGTGGGAGAAGGAGGAGGGTGGTTGGGTCTGAGGGCCCCTCTCCTGGGGCTCGCTCCCGCCTGTCATGGCTCTTGCCCAAGAGAAAGGCTGCCCCGTGGGCACAGGGACTGCCCGCCACCTCGCCTCACGAGCCCTGGGCTCCAGTGCCTTCTCATCCTGTGCCTGGGATGGTCTTGACAAGATGGTGACAAGAACGTTCCAGGAGGGTTGGGGCTAATGAGGGCTAACGATCGGGAGACTTCTCCCAGCTGCCTGCAAAATATTTCATCTGCCTCCTCATCCTGGTTTGGTGGTCTGTAACAGTCTCCCACCAGGATGTCTGCCCTGTTGCCCTTTCCCTTTATTTTCTTCTATAGATACTCTAACTCTATCATCACCTTCATCAAGTCCCAGACATTCAATACCCTCCCTAACTTACATGGCTTCCTCCCCTCCTTTCTTTCTTCATCTATCCTTCCTGAAGTGTTTATGTCTGCACTCCAGTTATGAGAGCCATCCCACCATGTTTCTGAGATGGCAATAAAATAATAATTTTTCTGCCTCACAATGGCTTCCATCTCCTCCTGTTTCTTTGCCATGCTGTATGCATTCGTGTAGATGCACTTCAGCTGAGCCATTCATTCAGCCACCTTTTTCTTGTGAGAAGGCCTAATTCCTTTGTTGCCGTATTCAAGTGCTCCCATGGTTTCTGACACATCAACAATCCTTGTGTTTCTCTTACTGTATGGTTCTCCATCTCTTGCCTTCACTGGGATTGCAGACTAAAGCACTACCCTCAGATGCTGGCATGTAGGCTTCAAGTGTGCCTCTACTTGTCCTATTTCTTTTACGCTTGTCTTTAATTTTAAGAGGAACAATACTGATGACTGGAAAGAAAAACAAAAGAAACAAAAAACCAAACCAAACAAACAAACAAACAAAACCAACCAACCAAACCAAACCAAACAAACAACAAAAAGAAACAAATACAAAACTGTTGGAGTAAGAAGAAAATGTATTCTGGACGAGGAGTTATATGCAAAATTACTGTAAGCTATTTCGAGTATCAATGGAGAAACTTTGTAATACTTTGAACCACTTATCAGTCTTAAGGCCTTTTCAGGAAATGACAGAATTTGTCATTTCTGGAAGCCAAAGATTTCTCTCTGTGGTGTTAAGCCTGGCCTACACAAAGTTGCATCACTCTAATTAAAAGTATATTTTTAAATCAGTTTAGCAAGCCCGTACAAACCCTGTGTGGGCACTTTTAATTTTATTTTATTTCCGATTTGCATTAATTTATCTTAAGTGAATTCCTTCCTTACTTAGACTGAATCGATATAAGCCAGGGCAAAATCAGTTTAGGAGTGTCCAAACAAGTGTTCACATTGGTATAATAAAATAGATTTATAAAGTAATTCAAATTAAATTGGTGCAACTTTCGTTTGAAGACAAACTTGGCTTAGCTAATTTCCTCAAACTAGACTTTTTACTAAACTAGCCAAAGTGAAAAATATGGAATTTCTTTTGGATCCAAGCTTTGGAGAATTAATCATCTTCAAAAAGTTTCTGGCATTTGAGTAAAAGGAAATTCTGAAACAGGTGAGAAACACAATTACCAGTTTGTTTATGAGACATTTATCTTCTTTATTTATTTATGTATCTACAAGTTCAATGAAATGCAAGCAGAATTTGCTAAACACCCAGGAGATAAGATGTTTCCTGGCCACTCATCCCTAAAACTAATGTTTCACAGGTTAGACCAAAGAACAGAAAAGATTCCCTTGAACTCTCTTTTGCAGCTGGCAATTTTTTCACAAACCTTACATATTTGAGATACAGTGCAAGAGAATCAGTCTGTATGACTTGCAAAATACTGGCCTAGTGGCTGTGAGTCAAAAATTAAAAAACAAAAACAAACAAAAGCAACCAAACAAAAAAAAAAAAATAAAAAAACAAAACCAACCAACCAACCAAACACAAACACAACAAAACACCAATCCACAAAAAACAGAGCTCTAACAAAGGCATTTTGAGGAAGGAATTCTCAATATGCTAGAGGAGTGCAAACAGATCAGTATTTGAACCATCTCCAAAGAGTGAAAACCTTTCTCTCCTTATGTGAAGTGTTTGGGCAAATTTGTGGATTACAAGATTTTGCATTTGTCAACCAGGTATAAGTAAAAAGAGGTAGATTATAGAGGGACTCACTGTCTTATTTCACTCATCTTCTGGAAACTGCACATTTCTCCATATTACTGGTGACTTCAACTGGCCTCCTCCTAAAGTTTTTAATGTCCACAGACCTAAAGTTGGCTCCTAAAAATTGAATTCAGATCTAAGACATTAAAAAATTTACAACCAACCTTGATTTCTGTCTATGCAGTATTTCTTACTGAAAAGTTGATTATTATTTGAAGTTTTTGTGCAAAGGTGTTTCTGAATTAAGCTTCTATAAGGAAAAAAATGGAAGGCCATCAGGATATGGAATCCATTTTTCAAAAACTTAATACTCTGAACAGCAGTCCATTTACCAATGACCTGTTCTCACAGTTCTCTAGTATTCCTTGCTTTAAGAATGAGCAGAAGAATTTTCAGAAAGAAAAAACAAAAGATCATTTAAAAAATCACTGACAGAGGGGTCAAGTTGTAGCATCTAATTGTAAGTGTAAGAAATGTTAATTATGGACTCAGTATTACATTCTCATACAAAACTATCACAGTCCTTGTTCACTGCCAGTCAGACACAGATGAGAAACATTTCTGATGCATACTACAGTCATGCCTGCAAAAGCTCAAGACAGTGGGATAATCTCACCAAAAAATCCAATGAAAAAAGCACAAAAAATCAGTCTTTACACTCTAATATACTATTAGGAATATTTTCAGCAGCATAAGTTTTATATTTACAGTACTCTTTTAATTCAAAACAGGGGCAGTAAAATAAAATTTTTAAAAAAGGTCTTGTATACTGAAGAGCCATAAATCCCCTTTGGGGTGGAAGTGCTATGAATTGTCATCACATATACCCCACAGCCACATTTCCACTTGTGTGCATACTAATCCTGTGGCCTGTGGGAAATGGCCTGTCTAAGATCTGAATACTTTTAACAGTGCTATCCTGAAGGTTTGGGCTATGCTTTGCTTTCTGCTCAAGTAATTGTAGGTTGTCAGTAGAAATTCAATTTGTGCTGGTACTTCAAATACAGAGGTCACACTGGGAAATACATCATTGGTGCGTTTTTAACCAGCTGCATAAATGAAAGCAAGAAAGAACTTCTGCTTTTTCAAAGGCAAAGGTTGTTCAGGCCAGGCACCATTTTAGAGTAAGTCTGTACACTGGCTGCACATCTTCTCCTTCTCTTCAGGGTTTTCTAAGGTACTTTTGGCTGCACTGATAGTGCTAAGAGTGCAAGAAAGTTGGCCTTGGGATGAACAATGAATATAAAAAATGACATCATAACTTAAACTTCCACCTTACATGTGTTGAAGATGCTGAGTGGGCCTCTGTGTCCCTGTTCACTCATCTGCACAAGGGAAAGAGCAATGCCCTGTGATCCTGCCATGCCACAGTGTCCAAAGTCTCTGCAAAGAACACACAGCAATTTACTTTGTGCCTTAAATTTTCATGACAACCGAGAATCATGGTTTTGGAGTTCTTGAACAAAACCCCTCTGGCTTGCTTTGTCTCCTCAGAGAAGAACTAGAAGGTCAGGTTTAACTGACATAAGGAGAGATGATGTCAAGCACTCCTTTTCCAAAGGAAAGGGATATGAAGGTAAGAAAGGTAAGAAAGCAGAAAAAAAGAAGGAGAGAGGAAAGCATAAAACACTAAAACTAGTCTGTTACATCTGAGTAACAATATTGTAAGAAAACCATAATCACAGAAGAGGTCAAGAAACCTTGGCTCTGAACAAATCTGAAATATTTTTGTAGTATATACATACATGGTGTTTCAAACAGATGGACCCAATTTCAAAGCAGTAGTGATTTCAAATTGAGTCCATCTTTTTGAAACACCCTGTATTTTAAAGCCTTCTGGTAGGAAAAAAAAAAACACAACAAACAAACAAACAAAACAAAAACAAAAACAAAAACAAAAACAAAAACAAAAACAAAAACAAAATATGAAGTACTTTGTGAAACCTGTGTTATTTTAACCTGGAAGTAGGCTTTGTCAATGTAGTTCATGACATCTTTCTCATGACTGTGTGTTTCTGTAAGACCCATGTTTGCTTCCTCTGGACTGAACTTCCACTTCCATAAGAACTACTTATTTACTTACAGAGAATTTTTTTTTTTTTTTTTACTGTGAAAGGTTTGATCTCATATCAGAAATCAAGGCACTTTGCCCTTTGAGTCAGATATCTGAATCTTCACCTGTCTTGTGCACTGGATGTAGCAATGCTTTTGTTCTTTGTGTCGTTAACTTCTTCACACTGCTAAGCACCATTTCTGCTTGCAAAGATAGCAGTAATTTTGTCCTCAGAGTTGTCTGTCTGCTACCAGAGAATACATGTAAAGGTTATGTCTTTTTTAAAAAGCTATCATTTGCTCACACTAGTTTTCATGTAAATTAAGTCAATTTGAGTTAAGATACAAAAGTGACAAACTGCTTATTTTTGTACTTCTTCAATGAGTTGCTTTCTTGCTATTTTAATTATATTTTTTACCTAATATTCTTAGAAACTTTTGTTTCCTCATTAATATTTCTTATTTTTATTACTGAAATTTCTTAAAACTCTTTGCTAATCAGTGATATAAACCACTAGTATCACATCTATTCATGGCATCTGTCAAAGTGACACTGGGGAAAATATGTTTCTGCTCTGAAAGATTTGCAGACATGATAGAGCCTTGGCAAAATAGGTGATGAGAACAAACAAAACCACTGGAAGACAGAGAAATCCAGATGAGTAGCCAGAACAGCAGAGCTGGTTGGTCATAAAAACCCTGGAGATTAAAATTGGCCTCTGGCAACTCTTCCTCTTGCACAGTAATTGAGAGTAAATTTGATGGGATACATGAGAACTTTACACAAAACCCTGATGTCTGGTGGGAGCTTTAGGTCTGGGCCAGACAAAAAACAGCACAGAAAAGCTGTGAGAAAGCTGCCTTTGCAGCATCATGTTGTGCAGGGCAGGTTTTCTTTCTTACCTTTTAACCTGTCTTTGGAAGGGGCTGGCCTCTTGTGTACCCTTCTTTCGTCTCTTGCAGCTTACATGGATCAAAAATATGTAACAAGATCTGGGTTGGATAGGGCCCTCAGAGTTACCTGGTATCAATGCAGTCATTTGGATGATTATTTACTTTTTCTTTTCTCTCTGAGAAATCACTGTTGTGGCACACAGGAATCAACAATAATCTTCCTTCCATAATTCTGTAAGCTATTTTGCTCAGCCTGCTTGCCATAATACTCACTCATGAATATGCAATGAGGTGGAAGAAATATTTCTTTAAGTTTTAAGCCCCTTGGGCCTTTAATCTTGAAGCCTTTTAAATCCAGGATATGATTTTTTGTGTGTATGCATGTATATGTGCTGAAGTGTGTATACTGGTGTCGCTTCTCTTAACTTGTGTGCACACTTGATTGCTGGAGGGTTTTCTTTCTCATTTAGATATATCACATACTCATGCACACGTACAGTAAGGACAGTTTTTGCTTATTTTTAATAGTATGGAGGAGACTGATTATCCAAAGTGTTTCCTACTGCAGTTACAGGGAATAAATATTGATGCCTTTTGTAGCAGGGCAAAAAAAGTAAATGAAACTTTTCAAGGGCATCTGCCACATAATGACCACAAAGATTAATTTAAGGGCCCAGCATGATATTAAGTGTTGGTATAGGGCTCTGTGTGAGATGACTTATGCAGTGATCAACTGGAAAACATACATGTTAACATAAAAGTTTTCATGACAGGTTGGACACATTTTTAACTTGGGAGAGGCTTCCTTTCTGTCTATATCCTTTGGAGGGCCACTTGACTTCTTGGGCTATGGGGTGATGAAGAGAATTCCTCAGCATTTGGTGTGTGCGATAAGGCAAAAGGAAGAATGCAGCACCTGTTTGCCACACCTCAGCTGGCAGAGAGCTGCACCTGGGCTCCACTCCCCTCTCTGCTTGGGTAAGAGCAATGACGTTAGATCGAACTTGTGTTCTGGGGTACCCTAGACTTCCCATTGAATCTGTATTCAAAACAAAAGTATTAATTCAATTTAGTATGACAGACCTATCCACCATGGAGCCACTCTTTCTTCAGTCTACCTGAATAAATTTTCTGCTTAAGACCTAGAGCATTCATCCAAGAGTTCGTATATTAACATTCAAGACTTTTATTCAAAACTGGCAAGAGCGAGTCCCTCAGTCTACATGGATCTCCTGTATCAGACTATATTATTTATTGAACCAAGGTTACAAGCATATCTGTATCTTCCAGTCATACGCAGCATCTAAACAGTAAACTCAAAGTGATTTGGGAATGCCAAATCGCCCAGTTTTGTGGTTACTGAAAACAGACATTAAAACTGAAGGAGAAGGGAAGTCAGTGATTCAGCTCTTTGACTTAGATTTCCAAGTAACTTTTGGTACCACAAAATCATGGGTTTTGGGCAACTAAACAACTCTAAAAGACTCAGTTATTACTTCTTAACAAGACTTACTCACCAGTCATATAAGCACAGTGCCAAGAGACAGTTCTTGCCCAAAAGACTTAGCAGTCTAATACTCCACAGAGCTCTGCTCTATCTGGAGAATATACCATAAAAAATAATAATGAACTGGTAGCACAAGTTCTATGCTATGAAAGTGGCCCATATATTTATTGTAGCATTTAAAACTTCAACTATTGTGCTGCTTTCTACCACTCCCTTCTTAAATTTCTGTCTCTCCAGATTCTGCTTACTGACTTCCTGCTTCCATGAACAGCAAGGAATGTACTAAAGTCTCCCAAAAAGAAATTCCAGAGATATGCATTCAAGCATATACTGTTTTTAGAGAAACATGGAGATGTGAGACAGACATTTCGATGGTTAATTCTGAAAAACATAGGATATTTGATCATATTTTAGGAAAAATGTAATCTTTCTACCAAAGGTAGGACTAAGAAGTAACAGAGTACATGCAGAATGTGTCCAGTATGTCCTGAAGGCAGCTGAAGTGAGGAAAGCAACAAACAAATTGTCCATAATCATGAATTAGCTCTGTGGGTTCTGGCTCAAAATCATATGCTTTACAAATTGGGTTGAATGAGGAAGGGTCTTTTTCCCTTTTTTTTTTTTTTCCCATTTATGTGTGTGTATGTGTATGAGTGCTCCCAAGCACTAAAAAAGGGGATTAGGGGAGCAAAATTTAGAAACAAAGAAAGGAAAAGAGAGAGATGTATCTGTCCGATGCTGCTAGATTAAATTAGACTGTAATGATTACTGTGTGCCTTCACAAAAGACATTTTGTAACATTTAAGATTTCTACTAATTGAACAAGGTACATTACCATGCAAAAGAATGTTAGTGAAGGTTGAAAAGGACAAACCAACTATTCTCGTACATCACCATAATTATGCAGCCCCATGTTCGAACAATTACATTTATGTAGACCCACTGTTAAAATCAATGTTACTTGTACAGCTAGTCCTTAATCAATGGAATCAGTCAATTTACCATGGTCACATCCTTCTTCTTAATTAAGACAGTGATATCTCTGGAGCGCAGGGTCTCAAAGAGATAAATAAGTACAGAGGTTGGGAAATGTCAAAGAGGTGACTCCCCGATTTTACTCTCAACGAACTTAGGAGGAAATAAGACAGTTCCCTCAGTTCAGGGAAGCAGCACAATCTTCTAAAGAGATGGCTTAGCATTCATTAAGAAAAGAGCAGGTAGTGGTGTCTGACAGAAATAGCACTAATGAGCAAAGAGCGCTTTCAACATGCATATCCTTCATAGTCATAGTCTGAATTATGAAGGTTGTGCCACCTAAGCCAATTTTAATTAGAGTGAGCATGGACCTCTTTGGACAGTTAGCCTTTCTTTCCAAAATCCATTTCAATATGGTGTCATTTTGTTGTCATAATCAAAATGGCAAAGTGATGGAATAACCTACTTAAAATGTCTGCAGTGTTAAAGCAGATATGGCAAACATCCTCTAATGACACATGTAATAAGGGTATTACCTAGAGGACTTTGACAGTGCGTTCTGCGTTGTCACCGTAGTTGGAATAATGATAGAGGTCTCCTCTGGAATAAGACATAGGTCTTTAAAGACCAGGGCTAAACTTCCTGTTCTACAGGTAAGCTATTAAACTCCCATGTGCTGAAAGAAAAGAGAAAAATACAGATCTATTGAGCTGTCACATGCAGACTTGGTCATAACTCTGGAGGTTTTTTCCCTCTGCAAAATATACTTGTACTGTCATACTAAGATTATTCAGCCCTTCTATAATAAAACACACCTCAAAGACTACTGCATAAAGTGAACAACCCTGGAAGTTATTTGTACTTGTTTATTGATAGAGGAATGACTTTAACAATTATTTCTGCCACTATATTATTGTGGCATATACAGTATAATAATAATAATAAAACAGAATAAAATAGAATATTTTCAGTTGGAAAGGACATATAATGATCATCTAGTCCAACTGCCTAATCACTTCAGGGTTGACCAAAAGCTAAAGCATGTTATTAAGGGCATTGTCTAAATGTCTGTTAAACACTGACAGGACTTAAATGCTGACAGGACTTCCTGAACAGCTTTATGTGTTCTAAGTCCAAGATACAAGATATTAAAGTTATTTAGGGGCATCAAAGCCACACAACTGGAATTTCTCTCTCTTTATATCAGTTACAGTCTACGATTGATTTTTAAAAATATGAATGTAATCAATTGGAACCTCAGTGCGTCCCTATTTTTTACCAGGTACTTTTAGGGAAGATTTGAAAAACATGGCCACAAACATTTAAACAACTTCAAAAAAAATGAGGTCCAAGAGTCTAAATCCATGTCCAGGTGCCTAGTGCTGGACAGTGAAAAGCACTGGCAGTAAGCTCAAATTGATGAATCCATAAACCCAAGCCGCAGAAGGCCAGGTGAAATGTCATCATCAAGCAAATTTACTACTTCTCATACCCAAACTAGCACCTATGTCTGGGCACAGAGAGCATTTTTGACACAAAACTTTGAGTTTTGGGCGAACACATTTTTGTTTTGTTTCTTTTCAAAAGGCAGTGAAACAAAAGAATATTAAAAAAACAACTCAGTAGACAAGAACATTCCAACTAAATTTGAAAAGAAAAGTAAAAATTTGATGTTTTTCTTGAGACCACCAATGTAGCTGAAGAAATTAAAAAAAAAAAAAAAAAAAAAAAAAGAAAAAATAAAATCCTGAAAAACTTATTGTTCTTTTAAATATAACTTCAAAAAATATCATTAACTGAAAACCTGAAAAGAAGATAGGTTTTGGAAACATGACCTTTTTTTTTTTTCCTCAGAAACAGCCTTAAATCTTTCATTTGACTTACTGTTCCCACACTAATAGAATCAAAATAAAATAAAAAATAATAGAAGCTACAAAAATATACTAGGGCAAAAATAAAGCTCTGTTGTAGAGATATACAATGAAGTTGTAAACTTTTCTTGCTTGTGGACAGTTCCTATAGAACAATCTATAGCAATGAGGGATTGTTTCATTTCCTATGAAAACTGAAATATATTAAAGTATGTTTCAGTGACTTAAGACAATGATGGAAAGGAGCCATTCCCTAGATTCAATCTCTACTCTGTCTTACACTCTTTGTATTATATCAGCATTGTAGTAATCTCTGTATTTTAATGTGAAAATTGGAATATTTTCTCTCCTTTTAGTGTATTATTAAATTTAATATACTAATATCTTAAATGTGCTTTGAGAATTTCAAGGCAAAGTAGAGAAAGTTTATGTTGTCAAAAACTATTATCTGAGACTGAGGCAAGAAAACATCCCTGATTTAGAGTATGTATAAAATCATGCATATAAATTCATTTTGAAGTTTGCTGCAGCAAAAGCAGTAAGAAAAAAATTCACACCACCTTCTTCTTCTCCTTCTGTCTGTCTGCATGTTATAATTGGGAACTCTGTTTAACTCCTCTAGATGTATTTACTTCTGCATTTGGAGTATTCTGGTGAAAGACAAAACTATAAAATTGAAATAGAAGTGATTTAATATTTGGGGAAAATTACAATTAAAAAATGGAATTATTTTCACAGTGCTTTCTGTAAAGTAACAGAATTAAGAGGAAAAAGCCAAGAAAGCTGCAGGGATTAAAGAAGATATTTTATAAATTCAAAAGCAGCTGTTCAGCCATATGTGCTTACCTTTTCATTTTTTCTCAGCTAGCACTCTTACCCTGGATCTTTACCAACGTAGCTTGTTTTTAATCCAGCATTACCATTGCCTGAATAACCAATACCCTCCTGTTCTTCAGCAGGTAGGAGGCTTTGCTGTGGTAGAATAAAACACACAAATTCTTCATTTTCTTTATTTTAAATCCTGTGGTTTCCAGTGTGTTGCAGTATTTCAAGATCATTAATTCCTTGAGCAACTTGGCCATGAACCTCACAGCCTATGGCCATATGAGACTACAGCTATACCTCTGTTTAATAGCCCAGGCTACTATGCCCTCCATTCGGTGAAGAATATACGCATGTGATTAACTTTTATCATATGTTTAAAAGTTTGCTGAAGAGGGGCAATATCAAGTAAATGTTTACCTACTTGGTTGATCTGAGACTTGCAATAGTACCTGGTCAGGTTTAAAAATGATATCCCTATAAATATAGGCACATCTCATCACAGGCAGAACTATGAATAAAATAACCTAAAATGAGAGCCAAATATTCCCAAATGCTAACTAAATTCCCTTTCAGCTCTCAATATCACCTTTTGGAAAAGCTTTCTGTGTGCTATAATTTAGCAGAAACTATGTTAGAAGCTGCTAATTTATGTTGTAGGCTGTCAGGTGTGTGTTTTGTTATGTCAAGAAGGTATTTCTTATATACTAATTTAATTTATTTTATACTGAACTTTGGAAAGGCTGTTCATGCTTTTGTCCTTCTTCGTTCTTATTAATGGAAAAATGTGACAAATGGTAGAACTACAGCAAAGATAGCGTATTTACAATGGGAAAATGAATCACTGCACATTCAGCAATGGATCATATCAAAACTGTTCTTAGCCTTGCATACTTTACATTCAATGGTCAATCTTTGAACAAACTAGTGTCTGAGCTATAGGCTCCCCAGCTCATTCATCACAGCATAACTCCTTCTTCCACATTTCGAGAAAATTACAGAAAATAAAACTGCAATAAAACCAAAAATCTGGAAACACAGATGACACTCATGACAACATTAAAAACAGAATAGTGAAGGCGTGCAACCATCCATTCAGCTTGCAATTAATGCAGCTCAAGATAGATGTCTACTTTGTTCTAATGCAATATCCATTAGGTAACCCATGAGAAGTACAAGTTTGCTAGAGTCATAGGACACAAATAAGAGAGAACAATTTCAAGTAGGGATGGAAGAACTAGCCAGAGATAAATTGAGACTATATAAATATTTTTATATGAAGACAAATGTTGAGCAACATCATAGTGTAATTCTTGATTCAAATACAGTTACAGCACATAATACAAAGTCCAAAATCATGTACATGGCTTTTGTCAACACAACGAACTAATTAAAAAACTTGTGAATCAGACAACGAATTGACACGAACCAGATCATGTTCTGACTTTGCAGCTTACTGCCACCTTTAATGAGCTATACTTCACACAATGTAACTTATTTGAAAAAGCTACTTTTCTTCTTATTTTTGAACTTTGCTACATTCTGCATATGCTGTTTCCGGCCTTGCCAGAAACATTAATGCCAAAATATTATGCCAGATCTTGAGAGTTTTCCAGCCAAGTTTCATGCTCCGGAGGGTCATGTTATGTACTGAATTTCACTTAATCATCCATATTTTGAAATGCTGATGCAGCCTCATAGTTGAATTTGACCAATCTTACCTTGAATTTATTAAGGTATTTAATAATCTCAGAAGTCAAATTGCATCCAAAAAATATTCTCTCCTTTATGGTTGTATGTTTTTTTAACAGAATATGAGATATCTTCTGTTCTCATCTGTGTATGCAACCAAGGGAAGTTAATCAGAAAGGGCTACAGAACATCCATCCCATATGTGTACAATCCAGCACCAACAAAACACCTCTGAAGAGCCTCTAACAGGCTTAAGACTCACAGAAAATGAACATAATTCCACTTTAATATACCACAAAAAGACAATTGTAGAGATTAAAAGCACTGATAGAATAGTGTGAAGATTGTAGTTATTTGTGAGGCACCAGTCCTTTGACCAGGTATGCTTTCTTCCAGACCTTAGCAGTATCCTAGAATAGTAAAAAGAAACACCCAGTATTACTTTGAAAAGTTCTGGCAGTCCAATAAATACATTATGCATGAAAACAAAATGTAAAATACGGCTTTTAGCTTTAGCTCAAGAAAAAAGATACTGCTGTTTTGATGGCAGTCCTTTAAGTTTTGTTACTTAAAAGGATTTCCTTGCCATGTTTCTTTACAGAGTTATACCTCTACTGAAACAATTTCAAGAGTGAATGTCAAACACCAGAAAATAGTTGTGTAGTGAAGAAAGGCCAGTGCAATGCAGTTAAGAATGGGGTTTGTCCTCTTCCCCCTCCCATTTTCTTCCCATCACAAAGAACATTGAATATGTATTGGAACAGCTTGGGCACCAGACAGAATAGAATAGAATTTGTTTAGATATACAGCCTTTCATATTCTAGGTACCTCAAAGTACTTTATGGAGCAATGACTTAGATATTGGAGTGACAGTGTCAGCAAATGTGACTGCCATTCAGTCCGCAATAGATCATACTAGTCCAGCTATCAGAACTGTTAGAAAAAGTAGAAATGTTGACCAAAATATGGGGTACGAAGCTTAAAAAAAAAAAAAGCCAGAGTGAAAAAAAAGATATTACCCAAAGGAGGACAAGATTCACCATCATTTGATAGTTCACAATATCATAATTGTTTGTATAATGGAGTCTTCCTGTGCTGTTTAATGTCATATACCAGTCTTTTTCAAAAAGTGTTGCGCGTCTCAGTCCGAAATCTACATGACCACAAGTTGTTAGCAAATAACAAGGGAGTCATGAGGTAACTGTTTTTCTAACTTCATATAAAATACAATTGCACCATTGGAGACAAATTATGCCAGTATAATTAGACTAATATTCTAGTCACTCTGATAAGAATTTGCACAAGTAGACTCAGCCAAGTCAATGTGTTGATTGACATTAATACTACTCCCTCATAAGGATAAATGTTTGTGTTATTACAAATAGATACAAAAATCAGACAAACTGGGGAAAAAGCATCTTTGCCAAAAGGCTGGCCAATCTGGTAGGGAGTGCACTAAATTAGGATTGATGTTGTTGGGGAGTTGACAACTCATAATCAAATGAGGAAGAGGTGGACTTCCTCGTGAAAAGGATGCAGGGTAATATGGATATGGGTGACCTTATAATCAGCAAAACAGGGCTGAAAGAGGTGCTGCTGAAACTCATATTTAGAAACAACAGTGAACTGGTCATCAATGTGAAGATCAAGGGCATTCTGGATTACACAGGCTATGAGGTGGTGGAGGTCAGGATCATGAAAGGAGTGGAGCAAGATAAAACAGAGGATCACAACACTGAATGTCAGGAGGGCAAATTTCGTCCTGTTCAAAGACCTGATTGGAAGAATCCTTTGGTTGATTTTGAAGGATTGCCTCTTGCAAGTTCAAGAAACATCCATGTTAATGTGCAGAAAAACAAGCAGATGCATATAAATATGTGGTAGGGTTGGGGAGTAAAGAAGATGGAGCCATAGTCTTCTTAGTAGTACTTAGTGACAGGCCAAGATTCAATGAACACAAACTCAACTACAGTAAATTACATTTAGACATATGTAAAAACAATGGGGGTGAGTGGATACTGGAAGAAGTTGTCCTGAGACACTAGAGACCCTTCATCTCTGGAGATATTCAAAACTCAGCTGAACACCATCCAGATCAAACTCCTCTAGTTGACTGTGCTTTGAGAAAGGCAGTTGGACTAGACCTCCAGAAGTGCCTTACGACCTCAGCCATTCTGTGATACTGTAATACCTTAAAAACTACAGTTATAAGATGATGCATGTGAATCTTTTAATGACACATCCCTGAGATATGCAGAATGATTTAACATGTATGACAACACATACGCCTGGGCAAAAATTCTGTGTAGAAAAAGATACAAATCCAAAGGTATAAATTAACTTCCTATAATACAGAATGTTGACCAAGGACTGGATCAGTCTTTCTTATTCTTAAACCCATGGAAGGTGACTGAGAAGATAATGGCTTGATTCCTCTCAGAGGAATGAGCAGATAATTGTTTCTTTTTTCCCTGGAAAAGTAGGATATATGGTACACTTTCACAGATTCCATCAGTTTTAAAGCTCTGTTAACTCCTCTCTAATCCTGCATATTTGGGTAATGACAGTGTAGAGATGATTCACAGAACAGGACCCCAGCTGAAGTCACAGGGATCCACCATTTAAAGATAGGTTTTCCCTGGGATCTGTGATGAATTTCTACAAGATGAAAGATGGTTTGATGTATATCTGCCATATTTGTCCTTTTGCTCCTCTAAGCTTTTAAGCCTACATCCCAATGGGTCCATATCAAATAAAGTGCACCCTCCAAAGTCTCATGTAGGGAAGCACCAAATCCCTATTTTTTGCTTTCCACAGAGAAAACACAGAAAACCTATGTGGACCCTCCACACACATATCTGTGGGGCACTGCTGCCCTGCCCACAAATGAGAAAAGATCAAACGAAGAGTAATTCATATTTATAACAAATCAATTCCAGAAAAAAAATGAACCAAGAAGCTTTGGGCTCAAAGTAGTGTGGCTTCCTGCTGAGATAAGAAGAAATTACTTTGTCTGTCTCTAACCAACTAACTAGGTGTGACGTGTGATGTTCTTGCTTTAATGCCTGCCTTATATATGGTGCCTGATAACTGTATGGATAAGGGGATAGAAATACATGTCACAAAACACTACCAGCATGTGAGTAGGATATGCATAAATGAATGGATGTGAATGACTCTTTTCTAGGCCAACAGGCTTTCTGTCTTTTCTTCATTATGTCTGAGAGTAATCTTCAAACATGCAAGTCTTTCCTTGAAGAATATATTAGGAAAAGAAGGGTGTAAAAGATTCAGTGTCATTAAGAGGACTTGACTTTAAGAATAGTTTATGTTGCTTGGGAAATAATAAATAAATGAAGTGCTGATTATAAAATTAATGTTCTGCTATACAGCCCAGAGAGGAATAGTGCAAAATGCAATTATTTGATTATCAATAAAAGCATTTGTATGGTTCCTCATATAGTCACAGGATCAGTAAAATGGGAAAATTCTACTTATTTGGTGTCCATTTAGTTGGTAATTCCCTGTAACAGAAGTCTAAAATGCAAAGAATAGTTATTCTTGGGACAGTCGGGTCGTCTTTGATCATAGAGCATGAGCAGTTTGTGGTTAGGTTGTCAGGAATTAGTGATTATTTCTTAAAGAGCTTTTGATTACCTAGAATTAAATAGAAAACAAACAAAATATATATCTCCACAACCTAAAAAAAAACCAAACAAACTATTCTACCATTGGAGTTTTTGGACTAGGTTGACATGCTACTGAAAGCACATCTATATTTTAGTTATGCAAGGTCAAATTACAAACTGAAGTTTGCACAGATATTCCCATGCAAAAAAAAAAAAAAAAAGATAATCTGGTCACTGACAACAGCCTTTCTGTAGATCTGGACTATAAAACCCATTTAAGAACATGTTACTGTTTAGCCATATGCCGTTGTGCTCCATAATCTTACCAGGATTAAAGAAAAAATAGATAAACAAACAAACAAATAAAAGCCTTACCCATCCTTACATGAAGATCAGTGAGACATTAGTCAACTTGAGCCTTCAACTTATCAAGTCTCAGCACATAAAGTTTTAAGATACATATGAATAGGGTCATTAGACTATAATAATACTTTACAAAACCAGTACATGCCTTGAGGCTCATCAAACCTCAAGGCTCCTCTTTAAAGATAGACTATTAAAAAGTATCTCAGACAAACCAACAATAAGTCGTGGAGCTAACAGTAACCAGCATGTCAAACACCCTTGATTTAATTCAGACTTTACAGAAATTCAACCAAGGGGCTCTCTTTTTGTTTTAAAGGCTTAGCTCTGGCCCTGAATTGGAAGTAATTAGGATCATAGGTATGAGCCAATGATAGGAGATAATCACAAATTGCTTCAGATGTTTTTTTTGGGATTTTGTTTCTGTTCAAAAAGTCATCTTTGTCTTGTGGGAAGCACTGACTTCAACAGGAGCAGAAGTGATCCCTGGTTTCCTTGTGTATCTGTGCCATCCATTAAGTATTTGATAAGATGCAGTATCACAGAGAGGAGACTTTGAACAGTGAGAGGGGGAAAAAGGTGGTTTTGACATAATCCTCCTGGTAACTTCTTAGGAAGGGTTACTGAGCCACTGTGGTGTTGCTGAGGATATCCCAGCATCCACAATGTGCACTTGTGAGGGGGAAGCAGGGAAGGACGGAGGGAAGGACGGAAGGACGGAAGGAAGGACGGAAGGAAGGACGGAAGGAAGGACGGAAGGAAGGACGGAAGGAAGGACGGAAGGAAGGAAGGAAGGAAGGAAGGAAGGAAGGAAGGAAGGAAGGAAGGAAGGAAGGAAGGACAGTAACTAGTTAATGAGTCAGTTCTCTGGCAGAATCACTTGAGGTTTACCAAGTACTTAGTCAAGAAGCAAGCAGAAGGGAATAATTTGCTTCCTGCTCATGACGTGAGTCATATCCTACTCAGTCAGCCATTTCAAAGGAGGAACTGCTGCAGCGAGAGAAACACATTGTAACTGGCAGCCGCACTTGATCTTTGGGGTGCTTAAAAAACAATAGTTCTGTAAAAAACACTCAGGGAGATTTTGAAAGAACTGGATTTGGCCGAGCAGCAATAAATAAGTAACAGCTTTAAAAACACATTTGACAAGGAAGCCAAAGAAGAGCAATAGGAGAAAGTATTGTAGGAAAAATAAATGCAAGAAGGGTTGAGAAAAGGCAAAGGAAAGACATTCACAAGGGAGATAGACTCAAAAATATTAGACAAAGAAAAAAATAAAAACAAAAAAGTAGAAAAGAGTGAAACTACATTAATAAACTCAACAATAGTCCCCTACCCCAAAATTCTTCATGCATTAAGGTGCCTCATACACACAAAGAGTCCCAGTGCATTCAGTAATAGTCTTTGCAGAAGGTTATCAATGAAGTGGTGTGAATAGATTGTGAAGAGCTTTTAGAGGGGAGATAAGCAGTTTTCACTTATTGCAGTAGAGAATAGGAGAAGAGAGGAAGATCCAAAGGGAGGTGACACTACCAGAGACATAGGCTCTGAGGACAGTCCTGCCACAACTTCTGAAGTCATATGATCAGTTTAAGAACATCTTTCTCAAGACCATTGATTGAGGCTCAAGATTACAAAAACGTCAAAGAGATTTTTAAGTATGCAGCTGCGTATGAGATGCCATACCTTACAGATGTCATGAAGAAAGTAAGCAACACACTAATGGCCATTATTATATTTTTATTGAGTATTATTATGTTGCTTACTTTACTCCCAATAAGTTATGCAAGGTCTCTTTTTCTACCCATGTCAGTGTGGTTTGTGCTCTGATGCAATGCAGTGTTGAGGATTGAGAAGGCAGTGGTGAAAGAACATGTGAGACATTTGTAAATGGGCCGTCAACAGGCTAACTCACCTGAGATCACTTTGGTTCCAAGATGACGTCAAAAGAGTACATCTATAGCTAACAATCTCTCTTTCCCTGTCCTGTGGTAAGTAGGTACCAGTCTTGTTCAGTTCACAAGGTGTCCCTTGAGTCTATTGTCCTACAGGTTTCACTAAGCCTTAAGACATTTACCAAGGCTTACTGTGAAAACTGAATTACTTTTGTTTCTTGACCCTTTTCATTCCATTTGTGTTCTTATGAGCAGTCTCATCCTGCTTTCTTGCAGTTCTTTTGTCATTTTTCAGCATGGTCTCTTTACATCTATGCCTCTACTGTTGTCTAGGTTAACATCTTTTTAACATCTTTTCCTATGGCTCTGTGAAGTGAACCTCAAATTATGCAGAGCAAGATCTTCCTTCATGAAAATTTCAAAATGACACAATGACAAAGCTTAAAAACATCAATGTGGAGATTTGTCAAAATTGCAAATAATTTGATTTCACAAATCAGCATTTTGAATCAGGAAATGGTTCAGCCATAAATGTCAATGGGCTCTACCTATCACTTTCCCATAGTAAAACAAGATCTAGTGGTGACTGCACAATCCATGTCTAAAACAAACAACCTGACAAGCTATTGTATTTCTAAGCATCAATGTTATGGACGAATGACCAGTGTGTGCTTGGTAAATTTCAGTAAAAATTTGACGTCATCTAAAATTGACACATTAGCCTGGTGTTCAAAGAATGCTGTGATTGGGACTTTCTTTACATAATTCAGTGTTTTCAGTTCCATATATATGTAGACAACTATGGATTACTGAAAGCTATCACATTCATGAGGAGAGGAAAAAACCTACCTCTCCTATCAGATTACTTACAGTTCCCATATTACTTATAGCTATGACTGTACTATGCCAGTTATTACAATATTAACATATTTACATGCCATTTACTACTCAAATGCTAATAAAACAAAACCAGAAAATTAAAGAATGGTAAAATATCTCATTTCCATTTTTAAATCTTTGATATTGATTTTTTTGTAAATACAGCAAATGCTTCTAATTATATTTTAACAAGCAGTTATAAAGAGGTATGCCTCCTATTGGATCCTAAATGACTAAAAATGACCTACTTTAATTTTATTCATTTTCTCTAACTGTTATCAGAACCTGTATTCCACATATGTGGAAATTATTTGATCTTTTCAAACCACATTCATTCTCATTAAGAAAGCCCCAAGACATTTTCTTTCCGAATATTTTTCAAATATTCTGAGATTTTGCTTGTTATGTGAAATGTGACAGCACTTTCAAGTTCTTTATTATATTTTTTTTCTATGGCAAGAACCAATTATCCCCTCCTAGTACCAATGTCTAGTCTTGAACGCAATATTTAAGCAATTAGTATCTGTATCTGTAAATTAATACATCTATATTGCTAATGTAGTTTTAATCATACAAAATGAGTAAGAACAGTCTTTTCACTGTTGCTAAATGTAAAGAAATGTTTATTTAAAGTTAAAATGAAATTAAAGAAAGAGAGGACAAACAATGGATATAATTTTTTATGTCACTTCAGCTTTTCTTTTCTGAAGAAGACCACTTAGAGGAACATATACTTTCTTTTCAAAACGAGTTTTTTGTTTTACACAAATAGAGTTTAATTTCATACTTTTAAACTCAGTAATTGTTTACTACATAGACATCTTCATGACAGCCTCAAATCTATTGAAGTATTTGAACTTTTAATGCAAAAAATTGCATTTCAAGTTGGGAAGATGCTGAGTCCTATGCTGAAAATATTTCAAGTCAGAAATAATATTTAGCTATAATTAAGTAGCAGGGCTATGAATTATTATGAATACATGGTGACTGATATAGATTTTACTCTTTGTTATAAAGCTCCCTTTTTGGGAGGTATCTGTGAAATTTCACT
Organism: Patagioenas fasciata; assembly: GCF_037038585.1. Taxonomy (NCBI): domain Eukaryota; kingdom Metazoa; phylum Chordata; class Aves; order Columbiformes; family Columbidae; genus Patagioenas; species Patagioenas fasciata. The sequence goes on along the minus strand of NC_092520.1, from coordinate 135,457,009 downwards.
AGATCAGAGAAATGAATCTGGGTATGTACAGATGCATCAGATTTCAAAATGCATTTCGTCAGTAATCTACACAAAATAGCTCTTCTGGCAAATGGAAACTAATTTCTTCGGTTTGTTTTCTTATCTTGCCCACAGAAAATGAGTAACAACAGAACTGTACTATACAGATTTGAGTTCATTATTACCTTCTTATGTTAATCACCAATTAACAGTTTCTTTCTCTCATGAATAAAAATGCTATAAATATTTTAGATCCATTGGCTGATACACTGATGGATGGGTTTATCTGACCTGCAGATGGCTGTTGTTACATCCTATTCATAGTGATGGTGTCAGAATGCCTATCCAAAAATGCTAGAGAGGGAAAATAAAAAAGTTGAGAATGAAAAGAAAAATTACTAAAATTGCATTGTCTGCTATTCAGTCCAAATTTTGTGTAATATTCATATAATTGTATTTCTTTTCCTGATGTGAGGAGATTATTCTCATACTACACTTATAGTCAAGTGAACAAACTGATGAGAAAAGAATGGGACTTGGCTTAACATTTGACTATTGCAGCTAGAATTGCCTTAACTCATCTTTGTTAGATTAGATGGGAAAAGATAAATGTAAAAATTAATTCAGGAAAAAGTTTTCCTAGGAGTTTCAAATACCTAAACAAGAGATCATTGAAAAAGGACAGTAGGCCTGAGTAAGTGAAAAATTTAGTAATGTTCAGCTCTATATCTAACCATCACAGCTAGCCACTGTCTCCAACACTGTGAACCAAACACACATATCTCAGTTTATAATCCAACAAAGTTCAGAAGGTGACTTCATATGACCTGCTGGTTCACCCACACTGCTCAAGAAGCTCCTGGTAGTCCGTAACTGGCCAACAAGGAAATAAAATCAGAACAGGGAATTTCAGGCTAGCCTGTTATGACAGAAGGCCCATCCTGTCCACACTCAAATGCCCATGATGGTGTGAGGCTACTGTGGTTAAAGAGGATATTGTATAAAAAGTGGAAAAGTAGAACGGTTATGCAAATTTGTGGCCAGCCTCTGTTCTGTAGTGGTCAGATGCTGTTTGCATAATTCATAAGCTCTTCTGGTGAGTGACCATGTCGTACCAGTCCTCAAATCAAATAACCAAACTGGGATTTGTCAGAGGTATGCCAGTTCCTCCACTAGCCTTTTCCCACACCCTCTTACTGGTACTGAATGAAACAAGGCATAGAAGCTACAGTGCAACATCTGTGCTTTGAATTTATAACTTTGTTTGTTAACTCAGAGATCTGACTGCCCAGCTCTTGTTGTCATTAAAACACAGAACTAGCAAGGTGTTTTTTTTTTTCCTTAAATCTGTTGCAAATAATAGTTTTTAATAGGAGAGGACAAGGTCTTTTTTCCTAATCTTGTTCTTGAAAAAAGCTAAACCATTTTTGCCTATTCAGCCTGAGGCAGATACTCAACCCAGAAAATGTCAGCCAATGTTTCTGAAGTCTGAGTCCAAAGCATCAGTTAAGCAATTAGAGGCATAGCTATTCCACCTAGGTTGTTCCACTTAAATCATTCATGTGGGGACAGAAAAATAAATATTTTGGAGCCTTCATTGCAAAGGAAGTTGCATAAAACTGGCCCAAAAAGTTCAAGCCAAAATTAGTCTTGGAGATTAGAACTTAAGTCAATGAAGAAATGAAGAAAACGTGCCTAGACTCAAGTCGTCCTACAGCTACATCTTAGGTAAAGGTTTAGAAGGATATGATCAGTGCCCAGATCACAGAATAAGTACACAAGCTATGTGCTCTGTACCTGTAAGCAACACACATGAGCAGTGGTCGTCTGTTCAGAGAAGGCGGCATAGCTAGGCAGAAAAGATTAGCAACTTACTAGTACACTTTTTTCAAAAACAAGGCAAAAAAAAAAAGAGCAATTCTTTCCAAATAATTCATCTTCTGTTTTCAACAGAACATTCTTTTTCTATAACATGTACTTTTTGGTAACCCTTCATCATAGAGACAGATATTCCTGGTAGAGAAAATAAGCCTGGTTGTTGTGGTTCTTGTGTTTCCTAAATATAGGTCACAGAAAGTATGACAATATTTTTATTGCTCTCTTCACTTTTACTCTTTATGTTTAAAAAGCTATTACAGCTCTTATGACACTCTGAGATCAGTGGAGTGAGGATATGCAGCATAGTTATGTCCAGAAAAGTGCAGAAGACCAGCACAGGAAATCCTAAGGCAGGATCAGTGTCACTTATCTCAGAAGGTATTAATGCAGGTCCTCTGGGCCCGTTATTTTGAAACCTCTGTTAACTGGTTCCTTAGTTGTATATCAAAGTAGAGGGAAGAACCAATATCTGCTTAATTTACACAGTAGTAAAGTGCTGTAATCCATAGCGTTCCTGTCTTTACACTTGTCTCCTCTCTCATCCCAGCAAATGTTGATAAAACCATGTAGTCACTCAGGCTGAGGGAAAGCTTAGTTTTACCCCGGATTTGTTCCACAGCCTGGACCACTCTTCAACATTGTGAATCCTCATGTCTAGGAAGGACAGAGGGGCTGGGGCACTAGGTTAGCTTAGTTTCAACTGCTTCTGGAGAGAAATTGCTTTCTAGTCAGGAATAACTTTTTCTGAACTTGCAAACAAGAGATACCTGGTAGCTATGGTTGCTTTTTTATCCCTGCTAAGAATATGTTTTATTAGATTTATTCATTGTACACCATGCCTGCACTTATTGCAGTGTTTTTGCTTAGCTGTACATGAACTACGAACTAAAGCATGTAAAGATTAACTGCTAGTTTAAATTATCCTCAATGGCAATTCAAACTCAGTGCAGGCCACAAAGAAACTGGGTAAGTCTTCTGGTTAGTCCATAACAAGCTCCATGCTGCCATGACTACACTATTAACTGTAACTTTGATAAGAACTGTGAAAGTACTGTAATATCATTTGTTACTCCCTGTGAGGCGCGGAATGACCTTACAACCCTTGAGGTTATAAAGAAGGTATGTATTTATTTACAATGCCGGACACACAGGGAATCATTCCACCTAATGCGTGTGTACAATTACAGTAGCTGTGAGCTTGGTTAAATGCAGTAAAGTGTTACATATTCATGAAAGTTTTAGGAACGCCTATACATATTCATAACCTGTCCCCAAGAAGGCGGTTATTATTACGGGAGACCATTTCCATAGTCTCCACCTCCGGCTCCTCCTGGTTGCAGCTGCGCAGTGATCATGAACCTGGGTCCTCTTTGGTCACCTTTGGTCCAGCGTGATGAGTTGGTTAGGTCTCAGACTGCTGAGTTGGTTAAAACTGGCATATCTCCTGTCCTGTGCCCAAGTTTCTGTAATCTAGTTCACCACAGGATGCACCAAGGATGCACCCAAGGATTATTATTTTTGCAAGGTGTCAGTGAAGTCCTGTTTCTCGTACAATAAGCTACACAGAGTTAAGCAAGGCTAGGCAGTAGTGATGTGGGTTAAAGGGTTAGCTCTCTAAGTGTCTTTAGTGATGTGGGGTAGGGTTAGTTCTCAAGTGTCAGTTCTTTAAGTGTTAATTAGTTAATTGTCAATTCCTTGTATCACCTGAACTTATTCTAATGCTAAATACTCTTAGTTGCTCACATTTTTTACTCAAATGATATTTTCACAATCCTCATTGGTGAGAGACTGGGTTTATAGAGAGTCTGATTTTTCCATCACTTATGTACAATGTCAATAATTTTAGCTAGACTGAGAAAGTACCTTCAAAGGCAGAAAGCCCATAGTTTATTTTAAGCAGCTTAGTCATCACTGAAAATTCTTGTTTTCAGGCTGATACTATGTACCTGAATCGTATTGGTTTCACACAGGCTTTGTAACCTTTGCTGTTCTTTCAGAGAATGCTAATTTCATTGATAGAAATATGATTATTCAGGTAGTTCTGGATGTGCTCAATGGAGAAATTATCTCACTGGATAGGTGAGCTGCCATATTGGGCATATCCTGAAGCCTTAACATTGCTTGTGCTTTAAATCCTGTATCTAATTAGTTACAGGAACATAATTTCGCAGTAAGGGAGACATTGATCACTGTGACCAACATGGGAAGAAAGCTTACTCATTTTTTTATTGTTACTGTTACTACCAGGATATAGATACAAATTAACTGAATGGGATTATGAGACTACTTGATGTTTTGACATGTTGGGTACCTGTTTATTCTTTATGCCACTTGCTTGGCTTCAGATGGGAACACAAGCCCTTCAACCAGTTCATACCTTCTTGGCTGCTCTTCCCAGAAGATAAGTTATGCTTCTAGATATTACTAAGAAATAGATACCTGTCCACAGTCTCAAGTCAATATTCAACAGCTTGAGAAAACACAATTCACCCACACAGAACTACAGAGAACTGGAAGCAAAGGAGACAAGAGGGGAACAGTTGCCCACCTCTGATCCCAGACTTGCATTTGCACCCTACACTGGATGTGCTGTTAAAAAGGCATGAGAAATATGCAATGGGTGAGACCATGATTAATGCTCCAGAAAGGTTGAGCAAAGTGGCCATTGAAGTAATTTTTTGGTGCTAGACTTAGCCTCTGAAGTGAAGCTGTCCACAAAGCTTCCAGAGTCTGCCTTAGCAGGTGCCACATGCTTTCAGAAAGGTCAGGTACCGTTTCCTCAGTGACTCTATCTAACTGTTAATGGTAACTGCCTGTGTATGTGCAGAAGAGGCAAGAAAACTAATCTGTGTTGAAAGATTTGTGGCTGATATGAGAGAATATGAAAGTAAAATACGTGTTTCTTAAGGAATACAGCCATCCTCAATAACACGGACAGTACTTTATCTCCTATTCAAATCATAATGACTGCAGTTTTAAGAATTACATCAATTTTTAAACATCATTAATCTCTACCTTTTTTAATTAAAATGTTCTCTGCCTAGTCCATATATATGCAAAAATGTAGTTTACAGTTTGACAGGATTTATTGAACAGTATGTGAATTGGTTTAAAAGTAACCAGATTTGAAGCATCCATCAGTCAGTAACAGTGCACTCATAGGTCACTGAAGCTGTCAATTTCAATCAACTCTGTAATTAAATACATCACCCGTATAGATTTTGTGTAAGAATGTCACTTGTTTTTCAGATGTCTGCTACTAGGACAAATCGCACTTCAGTGTCTTTGAATGTGCCTTCTAAATACAGTTTTTTAAAACAGTGTAACATCTCCATCCATCTCAATCCAATTTGCAGAATAGAAATCTGTTTAACTAATACATAGTCTAAACAGGGAATTAAAAAACAATATATGTGCTTCTCTTTCTGTTTAAATGAATGCTCTAGCACTACAGTAGGTATTTTATTTCTTCAAACTCTTCTGCTGGTATTCGTTAAGTAAAATAAAAAACAATAATAATATCTTATCAAAAAGAGAAAAATATTCACATCATCTGTAATAAAAATTATTTTGTTTCATGTTCAAAAAATAAAAGAACAGGATCTTCAGACATGAGGAAATAAATAATTAATTCTAGTTCTGCTATGGACAGAAAAAACAGGTATTTTCAAATGAAAAAAAAAAGCCAAAAAAATAAAAATCCATTTAGTTCTTTCAAGTGTCAGATTCTTCTATTATACTTGCCACTGGATTGGAAAAGTCTGAAACAAAGCTGAATTACCAAATATATTGCCTGCCATTTGATTTAATCTTCAAATAAGCTCCAGGAAGCAGGTCCCTGGACAGTTAATCTTTAGTTTTGTAGCTCATGCACATTTTCAATAAGGTTACCAGGGAATTAGGCCCAGTAGGGAGGGGAAAGGCGTATTGTCCTATTCTGAAGACCACTGTCGAGATCCTGCTAGCAAATTTTAACTCCCTGCATACAAAAAAAAAAAAAAAAAACCAACAACTTTATTACCTGAGTGCTTTCTGCAGTGAAATAGTAGTCACCCTGAAGAGCAATGTTCTTCATGTTTTTTCCTTGGAATCAGACACTTGTCCAGTTTAAAATATATAATATAAACTGTAAATATCATAGATATACTATATTTTAAGATGTAGTTCTGCAACCTAGAAAATGCTAAGGATACTACTACTGGGAATTCAGAGGGAAATGCTAATGGCTTGGGGTTGTGAGAAATTTACCATGTGCAACAGTTAGATTATGGAAAGCTGGTTTAGTTATGTCTTTAGGCAGCAGTATACAGTTAACTGCATTTGTGGGAAACTGACACCCTTAATGATTGTACCTTAAGCCAAGAGGAAGCTCTTGAAAAACTGAAATACATAAATAAGAACAGGGTTTTATTTTCTGTGTTGTGTAGTTCCCAGGGTGTGAATCAAAACCTGTAGCAATGGAAACATTTAGAACTCTTTAGAATATTTAGATCTACTTTCCCAATTCAAAACCATATGATACAGGCAAATTTAAAGTAAATATATTTTGCAAAGACATGGAACAGAAGACATCAGAGTAAAAATCAAATTAATATATCCCAATGTATGTGTCCTATGAGGGAAACATATATGTCTCACATAATAATAGAAAGACAATAAATAAACAAGGGAAAAGGGGATGGAATAAATGTACTCTTAACAACGGTAGTTTCAGGAAAATCTAGAGAAAGGCCAATAAAAGAATTTTAAAGAAGATTTGGAGTATAGAGGAGACTAGAAGGGGATTGAATCAGAGTGGAAGTCCAATAAGTAATTTGCAGGAGTAATTTTGGTATTAGTTCTTCAAACAAATGAAGAAACTTTGATATCAAATTAAGGTTAAGGTAAGCATGTTTCTCATTTAAATGCAGCAATAGTTTATTTGCATTTGCTAAATCAGCGAGGTAAAGAAACAAACAAAAAAAACCCCTGGAACTCATGCTAAGAAATATAAATAAAACCTGCTTAAAACTCATGGCAAATTCAGGGGAATACAAGAAATAGAACTTTGTGGATCAAGATAAACAGTTACTGTTAACTAAATATTCTTTCTGTCACACAATTGGCAATGTTTTGGCTGTGGTTGCTACCTGCAGTGTCCTTTTATCTGTGAACTTGTTGATTATAGGTTTTACAATCTCATCAAAAGTATCATAATGTTCCTTACAGTGCACTGAAATTATTATTTCCAGTTTAAAATGACTGTTCTCTTACATCAGGATAGTTAGGATAATGCCTCTTTTCTCATTCTCACTGACCTGTTACCTGCCTTTGAAGCAGTGAACCACACTCTTCCTGAAATTGTTCTGTTTTGACCTCAGTGACCCTCTTCTTTTGCACTTTTCTTCCTAGTTTTGTAATTATTCCTACAGTGTACTCCTTGGTAAACCCTCCTTACTTTCTCCAAGTGTCCTACTGGGGGCCTTTGTCTTCTGTCCACTTTTCTCCACTTTTCATATCTGAGTAAACTCATACACAAATAAACTCTCAGTGAAATTTAGCACTGACCTCCAATCGATACCCAAAACAAGCCTTCATCTTCTTCTGGACCTTGAAGTCCGTATCTTCCTCTTTCTTCCACGCTCAGGCTACAAAGAGTGTACAAAAGAGGAGGAAAATGAGCATTTCAAAATGTAGAAAGGATGAAGATAAGCCTCAAAGGAGTACCTTATCATCATCTGTAAAACTACCTTATTTATCTTCATATTCTTAAAACTCACTTGTGTGGTGCCAACATAACCTACTAAATGCTACGTCCCAGCTGTGCTGAGATTGCTACTCTCCTCCTTTCTTTGTCTCTTGTTCTTGAATTCAACCATAGTCTCTTTTTTTAAAAAAATGTTTATATTGTAAAATCCCTAGGGCAGGAACCATTTTTGTGTTTGTACAGAGATTAGCAAAGTGAAATCTGAGATTTTGGCTACATCATACAGGGACTGTGATGTCAGATCATTGATAATACAAACAACTCAAGTATCTGTACCACAGAAGAATTTGTGCTTGCAGTGGAAAGATGTATGGAACTAGAAGAACAAACAGCATTGACTTTGGGAATGTGGTACTGTCTCTAAAATGCACCTTTCATTTTCCTTGGAAAAGACGTAAGTGTCTTCAAGGTCCGACACTTGGTAGAAAGGAGCATTGTAATTATAAGGGCAATATTAAGAAATTAGTTAGTTCCTCCTCAAAGGAGTTGATTACCCCAGGCCAAGTGGACATATTACCTAAGTCTACCTTCACGTGGCCTCAAAGACTTAATTTTATCTATACTCAGACATGTTAAAGAATACTGCTTTCAGTGCCCCAGAGCAAAATCTGCAGGATTCAGACCATAGTAAATAGATTACTGGAGAGAGAAATTTAAAAATCTATTCGACCAAATCATGAGAACTTAATCACTCTACAACCCAACCAGAGAAATTTGAATAGTATTTCAGGCACATTAACCTCGAATAGCTGATTTGAGCATTTTTTGTGGTCATCAGTAACAGGTGATAACTCAATTGCAACTTCTTGTGAATTACATTACATAGTTTAATATATTTCAAAGGAATCCTTCTATCAAAACCATAACTCAACATCTACATGCAGTTTAAAAAGGGTAGCAGAGAAATACCAAGACACCAACATTTTCTCTGGAGCTTTCTATCTTTTCAAGAACCACATATATTTTACAGGGATTGATTAAGGGCCACTTGTAGAGAAGGGACACTTATAGAATGACAGGCCTGTAACATGTGAGGCCAGGTTTAATAACCAGTATAGGCTCTATATGGGGGTAAAAATGATACAAATGACCCTGCTATTATATTATGTAAATACAAGACAAAAACCTCTCCACCGCTGTACTTGGTGACGCTGTAATTTTACTCTTAAACAAAATGTTGATTTCTATGATGTCATAAAAACAACATAATAACTTTGTGCTATGTGAGCACCTTCACAGGCACTGACAATTCTTCATGATTATAAAGACTCAAAAAGAAATTTTACCTTTGACATGTACCAAAGAATGTGATATTGTCTTTGATGGAAGGCTGAATGCAGGAAGTTTTGAGAAAAGCAGAATCAATAAATTCTTTAAAGTTTGGTTTAAAGCCTGGAATTTTCATGTTGCAGCATATATCACCATTTTTTAGAAGTTTTCCTTCTGAATCAATAACAACATTCTGGTGAGCTAAAGACTGACAAATTTCATAAAATCACTGACTTTCAGCAAGGGTAAACTGTCAGCATCTGCTGGATGGGACCACACATCTTCCAACTCTGGTTCATATTCATCTTCATGTTATGCCTCTTATGCAGTCAGAAAAAATGGGCTTTTCCCCATTTATTTTATCCCACTTACATAAAAATTTATGAGGGAAATTAATTTTGTGTTAGGGTTATGCTCTGCTTATACAAAATTAAAAACCTTTAGTCTAATCTTGACTTTTTAAATCATAGATGATGGTTAACAATCCAAGATCTAATACATCTTGACACAAAACCTTGCTTCAGATTCAAAAGTTTCAATGGTCCATTCCAAAACTAAAATGCTTTTTTTTCCTACAATATCTCTACAAATTTACTATGTTCCCACAGAACATTTCAATGTTGACAACATAGTATTTTTTATCAGATCTGCTTCATGGTAAAGGATTATTCTATTTTTCCCCACTAAGGAAGTGGCAGTTTACACCTCGTAGAGTCAGTGAATTCCTTTGGACATGTACAGCTTCTGGTTGTTGCAAAATGCCTTCTTGACAAAATGTTTAGGATAATTTATCCCTTGTAAGGTAAAAAATTTTCCTCAAAAATGTCATTTTGAACATTATAGTGCTTAGCCATTCTTTTCCAATATTACACTGTGGTAAATAAAATGGGCTATGAAATTTCCTATGACTCTCAAAGGTGAAATTCTGTCTTAGATTGGCAATCATAATAAATATCCATGATTCTTAGATCTGGTTAACTGACCAGCTAAACAAGAAAGTGCTGGCGTGTCCAACCTCTATAGTGAGGATGACTAGAGTAGATGTAGTGCTGAGAGACCATACACCACAGCTTTTTACTGTGTGGTCCCATCACAATAAACAATGTTCACTTTTTACTCAAATGGACGTGGCTCAAAATAAATTCCTCATGAAGGAAAAAAATATTCAGAGATTCCCTCTACAAAAAAATGCTGACCTGACCATGAAGGCAGGCAACTTACAAAACATACCATTGAAGCAATATTTTCTTCTGCCTCTCCTCGCTAGAAGTGAATGGCCAGCATTTCAAGGGCCAAGGATAACAAATGACACAGAAGAAGGCTGTTCTTCTCTTCAGTAGTGATGTCTGCTTTGTGGACATTTCCCTTCAGGAAAGTCTGACTTCCCTGACACCTTCTGAAAGGGAAGCCTGTTATTTCAGTAATCCCTAATTGCAAATGACTTTAGACCAAATTTTAACTTTCTGGAAAGAACAAAAGTTTTTCTTGCAAATGTACTTGGAAACGACTTAACAAATCATATTTAATCTGCTGAAGACAAGTGCTACTGCCCTTCCATACATCCTTGCGGGGTGGCCATAAAAAGAAGTTACTAAGCTGCACAGCCTATCATCTGTTTCATCAGAATACAGACAGGAATAGTAGCAGACTATGGATGGAAGAAACAGGGAAGATTGATAAATAGTATGTGAACAGTTCCTCTTACCTCAAGTGTTCCTCACAAACTCGTGCCTGGGAGGTGCCCAGCCTCCAGGAGATATTCTGTCAAAGAACAATTCTGGAAGACAGGACATGTTGCTGAACAGACCTGGCATGTACCTGGTTTCTAGCAGATCTCCCGAGACCTATAAGGGCTCGTAGTTTTACTGTTATTTTGCTTTCCCAACCGAAAAACAAAGAAAAAAAAAAAACAAAAACAAAAAAAGGCCCAAACAAAACGAAACCCAAAACTACCTCCATTAAATAGCATGACCTCAGAGAGAAGATCCAGTATTTTCTCAAACAACTAAAAGATAAAAACAACACAGAAGCACTGTTCAGCCAGGAGCCTGATGTAAAAATCCATTTAAAAATATTTATTGGTCATATTTTAAAAAAAAAAAAAAAAGTGACCTTACTGTGACATTTTCAAAAGATCTAGTTTGATTTAGGCATTATAAGCCCATTTTTTGATAGAAACTCAGCACTGGATTCAGCTAGACCCTTTAAAAAATTTTTGCTTCATTTTTTAACAGCATGAGGATAAATGAGAACCTTATGGAATTCAAGACCAATGTGAAATAAACAGGATTTTTTAGACAAGGCAGGAATTGGAGGACTGCAATTTTCAATAGTTTTTTTTTTTTTTTTTTCTCAAAAATTACTATGTTCTTTGTTCCATGGGTCCCTGTTTTAACTTCTCAGCTAAGGCTGCTTGTAAAAATTCTATAGGTTTCATAAAAATAAATAAGTGATGGGTTTCTTTAAGTACTCAGAACTTTCTGGAGGGACAGATGACACCGATATGTTCAGGCAGTCAAGTATCATTCATATGGTGGTGTTGAACTGTCACCTGATCAGGAACAGAAGCCTCTATGTAACTTCCGGACTTCTGGTCCTACCAGAACGAAAAAGCAGGAACTTCACCCATGACACTGGAGTTAAACAAGGAACCAGTTGAGGTAAGAGATGGTTTCTCATTTGCTGCAGAATCATGATAGGCAAAGGCCATTTATACGTAGTATAGCTCACAGTATTACTACATGTTTACTTCTGCTCTGAGCAGGCATGAGCTTCTTTTGCCCATAGTTCAAGCTGACTTGAAGCTGCTTACTGACTGTATTTGGTGTAATATATTTTGTCTCTCAGCAGAGCTTATTAGCTTGGCTCAATGCTATATTAATATGTCTATATACCTCTTGGCTTGTGTTCAGCCTGCTTGGAGCACAGGGTAACAGAGCTCACACCTGGCTGAAAAATGTTAGGTACACATATCACATATATTGTATTAGGTATAATAGAGATATAATAAAAGAGAGATAAACAAAATTGTACTGAGAATAACATCTTCTGTTTTTTTCATCTCTTCGGTTACAGGACAAGAAATATACTAAAAAAAAAATTGAAGTTGATTTTGCTTATAATTTAAAGAATATCCAGTGTACAGATTATTAAATTAATGACCTTGAAAACACCTCTATCTGCTGAAAGAGCAACACTCCATCACCTGTTTTGATTCATTAATGTATCATTTAACTTGGTATGACACATGTTCAGCAGTTATAATTACATTATGGCCTCCCTATTACATCAACTCTGCTCCAAGTTTCTGTCACCACAAGTCCAATTTTCAACACAGAGCAATCCAGTGCACTCTTTCCTTATTAGTGTCATCTTTAATGTAGCACAGAGTCTGAACCATTACTTGGCACTGAGAGTTTAACAGCAATTAACCCCTGCTCTATCCCCAGGGAGAAGTACATCAGCAACTTGCCAAAACACTGTAAACAAGCTGGCCAAGATCAATGCAAAATCATGCTGGCTGCAGAGCACCTACTGTATTAATTTAGGATTGATATAGAAAAAGAGAAAATAGTCTGCATGAAATTGATCTAAAAGGATGGCCTATACAGGCTACAAGATTTTCTTAAAGGTGAAAAGGGAAAATTGCAAATCCCTAGTCTGCTAGCCTACAAGCATGCAACCTTTTCTATCTTGGCTGTTATACTATGTTGATCACCACTGGACTGCCAATTACTGCAGAGAATAAATATTTATTACCTGCTAACACGTTAAAAAGGAAATGAGATGAATTGTTCTTAGGTGAGGAATTAAGCATTTCAAGCATTATCAGGAAAGAAAGGAGAAAAAAGGTGAAAATGCAAATTTCTCTTTTGTTTCTGGTCATTGAACAAAACAATGCATATCAAAACCTAAACCAAAGGTTAAGGTTCTTCCTCTATGGAAGCAAAACAGAGTAAACCAAGGACTGTAGGAGTGTCTGCAGGTCCATCTTACCAGCTTCCCCTGGGGTGGGATGGTGTCCCCAGCCAGACTCTAGCAGGGTCAGCGCAAAGCAACTGAGACTGTGATTGCAGATCAGGCATGCCGTGGGGTGTGACTGACTGCCTCTGAGGACTGCCACCCCTCACAGATCTTTGTGCCACTGTGTCCGCACTGCTGTTGTTCATAATCAGGTAGGCAGAAGGAATGGCAACTAAACTAAACTTCAAGGTAAATACAGGTAAAATATTTAGGAGACAATACAGAACAAACAAACAAACAACTTCACTCAGATGCAGCTTATATAGGTCTAACTGACCCAGGATGAAATATTCCTTCTTACCACAGGATGTTTTCTGGTTTTTTGACATCACAATTTTCCTCCATAAAGTTTTGATTTTTCCACAAACCAATGTTCAACTAGAAAACAAAACAAAACACCCAACCATGTTTCCAAGTAGAATTTTACCAACAAAGTCTTCCTATTTAGAAAACTGAAAGACACATCAGAATAAGTCATTTAACTGAAGATTTCCAAAAGTGATATTGTTTTAAGAACAACAATAAGAAGCAGAATCCTTCATACATTCTTCTCAGTATCCTGCAAAAATGGTACAATATAATTATAAATCCTAATGAAAAACTTAGGGAATGCAGGGGTACGATTACCACTGCTCCTGGTGAGGTTTAGATCAGGGCTTTTTAATGCTCCTAGCTAGTAGAACTGGCAACAATTCCATTGTGGTATCTGCAAACGGAACTTGGGAGTCTGGTCCTCAAGGAAGTGGGTTGTACTGCAGGACAGGTTGTCATTAGCTGAGACTGAGTTCTAGAAGTTTTCATGTAGGCTGGCTGGAAGTTTTTCTGGAGAGAGAAGAGAGAAAGAGGACCAGTATAGTAATTGCAAGTGAAATAATTTAAATATCTCTGTCTTTAAATTAAAAAGGATCTGTGATTACAGTTCTTTTAAACATATGAATCATGTAACAGACTTGTTTCATCAGTAAAAGGCAAAAAAAAGTAAATAGTAGGAAGTACAACCCTTAAAACTTCTTTTTAGTACTTTTGATTTATTGATCTTCTATACTAGAAGAAAGAAAACATTAAGGTTTAAGCATAAACATTTTAAAGTCAGTTGGTTAAGTAGACAAGCTTTACCTTTAAAAAAAAAATGTATCTGTAGTGCAGAAGAAATAGTACAGAAAACATTCAGAAAAAGAGTGAAGGAAGTTTTACATTTGCAATCTTATAAACACTGGTTATTTGTCCATTCCCACAGACCAATTAACAGGGAGTTCCATAATAGGTACTGTTGACCTAATTATAGAAACGTGTGTAGAGGATTTACATGTAAAATACCAAATTTTGATCTACTAAATCTTAGGAACACCAAAGCATGCCAGTTTAATAGTTCTTTGGCATTGGAGTGTTAAAGGATTAGCCATAGCATAGTACCTTCCTTCTTATGCTTTGCAGACTTGGTCTGAAAATTTCAAATACACACATCTAAAGATACGTACTTAAATCTGTGTTTTCTGTGATTCCATTCAAGATTGACAATGCTTTCACTTTTGAAAAATTGGGTTGTAATTTAACCCTTCTGTTCTGAAATTTCTGAACAGTCAATCTTAAGACAGTTGCTTAACAATTTTAGTATATGATAACTTAAAAAATCATATACACAATTTCCACTGAAATATCCATTTTTTTGTATTCTGCTAGATTAATATTTCAAGTAGAAAAGTAGCTAACTTTTTTTTTTTTTTTAATTACTACTAAAAAAAAAATAGAATCAGAAAACAGTTTGGGTTGGAAGGGACCTTCAAATGCCATCTAGTCCATCCCCAGGGCAATGAGCAGGGACATTCAACTAGATCAGGCTGCTCAGAGCCCCATCCAGCCTGGCCTTGAATGTCTCCAGGTCCGGGGTATCTACCACACCTCTGGGAAACTTGTGCCAGTATTTCACCACTCTCATTGTATAAAATTTTTTCCTCATGTCTAGCCTGAGTTTCCCTTCCTTTTGTTTAAAACCATTATCCCTTGTTCTGTCATAACAAGCCCTTTTAAAAATTATGTCCCCTTCTTTCTTATAGTCCCCTTTTTAGTACTGAAAGGCCACGATAAGGTCTCTCTGGAGCCTTCTCTTATCCAGGCTGAACAATCCCAGTTCTCTCAGTCCATCCTCATAGAAGAACTGTTCTATCCCTCTGATCATTTTGGTGGCCCTCCTCTGGGCCCTTTTCAACTGGCCCATGTCTTTCCTGTACTGAGGGCACAGTACTCCAGGTGAGATCTTACCAGAGCAGAGTAGAGGTGCAGAATCATGTCCCTCAACCTGCTGGCCATGCTCCTTTTGATGCAGGCCAAGATACAACTGGCCTTCTGGGCTGCAAGCACATGTTGCTGGATCATGTCCAACTTTTCATGCACCAGTACCCCCAAGTCCTTCTTCACAGGGCTGCACTTCTGCCTTCGTCCTCCAGCCTGTATTTATATGGGTCAAGTAGATATTCTAGGCTTCATGTAAGAGAAATTGGTTGGTGTGCTCTGGCCTGGATTATGTGAAAGGTCAGACTACAAGACCAGAATGCTGCCTTCTTGCCTTACAAAAATAAATCCAAGAACAACAGAATAATATATATATATAAAAAATCAAGTATATAAGTAAAATAATTTAAGAAAGACAAAAAAATGTTACTTCTAGGTAACTGGTGAGAATTCGAGTGGAAAAGATGGAACAGACTTCATCTCAACATGCTGACCCAGATATAAAAATTCAGAATTTTCAAAACTTAAGGAATTTTTTTGCAGTTCATTTGCAGGAAGGAGAACACTTCAATTGAGAATCTAGAACCAAATTCAGTTTATGTCAGGCTGTGACTGCAAACACAGCAGACCCAGCTCAATTAAAAGAATTCTCAACTATTATAAAGACAACTATAGTATTTGTCTTTCTAGAAAATTGTGATAACAGGGAGAAGAATGAAGTGAAGAGAGTGGGAAAAAAATAAAAATTATGAAAAACAAACAAAAAAAGGGGTAGCTTATAATGCAAAAGAATTCTTACAGATTACGGGGCTTTTACGTGGTTGTCTGTGATTAACTTAATTAAAATCAAGAAAGATCTGAAAGACCATGAAGGAGAAATGATGAGCAGAAATAGTATGTGGAAAGAAAATTTAGCATCAATACGATATTACATTAGGAATGGAAAATTAGGCCCAGAGCCAGTTGGATACAGTGATTCCGTATTCTTACCATCTTCTACCTGTAGAAGGGGTTACATTGTACTCTTTATTGCACTTGATTGACAAGTATCACTATTTTGTAAAAATACACTTGGTTGGGAGTTGTTGGGTTTTTTGTTTTGTTTTGTGTTGTGTTTTGTTTGTTTGGATTTTGTTTGGTTGGTTTTTAGCTGTGATATAAACACAGTTGAAGTACATGCTGATCTGGAACCAGGAGAGTAAAGGACGACACAGGTATTTTGCAGCAATGTTCTTAGCATCTTACATCCATTTCACATTTCACAGCAAGGGTTTATCAACAGCTCTCTAAAAATGAAATAAAAAAACTTTATACCAGCAAAGACAAAAAGTTTTTCTCGAAATATGAGTGTATTCTATTTTGTCTTGTTCTCTGAAATATGATATAGTACAAACTACATTATATCCCTCCTGTTATTTTCATACTCAAATAAATTTAATGTAATGTAGAGGGGGGGGGGGGGAAGCTAGTTAAAAAAAAAAAAAAATCAATAATTTATTTGGCAATAAATTTAAACTCTGCCTATGCCTTTTATCAACTATCTCCAAGTCAAGAGTCACAGATGTTAAGAGCTGTTATGATGCCAAGTTAATTTCCTGAAAATGAGTGCCTGAGGTTGGATGAAGTAGAATCTTACCAGTGTTCAACATGACCGATAAAAAGGAAAAACAGAGCTTAGAGGAGATAAAAGAAAATGTGACAATAGTGGAAAGAAGGAAAATTGTGTTTCGTTTTGTTTTTCTCTCAATAATACTACAGGTGCTCATAAAGACCATAATGCAGATACTCCTGAATAATGGTTCCTTAGCATGCTATTTCTTTTTTCCACCTGACCTATGAATATCTACATTTGCTTCTTTTCCTGTGCTCTCTGCAGGGATGACATTTCCATAAGACATCACAGAGCTCCCACACTGCATCACAGTTCTTGCTTCCAGAGGAGATCTATATGTATTATATACAGATAATCAACCTGCCCCACAGGATAGAATGGGAATGAGTTAAGAGAACAGCAAAACCCTAGAGACACCTCCACAACAAAACAAAGAATAATATTGAACCAGCTTATCACTAACTGTTTCTGGCCAGTTGAACAAAATGAGATACTTTATTCGGGCCCAGGAAGTCCAAAACTAATTAAATTGGACTTGGATTTCCTGATGTAAATTTAAAAAAATATCTGCAGAAATATGGTTTTTTTCTACAGAAAACTTTTATTTAAAGAGATAAGATTTTATGAAAGAAAGTTTCCAACCAGTTCTGTCACTGACCTTCTTCAAATTATATTAGCAAGCTTCTTGAATATTTGGCTTTCTTTTCTTTTGCCATGCTTCCGGTTGAGCTACTTGCATGCCTATTTGTCAAAACTGAAAGCTAAAGCCCACAATTACTAAAACCAAAAAGAGTAGGAAACAAAGTTGTCATGTTTTTCCTCAGTCCATCTGTAATCAAAATGCAAATTTAACTGAATGAATATTATAGAACTGATTTCCAAAACCGAGTAGCCCTAGAACTTTTCAAGTCATCTTTGAACTGTCTTTTAATGATGAAAGTTGGTCTGAGTATTTCCACAGATTCTCCAGTACTTCAAGTTATTTCCAAATACAAGGAACACTCCAAAACCTCATGTCAAGGCTGGAGGTAGGACAGAATCAGGGTTGTCAAGCAACAATCAAGACCCAAAGACAAAACAGAACCAGCTAGTGTGAGCTCTTGCATAACATCACTAATGCTAATTCATCCAGCCCATCTTACAGTGTGGCCAATTTCTTCTGCTTGGCTGAAAGTTGTATTGCATAATGACATGCAGGTTTGGTATCAACACTTCGGTCCACTCTTTGCTATTTCAATTTCTATGACAAGAAGATTGTTCATATATCTAATATGAGTACATGTGGGTTTATCTTCCTGCCACTGGTCTTGTACTGCGTGTTTCTCTTATTTCAGGTATCACTAGTATCTCTCCAAGGAGTTTACACACTGTAATCAAATCATCTTTGATCTTTTGTTTAAAATGCTAGCACTGCATTTTCACCATCTTGCTGTAAAGCACTTTTTCCAGTCCTTACATAGTTACAGTAGCTCTTCTCCATACTTTTTCCAGTTGTTTAATATCCAAGTAAGACATAGGGCTTGGTTCTCTGGGACTTGTTTAGTCATTCACATCTCTGAAAAAGGATGATAAAGGAGAATCAGTAATGTGTTAGGCCAGCCAGGTGGTGGTATGAATGACAACATGTGAAGACCCAGGCATATAGTGTTACCACTTGAGAGAGCAACAGCAAAGTTTCATTTTGCCTCCTTCCTACTCTAAAGACTGAAGATGTTAGGGTCACATTTCAGACCCATAATTTTGACATCGTGTACCTTGAAGTTTAGTACTTTTGCTCTGACTTTCATCAGATGTCAGAATCAGCAGGTTCGTCGTCTCACAAAGTCAAAGTCAAATTACAGGTTTGAAGAAATTCCTGTGAATCGAAACTGCACAGTTCTGCTCAGCTTTATACTTAACCATGTTTGTGTAAATCTTTCTTTCTTGCAATTCTTCCTTCCTCATTACATTTGAGTCTTGATTCACTGAGCAATTGTTTCAAACTTGGAATCAGAAGCCTTTCGTATCTTTTTTGGTCATCTGTAACAAAATAAAGTATATTTCCAAGAACTAAAAAATGAAATTACACCATGAGCTGAAAACAAAAGTTAAAGAGCAGCTACAGTTTTTCTTTTCTGCGTAATATAGTCCTTCTCAGGCTGAACCAAGGAAAAACAATTGGCAAGACTTAGAAAGAACTCTAATAATTGCTGGTAGTAGTATAAATCTGGAACCTTTCACCTTCAGAAAGGATTTAGTCCAGATTGAGAGCAATTTAAAAGAAATATTGACTTCTGGATGCTTAGTGACCTGTGTAAAAATGAATTAATAATCCCAGCTGTTTCCTATAGGACATCACTAAAATTGTCAGCACTGTTGCCAGACCAAACGGCACCTTCATTGAAAGGTGTAAAAGATTTTTCACTTCATTTATCAATATACCATGCATAAATAGGTCACAGATTATCCAAAGAAACTGAAATCCTTCCAAGTCCCTGGTATATTTTGCTACATTCTGCAATCCTTCACTTAATCTACACATGCATGGACAAGTGGCCAATGTGTTCATGTGTGGACTATTGGGTTAGATGGCAAGTGACCAACTTCCTCAGGCTACTCACAACCTTAGATTATTAGACAGACATAAACTGGATGTACTAGGCCTCTCTGGAATGAATGGACAGGCAAAGCATGAAGGAAAAATGTGAGGAGTAGACAAAACATTGACTTTCCTACAACACAGCTGGACAATGCAGCTAAAGTAATTATTTGTTGTTGGCAAAGGCCAGTAATCAATTACTACCCAGTGGAAGATGGACTATAAACGGAGGAAAGTTATATATC
The DNA here is from genome assembly GCF_037038585.1 of Patagioenas fasciata. Lineage (NCBI taxonomy): Eukaryota > Metazoa > Chordata > Aves > Columbiformes > Columbidae > Patagioenas > Patagioenas fasciata. The sequence continues at coordinate 135,437,429 of NC_092520.1, read as the reverse complement.
TCCTGAAGGTAGCTCTTAGAGATGTCAGGGATAGGTCAGAGACAGAAGAAACATCAGCTTTTGCACAGATCTATGCGAAAATTGAGCTTTTACTGAAAGCATTGTTCAATTATAAAAATGTTTTGGCTCATACATTTTTCTTAAGCTATTTGCAGATAGTTAAAAGTACATTATGATCCAAAACTTTAAAAGTTCAATGAAAAATGATGAATAAGTCAAATCAACATCTGTATTTTTAAATTAGCTAAATCATTTAGAAAAGCTGTTACCAATAAATGGGTTTTAAATGCTATTTGTCTCATTCTCTTCCATCATTGTAATTGTTTTCTCTTTTGTTATTTCTAACAATTCCCTCCATCCTTTCAGCTCATGAGAGGCTTACCAGACTCATCTGAGATTAAAATGAGAAACTGGGATGGGGTGGCAGGTAATCATACATAACACTTGCTTTCCTAATACTCCTAACTCTGGAATATCTCAAGAAACAGCATTTGCCAGCCATTCCTACAGGAGCCATCAAAGCAGAAACAGAAATTAGGATTTCTAGGTTTCCAATTAGCTTTTAGCACATTTCCAACATGACCCTGGGCAGATCACTTTTTTTCCATGTGTAAAATGAAGAGGGCAGCTACTCAAAAATATTATGCAAGAAGGAATTAATTTTGTATTGGCAAAACTCTTTGACACCCTTTGTAAGCCACAAATGGAGGACACTACTAATATACATGTTTTACCAACTGGATATGTATTGTGTTACAATCATAATTTGTATCTAGTAATTAACAGAGTATTTCAATGGATCCAGAGAGTGGTTACATAGAAAAAGCAAGCAGCCAGGCTGTTGCTTTTAATCTTGTTTTTAACAGTGCCATTTAGGTTTCTCCCTATGCCATTTCTAAAGGAATAGCCCAAACTGATTGAGAGTAGGGCATCTCTCAGTCTCAGAAGTAACCTTCTTAGTTAGCAACAAGTGCTGAGATACATCTGCCCAGCTGCTCTGCAGGCTGGACTATTCAGTCCATATGACTTGCAGTCCAGAATTTGCCATTACACTAAGCTACAAAGGAAGAGGAAACCCATTCTTGTATATTGTGGTTTAAATGGCAGAATAGTGTCCTGAACCTCCACTGGAACCCTGAAAAACAACTAGTCCTTTTTCATACGGGGTAGGACCTTAACCATGAATGAGGACAATATGGGTGGGAACATCTCATTTCAGGCATCTTCAGACAGTACATAACCTCTGTCTGGCTTTGCTATTTAAAGCTCCTCTCACTATGTGAGAAAGACTAAAAGACTTTTCCAGGCTGACCCAAAATAGATGTCTGAATTAGCCAGATTGAGAAAATTTAGCCATCAGGCTTATATGAAGGTGACCACACTGCAGCCGTCTAAAATTAGGGGAGATGAATCCTCCAATTAAAAAATGAGATACTAGAAAATAGACTGTTTTTAGGAAGGTGATTCATGTGCTGTTCTGACACAGAGTCGAGTACCTCTAACAGCCTACAATCATGGAACCCACCTCACAATAATAATTCCAGCCCAAGACTTTGACATGTAAGAGAGTGAATCAAAATAATGAGGCCCCCACTTGCAACATGCATATGATGGGTAAAGTAAATGAAACCATGGTAATTAGAAACCTAAATGCAGGCAAAAAGTTGCACACAGGCTGTGCATGTCTCTCTTCAATTTTTTCCCCTCAGGCATCAACTTATCTTGCCTAAACCCTCCTTTCTACAAGTTCAGAGATATTTTAATTTTGAACTTCAAATGAAGTGCATATAAAACACCAAACAAACTTAGGATGCTGCACAAGTGTCAGTGTGGCCCATTTTAATATTTAATGACCTGGACACCTGTGACTATCGCAAGAAATAAAAAGAACTAATTTAAAAGGAATTATTGACATAAAATAACACATGATAGTCTGTTAATAAAAATGCATACTTCTAATTGAATGCTGGCACCTAGCCACCAACTAAGCATAACTTCAAAAGCAACAGCTGGGAAAGCATCTTCTAGGTTTTAATTACAGTAGCTCATAAGCCACTTATCTTTTCAACTTTTTTCTTTGGAAAGCACTTCTGTTTCATAGGAGTGAGTTCAAAGGTATTTACATCACATAGGGTAAGAGAACTAGCTCTGACATAGTCAAAATTCACTTGTAAATTTAGATTCTGGACTGAGACAACAATTCACAGCTTTGAAGTTTGAGTCCCATTTGAGCCCGAAAGAACAGAGGCTTCAAGCTTGCTGCTCAGTTTTTTTTTATTTCTTTTCTATCTCTAGACACAGAATAACAATTTTTATCTTATTTGTCCCTATCTGTTATTTGTATTTTAGTGTTATCTTAGGGCTGCCACTGAAATTGAAGCTTCATTATGTAAGCATTTTACTACTCAAATACATAGTAAGCATACGTAGTCCCAGATGATTCAGTCATGAAAGGGAGAAGGAACTATTGAATAGTTTGCGAAATGGGCATGGAGACAACAGACCTGAGTCTTGCAAAGTGATACATTCCAAAGCTGGATCCAGAAAGTTGTTATGCTTGCATTTTAGTAATACAATATGAAAGCCCCATTGACTAGTTACAGATTAAAACTCTAAATGAGTTTAAATGATTTGCTAGATTTGCTATCATGCTTGACATTTTTCAGGAACAAGTCCAGAGGGCATTACAGCTTGTTCCATCTAGGATCTGAAGTCTTAAAGCCTATGCAGCTATTGTAGACTTCCTCCATCACTAAACAGAGAGACGGAAAAAAAGACAGAAAGACAGAAAGACAGAAGGAAAGACACAGAGGGAAAGACACAGAGAGAAAGACACAGAAAGACAGAGAGGAAGGGAGGAAGGAAGGGAGGGAGGAAGGAAGGAAGGGAGGGAGGAAGGGAGGGAGGAAGGGAGGGAGGGAGGGAGGGAGGAAGGAAGGGAGGGAGGGAGGGAGGGAGGGAGGGAGGGAGGAAGGAAGGAAGGAAGGAAGGAAGGAAGGAAGGAAGGAAGGAAGGAAGGAAGGAAGGAAGGAAGGGAGGAAGGGAGGGAGGGAGGGAGGGAGGGAGGAAGGAAGGAAGGAAGGAAGGAAGGAAGGAAGGAAGGAAGGAAGGAAGGAAGGAAGGAAGGAAGGAAGGAAGGAAGGAAGGAAGGAAGGAAGGAAGGAAGGAAGGAAAAGAGAGAAAGAAAAAGAGAAAAAAAGAAAGAGAGAAAGAGAGAAAGAGAGAAAGAGAAGGAGAGAGAGAAAGAGAAAGAGAGAAAGAAAGAGAGAAAGAGAAAGAGAGAGAGAAAGAGAGAGAGAAAGAAAGAGAGAAAGAGAGAAAGACAGAAAGAGAGAGAGAAAGAGAGAGAAAGAGAGAGAGAAAGAGAGAGAGAGCAAGAAAGAGAGCAAGAAAGAGAGCAAGAGAGCAAGAAAGAAAGAAAGAAAGAAAGAAGGAAAGAAAGAAAGGAGAAACAGCCATTGAATGACTCTTCCCACAATAACAGAGGTTTCTATAACCTCTCTCTGTTTGCTGATGCAAGAAAACTAGATTATTTCCTTAAAATAAGCACCAGCCTTCCTCAGATGTCTGTGGAACAACTCTCCCAAAAATTATTAAATTAACTGTTTGTCTGTGATTTGAGAATCATTCCCAAGACCATCCATCTCTCCCCCTAATATGTGAAGACAACAGCTAGCTAAAGGTTTTTTAACTGAAATAGAAACTATACAAACCAAAATAACCTCTGTTATTTCCTTTATACAGTGAATAGATAAAAGCTGTGAGTACAGGGACCTTAAAAAGATCAAAGGTATCTCATTTAAAATTATGCTGGGAAAGCCATGAACTATAACAACATTAGCAGATAGCCAGCAGAAAAAATAATATTGGTGTGAGTTAATAAGTGTATTTCACATAATCAGGAGGACCTTCAAACAAGACATTTAGAATACTGTAGACCCAGTGAGGTCTTGTAACACAAGAAATGAGGAAAAAAAAATAAATCTCACTTTTTTCTTAGAGATAGATTCATTTATGAAATGCAATATATGAATCAGCAAGTGTCATGGAAGGGGACTGAACCTGAAGAGCTCTGGAGGTCCTTTCCTGTCCCACAGAAATAACATATGTAAGACCATCACAAGTTATTAAACTTGCTGGACAATATTTGGACTGTAATTCTACTATCTATTAATTAAAAGCTATCTCTAATACCTGTTAATATAAAAGACAGATCTGTCTACCTTTTCCGCAAAATCAAAATTTCCTTTAGTCTTTTTGTAGCTCTTCAAGTCATTATTCACACACAGTTAACAGCATGTCTTTGTAGGAAGACAAATAGGATGCAGGAAGACTTGGAGTCGTCTGTTCACTCCGCAGGCATAATTCAGGCCAGATTTTGTCAAGAGACTAAGAAAAACATCATTGTGTTTTGTGCTAACGTGTCCTGTCCTTCCAAAACATACATGGCCTCCAGGAGAAAAGATGACAGATAGCAACTGTACCTCTCCCTTCTTAGACATGCATGAATCTGTCAAAGAAGCCTAGAGTCTTGGGTAACGAGTTTATGAAGGAACACTTGTTTTGCACTCAATTCCAGTCCCTGTGGGAGTGGCAGAATTGTGCATTGTTCCCTGAAACTTGCCCTCTTCTATTGAAATTGTGCTTGTTTGAATGGTAGCTGTACAGCAGACCAGAGCATTCTATAAGAAAAATACTTTTAAAAAAATCATACATGAGAATAAGCATATGTAACTATGAAAATATAAAAACTTCAGTCAGCACTACTACAATTTAGACACTGCATATAGAGTTCATTACAAATTTTGGAATGTTATGATCATGGTTGTAAAGCCCTACCTGATTAATTTTTGCACATGTAGCTACAATATCTTTAACAGCAAGGTCCAAGATATTTCCACAAACCTTGCACTCTGCATTTATGCCAAAGGATATGAAAAAGAAGTTAACAAAGAACCTGTGATCCAGTGCAAACAGGACGACTGGAGTTTATTAATCACAAATGAAGGTGATGAGTAGTTCAGGAGGCATATAAATGAACTGGCAACCTTGCTGAAAGGTCAGCACCTTTCAATAGCAAACTGTCTCTGCTCATTTCAATGTAACTTTGTAGGTTTACAATCAGAAAACATCCCAAATGCAACTACTAAATCTGAAGAATCCATTATGTCATTTTAATTTTGTCTTGTCCCTCTTGTTTAATAGCTCTGCATTTAGAAGTGCAAATAACTTGGTAGTTAGGTTTTCAGGGGATTCAACAGAAACATTTTGAAACAGGTAGCAATTGCAAAAGCAATAAGATTCATTTTCCAAAAGTCTGACCTTCGGCGTCATTGTAATTACAGTCACTAGGCTAATCTTGAGGTAAAGTATTTGGATCATAAAACTTATTTTCCAGGTTATGGATGCCAGTGTACTCCAGCCTGTGCTGAGGTTATTGTAGAACAGAGATCCAGTTTTAAAGACTCCTATTTCCACTTTGAAGTAAACTTTTTCTCTATTTGCTAACAGTTCTACCTTTGGAATGTGGGCTCAGTCCTTCTGAAGGCAACATTTTGCATACTATGCAAATTTTGCTTTTTAAACATAAATAAACAATTAATTTAGTGTATGTCTTCTTTTGTCACAAATATTTGAGGGAGGGGTAGAGATTTCTAATGGCACACATCCATTTAGTTGTCAAAGAGAGTTTTGTATGTCCACTAAATTAAAACATCATTTGCTGTCAAGCCTTAAAGAATTCGCCATTTCTTCTGATTTCTCTGTATGACAGCTCTCAGATGGCATGCTGTGAAATATTTTTGCCTGCTTTAGGACCAATTGCATGTGACAAATGCATTAGTTTTTAATACCAGAAGTGGACATATAATTTGATGAAGTATGTTTTTATGCCATCAGCAGTTGTCTACCACCAGCCTTTTACAAAGGCACTCTATGCAAAATCACCCCCAGCCGCCTTGATAACGCAATCTCCTTTTCCCCTGTAACCAGACCAAAGCTAACTTGAAATCAAGAGACTTAAAATGGGGTTTGGACCAAGACTGTAAAGCTAAAAATTTCTAAAGATCTTTCTGTCATCTCCTTTTCTTGGGAAAGAGCAATGTTCCCTGGTGCACTTGGGCTGTGTTCATAGCTCCTGTTCTGCACAGGTAAGGACCTGCACAAATTTTTCAGGCTGATGTAGGCATTCTAATAGGACCACCTTGCACCCATGGAAACAGGTACCCTGCTAGGCTGTCCTCTGCCAAGTTGACATGTGTTGACTCTCTCTGCACAATACTGAGCACTCTTCCAAACTCATATCTCTGCAATTGTTACCATGAACTCTCAGTGTGATCCGTCTGAGCTCATCTGTGTTGTTCCAGAGGTCATAGCACAGCTTACACCATGGGTGAGAAAAAAACCCTATGTGTATTCAGAGATTTGATCACTTCAGTAAAGGTATAGCCACTTTAGACACCTGCTTTTTTTTTTTTCCTGCACATAATAGCAATATATAGTCCGTGTTCTAGTCCCCAATAAGTATATAAACACTTCTTAAAGTATATGTTAAAATTTAAACACATCTCTTTGACTCACTGAACAGCTGAAAAACACCTCATTAAATCTTTCTTTTCTTGTCTTTTGATTTTTCCCTTTTCAGTAGCCAGCTGTAAACCTTCTGAATTACTCATGTCATGTGTGTGACAACACAATTTCTTTACTGTTCCAATTAAAAAATTAATTAATGCTTATGGTACAAAAATAAGAAAATAAGACAAGAGAGAACATGAGCAATGAGCAGTGTTTTGGGTTTTTTAGTTTGTTTTGTTTTGTTTTTGTCTTTGTTTTTTTTTATTTCCACTCTGGTTTGTGAAAATTTCTGTGGCAGCTGCTATAGTATTATCACTGTATTTTCATAGCTTCCATTTTGCTCATACATTTTTATCTAAGCCAAACAAGCACCAAAAGAGTCCAATACTGCAGATTACATTATTTGATGAACGTTTCTGTTATTTGCTAAATGAATTATTGAACAAAGCTTCAGAATCTTTCCAAATGCAGCAAAATACTACTTATCACATAAACTACTTTATAAAAAAAAAAAAATTGAAACAATTGTCAAAGAGTGTATGTGAAAAAAATATTCAGCTTAGATTGTTGCATACCTGACATATATGACAGTTTAAGGAGTGAAAGAGTTTTGAGATTCTTTGGGTCTACAAGCAGATCCTAATTGTAGGGACATAATAGCACAAAGCATTAAGAACTGGAGCTTCAGTCTGGAAAAATCACCAGTGATTTTAAGTTGTAGCTGTCTGACTAACAACATTAATGTTCTGTTGGATGATACTTAAATTCAATTCCTTTTATTAACACACATATCTTTTGCAGTATTCTAGTGGAAACAGTAACAATAGTTTTTCTTCACTGAAAACTTAAAGAACATACCTAACTACAGTAGCAATGTCATCAATACTCCCCCTACACAGTTCTAAAATATTAGGAGACTCTAAAATATTATTTTATCACCTGACTTACTGCAACAGCAGATCAAATCAAATCACTTGTGAATGTCTAATGTGAGCAATCTCTCTTTGACACTTCTCTTACATGTCACTCTTACATCTTTAGTGCATTAAAAAAAAATAAAATAAGGAGTTACAGGTAAAAATATTTTAAGAAATAATCACAGTAGTGCTTTGTAGAAAAATGAATTACAAGTGGAATAATAATAATAAAAAAGAGATAACTCTAGGACTGTAATGTGCACTCATCTTTCTTTTGCTTAAAACCTAGAGAGATGTCTTTCCTGTAGACTGCTTGCAAGCTGCAGTCCCTAGATCTTTAGTCACAAATTCTTTTCTTTCAATACCTTTTTTTTCAGAGGTTGGCTTTGTTTGTTTGTTTGTTTGTGTTTTGATTAGTTGGGGGGTTTTTTATTTTGTTTTTGGTTTTTTTTTTTTTTTTTTAAGAATTGCCAACTTGTGCCTTAGTTCCCTTTGTAGTAGGAAGATCGGTATGAAAGGCAGTAAAGCTGCAGTAAGAGCCTTGATGTGTTGTGTTTCTTGTTGTTTTTGGTTTTGGTCGGTTTTTTTCACAAAGAACCAAATCAAAATCAAGTAAAATACCTATCTTTATTTTTCCTCCTGCCAGCTGAAGAAATACAGCTTGCTGGAGATACTCCATGCCACTGTAGTGCTTACCACGTTATTCAGATGAGTCTTCCAAAGCATCACGGATACATAATCCTCAGAGACCTCGTCTTACAGACTTCATAGATAGGCATATCTATGTATTTCCATTCCTTGTATTATTTTCATCTTCCCTCCACTTTCACTGTTAGGGGCAACAGGTAGGCCTTTCTTCTTAGCTGTGAGGCTTTAGTCACACGGCTGTATGTCCATGTTACGTAACTTTTAAGGACTACAGTGATGAAGCATTGCTGTTGACCAGAATGTTACATGGAGGTCCAACTCAATAGAGCTTTGTGCAAGCATTTAGCTATGAGAGGCAAAAATATGTACAATGCAGGCAATTTGTGAGGTCCCTGGATTTACTAAATCCCCAGAATCTCTTAATGGCCTTCTAAAACAAATTTTACAGGCTAAGTTAACTCCTAAGGTCATTTATAATAACAGTTTAATACCTGATTAGTAGGACTATCATGAATTGGTAGGAGAATGGACTTGGCCATCCAATATGTCATTTTTGTCTGCTATGATCCCAAAATTCTCTTTCATTTTACCTTAAACAGGAGTTAAAAGCTTTCTCATTGTGAAGAACAGAACAACCTGGTGAAGGGAACACCACCTTGGTTCTTTCATTCTGATGATCACAGAATGGCTGATGTATGTTCTGAAGAAAAACTGGAAAAGTACTACAGGTTGTTTTAATTTTATTTTAAAGTCACAAATTAGAATCTATTGCAAAATCATGATGCATTATCACCAATCCCTACATTTAGTACCAATGATGAATCATAGAATCACAGAATAGTTTGGGCTGGAAGGGACCTTCAAAAGTCATCTAGTTCAACCCTCCTGCAAAGAGCAGAGGCATTTTCAACATTTTCAGGTTGCTCAGAGCCCCATCCAGCCTGGCCTTGGATGTGTTTTGGGATGGGGCATCTACCACCTCTCTGGGCAACCCGTTCCAGTATTTTACCACCCTCATTGTAAAAAACTTCTTCCTCATCTCTAGCCTGAATCTCCCCTCCTTTAGTTTAAAACCATTACCCCTTCTTCTTTTGTAGCAGACTCTGCTAAAAAGTCTGCCCCCATCTTTCTTATAGTCTCCTTTTAAGTACTGAAAGGCTGCAATAAGGTCTGTCTGGAGCCTTCTCTTGTCCAGGCTGAGCAACCCTAACTCTCTCAGCCTTTCCTCATAGAAGAGCTGTTCCATCCCTCTGATCATTTTGGTGGCCTCCTCTGGACCCTTTCCAACAGGTCCATGTCTTTCCTGTGCTGAGGGCTCCAGAGCTGGATGCAGGACTCCGAGTGGGGTCTCACCAGAGTAGCATAGAGGGGCAGAATCACCTCCCTTGACCTGCTGGTCATGCTCCTTTTGATGCAGTCCAAGATACAATTGGACTTCTGGGCTGCAAGCATATATTGTTGACTCATGTCCAGTTTTTCATGCACCAGTACTCCCAAGTCCTTGTCCGTGGGCCTGCTCTCAATTCTTTCATTCACCAGCATGTATTGATACCATGGGTTGCCCCAGCCCAGGTGCAGGACCTTGCAGTTGGCCTTGTTGAACCTCATGAGGTTTGCATGGGCCCACCTTTCAAGCTTCTCCAGGTCCCTCTGGATAGCATCCTATCCCTCGGGCATGTCAACTGTACCACTCAGTTTGTTGTCATCTGCAAACTTGCTGAAGGTGCACTTGATCCCGCTGTCTGTGTCATTGATGAAGATACTAAACACTACTGGTCCCAGTCTGGATCCCCCAAGAGACACCACTTGTCACCAGTGTCCATTCAGACATTGTGCCATTGGCCACTACCCTCTGGGTGCGACCATCCAGGCAGTTCCTCATCCACTGAACAGTCCACCCATCAAATATGTATGTCTCCAATTCAGAGAGGATGTCATGGGGGATCATGTCAAAGGCTTTGCAGAAGTCTTGATAGATGACATCTGTAGCCTTTTTTTTTGTCCACTGATGTAGTTACTCCATCATAGAAAGCCACTAGGTTGGTCAGGCAGGACTTGCCCTTGATGAAGCTGTGCTGGCTGTGTCAAATCACCTCCTTGTCCTCTATGTCCTTTAGCACAGCTTCTAAAAGGATCTGTTCCATGATCTTTCCAGGCACAGAGGTGAAGCCGACAGGGCGGTAGTTCCCAGGGTCCTCCTTTCTACCCTTTTCAAAAATGGGTGTGATGATTCCCCTTCTCCAGTCACCAGGGATTTCACCTGACTGCCAGGACTTCTCAAATATCATGGAGAGTGTCTTGGCAACTACATCAGCCAATTCCCTCAGGACTCTGGGATGCATCGCATCAGGTTCTATAGATTTATGTCTGTTCAGGTTCCTTAAGTGGTCACGAACCTGATCTTCACTTACAATCACTGTTTGCAAAGTAAAGGACTATACCTAAACCATATTAATTGCTAAAACTGAGGTGTATAACTCATCTACATACCAACATATTATATTTACTTCTATTATTGATTCACAGAAGAGGAAATTCAGGTTTAAACAAAGAAGAAATTCTTGCAAAATGGAAGAAAGACTATGCAGGAATGTATCTAGAAGCTGTCTACAGCTCCCAGTGATTTGGCAGGATTCCATGCTAAAACAACTTAGTGATTAGGAGCAGAGATTTACATGTTTTTTAGGGTCAGGGATCACCATTATTATTAACAAAAATTCAATTGCTTATTAGAATTCACTGAGGTACATTATTTAATGTTGATTTTAGGATACCAACATATTTATTTGGAATACATCAATTTAATTAAAAAATACATTGGATTTTGATGAAACAGTTTGTTTCAAAGGTATCCTTTTATCATTTGGTAGTATACAAAATAATTTAAAAACTGATTTTTGGAGAAATTTTAAATATATCTTTTGAGAAAAAGAAAAAAAAAAAATTGCATCCTGATATGAAATCAAATCAAACCTTGAAATATCAGAATTTTCTCAGGGAATGGAAATTCAGTCACTTCTAATTACAGTTACATCAAAAAGAATAAAGATCTCTTTGACAATGACCGTGTTGCCTCTTTTTGTGATTGTGATTACCTTAGGATCAAAGTACTACCTGAAAATAAGATTAAAGCATGCCTTTAGGTAATGTCTAAGACAACAATAAAGTTTTCCCTTTTGGGCTGATAAAGAAACAGTGTTGTTCTTTCCCTTTTAATATGAATGCGTTGTTGTTTTGATCTTTTCTCTAAGAAAAAACAAAATACTAAATCTTGCTGTATTTTTCCCTGAATCTAAACATTAATTTCTTACTTCTTACTTTTACAGCCATGTGACAGTCTATGCAGTCCTAGAACTTTAAAAAATCTCTTTCTATATCAAATTCTTTTCAATAGGAAAAGCCTATGTCATCATTTCTTGGTGGGCAATTCAAAACTTTTAACCACCACAATCAAGGTAGATTCATATTGATTTGATGCAGAAAACAAAATAATTATGTTAATTACAAAAGCATATTTCTCCCTAGTCTTGCACTAGGCAACTCATTCTCAGCCATCAAACACAACTCCATTGCTTAAGAATGTATCCTCTATATTTCAAACAAATTCTGTTTACAGAGACATTTTTTTCAAAAGCACAAAGGATTTGATTTCCCTCACATCACGTCTTCATAAGGAGAAAAGTGTGGGTCTTACATAGAATTTCTAGTCTCATTTTCTTGACAGTTTTTCTCTTCTTTTTTTCATTATCTTCAGAACTACATGGAAATAAGGACAGCCAAAGACTGGAGCAGGTTGCAGAGAGGTTGTGTCACCTCTGTTCTTGAAGGTCCAAGATTCAACTAGATATTACCCTCAGCAACTTGATCTGACAACACCTGTTTTAAGCAGTCAGTTTGACTAGATGGCCTCCAGAGGTCTCTTCCAACTATAATAGTCTATGATTTTAGCTAAATATTTTGTGACAGTTTTTAGGGAATGTTTTCTTAATCAATCTCATTCCTTGGGAACAAGCAGCCTGTTTAATTTTGTGTGCTTTTTTTTTTTTTTCTTTGGTTTGTTCCGTAGTTTGGTTTCCTGTTGTTGTTTTTCTCTCAAGTTTTGCTCTTCTTCTAGTATTTATTACATCTTTTGAGTCTCCCTTGCCATTGTCTCAGAGGTAGAGGGTTAATTTGGAAAGGAGAAAAAGGAGTTCCTTTAATTTTTTTTTAATTCACATCAGACTAGAAATTCTGTCTTTCATCAGGTTTAGGGCTCATTGACTAGCTCTTGTCACAATAGTTACGTCCCAGCTGTCATATCTACTTCTCTGCGACCGTTGTGGAGCTGGCAAAACAAAAGATTTTATTATGCTTGCAACAACTGCAGTAACTCAGACTATTAGATTAAACCACAGATATAGGTGCCTTCACAATCACACTCTGGATGGTAAAGTGGGATGTCTGAGCTGTAAGTAAATATTGCCTATTTCTGCTGCTCCCGTGATGAAGGCAAAAATTGCCAGTAACAGAGCTGTGACAAAGACCTGGGTAGTATATCAGAATCATAGAATCGTTTTGATTGTAAAAGAACTCTGAGTACAGACTGTTAATCCAGCAGAGTACAGACCAGAGAGTACAACTGTTAAGCCAGCACTGACAACTCCTCCTCTAAACAATGTCACTAAGAACATCATCTACATGTCTTTTAAACACCTCCAGGGATGTTGATATAACCACTTCCCTGGGCAGCCTGTTCCGATGCCTGGCAACCATTTTTGTGAATAATTTTATTCTAATATCCAATCTAAACCTCTCCTGGTGCAACTTGAGGTCATTTCCTCTCCTCTTGTCACTTGTTACTTGGCAGAAGAGACCAACACCCTCCATGATACAACCTCCTTCCTCTCCCTCAAACTTCTCTGGCTGGCCAAATCCACAAGTATCTGTTAGAACTGGCATCTGAGTTTTAGCAAAGCCAAGTCATAGTATGGGAGAGGGAAGGGGTGTCTACGTGTGTGCTTATGGGTATGGGAGAGGCAGGTGGACAGTCCTTCTGAGCACACTGGCTTTGGAAGGTATTTAAAAACAACAAACTGTGCACATTCCAGCATATTTGATCCTCCGTCATGCAGTGGTCAAACTCTGAGGCTCGGTATTCAGTCAGGCATTCACCAAAATGGTGTTCTAGAAAGTCATGACCAGTAGAGATGGCATCATGAACCACTCAAGCACTAGGAAAATGTAGATTTGGATTGCTGTCTTTCAACTGGCCTCTATCCAGTCAGGCAGCAAAAAGCTTTGTGAAGGAAACCTAAAGTGCCAGAGAAACTTGCAGGATGATGCCCTGGCATCCGTCAGGAACCAGAGAGCCCTGAAACTCCGTGGGAGTCCAGCACCCTGATCATGCGGGCATGATCACCTGTCTTAGCGACACGAGTGCACCTCCCTGCAAAAACATGAGTGGGAACATCTCACTACCTGGTTAGATCTCCAGGGTACGGTGATAGCTACTGGCCCTGAGGTAAGATCGATAGTTTGGAATCCAGAAATTCCTAGGGTTCAATGCTCTTTCTAGGAGAATTTGACTCCCTTTAAAAAACTGTTATCCAGTTACTGATGTTGCAGCCTTCAAAAGCCACCCAGAATGCAACGCAGCAACAAAGCAGGACGGTGGGCATGGCAATGGAAAGTTTCCAAAAAGGGCCTCCTAGTCAAAGACCGGGACCAGGAGGTGTCACAGGAGTGCAGATGCAGTCAGCCATGTGTCAAGTAAGCTTGGACAAAAGCATTTTTTTTCTTTTCTTGTAATTTATTGTCCGGTTATGAAGGTGTGGAGGATGGGAGTGAGGATCTGGTGGGGAGTCGACTGGGAGCTCCTGCGACGCTGGTTGCCGCCACGTCACGCACGGGAGCCTGGATGGCTGGGGAACTGCCAGACGATGCCTGTGGCAGGTGGAGCCAGCGCCATGGATGATGGTTATTGAGGTGGGTCCACCTCCATGGGCTCCTCGCTGTCCTGTGGTGGCTGAACAGCCAGTGGCCTCATGCCATAGTCTGGCGGATCCACCTCCATGGGCTCCACGTCATCCTTTGGTGGGATGTGACACCTGGGCTTCGGCAGATGGACACGCCGCGGCCCCATGCTGTTCCCCTGCCTGCCCACAGCTGCTCGCTGCATGACGTCGTTGGCGTGAGCGCGGGCAATGGCTCTCATGGCACGAGGGGGAATGTTCCTCTTCCTCCTCTGCGCCTTTGCCTTCCTCAGGCTCCCGGGAGGTCCCAGTCGCACGATGCGTCTCTCGCGTGTCCTCCGCCAGGGTGGGCAGCCATCCACCTTGCTGCTGGGGCTGCTGCCTGGCAGGCAGACACGCTTGGGTTCCACACCGCCGTTCACCGGTGGTCCCACAGCCATGTGCTGCATGCCAGAGATCAAAGATGCAATGTCCGTTGTGGTGGTGGCGTGCGTGTTGATGTTGCTCTTCCTCTCCCTTCTCCTCCTCCGCTGCCTCGGCTTCCTCCTCCGGGGACGTGTCTTGCTCCTCCATGGTAGCGGGGAGCGGCTCGGTGGCTTCCCACGCCATGCTGGGCAGCCACCCGCCTGGCTGCTCCCGCTGCTGCCCGGCAGGCAGACGCGTTTGGGCTCCACACCGTTCGCTGGTGGGCCCACAGTCAGGCGCCGCATGCCATCGATCAGAGAATCGAGATCGATGGCGCTTGTGGCACAAGATCCGACATTGCTCCCGGTGGGAGGTGCTGTGCTCCCCTGTGGTGCTGGGAATTGGCTCTGTGGCGTCCCACCCTGAGGTGGGCAGCCAGCCGCCTGGTTGCTCAGCGTCCTCTTCCTTCCAAGCATGCTTGGCGTCCGAGGGCCTCGCACTGTGGGCCAGCTGCCGGGGGCCCCGCTTTTATAGGACCGGAACAATGGGCAGTGAGGTGGCTGGTGACAGGCATGAGGTCACCATGGTGGCCATTGTGACGTCAGAGGTGGCAGGTGTGGGCACGGCGGTCTGTGTCCTGGAAGATGCCTGAATGTGGGAGAAGGAGGAGGGTGGTTGGGTCTGAGGGCCCCTCTCCTGGGCCTCTCTCCCACCTGTCATGGCTCTTGCCCAAGAGAAAGGCTGCCCCGTGGGCACAGGGACTGCCTGCCACCTCGCCTCACGAGCCCTGGGCTCCAGGGCCTTCTCATCCCATGCCTGGGATGGTCTTGACAAGAACGTTCCAGGAGGGTTGGGGTTCCTCAGGGACCGCTCGTCGACCTTACGCCCTGCAAGTGGCACAGCCGCCTGCGCTCAACAGTGGCTGAGAGGGAGCAAAGCATCCAGAGATTCCCCCGGTGGGAACGGGGGGCCCAGCCGCCTGCACACGGTCTCCCAGCACTCCATAAAGGAATTGCTGACTGCCAAGTGTTGTGTGGACTCTTCTGCCCTGGTGATCCGTTGGCCCTGCCCCCAGAGCATGGCCACGTGCCACCTCTTGTGCTCCGAGCCCGGGGGAGAGGGGAGCAGAGGGCCTGGTGTCCTTTGGGCTGTTGTACCAGCCTGACACCTGGAGCCTGTGGGAGGCCACCAGGGGAGGTCATGGAATCATAGAATTGTGTTGGTTGGAAGAGCCCCTCAGGGTCATTGAGTGCAACCATAACCCAACTCTGGCACTAAACTGTGTCCCTAAGAACCTCATCTAAATGCCTTTTAAACACCTCCAGGGATGGTGAGTCCACCACCTCCCTGAGCAGACTTTCCCAGTGCCTGAGAACACTTTCCCTGTAGAATTTTTTTTCTACTATCCCACCTAAACCTCCCCTGGCGCAACTTGAGTCCATTTCCTCTTGTCCTATCACTTGCTGCTTGGGAGAAGAGACCAACACCCTCCATGTTACAACCTCCTTTCAGGGACTTGTAGACAGCAATGAGGTCTCCCCTCAGCCTCCTTTTCTCCAGGCTAAACAGCCCCAGTTCCCTCAGCCACACCTCATCAGACTTGTGCTCCAGGCCCCGCACCAGCTTTGTTGCCCTTCTCTGAACTCTCTCCAGCACCTCGATGTCCTTCTTGTAGTGAGGGGTCCAAAACAGAACACAGTGTTCAAGATGTGGCCTCACCAGCACCAAGTTCAGGAGGATGATCACTTCCCTAGTCCTGCTGGCCACATATTAAACCACTGCAAACATTTATTCAAAGACAATGATTCAGAACCTTCAAGTACACTTAGCTGGACATTTTTTCTTCTGCAGACTTAGATAAGGTAATATGAATTATAACAGTATTTCTAGCCATGGTCATTAATATGTTAGAGACAATGGTATAAATTTTTTTTTAAAAAACAGCAATCTTAAAACTTCTTTTTTTGAGTTCCATTCAAAGCTGACATCTATGAATATTGCTTAGAATTTCAAAAAAACCCAGTTGCATGATATAACCATTTATTGCTATTCAAATGCATCCATTTTGGTTTATAAATTTTAGAAGCTTCATTAGAAATTTTAGGATCGTTAGAAATAAGGAAACCCTTTCCTGATTCATTTCTGGCAAACTACTCTGTGTTTCTCTCTACCCTTCTGCTATTCTGAGTCCCCAGATTAGAAACACATTATTCTGATAGCTTCTGTGTGATTCAATTGTGAATAGGTCTGCATTTTTACATCTGAAGAAACAGCAATTTTTCCTCAACTAACACTTTATGACAATCAACTAATATAGAAGAAAAGTTTGTTTCTATACCTGGTGAATTTGAGGAACCCCAAGCATTGTCCCCCATGCTTACACACAAACAAGTGTCTTTTAGCCTTTTCAAAATAAAAAATAGTTTCATGCTTGGCTCATTACAATGAAACCACTGCAGATTAAACCTCTCTATCAATTACAAGCAGCTGAACATTCTTTAGCATCAAACAGAACGACAAAAAGCTACACTATAATAAGAAATGGCTAAGGCCAATTAGTATTTAATTATGTAGATGACTTAACATCCTTTCATTGATGTTATCTGTATGTTTAAGGATTAAAGTCATGATGCATTGCTTTGCTTCAGCTCTTGCAGTATATGATAGCAGAGGAAAATGAAGTCTTTACCAAACAGAAATGGCTATAACTAATGAAATATATCAGCCCAGTGATACCAGCCACACTTCACCATGCACCTACAACAGACAGAAACTTCAGCATATTGTGGAAAAAGAGAAATTCATGCATGACAGCTTACAGTGGGGAGGAAGCTTGAAACAGAGAGTGACAACTGCTGCAGCAAGTGCCTATGTCATGAGCAGTTCCCATGAAGATGTCTGGTCCCTGAATTTTATAAGTGGGAGATAACAGGAACAGTGAAGTTAGTCATAACATGAGAGATATTTTAGATGGGAAGGACCTGTTAGGTCATCTGTCCATCCCCCTGCCTAGGGAGGATTATAGTTTGCAGTATCTTCTCAATAAGATTTCACAGAACAATTTCACATGAGTAGAGGAATGGAGTAAAGGACATAATAGATCTTTTCCATCTCTAACTTCTACAAGTCAAGAGGTCCAGTCTGTAGCTGGTGTGAGGTGGATGTGGGGACAAATACTGCAAGTGTTGTAAGAAGTGAAATTTGGAGGAAAATTCTACCCTCGGATCAAATCACGCAAGTTTATGCAAAATGTGATGTATAATGTTAGTGAGCACAGAAATCACCCCATAAAGGCCATTTTCAGTTCAGGCATAATAAGTGACCTCATTTCTGTGGGCCTGGTGCTGCATTTTTGGCAACTTGTGTCAGTGCATCACATCATTCAGATGGATAGATCTATATTTATTTAAAAGAATATATGTACTAAATTATTTCCATTAATATTATCAATGGAATCTTGAAATGCTAAATCTTTAAGCTTCCCATTTCAAACTGTAAAAACATATGTTATCATAGAAAATGTCCTCTTCTATATTTACAGTATGGAGATGGCCAGGTCTGTTTAGCAGCTTTTGTTTTTCTTGAATGAAATGGAAATTACATTTGAGATTATATAAGAGGTCAATGCTAGAGGAAGGAGCATAAGACACGTTTTTTTATGCACATCCTAAGTGAAAATTTCAGAATACAGAGAAAGAAGTAAATAATTTTTCCTTACAATCCTTATGAGAAGCATAAACTAGGAGGTAACACTCCTGAAAATGCAATTAAAATATTACAATGAAAAGTCTTCTTCCAGAAAATCCTTACATGTGTCTAAAGCTAAGAATAGAGAAAAAAAAAAAAAACAGAACACCACAAGCTGTTGGCTGGACAGATCTTAAAATAAATCAGTTTGCCAAGACAAGATTTTGCAGAAGTGAGAAATATAAATATGTCTTCATTTTGCTTTCTCGCTCAACATTAGGTAATTTTTGTGGTCATTATGATATATAATAATTGGACATAAAGGAGGACTAGCAGAGTTTCGAAACAGCATGAAGATGCATATGTATTTTCCTATAAAGAGATCAGTATTAGTGAAAGGCTGAATCTGAACTGAAAATAGAAAATATTGGAACATCAAATGCAGCATTTTCTATTTAGCTGATGATGGCATGAAAGAAAATATTTAGCAAATTATTACCTCCAAATATTAATCTCTGTAGATAAAATGTTATGATTAAGAATGGTATTCAAATGTATAGGATATTTGTAGATTAAATTTGCTAAATCAGAAATTGTAACCTGCCATAGTTGGCTACATATCCAGCATATGAGCTTATGAAAACACGGATATGGTCTAAATATGGACATATGCACCTCTTTGGAACTCTTAAAGTTCCCCTGATTTCTCTCATTCTGTTGTCATTTAAGTCTTAATGAAATTTATATATTGTAGATTAGAGTGCTTTATAGCTGTTAGATTCAGCAGATTTTCTTTTTCAATAACACTTTTTTATTTTGTACCTGGTCATATGGTAGCCTTTGAGTCTTGATTACAAATGCACAATCCATGTCATTGTAGTCGCTCAGCACTGATCTGTCTGAGGGAGCAGAAATCTCTCTTAATTAGCACTTACCAAAGAGCAGCCAAAATGCTCTCTTCTATTTTGATGGTGGGGAACTGATCTTGTTGAAACTGCATATAGAGCTTTATTTCCTGTAGACATAAACCCTCTACAGAGAACCTTTCTCATATGTCCTCTAAAAACCTCACAGCTGCATATCTTCACAGTGAAAAGTATACCTGAGAAGGTGTGCTTTTCTAAGACAGATGTATATAGGAAAAATATTTAAGAGTGATCAATTTAGAAATAATCAAGTAGCGAGTCTAGAAAAGGAGCCTCATTTTGAAAATCACTCAGAAAACATGAAGAAACTGTGACAAGAAAATAAGAAAATACTTTCACCATTTCTATGTTTAAAAATCAGGAAAACAGCTAGAACTAGTCATCTCAGCCTTGGGGCACAGACCTAGAAGGAAACTAAATCAGACTCTAAAGCATATCAAATTATGTGTCTGATGAAATACCAATCAAGTGGAACCATAAATAGCTTTCCCCTATCAGCTAGCATAGATTAACAGGTACAGAAATCACTTTTCAAAACAGTATGTGCAAGAGAAAGACATTTGTTATTTCCATTCTCATATTTGTCTTTCTGTTACTAATGGCTGTAGAGATATTTGATTTGATAACCATTGCAGTTTTCTGAAGCCTGAAAGTCAGCTCAGCCTTTTGTAGAGCGGGCTGAGCACACATTTCCACTACTAATTTTTGTTTGAGTTGGATCTGCATATCCACGTACACTGCAGGAAAAGAGTCAGTGTTTCATTATGCACTTACCAGTGGTGGAGGTGGCATAGTTCCATGAATAGGCATGTTTTTTCAACCCGTGATTTTGTTTGTGACTTTAGGCGAGACTTTTTAAATCTCACCCTCTGTTTCCCTTCTTTCCCACCTGGTCTGCTCTGTTTGTTTAAACTCTGAGTCCTTCCAAGCCCAGACTATGTCTCACCAGGTGTTTGTATCACACATTGCAAAATGCTTCATCCTTTTCAGCTGGGCTTACAGATGTTGCTGTAATATCAATTTTATTTATTTATTTATATTATTGCCATAGAAAGACAAGTGAGGAACCTACTAAGGCAAGCATTGTACCTACACAGAAGAAAAAGAAAGTTGGTGCCCGCTAACTCTTCAAAAATCTGTGATACCAAAAAAGTTAGTTTCATAGTACGTGTTTTGGGGATTGTTTTTTGTGTGACATCAGATGTTTTACTTTTTGAAGATGCGTGTGAATGTGAACACAAACATGTTTAATAGTTCTATATAAAAATAAAGTTTCTTTCTATTATTCTGAAGTTGTGCAAGTTTTTCTATTCTTTCAGATACTCTTGGTTGTAAGCAGTAGTAGCCACCAGATGAGAGGTAAGATGTTTTCTTAAGGGGTGTACAATCATTCACAGAGATTTAACTCACCATATTGTTTATTCTTCCTATATTATCATCTTTTCTCTCTGAGGTAGGAAAATTACAGGCTTCCTCAGCTGGAAGAGGCAGCAGAAAGAGAGAGTGCAGCACACCATTTGGCCCATTGTGCTTAATAACATGCTCTCATACACTGAGCAGAAAAAAGGAAAAGCAAGTGAGTGAGGATGTTGAAAAATTAGGAGTCGTTTGTGCCTTTTGAGATACTTGGTGTCACAGCAGTATAATAAAGTACTGGCAAGCTAAGCTGGGCATGCTTGGTTTCTCAGAAATAAGTCAGGAGAGGATTTCCATGTTCTTCTCTGCATTTGTATTTCGTGCAGTGTAAGCAAAGCCTTGATCCACTATAGGCATGCCTTGCCTGTGCAGACCACTACAATATATATTTTTCAGTTCATTCTTTTTAATTACTTTTTTTTTCCCTCTGAAAGATTTCTGCAGCTACAGGCAAGCTTAATCCTAATAAAGTGAACATTTAATAAATATTACTCTTGCAATTCTTAAAGGCTCTGTTGAATTCTGATATACAATCACTTTATTTTAAGCTTGGTGATGTAGATGATAAACTGAACAGAGGTGATTCACAGTAAGGGCAACACATTGCCGCCTTTCTTGCTCTAGAAAGACACTCTTCTGCAGTGCTTAAAATGTAGAGAAAAGTCTAGTGATTGATTATCCAGCTAAGTGATAAGGAGGTATATAAGGCAGGGATGCAGAAAAAGTACAGATGATAAGGACAATCAAGTATCGTTGATCTGAAAAAAAATTACAACACTTTCTAATCATTTAAATTATATTTTTAAGTGAGTAAAATCGACTGCACTGAGTCTCTAATTTTCTACACACTGTTTTTTTTTTCTTTTTATTAAAGACAAAAGCTATAAGAATTGTGTCCATTTTTTTCCAGTAGTGTAATCTTTCCTTGAAAAGGAAATTACTGGATCATCAGACTTTCATTTGTCCGTATAATATTTATATTCTTTGATATCTTACTGGCATATTGTAATACTGATAATTATCTACTTCTCCTGTTTTTTATAATACCATGTGGCATTCTATTATGTTTTACACTATTAACAATATTATACACATAATACAATTCTACCAAATCAGGTTGTGGAA
This sequence comes from Patagioenas fasciata, assembly GCF_037038585.1. Classification (NCBI taxonomy): domain Eukaryota; kingdom Metazoa; phylum Chordata; class Aves; order Columbiformes; family Columbidae; genus Patagioenas; species Patagioenas fasciata. The sequence continues at coordinate 135,415,781 of NC_092520.1, read as the reverse complement.
GTTGTACAGTATCAGCTAGGCTGTTAGGCTTCAAATTAATGATCTCTATAGGTCACAGGCACAGTAAGGATACTCATAAAATATTTTCATTGTGATTTTCAAGACCTTGTACAATTATATTAATATTTCAGATATTTTATGCATTCTATGTTCAAACGGGAGGGTTCTTCATGATCAGATGACAACTATCCATTTTCACATTATTCAGCCTCCATTACCATAAAATCCTGTGCTGTGGTGATTCTGCTTTTACTTAAAGAGGACTTGTAAGAGATTTCCTTAACATCTCAGAAGCTCTGTAAGTTGTCTGGTTAGAGTGGTTGCTGCCAATTCATAAGCTCATGTTACTGGTGTGTCATCAGAACAAATTTCAAAACTATTTTTCTTCACTTTCGTTATGGTAGGACCTGAAAGACTCATATTTTCTTTTAAGCCTGTTTTTTTTCATTTGATTGATTGGTTGGTGTGGGGTTTTGTTTGTTTTTTAATCAGTTGTTAACCTACAAGAAGTATTTCCTTCCTTACACATGAAAGTTTGTATAGTCTTTTCATAAAGGGTGCTGTCATTAGGAACTTTTTTGTACACATTGAAACAGTTTCTACTGTTTTGTTTGGTAGGCAGTAGTAGCTTTCTGGACCACTATTTTGAAATACAGTAGTTATCATTATATACTATTTTCACTAAGAATAAACTTTTATTTTTACAGGAAATCTTGATTTTCTTAACAAAAATATTATAGCTTCCCATCTTCATCACTTTCCTTCCTTCTCTCTCATTGTTTTATCCTTCTCTGTAATGAGAAACAGTCATTTATTTCTAGTACTTTTTCACCAAAAAGTGAACTACCACTGAGGACAAAGTCCAGATCTAATATAATCTAATCACCAATCATGATTATCCTGTGAAGACAGATAAATGGCTTAGGTTCTATTTTTCCTAGGATTGTCAATATTTTAAAATAATTGCCAGATAACAGTGAAAATGCTAGGAAGTTAGGGGTAGAAATAAAAGAGTCTTTTGAGACTAAGTTTCTTGGAAATAAAGTTCAAGTAGTCATTGGGTTTTTTTTCGCATACAGATGTTCACCAGGACAGGAATCACACATACTGTTCCACAGCATGACTATCCCCTCTGCAAGTCTTAGATTTGCTACAGCCCTCCTCCAGTTCTAGTATTACTCATAAATCCGGTTAGTGCTACTGGTATCTGTTTGGTTTTCACCTAAAGAGATGTCTCTAATTGAGACAGGACTGCTGCTAACCAGACCACATCTAGGCTATCATCTCTGGTTTTGTTGGTCTGCTGGATGCTAAGGTCAATCCTGCTTTGCTTTACTTCTCAAGAAGCAGATCCAATCCAAATACACTCTGAAGCAGTGCCATCAGTTCCAGTCCCCATGACACTGTGCCCATAGGTCAAAGACTTATCAAAGAGGAAGCCAGAACAAGTTGATGCTCCTTATAGCAAAATTTCTAGTCATCCGAAAGGAGATGTCAGCCTCTTCTGCTGGTCTTTAGCTTTGCCAGTTAGTGAAACCAACTGTTTGGGAATAAAGGCAAGTCTTCACTCAAACTGTAGTTCTGTAGACTTTCCTGAGTCACTTCTGCAGATATGCACCTCACCAGATACTGCTAGACCTGTTGCTGCAGAGGACTGGAATACTCTACTTTACATAAAAAAAAAAAAAAAAAAAAGTAGCATTGAGTTGATTACAGCTAGGAATTGGGGAGGGATTTAAGAGAGTAGCTAGGGCTGAGAGAAGAAGAGAGGAACTAATAAGATCAGAAGGCTGAAATTTGCTTTTAAGCATCATTTTTCCCATTATCTATTTCAGCATAGAATCAAACTGTGGGATTCGAACAAGTTAGGCAAATATTTATGTGCCTTGCTGAAAAGGACAGTCTGCTGAATGATGTTTCATTGAATCAATGTTCTACTGTCTCCAACGAAAATCTAACCACAGTCAACTACAAATGACCATCCTGTGCTTTGTTTATTAATTTATTTATTTCCAAAGGTCATGCATTTGTATCCTGAACATTCCTTGTCTCCCGTTTATTATACTATTTCAGGGCTGGTTAATCTTTACAAGATTGAATTATGTTAGCTTCTAAAGCACAATTTCCCTATTTCCTTCTTTTATTAGAAAATTACTACATGTTTATAAGGTTATGAAAATTAATTATACCCATATTTACTCACATCTGTGGCATTAGAAACTGCTAAAAAAAAAAAAAAAAGATATCTGGATGTCTTTTATTTGGGTTGTAGAAACAACACTCAGTTTTAGGGACTTAAAATCTGACTTCTTTCCCCTATAGTCAAAAAAAACCAACATATAGACAGATGCAGATACAGAGATCTTTGAATTACACCTGCAGGCTGCAATGATATAATCAAGTTCAAAATGCAAAAAGAAAATTTCCCATTACTTTGCTATAGCAGTTCTGAAAAACTGTAAATGAGACTGAGACCTCCTTTTTTCTAAAGAAGTATCATAGAACATAGTAAGAACTACTGTATTCTCTGGTGAGGTCTTTTCTTAAGCACATATACTTGGCTTCGTCATATCTTGTTTTAGCGATGAAAACCTGAACAACAGTCGCCCAAGGCGAAATCAGTGTTAGACATGGTAAGTGCTAGCAAGGTGTACCTGTCATGCTTTTTTTACAACCAGCTGCATTGCCGCTCTGCCTGTAGGTAGCACAGTCACCTGTAAACTATTTTTTTCCTACATTTTGTAAAATCCCTTGTGATCAATCTGGATGAAAGTCTTTATGTAATTGTAATTTCTTTCTTATTTCATTTTTTCCAATAATAAAGATTAATTGCTAGTCATGATTTAAGTTAAACCTGAGAAAAGTAGGATTTAGTATCTTACCAGTTGTGAAAACACACTTGAATACATACAGAAACTTAAATGCTACATTTTCCTACAAAATAAGCCACGAATTTTCACTATAGCAGTACTAACCTTCAAGAGAAACTTTTTTTTTTAAATCTAGGAATTGATTTCCTTAAAGTTTTTTATTTCACTCTCACTGGAATAAATTAATATTTAATATCAAATAATGCAATTAAACCTCTTATTTTTATTTCCTCCTGCATTTTAGGTCTTTTCCATTATCAATCTTTTTGTTCTGATGGGCCATAGCATGTGCTCTATTTTTGTAAGTTATGATATAATCTTTTTTTCACTCACCAATAAAATACTTTATTTTATTTATCCTGAACAATAAACATAATTTTTCTGGTTTGTCTTCATATTCACATTGAGATTGATATAGGCTTTGCTAATTTATTGTGCATAGCATTATGGAACATAAAATTTGCAATTTAACGTAAGTATTTGGTCTTGGTGCCATTACATTCAGAGACAGTTGTAAATGTCTCCAGCATTTAAGTTTTATGACCAATCCTCATTCTAAGTGGTCCCATTGGACAGAGGTGGTGGTTTTCTTCCATACATATCCTCTTTTTAGGCCTAAACATCCCCTTCCTGATGAGAGTCATTTAAGAATAATAAAATTTGCAAGGGTGTTTCATTACCTTGACCAATGCTTACTTTGCAGTCACTGCAATCTACTGTAGACAAAATCAAATTAGCCCTATAAATAACTGGCTTGTGCCCTGGTAATGGCATCGCCAAAGTGCCATGGCTTCAGTGCCAGGTTGCATCTCCCACCTGTCTGGCCTCACCACCCTGCAGTGCTCAGGCCATGCGGTGCTGCAGCTCATTCCCAAGACAGCCTGTGGACAAAGACAACACAGCTATATAACCTCTAGATAAAATCACTTCCCAAGCCCGTGTGCCTATGGCAGTCAGAGGCATGACACAATGAAGTCAGCCATATTCTAGGACAGTAATATGCCAAGTTCTACACCAAGTTCTACAAGTCAATATAGCAGCTTGAGAGCCGTGTGCATAGATGTGCTCCTTATGTTCTCATAAAAATGCAGGAACTCCCAACCTATTGGTTGGTATTTGTCTAATCACGTAGTCATATATTCAGAGAAAACTCTATGATCCATGTGCTCAGGGATCGTGGTGGTCCTGGTTGTACTTCCCTGTGTGCTATTTTATCACTTCTATCACTATATCTATTATTCTGTTTGCTGAAAAGAGGCTAAGCATGCCTAGGGCACCAAAGTAGGACTTTGGAGAAGAGGTGTGTAAGTTCACAGTTAATGCCACCTGCATATGCCACCACTTGGCTTTCAAGGGAAAGGTTGCATATGCCAGAGCTACACATACACTGCCTTCTCTCACCATGGTCCATGAAACACCTGTTTTGTCTCTTGTTTGACAAAGTCACTTGGATGTAAATACTCTTATTTTTCAGGCACACCAAGGAACAAGGGTCTGTGTTTCCACACTTCAAAAATGACACCTGCTGAAATGACAATTTCTGTGATTCCTGTTTAAATTAAGAGATTGGGACTTGCAGATCAGTGACTGTCTTTATACTCGTTAGAAAAAAGGTTTTGGATATTATGATCAGCAAGTTTATAGCCACTGTTTAGGGCAGCTTGTCATTTTAGATAGATGGAAACTCACCTAGAGGCACCATGATTGCTGTCACTTTCATCATGTTAAGGTAGGTATTCAAAATCACAGCTTTGAGGTAAACTCGCACCAGTATTTCACGATTCATCATACAGCAAATTCTGTATTTTCACCTCAGGAAAAAGAAACACATCCATGAGAAAAAGATCAGGGAACCCTAAATGGATGCTTTATTTCATTTTACTCCACTTACGCTGTCATAAAAATTCCTCATTTCTAAGTACTATCTGTCTTTAACTCTCACCAATTTTAATGGAAAGGACAAGACGCTGACATCTATATACGAACACAAAAGTCTGATCAGATTAAGTCTCCATCTTTGGTGATACTCAAAATCTGTCCAGACATGGCCTTGGGCTGCCTGCTGTAGGTGACTCTGCTTGAGCAGAAGGGTTGGACAAGATGACCTCCAGGGTCTCTTCCAAAATCGAATATTCTGTGATTCTGTGGAGTCTAGGAGTAATGCTGGATTTCAGAATCAAAGACTTTATATACTTTGCCTGTTAGTGAAGAGACTGATAGCATTGAAAGGAATATATTTTTCATTGTTACGTTACAGTTTATAAAGATCGACCATACATGTCACTGTTTCCCTACAGAATTCTGACAGTAACATTCTTCTTTTCACCTCAACTTTACTTAGGCTTGGAAAGCAGAATTTAGTATTGGCAGAAAAAAAACCACAATGAAGTATAAGCATTTTCGGCTGAAATGTGTGTTTTGTAGGATAACCACAGAGGGAATTTAATCTCTTGAAGTTTAACTTTTCAAAGCCTATTGCAAGTACAACATGGATAAGAGACTTGTCATTTTATTAATGAAGAGTGACCAGTTGTCACCCCCACATGGGAAAAAAAAAAGATTGTGACACAGTCACAATGAAGGACCATAAGACAAACCAAATGTAAATACCGATGGTTTAAAGAGATAATTAAAGCTCTTGAGACTGCAATTATGACAAGGCAGCATGACAAGGCACATGTATGTCGACAGAATATATTTATATTGACAGAATCTGTCCGAGAAATCCTTTTTGTACAATATATCTGTCTGTCATATCTTTGGACTGCACATGCGTTTATTGACTTTCTGTTAGTGTAGATCTTGAAATTTGTCCCTTTGCCTTATTACTCAATGACACTTGGTTAAATATATCATGCTTTCAAACACCAGGCTTTCTGAAACAATTTTTCCAAAAGTGTGAATCCAGTGTGTATATTACTAAGTGATATTTCCATTATATTACACACATTATACATATTATGTTGCTGCCACTCACAGATCCCTAGTTAATATTAGAGAATATTTATGTACAGTATGGACATGTGAACACTATATGTCCTAAGAATACAGGGGACTGTCAAAATCAGATCTAATCCTTGGACATGTGATTAATTTTCTAAGGAACTTAAAAAACACAAGTTTAAATTAAATTTGAAGTCATTCTAGCTTAGAAACTTGTCACCTGCACCTTTGCTCTCCTTTCCAGGAGAGATGTGACTTCTTTCTCTGATTCAAGCTTCCTGATCCATCCCAGCAAATAGTGACTCTGGCCACAACAGAGCAGAGTAGTGTGGCAAAGAGGAAGGGACCCAATCTCTCCACTACACGGTCAGAGACAGTGGCATCTGGCTGCTGTTTAAGGACATCTGTTAGAGACAGAAAGAACCTGAAAAACAAAACTGCTCTCATCAAGTTCTCCTCCTTTGGTTTTAGTAGCCAAATAGATTCTGATAATATTTTCCTACGAGGAGGAAAAAAAAAATAAAAAGAAAATAATGTAATCATGTCAATGCATACTGACACATGAACTATATCGACAAAATTAATTTGTATATACATGAAAAGAAAGATAATATTCAGCATTTTAATAGAGATTTATTCATTTACATTCTGCATAATAGAGAAATAAGGATGAAGTATTGCCAAAGTGGGATGCTCAGTAAATAAGTGCTTCAAACTGATCAGTAACATTCCTTATGTAATAAGCATAGAAAAGGATTAGAAATAGCTTCAACAATTTCTTTATCTGGCATCCAGTACTTTTTTTTGGTTATTTTTATTACTTTCAACATTTTTTTTTCATTATGCCAGCAAGAAACACACCCTGCTTTATCCACCAAAACAAAACAAGAAAAATCTTACCTTGCATTAAGACTCTGGCATTCCAGAAGGTATCTAATTACATTTAGAACTGAGTTTATACTGAATTTGACACAGCTTCATCACTCAGTTGCCAGGAAGAACAGACAAAGCATGTCTCCTCAAAAATATGCTTAAGCTTTTCCTACTATACAAGACACAATCTCCAGAAATCAGATGACTGAATTAAGAAGAAAACCATCTTTCATTTAGTGAGTAATGCATTTGAAATACTACTGGCTTAACAAAAGACTGTGAAAAGATCGATTTACTGTTTTGGAAGAAAACAGCAGACAGAAGGTCCAAACATAAGTTATTTTTAATTTGTTTTAAAGAAAACTTCCTTGTTTCAGGTGGCCTGGCTTATTGATTTTGAAGGTCAGTGACAGAATCAGAGAGATTTTATGATAAATGTGAAAGTCTGCTATAAATAGTTAATTTCCTACCATTTGTGATTTTGTTAGCTCCTGCTTTACATTTGGGTGGCTCTTTGAGAAAGAATCTTCTAGTGTTTCTCACTAAATTATGGTTGTAGAAATTCCCTGTGTAACACCTCTGTTGACTCTGCTCTCACAAGATGCTGAAAAAGAGTTAATGCAGGGATTTTTTTTTTTTTTAAAGACCAAAGTTGCAGGTTTAATCCTATTCATAACTGCACAAATAATCAGCCCTTCTGAGAGTGAGGTGAACTTGGAGGAGGGGAGAGTTTCTCTTGGCTCTTGAAAATTCATGGATAAAATCACAATTCCTAAAAATATTTCTCATCTAAATACATAATCAGAGAGCAGGAAAGGGGAATATGAGAAGAACAAGAGAACCCTGGCCACTGCGTGAGTGCACAAGTACAAGGCAACACATGGAAATTGTGCTAGATGTGGGGAAGGGAAGGGAAGGGAAGGGAAGGGAAGGGAAGGGAAGGGAAGGGAAGGGAAGGGAAGGGAAGGGAAGGGAAGGGAAGGGAAGGGAAGGGAAGGGAAGGGAAGGGAAGGGAAGGGAAGGGAAGGGAAGGGAAGGGAAGGGAAGGGAAGGGAAGGGAAGGGAAGGGAAGGGAAGGGAAGGGAAGGGAAGGGAAGGGAAGGGAGGTCCAAGCAACAACATGAACCTGGAGGACAGAAGGTAGAGGGAAAATTAAGGCACACTACCCAGCTGCTTTGCATTGCTCTGCCAATGCAAAGCATCTGTAAATGCAGCTTAACTGGCCAATTTACTCTGGCTCCCTCTCAGTGCTTCAAATTGACATAAGGCTGCTAAGGTAGATGTTCAAATAAGTCCATAAATAATTAAATGATTAACACAAAGAAAAGCTAAGGTTGATGTTTCTTTTTCAAATCACTGTGAGATAGCACAGGGCAAAATTTTCTCAAAGTTTCCTGTGGAGACCTCATCCCTAGGAGTAAAAGTACTAAAAAATGAAACAAAAACCTGAACTCTGTCCTGCAGTGATACAAACAGAGACCAATCAATATTAAAAAAAAAAAAAAAAAAAATCATTATATTGTGATGATAAGTACACTACAATTTAATAATTCTGGAGCCCTAAACCTGCTCCAGTGCTTCTCTTTTCTGTCTTTGAAGTTCTAGGGAAAACAAAATAGTACAGTCTTTTTTATCACCAGATTTGAAGAACCAAATGCAATAGTGAGGCCTGTTGCATCAAGAATGCTTTTACAAAGTCACTTTTCCAAGAAGAGCTACACAATTTAAAATCTCTACTTAATGTTACCATTTACTAGAGCAGTCCCACACGGCTAGATGGGGCAGGTCTAAATCACATGCGAAAGCTTTTAAAAATTAACTGCAGTGAACCTGAATGGGCCCAGCTAACCTGAACACTTGTTTGCCATGTGGTTTTGCCTTACCCTCCTTTGCTAAGCTAGTGTATCATGAGTCCAGAGATCTCTTCATGCAAACAACAGGAAAAACACAGTGGGGTGGGGGGGAAAGTCTATAAAAAAAGAGTGGCTTGCAAATTAAAGATGTTCTAATCCCTGTTCTCAGGCATGGAAGTCAAGTATCACCTGGTAGCAAGGCATGGTGCCCATTATCCTTGCTCAAAGAAATGCAGACTCCCACATGTTTCCAGTGGCATCTCCTGTTTCCAGTTCTTCATCCACAGCAGAGTCATCAATAGCAGAGATACCCTGCCTGCTAAAATGATTGTAATCACTAACTCAACTTCCTAATGTTAGACATCTCACCAGCAATCAGATACAGTGAGATGAAGCCTTCAAAATGCTTTTCTAGATTCGTTGACTCCTCTTCATTTAGGAGCATAGGCCTAAAATCAGATAACTACTTGAGGTTAAAATAAAACTTCAGCTATCAAGATGTACCTTTAACTATGTCGTTACTGAGACTTGACTACAATTTCTTTTGTGAATTTGCCAATTCTTCCCCATTTTGTTTGGGTTGATATAAGCTCTAAAGGGAATATTATCTGATGTTATCAAATGGAGAAACTTGCAGCTTTTCAGGGAGTTGTACTGTGAGGAATCAGGAAAAAAAAATAAAATAAGATTTAAGGAAGAACTTAAAAAAAAAACTCTCTTGTATCACTTAATTAATTTCCAACATAGACATGATTTTCCTTAAAGAATTTATGCCCACAATTTGTAGTTCTCTGGGAGATATGACATAAATGAAATCTTACAGTACACAACACATTGGAAAAATCTGTTCTGCAATTCTCTTCAAAGATTTTATCTAACCGTAAAATATTTTTAATTCAAATAATATTTTTTCCAAAAGTATTATTTTTTAAGAAACATTTTACTTCTTGATGAAAGAAAGACTTCTAAAACTTTTTTTTTATATAAATGAAGAAGGCTTAAAAATCTCTATTTTTAATGCCATTTCTTATCAAAGAGAAATCTTCATGAACAGTTCTAGGTCTTAAGGCTATCTAAAAATGCTAAGTGATCCATTGGAATGGTTGATATTCACATAACTGGGCTGAACTTCAGATCTGAAATTCCAGTTTAAGTCACAAGTTGCCTTTTACTTCCCCTCACAATTATGTCCTGTGTTTGGTCAAAGTCTAAAAGTGCAGAAATAAAGTTTAAGAGTTTGCATTCGGCATTCTACATTGATATGTTTTTTTTCCTTCTCCTTCACTTCTTTTGCAAATGGTCTCATAGTCTTTAAAGCTGCCATAATTTTTTTGCAAACTCAGACAGATATCTGAACATCTAGGACTATATTTTCTGCTGCATGTCTCTCCATCATGGTTCTAGTATTGGTGTTATAATTGTTTATTTTTATTGAAAGATATTTTTGAAGTATTGGTCAGTTTTGTGTAAATATAATATGAACCAAAACACTTGCATAAAAAATATGTGCAATATATATATCTGTTTTGAAACGTATCACTGGAAATTATTAGAAATAGCATCAGATATTTTCAGACCTCTCTCACAACATCTGTCCCCAGAAACATTTACACTACAGTCTGGAAAATACAAAGCACAGATTGGGTCAACAGAAGACAATCTGGATGAAAAACATGTTTGTTTTTATTGTTTGACTGGTCTTTTGCAAAGGTGCTTGTGTGATATCTTCATGCATTCAAATAAACTGAAAATATAGCAAGAGTACACATATTCAGATCACTAGATTCAGTTCCAAGAAAATCACTTTAGAAGTTTTGACAGGCCTTTTAAGACAGGAACAAATTTCAGTGTTTACCAGTTGCTTCTACCATTGTGAATGAGTGCTTCTCGAAGGTGTTAATGTTTTAACTACAAATATGTTATAAATCTAAAAATGCTTTCTTAAGTCTGAAGTTGCTTTCAGTCCTTGTATGCATGAACAAGATTCCAGGGTAATCTGAATACTGAATATCATGGATTTTACGCTGTTCTTTCAAAAGAATCTCATTATCTTTAACACCAATATTGTATAAAAGTGGTTGATATGCTCAACATATTGTGGCCAAGATGAAAATTAGCATTTCAAATGGATGGAAATATTGTACTCTTAAGTATGCCTGTTTAACTCATAATTCAAGCAAGAGAAATAAAATAGATGAAGGGCTTCAGCAATTTTTTCATTGGAGTCGATTCCAAAGATGGTGTCTGCTGTAACTAAGATCTGGATGTCCCTTTAGCCAGTGTAGTCACCGTGCTTTGGGAAGCCACAATGCCATCCTCAGCTGTGGATACGAGATAAGGACTCTGACTAATAAGAGCAGTTCTAGGACAAGCACAAATGAGATTACTTTAAGAAGACCCTAGGTGTGCCAAAACCTAGGCTGACTTTTTTGTCTTGAGCTGTCACAGCTGGGAAGGCTTAAGCATGTGTATCATGTAGTTTTAAAAGGAGGTTGCAAAACACAGTTTTCAAGGACAAAGTGTCAGTGAAATGACACAAGGGGTGGACTTGCAGAAAGAGCCCAAAGAACTAAACCTATTAAAAAACTGGCACATTACAAATTTGCACTCTGTTCAGTAATTTGGCAGAATCCATTTACAACAGATTTCATGTTGGGGATTGAGTCCAAAAATGACTCCTCCCCTAATTACAAACTGAATCTCCCTCCCTCTTTTGCTTTTTAATGCAAAAATAAATGTGATGAAACAATGTGAAATAAAATGAAAACTCTTCTTTTTTTTTTTTTTTTTACCTTACAAAGAAACAGAAAAGAAAATGAAGGGCAGGGGCGCAAGTCTTCCCTTCAGGATACATTACCAACTGGAAAATTTGGAGAGAAGAAGGAACATGGGATTTGAGGCACCAAGCTGGTGGAATCTGAGTATGTCATAAAGGTTAAGCGCTATCTCCGAAGGGGAGCCAGGCATCCCATGCAAGAGTAGCTACGCTGGTTGATGGCCAGCTAACATTGGCATTGGTGCTGTGGCAGATGCTCATTTAAACTTCCACCCTAAAACTTGCTGGAAGAAAAGTTACAGCAGTAGGTGGGGGAAGATGGGAAGAGTGAAATGGGAAAAAATAGTAGAAGGACTGGAGACCAAAATAAACTGGCTACCATACAAATGCATTTGAATTTTCAATGTGTAGCTAATGGTTCTTGGTCCCAACTGTCCCTTTGGCTGCCATAGTTTTTATCTTTGGGTCATTATAGCATAATACATCTGACAGTTACCAACTTTCCCTGTAGTTCTTTCATACCAAATTGAATTACAGTTTTGCAACTATAGTCGTACTTTAACTGAATTGTTATTCTATTACACGGGGGAAAAAAAGGTATTTAATACGGTGCACTCCCTATCACTTCATCCTAGTTTACCTGGAAAAGGTCTATTCAAAGTCCAGTTATGAAACTGACTGACTTTGTATGTCAGAAGGTTCTTGATTGTCATGCCAAAGGTGAATTTGTTTTACACATACGTGTTGCATTATGGTTTGATATGAGATTTGGAACTAAGTGCACTGACTTTGGAGGGTTCTTTAATGCAGATAAATTACAGCAGTAGCATAGGCTGAGCTGCAAAAATATGACCCAAATGATCAGCACAATTTTCAAGAGAGTCTATGCAATGTGGGAATACTAGTTCAGGATTTTTCAGGTATTTTGCATTAAAATTTTCTGCCTGAATTTTCCCACATGAAATTATGTTTTAACTTACATGAGACTATTTTCCCCCAAAAAATATGTTATCTATATTTATTTCATTTTGTCATTTTTTTCATATTGAATGCCAGATGTGGAGCTTGAAATCTAGCAAGAAAAGGGAGGCACTGTAACTAGTATCAACATAGCATTCCCATATTGAAATATATATTGAATTACGTGTAATTATACAGAATATACAACCATATTACTACAATATAATTATATTAGATCACAGATATTAGTTGTAAAACATTACATATAGATAAATATGCATATTGGTAACTAAAAAAAAATGTATCCCAAATGAAATTTTCTGTACTCACTAATCAAACAGGACTCCATTGGTTGCATTTTCAAGAAGCATTTATTTGTTCTAGCCTCTTCTGAGATCTAATCTACAACATGGCAATATATTTTTTAATATCTAATTGGAAACTACTATTACATGTGGTAGCCTATTGCTAACCTCTCCAAATTTTTTGTTAGTTCAGATACAGTGGTGTCTTATGGAATTCCTAACTTCCCATAAATTTTCATATGATACCAACAGAAATACCTGAGGCCTGAATTATAGGTTTGAGCAACCACACTGTATGTACAAGTTTTCTATATATTCTAGACCATTTCAGTGATTAAGTTAACTGTGAAGCATCACAAATATTTGTGCCAGGAAAACTAAGTGGGAAGCTAAGGTCTAGAAAGAGATATGAGAAAGGTGTAGGAAGAAGAGGACCAAGATCTGCTGCCATCAGCAGTGATTGCTGCTGAGAAAAAGGCAGATGGAGACAAAGGTTGGTCCTCTTGTCCAGCACCTGCCTCATAGTGAGGTTTCAACCAGAAAAACTATGATATTTCTTAGATGTTTAGGAAGCCTGCAATAGTACATAGGTGAGTTAATCAAAATTATCTGCAGCCCCATCGGTGCAATGCTAGTTTCCTGGTAATGTCATCCCAATTAACTGTGGATGTTTTTCATTATTGATCATTTTAGTATGAAATTTCAAGCTACTTGGGAGTGCACACTACTGGCTTTAGGTAAGGTATTCACCATCATTCCCACTGCTCTATGTGACTTTGGATTAAGTAATCTAGTTAGTTTACAGCGTCAAACATTTTAGTGGAATGAAATCTTTGTGATAGTTTCATGATGCAAATGAAAGAGCTGTTGACTTCTGAAGCCAAGAGCTAACAAGTGCTCCTAGTGACTGAGTCAGGTTTGTTGTAATCTTTACTTTGAAGATGTGCCGGAGTTCTCAAAGGTTAATGAACCACTTTTGGTAGAGCTTTCCTTCAGACTTTAACTCTGTTTTATTCTTGATAGAACTATTAACTTCTACACTAACCTTTCTACTTGTTACTATTACACACATTCTGCCCACTAAAGCTTTCTATTGATTTTTGCCAGTGAGCTTTTATAAAATGTAGGTTTAAATACATGAGGTTTGTGTTTCTGATAGCATTGGGTAGTATACAGAAAGACAATGATTAATTTGTAGGTTTAAATTTATTTTAGATATATTTTCCAGTCTCTTTGGCAATACCATAGGTTTTGTTTCTTGAATCATTTGCTCTGATCATTCCAGATATTTTTTTAAGTGCCATAGTTTCCAGTTAAGAAAGGAAAATTTAAAAAATATGATGAATAGTGTTAGCACAATATACTGAGATAATGGAAATTCTTCTAGTCCTTCCAAATTTAGGATCTGATCTATGGTGAATGGTGCCATTGGGGCAGAGAACCAACAGTTCTTGCCAACTGGAATCTAGCCATGTGGTAGAAAATCCTACATTCTCCTTGTAACATTTTAATCTCCTACTTCTTCACTTTGTTTATGAGGATTTTATATCAAGATTCAAAAGATACATACTTTTTTTCTTTGGTAACACAACCTGTGGTGAATAAACTAGAGAAATCTTTAGCACCAATCCTAATTTTTAGGGTTTTAAGAATTGTTATTATTTTGGTTTTCCCCTTTTGTTGTCAAAAATTGTAAATATAATCTATATATCTGTCATCTTCCTCAATTTCCGTCAGTCAATTATACTCTTGTTTCTACTTGATCTCTGCTCCAAACACTGAAGTGCTACAACCATAAATATTTGGTGAATAAAATGTTACTTTTATCCAATAGTTTGAGTCAAGGATGACTTTTCTGATATTATTGTATTTCTGGTTATATTTTCCAAATAGAAAATCATGTGCTAATCAGTGCCAATTTGCCGTACAAACAGACAGAAAAAAGTCCTCTACTAGAAAAATAAATCACAGGAAAAAATGTTTCTGGGATTTTTTGATGACTATTTTTTTAACCTCGCTGTAGGCAGCTAGTGAAAGCAGACTGCAGGTAAAGTATATTAGGCTGGTTGGAACCCTTGTGCTTAGCAAAATTACTTGTAGTTGTTTTCCATGGGGATTTTGCATGAAGGCAGCTATTGCAACACCATTGTTTTTTCAATGGATGGGAATAAATATTTGAATATTTCCCTGTTTGATTAGAAAAAAAACACACATACCCAGTCTTGAGACCTGAGCATGTTATTACAATGAAGACGCTTGGAAATTACTTTCCATTTTAAAAATTACTAATAAAAGAATTACATTATGAGTCAAATTTCTATCTGTGTATTCAGGCTTGGCTCCCTTGATTTGATTGCTCTATACATTTCAGAAATCATTGTAGCTTTGAACAAGAATTATTTTCAATAAGATATTATTCATGTCTGCCCAAGAATAAAGCTTTGAGAGATTTGTACTAATATTTTCTATTATGTTGGTCAACAGGGTGGCATTCTGTAAGTTTCACTTTGATATTCAGATTAAAATATTCACAACAAAAATATGAATGTCTCATGATTGCAGCTGTGCAAATAGCAAGAGATTACACCAACTTTGAAGTTGGATTCTGTTCTTATTCTTTTCATTATTCATTTCCCTGTGAACAGTAATGGCAGAAATTTGGGCAACTTGCTTAAATTGATGGACAATAATGCGTAATCACATCTGAACCATTTACTATATTAAATAGCCCCTATGCAACAGTATATGTACAAAAATAACCCTGCCCTAGAGTCTCAAGACAGGTGCCTGCAACTAATATTCATGTAATAATTCGAAACAGGCAAATGGGTAGCATTGCATCAATGCACTTTTAGACTGCTTAATGCAGCCATAACTACATCCAGCACAGAAACAATAACTACACAACGATCTCACAGAATTCTTCAGACATCGCATTGCACGCATTATTCTATGATATCAATGTAGCAAGAGAAAATAAGCTGTAAACATTTGCTGTAAGCAGCAAAATCTAGCATATAGCAATTTAGGTCATGATACCTCAGTCAGAATGAAATAAGAAGTTTTAAATAAATATGGTGTTCGTGAGCATTGCCAGAATATAACAGTGACTGTATAACTGAGGGAGGGAAAATAAATTAAAATATAAAAAGTAATAATAATAGTAATAATAATAATAAAGTTAGTGCCTCTTAATTAAATTACCTGAGCCTTATTTATCTTTTTTCTAAAAAAAGAAAAAAGTTTCATTATTTTCTACATTCAACATTCAGTTACTCTACAGAGTCTTCCAAAAAGATGGACCCAAAATGTTACAATTACACAAAAAGTCACAAATGGTTTAATGAGTTTTAAGTTTTAGTAACCTTTTTATAAAGGCCATATGTTCCCTTCACTTGCTTTATGGACTGTAAGAGTTTAATTCATGGGCAGTTTGTGGCTGCAGAGATACAGTGATACAAATTTGGTCCATCTTTTTGAAACATCTTGCATAATAGCAATTTGCATCACATCAGGGATTAAATATAGGGGAAGAAAATGACCCTGTCATCTTGAAAAGTAAATTCAGAAATAATATTTTATGAGTGTAATGGTAAGAGGCAAGAATTTGTCAGTAGATAATTTTTGCTGTGTGATTTTGAGTAGGAAACTCAAAATCTATGCTATTTACAAGCAAGCTATGAATAAAGAAGAGTAAAATGCATTTAATTAATGTATTAAGAACACAAATAGTTCTGCCTTACCTAAATCAGTATAAGTTAGCTCAAAAATAAGACCACATTTACTTAAGGGCTTATGAACCACAGTGTAACTTTTCACCAAATTAGAGCAGTCTGAAGCAAAATACAAAACCACAAGGCCTTAATATTGTGTAATACTTCACAATGAACATTTCATGCAGCAGTATAAAGAAAACCACCATAATAGTGAAGACAGTGATTGATGATTCAGTGAAGCCCGTTTCCAAGAACTAAGACAACTCCATAGTGCTAAAATGGAAACCAATTTAACATGAACTAGTGAGTTAGGAAGTGATGGTTTGCTTAAAAAAACAAAACAAAACAAAACAAAACAAAACAAAACAGAAAAAACACAAATAAACAAACAACACCTTCTCTTATTTGCGAACACTGAAACAATATAAAATGTAATGTCACACACCAAATTATTACGCCAACCTAAGTAATTTTGTCTGTGCAGAAAGCCACTATTTTCTATTGAAAAATAATTAGTTTTAAATTAGAAAATAAAAACAGTACATATATATATACACATACACATAATCATCATAAATTGTATTTTAATATGGTGCCACTCATTATTCATTGTACACAGGACAACATTTGAGCATCTCTAATCTGTTCTTCTCTGTGTCTGATTGTACCTTCTAAGCTCTTTAGCTTTAATGATCCCCTTCCAAATAAAAGACATTAACATGTACCACATAAAATGAACATGAACGTGGATAGAGAAACGTAACACTTAAAAACTGGATCATAACTACGATTCTTTTAGAAACAATATGGAACTAATTAGATTATATCCTTTTCAGCTGAAATGTTTTGGTTTCCCAAATTCTACCCCACTCCCCCCCCAAAAAAGGGAATTTTTGATCCCAGTTAAATTTGTCAAGAGTCTTCAGATCACATTTTTATATTTAACTATTTAAAACATGGCATCATAGCCAAAGTTAGAGGTGTCCGCATCAGGGTTCCACTAGTACCATTCCAGTTTCTTTTAAGAAATTTGATGCAGGTTGTTAAGACATATGAGGGATGGCTTTTGCAGAAATATGGAATAAAGGCCATTCTTGCTTTTAAAAATATGTGAGGGGAGTTGTGAATATAAATACAGACTTAAAATTATTCGAGGAAGGATTTAGAATGGTAATGTAGATAAAAATGTTTTATTTGAGCATATTTTGAATTACAGCAAAGAATTTTTAATGCAGTTCATTCTTCTTAAGTCCTGCAAACCCAAACATAACCATGGGGTTCTGATACATAATGATGTCTAAAAGAAAAAAAATATAGAGTAAAAAGAAAATGTGAAGCCATCCATATGTTTATAACAGAAGACAAAGTAATTGGAAAATCTTAAAAGAAATGAGTTAACATGGATACATAAATTATTTCTGTGTTATCACACTAAACAAAGCACTATAGCAAAAGCATTAATTTAGATGGATCAATTAAAAAAAATGTAACCCATCTATAATTTACAATTTACGTATTTGAACCTAGAATTTCAGTATCACTTAAGATACTACATATCTCATCCTTTTCACATTTTAAATTTAGATTCCTAAAACACTAAAAAAAACCCCATCTGATTTCATGCTAATAAAAAAATGCTGAACAGTTTTCAATGCATTCAGTACAACAGAACACCAGGCTCCAACACACAGTCCCAAACACATTGGTCAGAAAAATGTAAATCTGCTATTCATTCTCCAGCCTCCATATTGCAAAGTGTGTTACTGCTCTTACTATATGGACTTAAATGTCACTGTTTATTTAACTTGTCTTTTGCCAAAATATTTAATTTCCATGCAAAAAACCTGAACTGCCCATCTCAAAAATGCACCCCATTAGCATTGCAGTAGCATGAACTTTTGCTAATCCGAATGGTAAAATAGTCCCAGTGTGTTTGGATTAGAAAGAATCTACCCTGAAATGCTTTGTATAAAATGATCATGAAGATTGCAGCCCAATCCCCAAAAGACAAATGTTGATATCATAAAAATCACCACGCTCAGTAACTGGCACCAGTGCTGACAGACTTGGCAGAAAGGCCAAAGATTCAATTGACCTAAAGACTAAACAATGCGCTCTTTTTCCAGTGGAAATGCTCCCTTTAGATCAGAGCCGAGATACAATTAGCATGGCAATGGTTCTCTGTGAAACAAAGCCATTTCTTATAAAAATATCCTTTAAAAAAAGAGAAAAGTGGCAAAAATTGGCTTAGGACATGAATTTGAATAAGAAAAAGTCAGGTGCTTTTCCATGAGGTAAAGTATAGCTTTATTCATCCCATTAATTATTCAGAGAAGTATGCATACACAAAGACATACATGCACATGCCTAAATACTAACTGACTGAAAACTTGCAAAGATCATTCTAGACCCAAATTATAACTGTATATCTGATTTCCATTTCAATACAAACAAAGCATCTGATATTAGAAAATGTGCCTGGTAAAGAGGATATTGACTGGGTGTTAGTGCATGCAACACAAATTCAGTTCTCAGCCATACCACATACTACTCTGGAGAAACCCCACAGATGTCAATGAAATGGTATTGGATTTGTAATGGAGTGAGAACAGAATATTGCCCAGCGTATCTTCTTTTTTATATATTTTATTTTAAGCAAAACATACAGAAGATACCTTCCTTTGCTCCCTTGTTATCAATCAATGACCATTGCTCTGTTAATGTATTACAATAAAATATCTCAACGGTGCATTGAGCTGGTCGACTGTAATATATCAGCAGATCAATGTGTTGCAAAAAGAAAATGGTCAAATGCAAGACAACTTTCTCCAATTAGATAATTTTCAAATATTTCATGCACTGAATTCATTATGGCTTAGAAGAAGCAGTCAACAGGGCTTTTCAAAGTGTTACCATCATCCTTCTTGATCCTCCATTCTTAAAACCAAAGATAAATTATACATTAATAATTTAAGGATGCTTGTCTCCAGATCTGGATACTGCAGTTTGTTCTCATCTCTGATGTTAAGAAACACCCCCACACCGAAAAAAACAAGAGAGAAAGTAGCAGCACAGAGAAATGGGCACCTCAGTCCATCTCCTGAGACCCTGTTTGCAAGCCTTCACAGTGCCATTTTATAAGCAGTTTTGGAAGCTCCTAGGACTCATTGCACATGTCTTGAAGGCAGAAGTAATTCTTCAAAAGATGGTGTTTATAGCACTGTGGTGAGAGCCTGAAAATTCAATGAAAAGGTAGTATTGCATACACTCAAGAAAAAGTAAATAAAATGCAAATGGATTTTGGCAGTCTTTTCTGTCGCTCTGTGTTTTTAATTCCTATGAATACGCAGTTATCCCTTGAATACGCAGTTATCCCTATGAGGTCATCAGAAATTCTGCTTATGCCAGAAAACTAACACAAGAAACTACAACTCTTTTCTATTTTATTTTATTTTAGCACTTAATAATGTTGGGACTGCAGAACTAAATTTTTTGGGCTACTTTCAAGGTTAATTCATTTCCAGAAAAATCTTGTGTCATTACTGCAGTGTCACCCTGATTGGAGCCATGTCACTAGAGCATCAGTTTTTTCTGAATACATTTTTCTTTTTCTAAGTACTATTTCAGGTCTTTAATCATACTTATACACGAAACCAATGGTATTTAGAGAGCAGACATGTACGTATTTCTTTGTATGCAAGCAGATATCTGAACATGCAAAGCAAGAAGCTGTGCTCCTAGATGTGTGATTTCTTCCTCCCAAACAAATTTATGCCCTTCTTGTAGGTGAAATTGTTCACATGAAGAAAATAACTATTTGAATTTAAAAGCCAGAGCTGAAAGCTTTGCTCTGCATGCAGTTCTTCTGCTGCAAAGAATTTTTTATTCATACATCCCTCTTTTTCATTGACATCATATATTTCTGTAATGGTGTAAAATCAAACATTGACAAATCTAAATCAATAAACATCTTCATTGGTTGAGGTGGCATCAGCACTTAGGAGTGCTGCCTACAGAGAAGCTCTGGGTCTCAAAGATCAGATTATATATTTCAACTAATTGACATTTCTGATTTGTTCTGGTCTGAGAATACAATAATGAAAACCTCTCTGTCTTTTTTAGTCCTCATTGAGAAAGGAAGAGAATAAATAAATAAAAATTAAAAAAAAAAATCAGTAATATAAACAGTTACTTAGTTCAATGCAGTCTTCACAAGTAATACACATTTTTAGAATAAGATCTCCACCTAACAGAAGTATGAAGTGAAGACTTCTCTGCAGATCCAGCTCAGTGTCAAAGAACTAACAAGAGTAAGTGGAGAGATGGGCTTTGCTGTCTGATATGACTCAGCAGATGGAGCTATTCCAGACAGCTGTATTTGCCTGGCAGTAAATGCAGAGTGCCTGAAGAAATGTTTCTTGTCAGATATAGTACCTTCTTTTAAGCAATTTGAATCTATCACCAATAAAGTTTGTTCTCCATATCCAAACATGCCCCTGAAGCACACAGACAATAATCCCTAGTGCCAAAGTATTACAGACTTCATTTAATTACTCAAAGCTCAACAGATATTTTACACTAGGGTTTTTTTTCCTTTTTTTTTTCTTCTAATGATTACATATGCAACAACAACAACAGTCAAGCAATGGATGTGTAGAAACTTATCATTCTCTGTAATACAGTATTCCTGTTTCTGCTGAAGACTGGAAAGTTTTTACTTTCCCACAACCAAAAGAAGTATATCAAACAAAAATAAATTCCTACTACTCAAACAGGTAAAATGCCAGGATATATCAAAGGCTTGAGATTATATAAATGAGCATAGGTATACTATAAGGTCACAAAAATTGGAAGTAAAAATTGTCCATGTACTTTTAAATGAGTTTCTCCCATTTGTTATATGCATTAATATTATTCACTAACTACTAACAGTAGAATTTATTAATTGAATACTAATAATTTGAATTTTTCAATGCTAAGTAATCTCAAAGGATTTTTCAAATAATTAATTCATCCTTACATCATAATTGTAAGTAGAAAGTACACACTGTCTTTCCATTCTACATGGAAGAAAGAAGTAGAAATGAAGTTCACATAGAAAGTTAATGCCAGAGTAGGAAGAAGCATCTAATTCTCAAATTCTGCTTACTGAAACTCAAACTATGGGCTGTATTGGATTAGTCTGATACAAAATATGGTGACAGTCTTAGAATTACATGTGTTGGATCCTGTATGATCCAGAAGAAGCACATGAAAGGAATTTATAACACAGTGCTTGTCATACAATCCAGCGTACCTCACAAGAGTGCTAAGAAAAGTTGTATATTATCACCCTTCAGTGTTTCACAAATAGTATATGATTCATGAATGACTCCTGAAGGCTTCAAACTTTTGGACTACCAGCAGATTACTGAGTTGCCTCAAGCAAGCAAGTTTAGCTTGTTAAGGTAACAAAACATAAGGTCCCAAGTGAGTGCTCACCTCCCATGGACAGCAAATGAAACATTAACCATGACAGTTCTGGACTTATAAAGCTTGAGCTCTTAACTCCAATTCTCTCCTAATTTTTAAATGAAGATATTGAATATATAGGATTTTTGGGTTTTTGCCTTTTTTTTTTTTTTTAATAAAAGGCAAAATAATACCTGCAAAAGGATCAGGGGTATCTTACAAAGGAATCTTTTATCTATACAAGGTAAGGGTCACATAGCTTTCTATTATTTGAGGGGCATGAGGGATGAAACAAGTCACCTAGACCAGAAGCTGTGTAAAGCACACAATGAACAATGCAAGACATGGAGTGAGTGTGACAGATTCTGTCCCCCCAGCTCACAGGGGCACTGTGCACTTCCACAGAGATCCGAAACCTGTCATCACAAGGGGAAACATTTCTGTGTCACAACGACATTCACCAGCACTACGAAGGCACAATGACACGTGATTTTGTTCCAAAAACTTAAAGACTTTTCCTGTGATGTTTCCACTCAAGGTAGCGACTTCTTCATGTTTGAGCATGCCCTACTGGGCAAGATACAAAAACCGGCAGCTCTGAAGAACTTGTCTACTTCACCTCACAGTCACTTCTACCTGCAGGATTAAAACAAAAAAAAACAACAAAAAGAAAAACCCCGAACAATTATATTTTTGCATTATTACAATATGGCTAAGCCAAATTCTACTCTATTTAGCCAATGTGCTCTACCATTTCTGATGGCTACTCCAGCATGACTGAGAGTGGGAATCATATTATTGTAGCCTTTGACAGAAAATGTTGTTAAAGTGATTCTGTCTTCAGAATCTTTCATGGAATCTGTAAACATGTTTAACATTTCTTTGAATGGAAAATATGGCTTGTCAATCTATATTGACTCAGTGAAAAGAAAAGCCCAATATATTAAGCTTTGATCCATCAGGCATTTATTTTCTCTAATGATTAACTTTACAAGATAATTTCATCCTTTCACAAATCAATCACATTAATCATAAAAGTTAAAATGAATATTTACACTGCATTTATCTTCTGGTTTAACTCTTTTGGACAGTGCTTGACTGAGCAGAATACAGTATGGGGAAAATACAGCATAGGTACCATTGCTAGATTAAGACCACAAATTTACTACTACAGAAAAAGTTACTGAGTCTTTAATTCAAGTTCTTCAGGGGACTGAAGCCCATCCCACTGAGTAAGATCGGTAGCTTTTCTGAAATAGAGTCGTTAGTAACAAGCTGTCGAGGGTTAAGATTGCGGGGTGACAATCAAACCCTGGCAGATGTATTGTTAACCTCCTCTCCCCCCCCCCACTTCCCCCTTTTTGCCCCTCCCTCTCCCCCCTTCCCACTCAGGACAGGCGATCGGGAGGGAAAGAAGGACAGAGAGAGAAGAGTTGGAAAAGTTAAAGATGTTTTACTAATGCTACTAATAAGAATAGAGAAAATAATACAAAATATACAAAACCAATCTTGTAAGTCTCAGCAACTGCAGAGCCAGCACCCAAAGTCCTGGATTAGACTCTGTAGCCAACCGGAGCTGGATTCAGTCTCTCACTAGGCCTCAGTTCGCAGGGACGACCAGCAAGGTCCTCTCCTAATGTCAGCCATGAGGAAAAAAAGGGAAAGAGACAAAAGGGAAAAAGGGCGAGATCCTCGTGATCTCCCACTTTTATATGAAGTATTCACGTGAATGGAATGTTATACACCGTTGGTCAGTCTCTCGGTCACCAGTTTCTCGTTGCCCCTCTCGCGAGATGTCCATCCGTGCTTATCAATAAGTTTGCATTCCATTGCTAGGTTTAACCAAAACATGTGTCGGGTTCTCCAGGAAAATGCAGCTAATATGAAGGCTTTAGCTGACAGGCAAAAATTCGCTAAAAGAGAAACTTGTTTTTAACAAAACCAGGACACAAGCATGCTATAATTAAGGGTCATGGAGGTGAAAACATGGCCTATAATCTATACAGTTTATGACATACACAAGGATATTATTGGCCATTCAGAGCATCCCCTTATGGACCATGTGTAAAATGGACCAGGAAAAAACAAGATAATCTCTATTTGTGGGGAATTTAGTACTCAGAGATAGTAATTTAACACTGTTTCTGTGTGACTGTGCTTTTTCTGTGCAAAATCCTCCTTTATGGAGTTCAGTCTGTGTGTGGACATAGAAGGTGTTCACCCCAAATCTGCATGTTATTGTGGTTTGGACTTTAATCCCTAAGATAAAAGATGAAAGCCCGATGAGTATAACACTATTCTGGCTTCGTAGTTAATTTCCATAAAGGACATATTAGTACACTATGACTGTTAGTGGATAAATTTTCAAATAAATGAGAAAAAAATAGACAAGAAAGCAGAAACAATGCCCTGTGACATATATGACTTTTCATATGAGAAGAGTCATGAATAAGAAACAAGAAAGCCAAAACGAATAGTTCATAAAATCCAATGGTTTAAAAAAGTTCAAAAAAAATCCATTAAAATGTGCATTACTCCATTACTGTGAAATTGGTAGTCAGGTTTTGATGCTAACTACTTGTTGTTGTACCTAAATATGAAGTAAAAAAAAATTAAAATAAAATAAAATTGCTTGTTGACACCAAAGCACACCTGTGGGACAAAGACAGGTTTAATAAGCTTTTGCCAAAAATCAGTCAGAAATTCAGGACTGTAAGGGCATTTAGGTTTTGAAATCTTCCTGTGAGTTGCTTTTTAACTGGATACTGCTTGGTTTACTGCCAGCAATCCCCTCTGACTCCTCAAAAACCTGGGCAGCTCCTAAAGTCAAAGGTCCCAAGCCTTCAGTCTCCAGCCCAGCCACACTGAAGAGAGAACAGTTATTTTGTTTTGGCCAGTTTGAATGCAAAAGAAAAATATCAGTGTAAAACCTTGCAGAAGCAGAGTTTCTATTTTCCACTCAGCTGTAGAGGTAGGAATAGCAACCTTTAGGAAGCCTTATAAACAGTCACTTTTGATGTGAGGTTTCCAGCTGTATGAATTGATAAACGGGACTGAGAGGGACCAGCATGTGGTCTCTGCCTGCTGTGGCTTCGGTCCTGTGTGGAATGGTGTTCAGCCCCACTCGCTCGTTCAGTGCTGTAACTCTACATACCCTAGGTACACTTTCCATTTCATGGAAACCCCTTATAAGCCTTTGACACTGAAAGGAGGCTTGGATGTACCTTGCTTAGAATATTTGAAGTTTATTCTCCGGAGAAATTAATGCTACTGGTCATAAAATCACTGGCTGTACTATATTTACATGCATTATCTGTCCAGCACTTGTGTGTTGCCAACAATTCCTTAAAAATATCATGACACATTTGAAAAGGTGAAGGGCTACTTTTGCTAAGTAGTAGCTGTTTGTTAATTACCTCTAAGTGAGTTGGTTGTTGCCAAACAAAGTCCAAAAAAAAAGCAAACCTGCTCCACATGGCATTCCCTAAGCCACACTCTCACATGTGTCATACTAGCGCTTCACCCAGTTCTCCTGCTGCTGCACTGATACAGAGCCATACTCTGGGCTAAGTACAGGGTGTTTCAAAAACGTGGACCAAATTTGAAATTACTATATCTCTGCAACTACCAACTATCAACTATTGTCTTGATGCTGTCCATACAGCAAGTGGATGGAACACAGAGCATTTATAAAAAGTTTACTGAAACTTGAAAACTTATTAAACCATTTGTAATTTTTGTGTATAATTGTAACAGATTGGGTTCATCTTTTTGAAACACCCTGTATGTCTCTGAAAGTCTTCTCGATGATGGCAGTGGTTTAAGGAAAGACTGAAACTGAAAACCACTTCTCGATCCATTTTATTTGCAAATGAACAAAACCCAACACAGTAGTTGAAAAAAAAAGACAAAAAAACCAAACAAAAACAAAAAACCACAAACAAAACAAAACAAAAAAAAAAAAACAAACCAACAACAACAAAATAACAACAACACAACTGAAAAGAAAACCACAAAAAAACTTAACTCACAGGTGCAGAACCAGCTCAATGCTAGTCAGACAGCTGGGGAAGGGGCTGCCCAGATGCAGCAGCTTTGTTCCCACAGTGGCTGGGCTGTTCCTCCAAGATAGTGAGGTAAATCTTCAAAGGAGCATCTAGTCATGTCAGTCCTCCTGTAAAGAACTTGATACTGCCAACATTCCCTTACTTCAGCAAATAACAGGAATCTATATCTTTCAAATAGATAGTGAGATAAGACGTACTTTTTAAATCCCCACTGTAGGAAGACTTTAATCAATAAAACCTCAAGTTTTGATCTACAGCTAGCCAGCCTCTACATCAGAGTACATATTGCCTGCAAAAAATAAGCCACAATTAGGCTGTCTGAGGGTCAGTCTTATTGTTTAAATTACCAAAATTTTAAGACTGCTTTAGTTATATATTTAATACTCTGTAACAACCTGTACTCAAGGCTCAATAGCAATTTCCCAACTATTTCTGAACAAAAAGCTAATGGTGAGGGGTTTTGTTTGTTTACCATATGGTAACATTTTAACTCAGATTTTTCTTAGGAGGTAACTTGCATCAATAGTCATGAGAAGCATGCTGGTATCCAGTCAGCTAGGATTAATTCTCATTTCAGTAACCAATGCATATAAAATTTTTCATAGCTATTCTCTAGTTCTTTAACAAGAAGCACATACTCACCACACCTCAGATGCAGTGTGGACGAAGGTTAAAAAATAAATTAACCAGATTTTGCATCCCAGAGGAAACTCCTGGGGCTGGATGTTCTTGATAGGCAGCAAGAACTTAGTGTAATAGGATACAATTGCTGAAATATGAAGGTGCAACATTTCAGCTCAGAAATAAAGTGTCTGTGCATAACAATAAGTTATGGGACAGTAGGACTGTTGCCAATTCTTGTATCACCCTTAGTCTCCAGAGTTGTAGTAAAGGTCTGTAGTCCATAGTATCATTACTGTGATTGCAGAATGTCAAGTGGGGCTTGATGGCTAGTGATACGCAAGGCAGTAGATGGTCATCAAATTACCTAACGTGAGTTTTCAAAGAGCCTGTGAAACTTAACACATAGATCTACAAAATAATTAGCTATGTTTCCATAAAATCAGCCTTCTGCCCCACAGCAATGCTAACACTGAGAAAGCTGAAAAAAATTATACTTCAGGTTCTATGTGTCCAAATATATACACTCACATCAGGAAAGTGGTCCCAGAGCTTGCACATTTTAATTGTGCATAACATTATTAAAGCAATTTTCTTCAAATTTGTCTTCATATGTAGGTCTCAGCATGCCTTGCAAAACAAAGGAAACTTGAAGAAAGTGTTCTCAATAGCTAAGGCTGCGTATTTAAATTCAGCATGCAAATCCAGGAAGGCAAACTAAGAATAGGCAGCCAATATGGTCAAAAACTCCCAAGAATTTATGAATAGAAACATGTTTTCTGGCTTTAATTATTTTGGATGCTAAGAGGCTGAGTGTATATAGATAATTTATATTGTAAATACCACTTGAGATTAGAGAAATTTAATTTAATTTTGTAAAAACAGTAGCAAAGAGTTCTTGATTTATTTTGTGTAAGGTTTCCTCCTTCCCTCCCCACCCACATGAACAAAGGTTTGGCCAGCTGCACATGTACAGGCCTCACCTGAACAAGGTCCTTGAGGTCCAGAACCTTTAACTCTGGATCTCTGCCACTCCAGCTAAAAAGAACCCTTCTAATATCAATACCTGTAAGTAGAATTAAAGCTTATATTATGGTTTTTAAGGTTTCCAGCTACTGGAGAAGAGTGTGATTAGTAATGCTTGAGTGGGAATATTTTTATTTGAAAGAGAGCAGTATTCTTGCTTTACAGGTGATGCAGCATGGAAGATGGAAGGGGCACATATCTGTCTAGTTGCTTTGTTCCTAAACTTGCCTAGTGCATACATATTTATCTATTAAAATGCAGACATTTCCAGGATTAATCATAGTAACCTATAGCACACAGCAACATTATAGACAAGGTTAGGACAGGAAGTGAAGAACAGCTTTTCCAATTAATGCCAGATAGGGAAATTCATTAGATAGGATGCAATTACTTAAGCTGGAATTTGTCCAAAAGCTGGCATTCAGCCAGGACACTAGTTTAGCATTAAAATGCTAAATAAAATGAATTAAAACTATTAATTAAAAAATATTTATGGTATCCAATCCAGAGAAGAATTCCTCATTTCTTAATCACATTAACTTGTTATCCAGTCAACGCAGAGCACCTGTGATATCCAAAATGTGTTTTTTTCTGGGACCTGAAGGCAGAGAAAAGGGAAAAAAAAATTATTAACTTTTCTCTGGGGTGCATTTATTTATTATAATCTCCTAGTTAAAGATACCACGCTGAAGATTTTTATTATTTATCTGGAAAAATTATCTAGCTTTGACAAAATTTCAGCTGAATTTATAAATGATTAAATGAAACTTGGAATAAAAATATGATGTTGGCCATTTAAACACGAAAAAAATAATGCAAATGGACACTGATATAAACCTCACACGCAGACAAACGTACATGAGAAATGTCAAACATGCACAAATTTGAATGATCTACTTGTACATCATATGCAAATGGTATTACCCTTAGTAGTCCTGAAAATCATCATCATCACTTCTAAGATTTCCCATGGATTTTCCCGGTTCTTCTTAGGAAGACTCCCATTAAAATCCTAGTGAATATCTGCACTCCAAAGTACACTAAAAAATAAATCTAGTTAATCTGAGAGCTGCAGAGCTAATGAAGACTGTTTCCCAAATCCCCACTCAATATATCCAAGTCCTCCTCTATGCTACTTACAACCTCCCTCCACTCTTGCATTCTTGTTCAAAATGAGGACACAGTGCAGCCACCTCCCTCAGGGATTTCCTGATTACTGAACAGGGAAGAGGTAGCACAAGAGGTATATTTATGCTGCTTGGCCAGCCGGCACATGCCTGCTCCCAGAAAGGAAATAACATAAGCTCACAACACGGTCTTCCTTGCAGCAGGAAGACTGATTTGCATCACCTTCTCCTCTTGCTGGTAGCCAGTTTCCACAAAATTGGTAGGACTCCCACAGTAAACTTTGGTTGGAATTAATTGAAATATTCCAAAGTTATTTGGAGTAGGCTGCCAGACAAACAGTATGACAGCATAACCCACGTTTCCTTAAGAAAGAGTGCTAAAAAAGGAAACTAGCAGTAATTATTATTTCCGTATACCATGAGGCCTGAGTTCTTGACTAAGGCCAATAAACACTACCATGATAGTTATAATAAACAGAAAATTTGCCTAACAGAAGGAATAACAGTAGATGAAATGATAACAAAGCTTGCATTAATTAGCAACAGAGCTCACTATTCACAGGGGAAGTTGCCATAAGTATACAGACCTGAAGCCAAATTTTCAGTAGAGCTGAGCTCCCATTTGCTGAGGATGCTAAGACAAGACAGACATTTTCAGAAATAACAAAAAGTCAGCAATCCCTATTTAGGTATCAGCAGAAATACTGAGAGCTTAAAAAAAAATTAGAATAGTCTCCTACTGTTCATTGCAGCTGGGAGCAAGGATGTCCCAGCAGGAGCTCTGGTCCTTTTAACTTGGGGGGGGGGGCAATGACCTCAAATTGCCTTTGCCAAGTCTGACTATCTGAAATGCAAATAAAAGCTGTAGTAATAAACCCAACATTACTGAATAATTAATTCAGATTAGAAACAAACAAAAAAATATGGTGGGGTATCATACTAGTATGGGGAATTTGTCTTTTAAAGCATTTTGTGATTCTTAAGACACTGCCTCACTTGTCTCTTTCTTAAAAGACACTTAAACATCAGTGAGATTAAGTGAGATTTAATGTGATACGTAGAAGGGATCTACATTCTGACAAAGAAAGCCCTTAGCAGACCAGTCAGGAGTAGAAAAACACTTAAAAAATAATGATTACATGACAAAAATAACAATACCAGTAAAGTTCACTGAAGATAAATTTTTGCTTAGTAGTTCTCAGGAATTTCTTGAGAAAACCCTACCATCATTTTGGGGGGGGGAAAAACAAAAGTAAAACCAAAAAAACCAAAAACCCCAAACAACCCAAAATGTGTTTTAAAGCTTCAGATAAGATAGCATTTTTTCCTCAGTTACCAAGGTGTCCTCTTATATGAAAATAAAACCTCAAAACTCCAGAAAATACACCTGAAAAGCAACCTTTAGAATGAATTACAGTTGCCTTCGCAATTGTCCAGGTGTTCTGCAGAGCATCCTGTGAGTTGATATTGCCAGATCCATCTAGAAGGCCTTCATTTTACTGCACACTTGAAATTACACAGGTCAGCAATACTCTCAGGAACAAATTGTAAAACGTACCCATCAAGTGCTGCTTAATATACATTTGTGTGCTAAGTGGTTATGCTTCACCTCCTTATTTATGGCTCTGCACTTATTTTTCTTTTAAATAGGAAAACAAATGAATAGATTTTCCAGTCTGTCACACCACCTTGCTGTAGAAGTAGTCAACCTATTATGCAAAGTTAATCATTAGCTTCAAAATGTATTTTGAAGGCATAGAGGGCCTTTATAATATTTGTTGCACATCTCTGCAAACTCATTCTACCAGAGATATGGATGTGCATAAGCTGCTGGTAAAGAGACCTAAACCACCCTAAAACAATGTCACACAAGAGCAAAGAATAAATTTTATGGTCTTAAGATGGAATAAGTTTAACTGGATACATTTCTTCTACAAAACAGGTTTCTAACGCATTGATCTGAGGTTCAGGAAGCCTGCAAATATGCATCACAACATAAAATGCAGGGAGAAACCAAGCTAGAGAGCGGTCCTGGCACAGATTACAGTCAGGTCCTTTGCTAGGGATCCATTGTACAATGAATTATTACTTTGGGTCCATAAATGCTTTCCAAAAGCACTGGGCATTCTGCCATTAATTAGATATATATCCAGTTATCCCGAATGCAGGCAGACCTTTCTCCCCAGAAAGATCCAGATTATTCCAGTAAATCAACATGTCTCTAACCCTCCCACCCCTTGCTGCCTTCATTTTATTCTCCCTCTCAAAGGAGTGAATTTCAAAGCTCCAGAGTCCACAGCAAACTCCTACCTCTGTCAGAGCCCTCCTCTGCCAGACTGAATAGAATACTCCTGGTTGGAATACCACAAGTATATAACCCTAAAAACAGTCCCTGTCCTCAGGTTAGATTGTATTTAGGACATTGAGTTTTTTAAATGTTAGCATGCATCTCTGAAATTTTACACAGAACTTTAGTGGTAACTGATGCAGGTTAGAAAGCATAAGTCCCAAAGTGGGCTTGTTCTGGAGAAGCAGAGATCTCAGCGTGGCTCAAGTTGCTACTGGCAAGTCACTTTGGTGGTGGTTGAGCCATGTGCAGAGGAGTCCGAGAGTCCCCTCCAGCCCCACAGAGCTCTGCAGCCACATGCCCTCTGAGCACATGGAAACCCTGACCAGAAATACTCCTGACACTGGGGGATGAACTTATTTACAGCCAGCCCACACCTCTCCACCTGTGATGAGACACGAAGTGTGAGCTTATTCCTGGCTTCAAAAAACACACTGGGTCTCGAGTGCCTCTACATGGTGCATCACCGTGCAGTAATCAGGAAGAGGGGGAGTACCTTCTCAACAAGCATATCTGGAAAATGCCTACCTTGTCACAGCTGCCATTTAATTATCCAAACACAGTGGCTGGTCTAACTACATGCTGAAATTATGAGCTTCTTCACTCCTGTGACAAGAATGACTGTTGATAACATCTATTTCTTTCTTTCTGTTCATCTGCCACATCTTCACTATGTGTAAAAGGAGCCACAATTATATTATATTAGTCATTATTAGGAAGAGATCAACAATCAAAGTCACCAGCCTTGTTTTATATTCAGGCATAAAAGCTGTACCAAAGTCAAAAGTCCAGGACATCTGAAGCAAACAGAACCTTGGAGATGACTTGGCAAAACTATCTCTATTAGTTTAATCAAAAAGTGAAGATTAAACACTACCTGTGGCAAGACAGATCGTTAAAGACAAACGATGATCTCTCAAGAAAAGGATAGTTGTAAAGTTGAAGGTTGTAAAGCTGACGGCTTGCTAACCTCCTTAACGATAACCTTGTCCAATAATAGATTTGATTTCTTCTTCACAACTTTTGACAATCATGAGAGAATGAGGTTTAAAACAGAGGTGGTAGGTCATCACTTTTCTACCACCACTAGTGCCTTAACAAGCCACATAGGCCAGAAGTAGTGCAGTACCATCAAATGTTTTATAATGAAAATCTATTTTATTTCAGGCCAAAGTAAATGGAGGGTTTCATTGTACAATGTAAAGGGAGTATGGTTTAGTGGTTCAAAGGAAAGCGGGAAGGAAAAGAGCAGAGAGAGAATCCTAGGAACACGGGCAGCAAAAGAGAGTTGGTTACTTGGTCTCTTTGAGAAAAGATTCAGGAGAGTCTCAAAGAAGATTGTGAGAAAGGACAAGGAGATTGCATACTCCTCGTCAGGATAAGAAGGAAAAATGAAGAGTAGTGCAAGCTTCATTTTAAACCTTGTAATGACATTCTATCAGAGGGGCTCAAAAACAACACTTTTTATGTTTTTGTGAACATTTTGAACAATGAGATGGAGATTAGTCTCATCAGCCTGACTAGAGCAGTGGTAAACTACACCTGTTTTCTCTGAGAAAGCTTCTATCCCAAACTTCATAGTGACATATGGAGCAAACATGGAAAAATTGCACTGATATATTTTAATGGAATTTTCTCTCAATGTGAATATTAATATTAGCTTAATCACTTTAAGGCATAGTCACCCTCAGTTAGGACATACTACGACTGTCTGGCACACAACACATGGGAAAAAAAAAAAAAAAAGCTTTACAGAACGTTTCCAATTGAGTGTGTTGTTTAGGCCAGTCTTGTCTAAAACAATATCTCCAGTGGATGAAATCACCTGCATGATGGGCGATTAAAAATTTAGCTTTACATAAAATACATCATCTCCAGATAGGACAGTGACACTTCTTATCAGGCAATGTTCTGAAGGCATAAGGGCCGACAAAAGAAAGGAAGGAAACGTGCAAAGCTTGGGTCAGTAAGAGCTCCTGGCCACATAGCGCTGGGGTTTGCCATGGAGCTCTCTCCTGCCCCACATCAAAGATGTCATCAGTCTCTGAACTAGTGACTGCCCATCCTATCTGGCCTCTAAGCTATTTCTTTCCTACCCTGAAGTCATTTCAAGAGGCCGTGGCTGCGTGAGAGGTACCATCCTTTAGATGAGCTAGAAACATATGGCACTGACCACATGTGGTCATTAAAAAGTCCCACGCCAATTTTTGCAAGGCTAACAATATTAGCCCCAGTATCCTGGCCAAATTCCAATATAGGTAATTATATTCTGGGTAATGACACATGGGCTAGTTTTATAAGGTTTAATATACATTGTGGAAAGTGGCTTGCACCTAAGGGCTCTGAGTTAAACTCATTGCACAGTCAGCTGGGACAAAATTAGAGAAGAAACTACCCAAGCATGTCAGATGTTTAAGCTTTAAAACCCTGGGTAGAATGAAACAAAAGAGGAAGGGATCCAGGGGTGCTTTAGCATAATCAAGCTGGCTCATGCCGCTGAAGACACAGCTGGGATTGAGAGTTCACTGCTGTGAGGAAATTTGTAACAGTATCCCCACCCCACCTTCAGCAGTGGGTGTGCGTGCATGTGAAATTACCGGGTTAAGGAGGAAGATGGAGCAGCATGATGCAAAATGTTGTTTGCTGGAGTTTTTTTACTTGCTTCTCCACCCACCTTCCCAGTAAAATCTAACCAAATTAGGGTCCTATAAAAACAAAAACCAAAACAAAACAAAAAACCTCTTCAAATACTTATGCCTGTTGCACAGCAGCCCTGTGAGCCCAGCTCAAAATGCCAGAAGCAGTATGCAACTCTTCTACTAACTTCTATTTGTCTCATCTTGCCCAGCTTGAAACCGTTCTGCCAATACCAGCATAGGATCCAGCTGTAACCTCATTCTGGCAGTGTACTCACCAAGTACTGCTAATGTAAATTCCTGAGGCTGATGTCCAGCCCCAGAATAATCTAAGTAACAGCACATGTCCCTCCAGCATGCCATTAAAATAAAAAAGGGTCAGAGGGAGAGTGTCACTCGCCCCTCCGTTAAGGCAGGAGGCGCTCACTCACAAGGACTTACCAGCTTCAATTGCAGTGTGTTGATATGACATAAATATTTGGATGACACAGAGCCTTGTGATGAAACACAAGTAGAACACGTCAGACCTACAAGCCGAGAATACAACAGGTAACAGAACAGTTTGGCTCTTTTGATCACATGAAGCTTTCTGCTGGCAGGGCATGCCATTTTATGTATTGTACAAGACTGGAAACCACCTGCTCAGCCTTCCAATATTTTACACTACGCAAAATAGAAGAAAGACGGTTTCTAACGCAGAATCAGAGATGGAACAAAAGTCACAAAAACAGCTTTGAATTTGAAACCCCACCTACGTCTCGCAGGATATCCAAAGCAATGGTGCAGCAATACAAGGAATCATCATTTCATCTGAAAATGAAGCTCAAATTACGCTGTGATTTTATTTTCCCAATTTATGAGTGGGTGCAGACATGTTTTGGTGGTACCCTCCAGATTCCAAACTTTAGTCCATGTATTCCATGTTTTGGTGCATATATCCTATGCTCCCAGAAAGACTGGTGCATTTCAAGATGCTCTGTGCCTTGCCTGGGCTTGGATTTCAAGCTGTCGAAGATGTGACACAGAGGCTCTCCCCCCACTCTTCGCATGTGGAAAACTGTTTCATCTCCTCGATTCCTTTCTCCATTAAAACATATTCAAACATAATTAGTGTAACATTAAAAATGGAGGAAATTTTGTAATTGCCAGTTGTTCTGTAGCCATGGTTACATCAGAGATTTATACGGAGCGACTCTGGCCTGAGCACGCACAAGCAGTTAGCAGGAACAGCAGTGGGATAATGTTTGTGTGCATGTGCAGGTGTGCTGACACGCATGTTTGCCAAAAAAAAAAGGGGGGGGTGGGGGGCAGGTAATGATGAGGGTGAGGAGAGAGAGGGGAGAGAGGCCGAGGGAGAGAAAGGAGGGAGGATGGGGAGGGGAGAGACGAAGAATATTCGGTGACATTTAAGGTGCTAATATCTGGAAGTCAACCTTTAATTTGACAGCTTTTAGTGCTAGTTAATTTCACTCATCCAGACGAGGTGTAGGAAATTTGCAGCACCTTTAAATTATCACGTTTTTCCACACTGCCTGAGGCCTATGTGGAATACCTGAGCCATACTTTCTGCCCCCCTCCCCGCCTCCTCCTCCATTCTCCCCATAACCCCCTCCCCTTCTCAGGTCAGTTGAAGTAAAACTTTCATTCCCTTTCTCAGACAATTAATCTTTAGCTAATTGAAGCAGGAATGCTGCAGGACGGGTTTCACTGGGGCCTGTAAATCTCATTTAGCAAAGTGAATTCCAGGCACATGCTGCACCTAATGATGTGACAGGTGGGCTGCACCGCAAGACAGCAGCCGCCGAAAAGTTGATTCTCATTAGACCCTCGGAGTCCTGCAGTCAGTTTTCTGATGGCTGAAGAACACTAATCGCATCTGTTTGCTGCTGGGTGCGGTGGGCAGCGGGGGGAGAGATGCAACGATGAGAAGCAGGAGGTGGGGGGGGGCCCGTTCCTCTCTTTCATGAGTTAATATCCTTGACTCCTGCCCAAAAAAACAGCAGGCCTGCCTCCCACCATGCGATCAGCCTCCATTCTGCTGACTCCTACAGGGTGCACCCTTTTTCTAATTAACTGGAATGGCTATGGAAAGCAAAGGAGGCCTTGTGTTGGGTGAACCAATTATTTTGAAGGGTATTAAGTCATCAGATTTACTTTTATCTTGATTGCATTGTGGAAATCGTGCATAATTAATGGTGGGAGCTTATTAGGAAAATGATTAGGCAAATTACACAGGTGTCGGATGCATTTTTTATGATAAATTTGCTAGAACAATCCTGCAATTCCATCTGTTCAGCTCATATCAGAATGTCACTCTGGAAGAAATTAATGGTGCAGAGTCGCACAAAGTTACTGGAGGCCTTGGATGCAGATTTATGTTTTAAAAAAAGATACAGTTAAAATTACCCAGCAATTTCCTAATAAATACTTGATGTTACAGTTCAATAAATTACTTATTTAATCTTAAAAGAAAATGATAGTCAGCTGGAAACTAGAAAGTGGAAAAAGCATAAACCTCATTTTGTCAGTTTGATGTGTATGTAAATAAAAAATAATCATAAGACATAATAATTCTTTGCTGTAGGATGCTGACTGGAGACAAGATGTCAGTATCCAAGTACCTCTGCTAGGTATTTTTTCTGCTGTCTTACAAAACCTGTGCTGGTTCTGGGGCAGCAAAACCGGTTCTCTTTTCTGTAGTTCCTGCAGTGTTTAACTGCAGATTCTGGAGCTCTCATACTGGGAGCTAGGGAGAACACCAAATGCTGTGCTCCTGTCCACATTTTTTTAACTTGCATTTCCTACCAACACCAGGAGATGAAAATTATGAAACCAAAACCCACAAACACTTTATCTGTAAGAGTGAGACAGTAAATAATGCAGTTTAATAAAGGCTGGGCAGTTTAAGAGTCAAATATGATTTTTGGAAGTATATTTTTCATGACCTGACTGGCTCACTGTAATCATTGCTTTTACCTTTCAGTACTACTTTTAACAGGGATTGACCACGCGAACATACTTAGCATAGCTGTTGTCTTCTCCAGGGACAGCTCTGAGTTAGGCATAGCTCCAGATGTCAAGTGTCTTGATGTCTTCATCCAACTCTGCCACAAGGGTCTGTATCACCTTATATAAGTCCTTTTGAACACCCTCCAGTCTCCTGGATATAGACCACAAGACCTGTGGGCTAAGGGTAGCAGATAATAGTGTATTTTGCCCCCAGAACAGGATAGGGCTGCTTTCAGGGTTGGAGGTACCTCTTCAGGATTACTCAGCACAACAGAGTCTCTCAGCACTGCAAATGCAGTATATATTCAGAAAAATGATCTACTGGCTAGGTTCATAGTCTCAGGTACTGTCTGGCACTGAAGGTAAAAGGGTCCCGGCATTAAAGGTCTCAGGCACAATTTGCAAAATCCATCTAAGAAGCTGAGTAAATTTTATCTGTATGGCTGTTGGCATGGCTTTGTACATCTTGAATGCTTTCAAAAAAGCAAAGCAGATGTGTCTCATTTTGTTGATCCCTCCCTGTGGAGCCCCAAGGACTACCATCCTGCCCAAACTCCACAGCACTGTGGCTCTACTGCTTCATTCTTCTCCTATTCTTCAGTGCCCTGAGAGCTTACTCATTGCCCCAGGGTCCTTGGCAGGAAGACTTATTGGCAACGTGACACAGTCTGTTTGGGGATTTCTGTTCTTTTCAGGATCTTTAGCTTGTTGTAATGTTATCAGAGCAGAAGTAAGCATCTCACTTTATTTTGGCACTCTGAAAAGGAAGTTAGTAACATTCACCAATTTCTTTTAAAATGCTTGGAAATTTATGGCTAAAGAGCAACCCATGAGAGAAGGACATTATTTTTCTTCCTAATATCCAAGTCTTGTTAAATACCAATGATACCAATCTTTGTGACTTTTGCATCTGATTAGTCCTTCTCTGCAAAGTAAAGCAGCTGATATCATTCACTACCATCTGCGCTTGTGGTGAAGGCAAAGGAACTGAATTCCAAACAGCCTCTGTCTGCAAGAGGGGATATGGCAGCAACACCTCACGGGTGGTTTGTGTCCATTACGCAAGGAGTGCTTGGCTAATTTGAAAACCCAACTTCTCCTCCAGACCCTTTGCTAAGCACATTCTTTGAAATCTGTCTTTATAGATATCATTGTAGAGAGTTTTTTCAGAAAAGTTACAGGGACATACAAGTAAATGTAGCAAACTAGTATGCCCCGAGTCAGTTTTGTTACTGCTTGTTAATTAAGACTATTGATAAATTTTGCATTTATTCCATGAAAGCTATGAGAATAATATAGATTAGCGCTGTCAAGCACCATAGGTAACCTTAATGTTGTAGCTGAAATATTAGAGAATATTTGAGATAAATTTGAAGTTAGGGTGACTATTCTCCTACATTTTAAGGGATGTCCCTTATCCAGTGGCTAATGGCCCATGACCCATATCCAATAAGGAGTTGCTAAGCATTTGATCAGATAAAAAGCATGTTCTGAAGTAATAATTATTCAAAGGACCAGACACTATGATACTAATATATGATTTTGTACCATGAATAAAACATTTCAGATGATATCCCTCAAAAAAATCTATACTGGAATTCATATAGGTGAGCAAGGAAGGGTCAAATGATTTTCACAGAAGAAGACAGAGAGCTCTCCAGATTAAATTAAATGGGTTAATATAAAACATAGCAAGGTCAGGAGTCATTGGTTCAGAATATATAGCCCTAAATGTAAACCTGACATACAGGTTACTTCTCAATTTCACACGGTTCTGTCCCCATCCTGTAAAAAAAACCTAGTACTATTTATTCCTAGAAAAGCTTAGCTAGTCAGTATTATTGGCATGGTAGTACATAATGGAAGAAGATCAAGCAACTCAGATGTCCTTTGTAGTTCCTGTAATTAATGTGAGAACACAGACAGAATATTGCTGTCTGGCCAACCACTCACCTGTACAACTCTCTGAAGTATACCTCATCCAGTTCTCCCTCAGGGGCTAGAATTTCTCCAGGTGCTTTTATGCAGAGGCATTCAGACAGACCAAAAGTTTTTTTGCAGCACCCTCCAAGCTCTCTAGTATGGATGAGCTGTAGGAAGCTGTAGCAGGAAAACCATGTTAGAGACATGCTCTGAAATAATACTCAGAGCCCACCCTGAGTCAATGCATTTGCAGAGACATGTTCCTAGAGGCATCACAGCAAGTAGAAGACCCTGCCGAAGCCAAGGCTGTCTTGTGAGTGGCTCTGCACCAAAAAAACAATTGCAGGCAGTTGCTGTTCCTGGGAGCATGGAGCTCAGGCAGGAGGGACAAGGCAATGCAGAGAAATTCTTAAAGACAGGCAAGAAGCTACTGGCAGTAAATGCCAGAGATAAAAACCTGACTCTCACTTATCTCAGTCCAGGTTTCATGCACCAGCCACACTGCTCCTTTGATTTTGAGTGCTAGTGTCATATTTCAAGTGTGTTGTATCCCATCTAATACTGTAATCGATAATTTTTTTTAAATGAAACATCACTTTTCCAGAGCATCAGTTGACCATTTTCCTTAAGTCCTACCGAAATAACGAATTTCTAATCCTTAGTATAGATAACTAGCTCAAAACAAGCCCCTTTGTCATACTGACAGTATTAAAATTTTAGCATATTATAAGACCTAGACATTTCCTAGTGCTACATACTCTAAAATGTAGGTGGTAAAAACACAAAGCTATTAATTTATCCAATTTTCTGAATACACCTCTAACAGAACGGTTTCAAAGTTTAGCTTTTCAACTGCAGAACATTCAAGATTTGGCATTTTTTTTCCCCAAATCAGGTTTTCATTAAACAAGAGATCAATTCATATAAGGTTCTGAAATTATTTTAAGGGATTTTTTTTTTTTCTTTCTTGGTGAGTAGTGCAAAGCAATGCTTCCCATCAAGGACAAGTGGAAGGGGCCACACACATCATATGTCTAAACACCAAAGAAATGTAGGACACTTTGAATAGACATTTACTTTTCCAGGTTTTCATGTCTTGCCCGTCACTGTAGAAGCAAGACCTTTTTCTGCAAGTAGACATGGCTTTAAACACTGAGGTCTGGCTGATTGAAACCTTTCACCAGAGCACCTTCATATTTTGTTTTAGAGGTGTGGGTTTCAATTAATGAGGAATGCCACTGGGATGCGGCTTTACAGATGGTGAGCGGTAGAGCAGGCAGTACTTCTCTCTGATGGGGAGGAGTCAGACCCTTCATTAAAACATCAGCTTCACCTAGAAGCTCATACTGTCTGACATGCCTAACCTATGTGCATATGTCAACACAGAATGCTTGCTAATGTTGCTGAGGCTGTAAATAAGGGTTCATACTATACTATGAGGGAGATTAATGAGTAGAGTGCTTCCTTCTCTGCTGGAGGCTGAAGTAGGTTCCCTATTAAGATGCAGTATCTGTCACTGTCAATAGAGACATGCTGCGTGGGTGTGAGAGGAGGCTAAAGAGGAGTCTCTGAATCTGGTAATTCCTTGCTTTTAAGGGTCTAGTGCAGAGGACTGACACGCTTGAGCACACCAACTTCCTGACACTTGTTTTCCAGTAGTGGAATAAATCCAGCAATATCTGTGGTCAAAGACAGGAGAATGCAGAGGAACAGGAGATATTCCCTTTTGAGGAAATTAAAGAGATTTTTCTTAAACTTAGAAAAGGAGAAAGACAAAGAAACTAGTATTCTGTAGATAGGCCATACAGATTTTACAGAAGGGAGAAGGGAGAGATCTTTCCTTCTCTTAGTTATACTCATTGTACATATTGAGAGCTTTCTGTGTTCTTGTGATAAATTGGGTGTCTACCTTACCCATACTCCCTCATCTCTTTCCCTCCTCAGTTCAAGAAAATGACTATTTTTTTTGCTTGTGTAAGACCAATTTCTGTAGTATCAGAGTGTCTTACAGAACTCTCTCATCTTCATGAAACATTTGAGAACACCCTGTGAAGGATCGATTATCCATTTTTACACATGGGGAAACAAAGCACAAGGAGCTTCAGTGCCTTCCCCAAGCCAGTGAAGAGGGGTCTTAATTCTGAACTCACAAGCCCTTAAGCATGTCTCTGCTCTTGGATCTGGAGTCCGAAAAGAAGATTCCCCATATACCCCATGTCTGTGCTGCAGTGAGGAGTGCTGGCAAAGGAAGTCAGTTCACTCAGCCTGGGCTGAGGAAGGTCTTTCCTAGATTATTAAGGAAACCTGATGATAATGACTTTCTAGATCAGAAACTTGCTGCATACAGTTGAATAATACACAAAAGTTAAAAATGCCTATACATCTAAAGACAGATCTATAGCCCACTTGATCCTCTTAAAACCCCTAAGGAACATATAAGTTTATACCAATCAGTTTTCCTCCATTAATTAAAAGATCAGCGTTTTTCCACTACTTAGAAAACTGAATAAAACAAATGCTATACAGAGCAATGTTATCCATTTTGTCCTAACATTTATGCTTACTTTACAGAAGCTGTAAGAACCTGAGGAACTTACCTAGCCAGTATAGTCATTAATTTGAAAAGAAAAAAAAAGTGTAACAGAATATTACATTAAGATTTTAAGATTTGGTTATGTTCAGCAAAAGCAAACAACTAAGAAGGAAAGTGAAAACTGGAAAAGGGAGGAATCTGGGGGAAAAAACTGGGAGCCTATGCCTAAAATAAAAAAAAAAAAAAACAAAACCCAAAC
This sequence comes from Patagioenas fasciata, assembly GCF_037038585.1. Lineage (NCBI taxonomy): Eukaryota > Metazoa > Chordata > Aves > Columbiformes > Columbidae > Patagioenas > Patagioenas fasciata. The sequence goes on along the minus strand of NC_092520.1, from coordinate 135,374,486 downwards.
ACTTCTATGTTTGCATGTTAAAAATTTATCCTACTTAAGTACCTTGATATGTAGCCCAAAGTCAATGGGAATTGCAAAGGGCAGCACCTCTGAATAATAGATCACTTCTTTAGTTCTCTTCTCAGTTATAGATATAAGGCAAATGCTATTTAGTCTTCCTTTACATCACCAACCTTATTGAACATCACAATTTTATTATTTTTTTTACTTAGAGAATAAGTCCATTTATAATAAAGTTTCTCCATAAAAACACAATAAAATTAGAAAATCTGCCTGTAAATCACATATAAGGATTAAATAGTTCGATACTCACGTCAGAATGCTGTGTCACACCACTTGCAGAGGTAAAATTAAGGAAAAACCACACTTCCTTATTTATCAATGACATTAGTTTACTGTATAACATGAGTTAAAAAAATGTATTATACTACCTAATGCAGTCATGCTTTCCTAGCAGATTAGACAAAGGGGGAGAACGAGGGCAAAGCAGATGACCAAACCAACAATAAATATGAACAGAAAGTTATGCCGGTGCAAGGTGTTTGGCCTGAGCGCTTGGCCAGCTTCAGAGGCAGCTCTGAGGGCAGCAGGGATGGAGCCTCTTTGAGCCGGCGCTTTGTCTCTGGCCTTGCAGGTGCAGGAAACCAACAAAGCTCTGCTCACTACCCCCTATGGTGATAACTTCAGAAAGTTCTCAACACTTCAGGGAGTAGTGGGAGGCTTTTTTCTTGTTGTTTATTCACATTTATGAGAATGCTTATTATGAAAGGTTTATATTACAATGATAGACACAGAGAAGATGGAGCATGTTGAAACTGAAGGACCTTCAGGATGAAGGATACATTATTTTTCACATTTATGTGATTCACTTGCTCTTCAGCTACTCTATTTTAAAGATTTTTATGAGCTGCTTCACCTTAATATTGCAGTATTTTCAGAGTCTAGACAGTGGGAAGTGCTATTACCTTTTCCTTTCAGCTTTCAGAGGTATAAATTGATCAATAAACAGGAGACAAGTGATATTGGCTGCAGAGTTTTTTAAATTAATTATCAAGCATATTTTCTTTGTGTGGAAGGGAGAGTGAAACCAGAAGGAAACTGTGAATTAAACCTTGATGTTGAGTCATTTTAGAAGTAGAAGTGATATAGTCCAATGTAGCCCTTCAGAAAAGCCCAAACTTAGAGAACATTAAAGTGTTCCAGAGATAAGTTGATATCTGGTCTCCTGTAATGTTAGAAAGTCAAAATTCTTTTTGTTGGCAAAACTGAGCAAACTCCTCCTTACTATCATCTGTCTAGCTTTTGTTCCATACTAGTAGCCATATATATAGCTGAAGGACTTTCAGTAGTTGGTATGAGTCTCATTCTATAGATATGGGACCCTAAATCTTAAGCAAACTCTCTAACCTTGCTTCTTGACCTTGGTTCATAGCTCAGAATAGAAGAGAGTACTCTGGTGTAGAAGGAATAGTACTTTATCTGGATTAAACATAGGACAACATTGTGGAAAAACAATTCAAATAAATTATTTAAAAAAAAAAAAAAGAGAGAGAGATTTAAAACACAAGGAGAATCCTCTTGCTACAAAGAATTCTCACTACGTTTAACAGTTTAACATACTTTGTGGAAGTGGCTGCCACCAACATATGGAGTCATCAAATTTGAATGACACTAGGGGTAATTTTTGGACTGCAATGAATGATGTCCATTAAAATGAGAGCTATATAGAGAGAAAAATTATGTTTATAGGAAGGTGATCTCTAAAGTACCTAAGTAGTTAAGGGAAGTTCTCTGGTAAATGGAAGTTATTGAGACAGGTAACTAGAGCTGGATTTCAATAGGAAGTTATTATGGAAAGAGGAGATGAATCCTGGGCATTTCATCAACAATGAGTCTGCTGCAGAAGCAGTATGACACAAAGTGTGTGCTGACTCATGTCATTAAATTGATAAACTGCTTAAAATATGTCTTTTTGAGGAGAAGGGACATGGAGAGACAGAAATAAAACTCCTGTTCAGATCTCCAGATAGAAGATGCTGGAGCATATATACATAAGCCATGTGTTATACAAGCAGATATGATTGGTAAGATAACTTTTTTCCTCCAAAGAGATATTACTTGTGTGTGGATCTCTTTGGTGAACTGATGTGACTAAAAACCTCTAATAACCCCAACACGTATTGACCCATGTGAAAATCAGGGGCAGATGTCATCAGTTGTGAGTTTTTGTTTGTTTGATGAAAGAAGAGAAAAATCCTCCAAAACATATTCCTTACAGGTTTTGTTTTTTTTTTTTTTGTATGAAGAACAGATAGGTACAATAATATAACTAGATTCCCAAAATGGTGGGAAGATGGCATTTTATATGTTCGAGCAAAAAGAAAAAAGAACTGAGAAGGGCTTTCAAAGGTGCTAGGCATAAAAATCACAGAAAAAGACTCCATATAAGTAAGACTAAACTTAATATAGTAGCAGGCCAAAATGCGACTGGGAGACTGAAGCAAAGGTGCAATTTTGTTGAAAGGAAAGGACACTTTTTTGTAGTATTAGAAACAATTCTTAGCCCAAAGTTCATCTTTGGATAACTTTTAATAGCGACATGGTGGTGGAATTCAAACTGAGATACTTGATCTGTTCATTTCTACTTTAAAACAAATTTGTATTCTTCACTTAATGAAAAAACTAAAAAAAAAAAAAGGCAACAAGATCCTATAACTATGTCTCAATTTTTTTTTATCTTGAAGTACTGTTATAAATTTTACTTCTTAGAACTAGGTTTTGTTTTATCATTTTAGGTTCTGCGTGTACTGAGAAAAAAAATAAATCACTTTTAAAAAATTTTATTACCAACCTTTCAATTTTATGTAGTTTAGTTCTGAAGTCCACATTTAATAAATTACTTGGGCCTTTCTGGCATGGAATGGAAACGACAGTCAATTTCTTAGATGGAGGACTGACAACTGTCAAAGATTAATGGCATTACTGGTTACTTATCTGGCTGACAGCCAGGCACCACTTTTTTACATTTCATCTCAGCAAAATATTAGTTAAAACAGGTGCAAATACCTATGCTGTGCATTAACTTCTGTTTATCTTCTGAAGACAGCCCCAGGAAGCAGTGACTTCCATCAACATCTTTGACTCTCTTGAGGGGTCTCAACCTCTCAAGAGTCAGGTCCTGGAAGGTCTTTTATAACTCTCCATTTCAAAAGTAAACTATATGAAAGACTGTGAGAAAAAAAAACATTGATATGTTAACACAGGTGGAAGCAGTCATTCACAGAAGTGGATTCACAGGATACTCTCTGGAGTACTTCCAACAGGTGATGTCAAACAATACACAAATTATTTGCATCCCCAGAGAAGAAACCAAAAACAATGGCTGGAGTTAGGTCTTTGCAACCAAATCCTGGCACCCTTCCCTAGTCATTGATATTATTCTTTCAAGTGGCATTAGCATTTGTCACTCAGTCTATAGCTGCTGTTTTCTAAAGCTAGGTAGAGATGAAAAATACAAAATACAGGCAATGCATTTTCATATTTCAGAGTTTGCAAGTCATTATAGAGACACTTCTGTTAGCAATCCTTGGCACTACACTTCTGGGGAAAAAATTAGTAGATTATGTCCTTTGGGCATAGGCTCAAAATGGCCTAACCCAGCAAAGATATCTCAGACCTTGCCATCAATTTAAACTGAAAGGGACAAATCTACAATTGCAGAATTCACATTTTAGAAAATGGCTCAGATAATTAATGCCCTATAAAAAGACACTGGGGATTTTAATTACTCAAAACTGGGAAAATAAAATTCGCAACAAGTGACAGGAAAACAATACAGAACACTCTGGACACGACCAGATTCTTGCAAATTCATTATAAACATACTTACTTCAAGACAAGCTTCTACAGAAAAACATTTCCATCCAAAAATGAATTTTTAAGAATTCTGCATGAAGCCAACTGCCTGTCTGCATGTTCACTGCATTGACATAAATGTTGTCAGAACAGAACAGCCCATTTCAATTGGTCTTTTCCAAATGGGTCCTTGATGATCAATTTTGAAAGTTTCAAAGGCTGGCAGAAATCCTCTACAGTACATTCACTGCACTATATCAATGAGGGAGCAAGGAGCAGTTTTTCATGCCGACTAGTCCTGAAAGAAAGTCTTCTGAAAAAATAAGATCATCCTTAAAAAAACAAATGCATATTCATCAACAGGGAAAAGCAGGGAAAGGAAGAGGTATGAAGGACCTGCCACACAACAGAAAGTAAGTACAACTCCCCATGGCTTCAGAATTGTTTTCCTCTAACCTACCAATGCCATCAGGACAAGTAAGCTAATAAGGCACTCAGAACAAATTATAATAATATTTTTTTCTGCAACCTTAGCATTACCTAGTTGATTATATTTCAGCACACACACGCGCACGCGCGCACACGCACACACATACACACAGAGTGCAACAATTTATTTTAATGTAATGCTGCCCCCTTGTGCTTTTGTATACAAGGAAGTTTTTGTCAATAACCAAGGTTTGTAGTAACTAAAGAAATGTAAGAAATCAGCCTTTTCCTCAGCTCTGGGCTCCGAGCTTTCTTACAGTTCTTTTCTTTGAGCAGTAATATGATCTTACGCAACAATCAGCAGTTTTAGAGCCTAAGGAAATATGAAACATGTATTAACACAAAAATTAAAGTATACGGTAAAAAGAAAGCACCCCGTGTGTAAGTGAAAGACAAAAAGTGAAGACAAAGGTCAGATCAAACAAAGTTACAATAAGGTACTGAAAATAAGTGCAAAATAAATGTTAACATTTAATGCATTAAGTTGTAGCACGCCAACACAAAGAAACAGGATTTACATAGGAAGGCAAAGGAAAAGTGATAGGGTCAAGTGAGAGTGGGAACTCTACATCTCAGGAAACCTGTTTTCTTCACACTAGGAATCTAATGCCAGTCAACCTTGAGTTACCGACTTTTGGAAGTTGTTGCCATAAATACTTATCAAATGTCCCATGTTAAGGCACTATGAACTTTCGATAAGTCCAGACAAGAAAAGCACCTCTTTGTGACCATTTGGCTCAGGGTCAATTATCTATCTACTGCCTTTGTAGATCTAGTAACTAAGAAATGTCTGGTAAGTTTGTCTTCCTTAGAGATGGTCTCCCATGAAAATGCTAATTGGTTGATTTATGAGGACTTAGTATCTTTCCATATAGGATAGGTTATGGCTGAAGACAAGAAAATTCATTCTAGCATTTCTGGGGACTACTAAAATAATAAAAAATAAATAAATTCTTAAAAAAAATAAATAAAAAAAAGAGAGAGAAAGTGAACCATGTAGGCATGATACAAACCCTTGGATGTATACCATCAATATTTAGACATTTCTTTTGGACTTCAAAGGAGTCTAGCATTTTTTGGACAGCTGCTTCCTGGAAATCTATATGAATAATAATAAAGCTTATATGTGTTCACTTACTTTTTACATGCATATTAGACAGAACAATTTCTTTAAAAACATACCTTTTGTTTTCAAGCTTTCACAAGGCTTAGTGGTAATCAGTAGGCCCTTATAATCACGAAATAAACACCTATACATAGATATCTATATACTTGTTCTCTGTGTGTGTTGTATTCAGGTTACTGAATACATACATGACCTTTAATGGTAATTTTTTTCTTCAAAATTTCACAGCTGAAAAAGTTATTCATAAATAAAACCAAATGAAAAATGCTCATTTGAGTCAAGAAGAGTATGACAAATTCAGGCAACTTTTAGTAAAAAAAAAAAATAGGAAAAGAAAGTTGGAAGTATTTTGTTCTGATAACTACTAAATGAAAGAAATATTTCCATTTTCAGGTAGAATTGGTTCTACTTACAAATTTACTATCTTTGTACTTCAAATATTTCTAAAAGTTTCGATAAAGTCAAAGAAAGTCAAGAAGCTAAAAAACCCCTTTTGTTTAAATCTGAATGACACTTTTAATTTGAACTGAAATAATTTCTTACAGCTTTTCAGAATGTTAAAGGAAAATTGAGTATTTTTGATTTAGAGTTGATCTGAAATAATTTTTAATTGTATATCTGTGCTTGGCCATTGACCTGACTAAAACTTAACACAGTTATTCTGGAAGTCTACTATAAATAAGATTTATCTTCAGAATTTATATTCTTTACCTTATTTCATTACATCTTATTCTTCCTCTTAATTTTTGATACAGAAACTTAGCAGATGCTTTGTGCAAATCTAAGAGTCTATAGTGTATTATTAGAATGTGTGAAGTATTGTGTGAAGTACCATCCTCTGATTTTCTCCTATCTTTCATCAACATAGACCTAAAAGGTAGGTAATTTAAATATGTTGGCAGTCCGTCTGAAGCTATGCTAGTCATTTTTAAACTGTATGTTCTCACTTTTTTCTCAACATACACGTCTTATGTAAATTAAATAAACTTGGCCAGCATCACAAGCTGAGTGTCATCCTCTGTGACACTCAGGTGACAAAAAAAAATGGGTTGCAAAGCAACTGTAAAACCTGTTATGGAATTATCTGGTTACACAAAGAGATTGTGTGTCTCATTGTCCATGCCTCCCCACTGCTGTTGGGAAAAGAAGGCTCTGGGTGCAGGAAGGGTTATGAGGGTAAGACTGTGGCAGCCATTTGTTATGTTGTCATTCCTGGTGCCAGACCTGGAATTCAGGGACATATAGGTAATGGCACTATTCCCGTTCACACCTGAGCAAAACTCAGTGCAGGCAACAATCTTGACTGGCTGCCTGTTATTTTGTCCAACAGCAGTCTTAACAATGGTTTGAAAACTGTAACTCTTCTTTCAATTAATTCAATTTTTAAAAAATTCTATCAATAGCTTTCAGTGACAATGTGGTTAAGGCCACAGGAGCTCTTGGCTAGCGACGGTCCTTCAGAAAGAGCTCATAAATTACGAAAAACTTTTACTATATGCTTTCTAAGCAATACATAACCAGTAATTTTAACATGCTTTCATTTCTGTTTTTCTGGGCCTTGAAAGAAAAGTATTGTTAACCATAATATTCCAGTGAGTATAATTTGTTCTAGTTTCCCCAGCTGATTTCCCTTGTATTCTTTTCAGATACTATTATTTTTTGATTTTTGACCTACCTTGTATTTTCCTCACTTTCTCCCATTATTTCTGTTTCTTCAATCAATTATATTTTTGAATAGATATATGTATCTCTTAAGAACCTTTGACTATAGTTACTGTTGCTATTATTGCTATTATTATTGTTAAATGATTTAATACATGTAACTCGTCACCTTTTCCCACCATTTTAAAAGAGCGTGTAAACAAGGAAATTATTTGTATCTACAGATATCTATCTTATGTGGCCTGAAACCCTTATGGTAAAAGCAGAGAGAGTCCTCTGGGGCAAGTGATAACAAAAGAAGACTTAGGTTGCTTTAAAATTGGTTTCTGAAGTTGTCTTTGACATTACCTTGCCTATAGTAGGATTTTTGTGAAATGAGGCTCCTAATATAAAAAAAAAAAGAAAAAAACACTTACATGCCAAAGATAGGCTGCATGAATTTCCCCCAAATTATTAACAATTATCATTAGTAAGTACTGTACTACTTGATCAGATATTTAGCTTGCCAAAATCTAAAAAAACCCACAAAGTTAATTTATTTTTTGTGGTATAACATGTTGTAGGAAAAGCCAGGTAGTCCAGAGAAAAATTAAGTGTGTCTCAGTCAAAAAATACTGGCAGCATGAGAAATAATTTAGCCAATCAGTTTCTAAACAACTCCTGAATCTATTTGGCACACACTGGTTCAAAGCAAGGAGACCTGCTCCATTTTGAGGATGGTGACTACTTGACCCACATGTAGTTGCGTTTCACCAAAAGGTCAAATTCAGGACACATGTATTTGTGTGATGACCCAGTCACGCTGTAAGAAAGCATTCGTTGTTGTAATGGCACTGCTTATGCATCAAGGTTTGCTGCCTGAGTCACTGGCTGACACCACTCTTGTACATGACAGCTTGAATGTCTGTGTTAGCTTTGTAGCCAGAAGCGTACAACACTGGAGACACATCTGGAAATTGGGTTTTATCTCATCTAAGCCTGGAATCTTCAGTACTACTTAGATTTATCTGGGATGAAAGTAAAACCTTCCCTAATTGCTTGTGTATTTCTATTTCCAGGCTTTCTAAAAACAAACAAACAAAACCAGAAATAAATATCGGTTCTTTTTAATGGCTCTTTCATCTGTGAGGATAAAAATACATTTTGATTAACTCTTATTTGGCCTAAGAAATTTAACTTACTCCTGAAAACAATAATAAGAATAAAAAATTGTCTCCCACATTCTATTTGTAAGTGAATCCAAGAGAAGTGTTGATTGAAAACGTGTGGCATACCCTGTGAAAAGATGATACAAAAATAAAAATAATATTTCTTGAAGTGAAACAGAAAGCTTATGACAAGGATATTGAGACCTAGTTCTTGAGAATAAAAAAAAAATCATCTGGATTTTTTAGTGGTGAGATCTGACAAACTGCAGCATAGTCTCCCAAGACACCAGTCTTATTGCAAGAGTTTCTTAAAACAATGCAAAACACTCAAGAGTAGAGTGTAGGGAACAATCTAAATTGGTCCCCTGAGTAAGTACTAGCTGACCTAATTGGTATTTTCCATCTTTAATTTATGTGATCATATAGTACGCTGTTATCTTTTCATTACGTTAACCCATAGGGTCAAACATTCCTCTAGTGGAGTTCCATTGGCACAAGCAGATTTGCACCAGGGCTCAGTTTGGCCCACACTATTTAAATACAAAACAAATTTCGAACAGAGCTGCAAGCAGCCTATGGAGAAATAATATTCTCAGGCAAGAAGGTCATGTGGTTCCCCTGTATGAAAGGCAGATAATTCTATCAATGCAAACTTTATAAAACATAGTACCCATCAAATATTACATGCCAGAACAGCACTAAACTACTTAAAGTGGTAAATAAAACATTAGTTTGGAAAAGTATTTGGATTCTTCCTCACATTATTGCAATGTTTTATTCATATCCTGCTTATATATTCTCTTCATTCTGTTAATCTAAGTGACCAGCATGTGATCACACAGTGCAGTTCTACACAGTTCTGCTTCCTTTGAGATTGCACAGCACCTCTGTCACCTTCAGGGCAAGAGGAATGCCACCATGGTAGACTTAGCTTACAAACATGTGCCTTTTAATTCATCTATCAATTTCTTTTCACTAGGCTACATCACTAGTGTCAAGTAAAACACTGCTAAGTTCTGGAGCACTCTTTAAATGACAGTTTCTGCAAAAAGGTAAATATCAGTTTTCTGAAAGTAAGTAAAGGTGACAGTCTAAAATAGTTCTTAAGACATCTGCCAATGATGTGGAGCTATTGTCTTTAATAAGCAGAAACATGGGCAAAAAAATCTCCCTTTTATTTTTGTTCTCCCTATTATTCTTGTTCTATTCATTAAGGAAATCACAATATCTTAACCCATCGTTCTGATTTTACCTCAAAAATGCGAAGTAGGCATAAGCAAATGATGTGCCTTTGTTTACTTGTCTGTTGTATGCCTTTGGAGTCTTTCTGAAATTATTGCAAGGCACCTCATTGTAGTTGTGACACTAAGTCAAATTTCCAAATTGAAGTATCATTGAAAACTTCAGGTATTGAACAAGTTGCTAAAAATACTCCATCTAAACTGATATGCGATTGCTAGACAGACAAATGGTTTCATACATAATCGATCAAGCAACTATTCAATTTTCTCTAAGAAAGCCAAAGCCTCCTGAACCAGAATTACTTGGATTCTGAAATGCAACTGTGCCTCACAGAAGCTGTTGCAAGCATCTTTTGTTTCAAAACCCAAAGACATACAAAATTATTAAGAAATATGCAGATCATGTCTATACTACAGGAACCTTAGAGGACTTTCTGATTTCTGAGCCTGTACCAATGGTCTGGCCACATCCAGTCTTCATGTAGGATCTCACCTTGCTGCTAAGAGCATGGTAGAATTGAAGACCAGTAGTAAGGGTTTCCCACAGCCAGGTACAGAAGCTATTCTTTTTTCGATCCATTTATGTCTTCCAAAGGAGGCATTCATAAACTAAAATTCTGGTCATGACCAGTTAAGAAAAATTGGTCTTTAACCTAACTCATGCACTTTAAGCATGTTCTCATCTCCATGGGGAAAGGCACCAGGACCCATCAACAGGACAGAATCAATATGGAACTCAGTATAACATGGAAGAGTTACAGCTTTATACAAATTGGCTTATTATTCTTAGATATAAGAAGTTATAAGAGAAATTGCATTAATTTATCCTAAAAGATTTTTTCTGTTTAAAATTTTTGTTTGCTTTTGTCAAGAGAAAATATTAATATTTTTCTTTGAAAATGAAAATAATTGTGTGAGTTTGTGCTTTTTTCTTGTCATTTTTTTTTCCATAGACTGAGAAATATGCTACTTTTAATCTTGTCTCAGGAAAAACAAAAAAAAATGAGAAGAGTGAAGATACTGATACGAAGAATGAAATTTCAGTGATAATTACTGTGCATCAAATAGGTGTATGAAGCCCAGTACATAAAATGCTTTCATCATTTGGGGAAAAAAAGCCCCTAAAAAATCTATGCACTGTCAGAAATAGGGTTTGAATTGCAAAGCTATCCTATCTGCCTCACCAAAGGCTTACTTCATCAAGTAACTTATAAGTTACAGGCACACATCACTGTTGAGGGAAACGTAATTTGTTGTAATCATTTTTAATTATAGTTATTCTTAATTATCTTTGCTGTATGTTTAAACATTAAAATACAAACAGTGCTGCCATAGCACAGATGGCTGGTGCCTGCTCTGCAGGCTGTCAAGCTTCATTTAAGCACCACTGTCATTTTTCCTTATAACTGCAACTTAAAGTAATAATACCTTTTCTCTGAACCATAATTATTCATGTTATAAGAATTACACCTACACTAAGTTACCTAGATAAAGACATCCTGAAGCAAAAACCCATTCTATAGGTTCCTCTAAAACAAAGGCATTTGAAATGTGAACCCCAAAACTGGGTGTACCACTGGAATCATATTCATAATGGAAACCCTACTCTATGATCTTGAGGGTGTCTTGCAACCAAAATGAATCTCTGATTCTATAATTATAGCTGTAAGCAGCTGGGATCAGAGTGTTAAGGGCAGGGCAGCACAAAGGAACAAAAAGACATGACTAGATTTTGTTATCTTTCCGCCTCCAACTATGGTTTCTTTTGTCTTTAAAAATGTTACAGATAAAAACTAGGTGGGGAGTCTGTTCTTTTTTTACTTCTGCATGTATCAATACAAGCATACTGTTCCTTGCTTTGTTCATTTGTGACACTCTAAGAACCATTTTCTCAAAATCAAACTTAAGTATTTCTAAAATGAGATGTTACTGTAGTGCAAGAGTATCTTTATGTCCTGTGAAATTTCGGAATAATTTCATATGAATTCCCAACCCAGGAATGCAAAAATAGGTGAGAGAAAAAGTTCTTCCAGGAAACTGAAAGGTGTGACTGGCTGAAGATACTTCCTGAAAACTAGTTTGAAGCACGGCCTGGAAGAATGGAGACACCATAAAAAATAGATCAGTGGGTGCAGGAGCAACAACAGGCCAGTTTACATGTTAAATGATATAGTTAATTGTACAATAAAGCAACTTATCACTTATATCTTTGTAGTGGCCTGCTACTTAATTCCCTACTGTCACTACAACTTTGTCATTGTTCTATTGTGAAAGTGACAGCTTGTTTTTTCCAGAAACTCCATTAGCCTCATTCCAACCATTCTGCAAACTACACATACCATGTATATTAATGATCCCTTCAGTTTTATGAACAATTATTTTCTCTCTTCCATTCCCTGTTTCTGTAGGTTCTCAAAAAGACAGTCCTGATTTACAGGACAGGGCAATTCTTTAGGCTGATCTAGAGAGATACCATTCCCATCTTGCAAATAAAAATATTCTATGAGCATTTTCTTATGGTAGTACTACCTCTAGCAAAGGAGAAAAAATAGACAAATGCACATTTATTTGAGCAGATTCCATTTGAAACACTCATAGCAACAGGAAACGCAACCAGTTGCCCTAAGGACCTGGAACTTCTACTGCAGTCAGTGACTTAATGCCACACATGAAAACCCACCATGGATAAAGCTGACACAAAGCCTGATTTACACTTTCAATACAAAGCTGAAACAGACGTATGGATTTTATGAATGGCCTTTACTTCACAACACATTTAACTCAATGAGACCAACTTGATGATTGCGTTAGGCCCCAATGCAACAGGAACATGAACAGCTAAGGCATAACTTAAATGAACAGTTAGTAGCCGTGGAAAGTTGCCTGTTTTTGGATTTGTATGCTTCCATCCATATCACATTTACTTGAGCTGTGAATGTTCACTATGCTGCTCCATCAGCATGCTTTAGTTAATGCTTACTCCAGAAGAAGAAAGCCAAGCTCACTTTGTGAAGTCCCTTACTTCAGTCTTGGTCTCCGCACCATAAGCATCCTTCAGTATTTTATACCTTTTTTGATGGCGAAGTTCTACAAATGGTTTCATTTTTTTTCCTAGAAAATGGGCATGTTTAATGTCTCGTTTCTCATATGTCAGAAAGATATCATGTAGTAGTTTCTGACCTGGTTTGAAAGTCTCCTTATTCCATTGTCAATTTGCTGAGCCTCCTACTGCCACATTGTATAGTTTTAGTGTTAATTTTTAATATTATTTTCATACATTTTTAAGGTAAGAGTGGGGTTTTTTTTAAACTAGAGTGCAATAATAGCTTCTCAATATTAAATAAATAATGTTATAGTGTTGAGACAATTATGATTTTTTGACAGTGTTGATATATTATTGTTTTAGCTACAGAAATTCATCTGTTTCATGTATTTTATGGGTACTTTTTTGTTCTTTGCCTTTTTTTTTTTGAGTTTTGAAAAATTAAATCTGTCCGATTGCCAAGATGCTTCCCTCAGGCCAGTACTGACTAACACTTCAGGGCTGGATTTCTTTTTTTTGCTACGAATCAATTCAACACACAATATATACCTCTATTTCCAAAAGATCTATAGCAAGATTCTAAGGGAAAAAAATGATAGAAACAATGTTTTATGAATCAGGCTCCTTTTGATCTTAGGTAGTGGGATTAAAACCTTTGTGAAAATTCAACATCATGTTGTCATAAAATCCAAGTCAGTATGAGACCACATGAGGTTTTACAGGTATTGTGTCCTTCAGAGGACTTTTATCTGAAGAAAATAGTTTGTATGTGCAAAACTACCAGATGGACATCCACTTCCTAATAAGTCTCAAAACAAAACACATATAGGGAATGGGAGACATAGGTTTTGACAAGCCTAAACTAAGTAAAACTTATTTAAGAAACTTCCTCTGAATAAACACAAAGTGCTACTTTACATAAAAATTGAATTTTCAGTTCAGTAGAAAATCCCATCCTCCTCTCTTCCTCCTCACTACCACTGCTCCCATGTTTCTCTCCAATTTTTCAAGTGAATTTAGATTTCATAAAGAAAATTTCTACAGGTTTGTTGTGGATTTGATTAGTGAAGATGTGGGTATAGTAGATATTATCAGAGACATGGGAGCTTTATAGAGAAATGTTTTTTTCAGTAAAAATTATAGCCATTTCAATATATATCTGAAGATGAAAATTCCAGACTGAAGAGTTTATAAATTTAATACAGATCATGAGTATTCAGTGCTCTCTTACAACATCTTCAGGAGATTTTTGGATAAGATTTAGCAGTAAATATATTCAATCCTTGCCTAAAGAACTCCGCTCATAACAGAAACAACGAGACAACCTCAACGATAATGGCTCCTATGCGCTACTCCGATGCATCAATATGCGCTTTCCTTTGCTCCTCTTCTCCCACTCTATCCGTTATTCTCAACCATGCTGACTTTTAACTTGCACTGTTAGTAAAAAAGCTGAATTGGGAGCATTAAAATCTCCCAACTGATCTTTTTTTAAAATATAAAGTAAAGTTAAAAACCACTTCAAGCAAGGGTAAAGCACTCTCCAAAGCCACAGATACCTGCAAAGGTCAGTCTTAAATTAGAAGCCACCACCATTTGGGGCAGAGGGAGGAGAGTAATGGGATAAGTCAAAGAAAACCAAAAAGGAACAAAAAGTAGTTAGAAGAAAAAATAAAGACACAAAGTATTTTAACATTTTCTTTAAAATACACAGGACATCACATAGAAGATGATGCATTTCTACACAATTAGAACACCATCCAATCATACAATGTTCTCAGAACAGAAGAGGTCACAAAGCATTCAAGGCAGCATCTTCAAATGATGGCAGTTGACTTAGACATCTCTTTCCAATTAAAATCAGTGAGGTTTAGGAAGCATCCCTCTCTGATGCTGCTTGCCCAGTACTGAGGATCAAAGGCATCAGTTTACAGGAAATCTGATACCTGAGAAGAAAAAAATACTTTTCTTTCTCTCGATTACCCTTAGATTTAGACTAGAAAAATCCACTTAGTCGTCAGCACCTTCAGACATAGCAGATGTAGGTAGCTGGGAATTAAACAGCTTTTGTTGTGATAAAAATGGGAGGAAATAGAAGGAAAAGTAAATCTTTAAAATCATTATTTTCCATGGTCTGGAAAGTTAGGTCAAGATAAATTCTTGAAAATTATAGTTTAAATCCATATTTAGATATCTGATAAGTAAGGTGGCTTCCAGAAGTAGCCAGTTCAGACTAGATTCAAATTTCATTTCTCATCACTTCAGAAAATCTTTCCACTTCCTTAAGTGCCTGAATATGGATTTGAGATATGTTCAAGTAATGTGTCAGGATTCAGTTCATATTTATGTACCTTAGGATCTTCCCTGAGAACCAGTCACCCTCAGTTTTTTCCTCACGCTTCGTAAAGGCTATGAAGTTGCAAATATCGTAACATAACAAGTTCTAATTGGTCAGTCCCTCCCTGAGGACACATTTTCATAGCAACTTCTCAGAATTAACCCTTGTGAATTAATCTCTTACAGGAGTCACAGTAGTCAGATGAAAAATTGTGACCACATACATTAGTGACTCTGAAAACCATAAATGGCAGTCTCATTCCTAATAAAAAATTACAGACTTTTTAGCTTCCCTAACAACTTCTGTCTCAGTGCACTGACCCTTTTTTCATAGACGTGGACAACCTCACCACAATGGTATGATACCATAATGCCCCTTTTACAGGTTAGAATGTAGTAATATCTGCTACCAAGAGATAAACCGTCTTATTCAAGGTCAATGAAAGAGCTAGGTATTATACCTAGACCACCTTCCTTTTCTGCCTAGATTTTAGACTGTATCCAGAAAGCTACTTTAGTGCCTGCAAAGACATTGAAGCAGGTGTAAGTGACGTAGCATGCAAGTCCTGGTTCGTTTCTCTGTTCTTGACTTCTACTGACAAAGGTTTGACATTGGCAGGGGAAGTTGAAGTGTTTCCAGCACACAAATGCACAAATCAAGGGCCAGAACATTAGGGTTCAACAAACCTATGCCAATTCACATGAGCCATGGATTTGACACATGCTATCAACACAAAAGGTGCATAGATATTCCATGGTAACTCAGATCACTGGACTGACTGCTTAATTGTCACGTTCCTCTCTCTGTGGGGGTCCCTGTGTCAATTAGGGAGACTCAACTGTGTTTTTCAGAAATTACTTAAAAAAAAATACTTAGGCAAAACATCTGTGTGCCTCCTATGTGTTTATTTATTCATTACATGAATCTTTTTGTTAGATATAGTATTGACTAATGGAAGCAGATAAACCTTTTCATTCCCTTTTTATATGTGCAGTTTGATTTGCAGGGAATAGAAGAACAGCATATTTGGATTGAGAGGGGATATAGGAAGCCAAGAAAACAACTTGCACACAGTTCATTTTATTCCTTTGCTCAAAGCAACTCTGTTTGATAAAAGAGCCATTAAATATGGAGAACTGCACACAACATGTTCAGTGCATTGTGCTGAATAAAAGAGGCAACACAGTGCCTCTTACAAAGATTCACACTGATTTTTTTTTTTTTTTTCCTGTCTCCATTAAAAGAGCAAAAGATCAACACATTTCAGGATAAATCCAGACAGGAGAGTCAAGCCAAATCATACTTCTAACTGCAAATAAACCTGAACTGCCTAAGAGTTGCTGATCTGAATTCTTCCCAAACCTGTAGATGTTCAGTCTGGCATTAACCCCAACTCCATACCAAAACCTACCAGATATGTTGACTAAGATTGAATACTTACGCAAGAGGTGATATTGTCATTGCTGTACTAATATACTGAGCAGCTTCATGCTGGGAGGACTAATTAATAACCAGCCCTGTAAACCTTCAATGAGCACTAAAAACACAAGAGAGTTCAGCAGAGGACCTTCACAAAGAACAGAAGAACAGAGAGTACACACATCAAGGGATGGATGCGGTGTGACTGTTTAGTAGAAGTGCACACAGCAAAAATCTACAAGCCAAATGCTGTATGAGTGGGAGCATGAGGTCACAATAAAACCCTATAACATGAGCCATAACACTAGATCATGCTGACTGAGCACCAGATTTATGCTTTCCAGGCTGCTGAATCTGTGGCCCTTCCCTGAGCGCACAGATCATATACATTAATGCATTGTTTCTCAGGACTTTGTTGCATAATGTTACCTGATTGACAATTAAGATGTAACTTGAAATGCAATAACTGTATTACAGAATGTATTTTGAAAAGATAAATCATACACATTTAATTTGCCTCATACTTCTTGCAGAGTGGTCTGTATTCCAACCTTTTTTCACCTCACCTCCTCTTCCTTAAAAGCATCTTACACCATCAAGGCCACTAGAAAAAATAATGTTCACTGCTTACATTTTTCCTCAAGACCTGAATCAATCAGCTAATACTGCAGATCCTGCAGGAAATTTAAGTTCTTTGACTCCAAGAGCCTAACCTAAAGTGGTTTTACTTTACGGTTAACAAACAAAAAAGTTAAGCTTTGAGTAAAAGAACTAGCTATAGCCTTGTGACCCCAGCTACGGACAACAGAACTGCTGAGGATTTTTCCAATAAAAAAATTAGTTCTGACATTTTCAGCCTTTAATGACTTTTATGTCAACATTCATTGTAGTGTGTTATTTCAGCAATGGAAGGATAATCTAAGTTCTCTTAATATTTCATAGAATCTACACCAGAGGAATTGAGTCACTTTGCATCACATTTGGAAGACGTTGCTTTTGAAAACTGCTTTTTGTCTTAAGTAATGTCATTTTCACACAAAAACAGTCATATGGGAATATGTGTCCATTTTGCACTTTCTGCCTGTGATCTTTTCATTGTAAATATATGTTGCACAGAAGTTACTCTGGATCATTTAATTGAAGTAAGTCTGTTAATTTTTATAATATATCTTAACACAAAAAATTGTACTGTATTTTTTAAATCTGATGCTGCTGTAAGAGCTTTTTGGAACAGATGGTTGGCTCTTGAGTGTTGTGGATTTCTTTCCTTCTCTCTCTCTCTCTTTTTTTTTTTCTTTTTTTTTTTTTTTAAATTTAAAGCACATATTGTTAACACTTGACCTGATGTGTTCCTTTGAATAATTATTCGGCATCCTTAGAGCACAGGAAAAAAATCTAAGATTTTTATCCTTATTAACAACCTAAACATAATTTAAGAAAGTAAGAAATGTCAAACATGCTTGTAAATAACACTAAGCAAGGTAGACTTGGTCTTTTTTTCCATCAGCTCTAGCTCTGCCTTCTGTGTGTCACCTTCTTTAGGAGGGTGACTTCAGCAATTAAAAAAACTCAATTCATGTGGCACAGAATGATCTCAGTTACCCTAAGCAACTTAATTCCTTTAAGGAGTAGCTCAGTACAACACAGGACTGTATCTTCAGTCCTATTTAATCTCTTACCCAAGTGAATAATCAATGAAACTCTTTGACTAAGCAACAACTACTTAAGTAGGAAAATATTAAAAGGTCTCTATGCTATACAGAAGACATTATTAAACAAAGTTGTGAAATGTCCATAGATACTTTTCCAGCAGTGATGTATTTCAGGACTTGATGCTACCAGAACAGAGTCCAATAGTGGAAAAAACCAAACCAAACCAAAACAACACAACAAACAAAAACCAACCAACCAACCAAAAAAAAAAAAAAAAAATAACCCAACATTTAGCAAATCACTTTGCATATTCCCAGACTACTGCCAGTATTTTATTCGTTTATTTTATCTCTGTACACTGTGCTCAGATATTAAAGGGAGACATCATTCTTCTTCCTCTAGACTGTGAGGACCACAAACGTCTGATCTTACAGTGTGCTGAACTGTTCCTTTAACTCAGGGTCCACTTGTTATGAACTTACCTGGGGAAGACTCAAACAAAGCCGTATGAAATTCCTTTCATACTTGAAGAGAATTCCTTTCATAGACTTGAAGAGAATAGGCATTAGTGACACATCATCTCACTATCTGTTGAAGGGAGAGAAGTGCTTAATTGTTATGTAATGTAAAAAATTAGAAGCAATTGAAAATTAAAAAAAAAACAAAAAAAAAACAAACAAAAAAAACCCCACAAAGATTACGAAAAGAATATATAATGACAAAATGGATCTATGCAGTTGAAATATATCTCCATCTTTTGAGACTCTCCCAGACATGAGATTATTCTGAGGTTTCAAGCTTGCAGTTAAATGAGAATATATCTAAAAGACAGTGAAAACTGCCCCTATTCAAAAAGTTCTGGCATCAGTCTCTTAGCTCTCAAAAAGAAAACACAAAACAAGCTCTAAATTATCAACTCCCCCTAAACTTATAACTCTCAGCTAAGAGTTTCCAAAAACAAGCTTACAAATCTAAGCATCCTCTCTTTTGAGATTACCCATTTAAATACTGTGTGGATGCCACAGGCAATTGTTTTTTTCTGTGAGGATCTACAGCACATGTCATTACTTACAGTGCAATGTTAATACTTACTATTTTCTGTCACTTTAGGAAGATCATCTTAACTGAAACTGTAAATATTTTGAATCAATGTAAAATTAATGCATCTTTGCTATATTTTACTTGTATGTCTGTGAGTATGTGTGCATATAAATATATTCCCATATAAATATATTCCCATACGCACAAAAATGTTAACAGAGAATCAAGGTCGCCTAACATTCATTTCTTAATCTAATCCACATAAAAAGTACACTGCTAGGCAAATTCATGCTAACTGGAACTCTGGATCTACAACCTTCAAGGACCATCAAAAATAAAGTTGAGATAGGCATCCAGAGTAATCTCTGTCTGTGTCTTAGCATGTGAACAGAGCTATCTTCCTCCACAAAAATGTATCTTTTTGTTTTCTTCAACATACTCTGTTGAATAGGCTTATTAATACAAGGGGGCTTGAGGAAGACTATCCCTTCATTTCTGTACCACTGCTGTGCTATGCATCCTGTTTCTTAGTAAGGGCTGAGCTGTCTTCGCCTACCCACAAAACCCCACTCTCAGAGATACAGTCAACTCCTTCCAATAATATTCAGACACACCGTCTTAATTTTAGCCTCAGCTACATTAATATCTGTTACCAACCCAGGCTTTAGAAAAATACAGAGCTGATTTATACTTTACTAGAGAAATTAAAGATCAAAAAGATTTATTAGGGTTACTCTACCACCTCCCCTACCAGTGCATAATCATTCCCCACCATGTATTTTTTATGGTAATTAGACACTCAGGGCTCAGTCCTACAGAATGCTAAGTGTTCTGGTCCAGTCCAGCAGAGCTATTAGGTGTGTGCTTAACTGTAAATGCCTGAACAATCTCTCAAAAGTTAGCTACAAGTTGGCGAAGCATCCTCTCCATTTAAGCGCATGCAGAATTGTTTTCCAGGAATAGGTTCAGAGGCTCAGCATCCGGTAGAATAGACCTGGATCTAGGTTTATGTCACCTTTGTATCTCTAAAATGTCGCACTGCTACCATTGTAGCAACAACAATGGCATCAGTAGCAAACTAAGCTACTGGTACCCTGATTTTAGCAGTACTAAATAAGTTTGCATAATATTATTATACTCCTTAAAGAGTAATCACCTTTGAGTCGAACCAGTCAAGCAAAACTCCAAGACCACTGTAACAACCACTTGAAATAAAAATCACATGTCCAAAGCAAAATTTGTACTTATTCCAGAGATATGTGCTGGGTAAATGATGCTTGCTTATGACCCTGCTGCTGCCAGAAGCATAGCACGGTGCTCCAAAATGGCAGCCGGCATTCCACCCCCACAAGGAAATGAAAGTAGGGGCAAGAGCAGCCCAGCTCCATGAGGGAAGATGTCCACATGTTCTCTGCACGGTGCAGGTACACACATCTCCATCTTTTTTTCCTCTTTCTTGTCTCCCTTTTCTTCATTGTTTTCCTCCATGTCTTGATGCAATTAGAGCCTACATAAAGCACTGCGCTTTGTACAAGCAATTACACAGGGAAAGCTCTACACTCTCTAGTCTTGGGTGTGCAGTGGCAGAACAGGACTGAATTAATACGTTAAAATTGATTTCAACATATGCTTAAATGTCAAAACTTATTTAAATGTCTTTAGGTTATTTATATTGTACATATAGAGGAAACATATTATATCCCAACAAGCACATGCTAATATTTTAAATAAACACATGAAACATATGGCTGACTCTCTGCAGATGTGGATGAAGTTTATAATCTTTAATTTTTATTCCAAACACATTAATGTTTCTTTCTTCAAAATGACCTGGGTAAACTGTGAAATTTGCTTAAGCTATTAAGAGTAAATCTGTCACACTGACAATTTCAAGCAGTGTCCTTATAGCTAAAAGGGCATATACTGTAAGTTACAGGCTTAATGGCTATTGCTTTTTGCCCTGATGTGCACAAGTCCTTTACCTTCACATTTATTTATTTCCTGATAAGCAATCAATGTACAAAAATAGAAAAGCCAAATGGATTAAGAGGCTGTTTCTACCCTGATCTCAGTCTAACAAAAAGGGTTTGTTGTCATGAGTAGAATCAAATCTACAGTTAGAGGATTTTGTCAGTGATGATTGAATAGATCAGTATGAAGCAGCATCAGAATAAGTACAGCTTGTCTTGTTCCTGAAGGTTAGAGGTCCCACACTCTACTTAAGCCATTGACACAGACATGTGAAGGGCACAGGAAATTTATGTACATCTTCTGTGTTACACAAACATTTGACTGCCAAGCTCTGTATCTGCAGTCTAAAATCCTGTTCTTTTGACACTTACATGTCAGCTTTCTGTTATCCATGAAGACAACATAACTACTCATGAACATAAAGGCAAGTGCAAGTACGAGTGTTTGCAGGAGAGCTTTGCCCATGTGGACTTGCCAACAATTGACTTTAATGGTCAACCAAATGACTAAGATTTTAATTTTCCAGACATTAATGGAAAAAAGTCATGGAAAAAGAAAACATAATACTGCAGACCACAAGGTATAGACATAGTGTGGAGCTGCAGAATTATCTCTTTTCACAGAAAATAGTCACAATTACCTTTCCTTAGTAAGACTTTAAATGTTTCACACCTATACATTAATTGTAACTTGAGAGCACTTTCCTAGACCTTGTCACCAATCCAGCATCAAAGGAACAAACAGTAGTCCCATGCCTCTGAGAGTTATCCATTCCTAAAGCTTACTCTACAATTAAAACCATAGGTAGTACAGAGAAGTATTCAAAAAGAAAACTAAAGGTGGGAGCTGTTTTGGAGAAAGTGAATGATCAGGAATGTATTGGCACAAACCAGAGTACAGAATAATTTAGTGCAAGGACCAGGAAACTATTCCTAACAGTGGAGTCTAGTAGAGTGTAAGGAGGGGAAAATGGTGGAAGAGTTCATCACCATTGTCACTTAAAGCTACATGAAACAAAGTACTTGTGGTGTACTGGCTAGAATGATTCTGCATTATCATAGAGAGGGTTAAACAACTGTTGACCCAACAGCTCTCTCTCCTCACTATTTCTCTGATTTTAAGCATCATATGTTATGTAGGTGGAGAGGTAAGGTCATTTGCTGCAGGAAAAAATTAACATGTGCAGGGATGTGTCAGATGTTACTGTACATAGTATATACAACTGAAATCCCTGGGAGTAAAATATATGCAGGGCAGATTTGTGGATGACCTTCTAGTTTTATAGGTCACACTAGACATAATGGGGTTTTACTCAAGTAACTTTTTTGTATGAAATTAGCAGCTTGTGGCCTGATCCAGTTCTCACTGCAGTCATAAACACAAGCCTACATTTACTCTATGCACAGAAAGGCATGTTTTCAAAAGGCAGACTCTGGAAGTCATTCCTCATCAGGCTTCATAAAGATGCCTTTTATAGAGTGGAAAGATTTTGAAAGGTAATGCAGAGGAGGTGAAATCATTAATAAATTACAAGGAAGAGAGAGAACCAAAACATGAGACTGAAGAAAAGTTATAAAGGAAACCTGATCGGGATGAGTGCAAAGCCTGTAAGAGACAGGCAGCTGATAGAGGGGGGACTGCAGCCAGACTGGAGCATTGCATATGCACTATTCCCTGCCCACTGCATCACCTTGCAGAGACAGACATCCTCTGTTACTGGTTTGGCTGGCTGCTGGGGCCATTGAGAACCATATGAAACCTTGGAGTTGAGTCGAGTGCTTTCAGAACTGCTCATAGTAGGATGGAGTCAGGCTGTCTGTCCATTACAATCCACATCGTGAGCACCTAGGGTTTAATCTAAACAAGGGACTTATGACTGCAAGTATATCACTATATTGGCGTATCATATTGACTTTCTGATAATGTTCTAAGCCAGTCGGGTAAGAAAGAGAAAGTGCCACTGGGTACAAATTGTGGCATCAATTCTCTGCCAGACTGATCAATTGAATTTATATATTACCTCCAGCTACATACTTAAAATCTATAGTTTCACTCCCTCCAGTGCACAGCTCATGGTTTAAGTAATTGCAAATACAAATGAATTTTAAATGGTTTTAGCAGGCTTCAAATTAAAAATGTGTGAACATTGTTATTTTAAACACTCTAAATTATTTACTAATATAGTCCAGATGATTCGCTTTTCTCTTCTTTCTGTCTTTACTTAATTTTTTGATCCCCGAAGCCTCAGTGGAGCTTAATATACCTCCGATAAACTGCAAACTGTAAAATAGTGCTCTATTTTACCCAATTAAAAAAAATCTTCAAATTCAGCCTACAGAATAACTTGTAAAATGTCAGCAGTAGGACTGCTAAATTCTGCATTAGAAACAGGAAAGCTGGCAAGAGACGTAAACATGCAGTTAACTTCAAGCACAAGTGTAAGTGCTTAAAGTTAAGGGCTTGGGTTATCTGTTTTACATGGACACTGTGGTGTTATAAGATGAGAGGGCTGCAAAAAATGCTTAGTGCACTAACTAAAAATACTCTGGTTTTAAGACACACTTGCTGAGTCTCATTTACATTGCAGCCTTTTTCTGTTTTAATGACATGTTTTGGATTAATCTGTAAAATACTAGATTCATAAGATAAACATCACATCAAGGTAATAAAATACATCATTTGAACTCACACTAGAACAATGAACACCATATTATATTTTTCCATATATTCTGACTTCAGTTTATTAATTGTAAAACTTATTCATAAGCTTCTTCAGAGACATTAAGGAAGAGATTCAATGCAGTGTAAAGCATCTGCATGCAGAAATAATGATGTGACTTCAGCGTGTCTACTTACAGAGCTGGGTCCACTGCTGGATCATGGTTTATGCCTCCTTCATATGCTGCTATTGACATATGAACTACAAGATTTGTTAAGCATAATTACAGTTAATTAATCTGTAATATTAGGTTCCAAATTTACAACAGTATTGCCTATTCCCTGAACAGACAAATGTGATAAAATTCTGTTTGCCATCTTGCTGTGAAAAGATATAGGTAATTCTATGTATGTTTTTCCTCACTATTTTTTTATTCAATTTGTTGAGTGTGAGAAAGAAAAAGAAGCTAATATATAAGGAGTATAGCGCAGAGCATAAAAAACATGTTTGAATTTGCAAATAATTGAAGAAAGGGTATTATTGGTTTGAAGGAAATAAAGCTATATTCTCATTATGGTGATAGATATACAATCACAAAAGAATTTTTTGTCCTCATTACTATTGCTTTTCCTATTGCTAAAGTTATGATCTGAGGTAATTTGAGATTGCTTTCTCTCCAAGCAATGCTGTAGTCTTTATTCAGGTATATCTTCATCAAAGCCAACAGTAGTGTAACTAAAACGTGTCCAAATGACTCTTACAGTCAGCATCAATCCTGTTGTAAGGTTTCTCTGCGGTATTTTTTATTTAAATCCTGAAGTAGGGGATTTACATTTACATCCAATGTATAACCTTAGGAAGCCAAAATCTTACAACTTCAGGTTGAATATAGTACAGAAAATAATAATTCCCAACAATGACTCCCAAAATTCATCAAAATCAGCCTAGAGAGGACTTTCTTAATCTAGACTTCAACAGCAGTTTGAGTTATTTGGTATCCCATATGATAGAGGATGCTCATAATTCCAGTTTGAAGAACCAAGGCCTTACTAAAAGCATATACAATATATACAATATTACTTTTTTCCCCCCAGAATTCCCATTTATTTTTATTATGGACAATGGACAGGAGGCTAAAAGACAGAGAAATCCTACTGCTTCACCAGTCTCCCCATCCTCTACCCATACATCTCTATCACAAAACTTAAAATTGTTGCTTTTCTAGGTTTCTGTCATCAGCTTACTCTTTTTGCTCTGCTCCCTGGGCTACTTCAAGCTACTGGATAGCCACTAGTAGCAATTGTGGTGGTAACCTACAGAGTAAACCATATGAAACAGCAAGCGGAATAGAAATATTCAGAATCTGCAAGGTTGGCAGGAGGGAAAGAGTTAAGGGAATGCTTTTTAGGGCCCAAAGCTTCAAAATTTAGGGTTTGCTCTTGCTTTCCTGAGTGATTCTACCATGTGTGAGGAATACCTTTAAGGTTAATGGGATTCTGAAATCAATAAGAATTACTTACTAGTTGTTCAGGGAAGTTTTTGCACTACAGAGTGTGAATTTACAAGGTTATTAGCAATTCTGCAACAGCTCTCTCATTCTGCAGTGATGCACCACTTTCAAAATGGAGTGAGGTACCCACAGGAAGACTGTTTGCAAGGGGGGATATTGTGGAGTGCCTGCATGCTCTGCATTTGCACCCCAGCTTAGCTACTCACATAAAGTGCATGAAATCAGCACTGCATGTTGTAGGGCAATTTTTGCTGATTTGTACTCAGATGTCACATATAGAAACATGTCCGTAAATTTAAGTAAATAGTGATTCAAATAACTGAGATAGCTAGATTTAAAAGATTCTACTGAAGGACTGAGTTTCAGGATGGTTTGTTAAACTTTTGTTTTGGGGTTTTTTTTACTACTCTGAATACAATGTTTTATTTCTGTTATTAATACTTATTAAAGAGTTCTCAATTTGGCTGTAGTTCTTTAAATAAAGAGTAAGGTAGCCTGGTGTTTCAGAACAGAGTGGTAATTGCACAGTGATTCCATCCCACATGCAAAGGCAAAGTAAAAATCCAAATGACCGAGTCACTTCATGAAGAGGCAATAACCAACAGAACTGTATGTTCTTGCAATGTTACAGGTGCTCTGCACTGTGGCAGAAGCAGTCTCATGTTATGTGCCTCGAGGATACATGTGTTAGCAGTTTACATTGGAGAAAACACAACCCTTTTAGATACCTTGTCCTCCCTGGGTGAATTCCACCCTAGTCTATGTAAAACATAGTATAGGTTAAAAGTAATGACTCTATACAGTTAACCTCCTGATTTGGAAACAATTCACCACATTTTAGACACTTTAAAATTCTCCTCCTTCTTCACTGCAAGAATGATATCAGTATTACTTTTTCAGACATAAAATAATTCATCTGTGTTTTCCTTAGAAAAGTGAATTTGTTCAGAGAAAATCTTGAGGAAGCAGCCTGACCTGTCGGGTATTAAAGGCTTGTTTGACAAAACAAATTTGCAATAAACACTCAGAAAACAGGAGTCATGCCAGTTAGAATGATAGAAAATCATGTCGAAGAGATAAATGGATCATTAAAGAGAAGGTACTTGAATTTTCATTACAGATCGCTACACAATCACTAAAGGTTTCTGAACTTGTCTGGCTTGTTGATCCTGTGTGCTCCTCCTACCTCTAACTATTATGCCTAATATCCATATTTTCGCATACCTTTTTGAAACCTATATATTTCATCTTCTGAAGGTATCATTAAAAGCTCTTTTTAACCATCAGAATTCATGAATTTTCATATGCATTGGCCTGAATGGTATAAGAAACTGTTTAGTGAGGAATAATGTGAACATCATACCTAATAATTCAGAACCTGCATAACATAAGTGATGGTGTTTTGGTGAACATATGGATTTTAACTAGAGCCTGGCAGCACAGGACCCTTGTTTAGTTCAGAGTGTTGGACTGTTGGGGAAACTAAATCAAAGGGATGACTGAATTATTAGTTAGGATTTTTTCCTTTCTGTAGACTTGCAAGCAAAATTATACTGGAAGCCAAGACATCTAGTTATAAACAGGAGGTCAGCTTTCCATTTCTTACGGGTTTTTTAGTGCTGTAAAATTGGAAGAATAATTTTTGCTATGCACCTAACTCCTGCAGTGAAATGAAGGCTCCAGTGCTCAGGACCCAGCTGTCATTAACTGCTAGGCCCCATAAACACTGGCCTGAACAAATGAAACGAATGCTAATTCTCCAGTGTTTCAAATTCAAGAAGAAACCTGGATTTATTCCTGGGAAGTGCAGAACTCGTACTAGTCATCATAAAAGGACAAAAAAAGAGTTTGGTAAGGTGTAGATCAAGAATTGCTTTGTATTTCTACTCAGTTTAAGTTGCAGAAGAATTTGTATCAGCAGAGAGGTCTTGATTTAACTAAGATAAAATTTTGACGCAGACTGGTATCTTTTATCATCAGTATGAAAGCATTAGGATAAGAGAGCAATATTCTGCAGTTGTTACTGGAAACTTTCCAGCCTTAAAGAGAACCTGTATCCCTGCCTGTTAACCCCAAGCTCATGACTCAACTTAAGAAACAGAACAAATTACCAGAAGGTAATAGGAAACAAATTGATTCCCTAAACTAAAACAAACCAGACACTTTCCTCTTAGTACTTCCAGCTTTTAAAAGGGAAAGTCCTACTTTTATCCAGGTAGATCTTTTCTTTTTACATCTCCATGTCATCCTCTGACAGTTACACCATAGAGAGTAGAAAAAAATGGTTCATCAGTAAATCTGGGAGGTACTATTTTGCTTTTGAATCCTCTATGTATAGACCTGAATGAGTTGCAAAATCACCCAGAGAAACATTATACGTATCATCAAAACCACATTAAATCACAACATATTCAATTTTCCTCTCCTTTCTGGGGAAGTAGACCTTTTTCTCTATACAGCTCTTTCGAGGAGTTTGAGAAGCCACAGCAAATCAAGAACACTATGGCTAGTTTTCTAGAAACAGAAGCATCCTATCTGATAACACTTACTCTTCAGATAAAATAGAGACTTCCTAGCAAATAGTAACACACACCAAATAGAGGACAGAAGAGTTGTGAATATAAAAGCATTAGACTTTAATTAACACATAATCTTTCTTTCCCCTCTAGCACTGGATTTTAGACCTTTAGCTGGAAGAGATGTAGGTGATGGCTACAGAGGGATAGGTGGGAGCCAGAGCTGTGCACGAAATGTCCTTGCACAGCAGTGTTTCTGGTGTCAAATCAATAAGATGGTCATCGTGGAGAAGTGTCTTCCTGGGAGAGTAGAGGAGAACCCTTAGCTATTGGCAACTCCTAACACATAATGAAATAAAGATACTATACATAGTATAGTATGTCTTCTGAAAAATGGAAGTGCATTGGGATAAATAGAGGTTTTATCTCTCAGTTCTCAGCTAAATTTAACTCAGAAAATCAACTTACTGCCTCCATAATTTTCTTAGCATCTTTATATTCTGTCCCAAAGTGTTGTTTAATGATTGAATGCAACATCAATATTTGCTGTTAATGCTTTATCCCAGAAATGGCTGCCTTACAATGGTAGAAGATCTACTCCCTTGTATATACCTAAATTATAGCCAAATTTGTGGTTGCTGTCAATGCCAGTGGTACAATTTTCAGATGGCTTGCTCCTCTTCCAAACACACCTTGCACAGCAGCATCCACTACAAATCTGATAGGCATGTCTGGCATCAGCACTAGTATATTAACTTCTATTGAAAAGTAGAGAGACTTGATAAGAAACTTTCAAAAATGAGTCAAAAAAAAAAAAAGGAAAAATCCCTGACAAACAAAATAATAAACATGCTAAAGAAATGAGTCTTATAAATTTACTGTAGAGTAATTTCGTATTCTATCAGCTTCAGTTAGAGTACCTGGACAATGACAACTAGGTGAAGCTGGCCTTGTACATGTCTTAACTAGAGGAAAAAAATCTGGTATTATTCCTTAGCACGTTTATGTACTTTGCAGCTATAGATCCCAAAGTGTTTATAAAGCTCCAGAAATATAATTATCTCCATTTCATAGCCAAGGAAATTGAAAGACAAAATTAAGTAGTTTGCTGAGGGCCACACAGTGAATCATTTGAAGAGCCAAATTGTTACTGTAAATCTCCACACCTAGGCAATGATTATGCTGCTATGACTCAGACAAGATATTATTCTAGAACATCAATTGCTGCTGCATAACCAGTGTCATACACTGGCTCCTGCACACCCTTCATTATGTTCAGCTATATGCTGGACTTTTTAACTTGTCTCCATTTTGCTCAGCAATAAGATAGGTGCTCTTCAGAATTCTCCCCAAAATTCCTTTTAAAGAGGTAACCAGATTTCCAGAGCAGGAAGTTTCTTCCCAAAGAGTTAAAGACACTATTTAAGAATCTAACTTCATTTTGCCAGCTAACTGGCATCCAGATTCAGCAAAACAATTCTGTAAACATGTTTTTGAGTCGTAACTTCCCCTGCCCATTCACAGTGGATCTGAGATAAAAGTCTGGGAGACCCTATCATAACTCTACTGACATCCATATTCTGAAGCAAAGAGAATAATGTAATTTTCTGATGGCCAAAAAGTAAACCATTTTTGGCAAATATTTTGAACATACTTGTAGTGTGGGCAAGTCCCATCACTTGTAACTGTATGCTCTAAACTCTACTCTTGCTGGTGCAGCTGTGTAATCTTTTACAAGAAGACAGGGACAAGTTTCGTCTACTGTGATTAGAATTACACCAGGTCAGCTACACTGTTTTCAATTTGCTGAACATTTATGAACTCAGGCCTATTGCTGCCCTTTTCCTCACAGCTACTAGCTTGGCTGAACTTGTGTTTGGCTGCTGAAGAATATGGAGGCCATGACTCTGGGACGACACTGAAAAAGTGATCTGCTGTTAAACACAAAACCATATGCTATGTTTGGCTCTCTTCTAACATCAGTTTTTCATTTCTGTGACTCCAGTAATGTTCAAGTAAGCTTAGTGGGTTTTAGTTAACAAGCACTGCTGAAAACTTGCCTGCACTTAAACAGGGAGTGGACATTTCTGAAATCTGTCCATCATCACAGGTTTTCGAACATTTGCTCTTGGTAACATATACACACATTTCAAAAATTTTGTAGATGTTTCTGTTACTCTCCAGAAACATCAGATACTCCAATTTCTATAAGCTTTTAAGTCTTCTGCTAGCAGAAGCTTCCCCATGAAGTACCTTCCATCCTAGCAAACAGGCTTATGTCTTTGAACCATAAAATTTATTCTATTTAAACAATTAAGCAGCCACTTCTCTCTCAATGCACTGTGTTATCTCAAAAAGATATACTTAACATAGTTAAAACCTTTCGATTGACTTATTATTCCAAGCCCTCATTGCAATTTTACTAAAATCATCCCATGTCCTACCCATGTGTCAACAATATCCATTCTGTCATCTCTCTTTTGCCTTTGGTTTAAGATCAATCTGTCATTCCCAATTCCAATTTCATGAGTGCTGCAGAGTCCACAGCTGCTGAATTCCACCACAGAACTGCTGCATTTTAGCAGTAAAACCAGGTCCCTTTGACAGTATCACAAAAAATTCCCCTAAGGATTTGTCCAATCTTTTTGCTTTGTTTTTACCCACAAAAAAAATTTCACAAATATTTTCACAACCATTTTTTTCTTTTCACAAATTTATGAACTCCCAGACTAGAAAAAACTGACTGCCATAATCAAGTCTGACCATTGGTGTATATAGGTTACAGACTTTTTCCATAAAGACTCTTTTAGAGAGATGTTTGATCTCATTTTAAAGATGCTAAAATATGGGGAGTCTACTACTTCCTTCAAGAAACTGTTCTAACAGTTATAGAAAGCTACATCTTTTGCAAGGGAGAATTTGTTCAATATGTCTGTAAAGGAAAAATATCTCATCTATCAGATCTCTTCTGTATCTTTTAACATAAATACACACAGAGATCCATGAAGTACATCACACCTGAAGGCTTGTTTGCCAGTGTCTAGAACAACATCGTGATCCTCCTTTCTGCTTTGTCATTGTATTTATTTCCATATTCTTCCTAAAGGGCAGGTCCAAAAGGTGGACATGGTGTTTCCAGTGTGAGGGGCAGAAATTTGGTTTAGCTTCTTCTTCCTAGTTGTAAGCCTCCCTTTTATCCACCTAAGGATGCACTGCAGTGACAGTACATGTTGTGGTGATAGTTTCTGACAACCAACCAAAGTCCATCTTTGAGTCACTGTTTTTAGAGACAGTCTTCCTAAGTGTTTTTCCTGCATGTATTACTTCACATTTGGCTGCATTTAGATATATTTTGCTAATTCTTCACTATTAACCAGGCAATTCAAATCAGTTTATAAAAGTAGCTCATCTTTCTCATTGGTATGTGTTATCCAGTATTGTACTCATCAAGCCCTTATCTAAATGGTCAGCAAAAATATTGAATAGTATTGGATTAAACCTTGATCCATGGTCTGCATCACCTGCAACATTGTAGCTCACTGATGTTTCTTCTTTAACAACTCTAAGATCTTTCACTAGGGCAGTTTTTAATCGATTTAATGTGACTTTTTAATCCTGTATAGTGCAAGTTGCTATAGATTGCTAGGGCCCCTTGCTTGCTTGCTTTCTAAAAAGACAGTATATATTTCTAAAGAAAGTAACCTGGAGGAATCCTAATATACAATAAAGATTGTCAACAGCACCATGTTTGTATCAGTCTAAGGGGAGCTTTACATTATAAGTAGAGACGAAAAAGGTTTTGCGTTTGTTCAGTGAGACTTGTATTGTGTTGCAGGGTGGGGAGAGGTATGTCCACTAGTCTGCTAAGGCGCCTACCAGACAACAGGGCAGGACTGATACCTCCATTTTCTATATTTCGATAAGTTGGCTAAATTTAGCTTCTTAGCTAGTTCTTTTGAGAATTTTGGGTCTAAAATAATCTAAGCCTGTTGATTTGATTATGTTCAATTTTAGCAGTTGCTCCCTTACCTCTTTCTTTGTTACAGATGGCAAACTTTCATTTCCATGCACAACATCATATGGGATGGATACATCCTCCTGTTTCATTCCAAATGCAGAACAGAAATATTTATTAAACATTTCTGCCTTTTCTGCATCATTATTTATGATTTACACCATCTGCATCTTCAGTGGAACTATATCTGACCCAAGATTCTTTTTGATGCTAAAACATTTTAAATTGCCTTCTTGTTGTTTTTAACCATATTGGCCATTGATGTTTAACTGAGTTGTTAATTTTTTTATCAGATACTTATAAGTCTCAGTATGTAACTTCCTCTCTTTTTGCATTCTTCATGCATCATTATTTTATGATTTTACATTACTTTTATTCTTTTAATCAGGCCATTTTGGCTACTTTTGTGTTCAAGTTTGTGTCCTTGAACAATTCCCAGTATTCATTAATACTTATTAGTCAAAATGTACATTCCTGCTCAGTTATGCTAACTGATTCAAGCTTGGACAAACCAGCCCTCTAAAATATGTAAATATACCTACTTGATGTTATATACATCTCATGTTCCTAAAGAAAATATAACCAGGTTGTGATAACTAGTTCTTAACTCTTCTTCCTGTTTGATGGTCACTGGTGGGCAATGTTTATCTCTTTGGCCATCAGAATGATGTCTACACTCTAAGATTATTTCCTATGATTTTTAGAAGCTCTAGGGAATCCTGATGCTGGCAAAACAAAATCTCAGCCAGTATTCCCAGGTTTAAATTCTCCTGTGAAAGTAGTGGTGTTTTGGTAAGATGACATGTTTGCAAGTTTCAGAAATATTAACTATACGACATTTCTTCTCATCTATGAATGCTGCCTCTGCCCTCTTATTACCAAGATATTTGAACATTAGTCTAGCAATTCTTTTACAATGTAACATGGCTTTTATTATTTGGTTTTGTTGCATATCTGGTATCCTGGTTGTAATCCACACATACGGAGGTGCAGACATACAAATACATATGGCAAATAGGTAAAAAAACAAAACAAAACAAAACAAAACAAACAGCCGCCAGAAGGTTCTTAACTAAGCGTGGAGTTGAGTAATAATAAAGTGAAGTTTTCACTTTATTTTCAGTTTTTCATTGTAAGTAAGACTTTTGGTGAGATAATCAACAGAATCAGATTTTCCCATCCCTCGGTAAGAAGTCATCAACAGCCTGCCAGATGATGCTGACGTGGTGTGAGTACCAGCCTACACCCTGCTAACTGAAGTTTCACCTATGCTTGACTTCAAATTCTTCATCTTTGATCTAGAAAAACAGAAAGTTGTCTGTTGTCCTCCTATACCCTTGAAAATCCTGCAGGTTCTTCTTAGCATGGTGTCACGAAAGCTGTCAAGGACTACATTTTATTGTTGAGCTTTTTCAAGGTTCTCCTGAACTGAGCTGTGCTCTCATTCTCTTTCTGAATGTTAATCCAAAAGTTACTTCTTAAAGTCAGTCAAACAACATGGAGAAATAAAACCACTTCATTTACAGGAGGTCATTGTCTTCCAGGTTGAATGATCAATTATAAATAGATAACGTATGACATAATTGCCACGCGAAACAGCTTACAAGCAATCCATAGACTGAAAATCTTTGCCTAAACTATTAATCAAATAACTTCAACTGTTGAACAGAAGAATTCGAGTCTGCACTCGGATAATTTGCAAACAGGAAAAAAGAAATAGATTTGTCAAATAAATTATTCATAATAAGTAGTTCAAACAGATCTATCCCGTTTTATCATTTACATTTGTTTTAAATTCTTAAAGTGGTTTGAGAACCTTAAAGAGTAAAATTTGCTATAAATGCTTAATGCAATGATCATTTATATATGACACTGTAAACGTACAAACATACTTAGCATTGAATTAGGAGGTGGAGACTATGAGAGAGTTGTTACAATACTTTTAACTCTCAAAAAAATGTAGAAGCCTGATATTTTTCAGACAGACTGAAGTTTGAACATTACTGCTGCAAATGACCTGCACCCCAGCTTAAGGACCCATTGGTGTCGTGTCCATACCAGAGTAATAAGCGAACTGTGATGGAGATGTAATGGCCATAGTTCTTTGGCTACAACAGAGGCCCTATTTCTAGAAATGGTCATCTGCACCTCAATACCAATTGTGTTTGGTGGCTTGGGTTGGATTATTTGTTGTTGTTTTTTGTTTGTTTGCCTTTTTTAACTTTAGAAACTTTTGAAGTTACAGCCCCATGCAATAATACTCAGCTTGCTAGGACAAAAAGGTTCACAGAAGGTGATCAGAGAAGCAAACAGACAAATGTGCAAATACATCACTTAGTTCAATCAGTGTAATTTGAGGTAGGACTTGTTCTTTTCTAAAATACCACTATTTTCTGACAACTGGAGTAATACCATCAAATTCATCAGAATTGCTCAGATTCTTGCATCCTTTTCCATAGTATATAACACCAATCCTATTGATATCATGCAAAAACGTACACTGTGTACTTTATGTATTACTGTAACCAAAACTATTTGCTAAATTTAGAAGATTAAATGTGATTAGAGAGATCAATGACAAACAATTTTGAAGTCTGACAATGACGTAAATGACAGAACATAATAGGATTTACTTTTATGGGTAGTTGTGTTTGGGGAGGGGGGAGGGTGTTGGTGGGAGGGTGTTGTTGTTTGCACTGTTTTGTGTTTTACAGCCCTGCCATTTTGGTTTTAAACCTGAGTAAAACTTAACTAGAATCACCCAGAGGAAACAAATATAAAACACTATGAGGTCATGCTTACAATCATTTTTTAATCTCTTTCTGCATTAACTGTGCCACATCTCTGCATCACTTGTGTTACACCGTGTAAGCAATGCAGTATTAAAATGACTTTTAATGACAAAAAGTCCCATATTTTAGGCTTTAACATCTGTTATCTGTTCAGACAGTGCATACTCAATTCAATATTTCGGTGAATAATTTTCAGATTCAATGCATAGAAAATTTAGTATGCACTGCTAAGGTTAATTCATTTTTTGTGGGATAGTTTGTAGCCAAATGGAATCAAAATGTCCTCACACATTACCTCATACCTGCTTACTTCTCTGAGAAACTAAATGGTATGTTGAACAGTGCTGAAGGATCTAAAGATCACATGGGATAAAACAGGATGTATTAATTCAGCAGGAGAAAGTGCTTTCGATATTAGTCTAAAAAACGTACTCTTCAGCTCAATACAGCAAAAACAAAGCAGTAAAAGAATCTACAAAGAAACCATAATGAGAGGTACCACTGTTTGAGCTTATTTATTGTTGCAAGAGCAGCTAGCAGTTTCTCTTCATGAAGGGAATAGTGCAATACTCTCTACACATGGTGTTGGATAGGAAGATTTCAAAAGTCTTTAGGACAGAAGGAAACACCTTTCATCCTCAAACATTTAGTCTGCAGCATATGGATTCATATGCTTTTTGTTTACTTTAACACCAAAATACACCTGAAGATTTCATACTTCTAGTTACAGCACTCTGTGATGTTTCTAATGGATGGTATCAGAGTAACTAACTCCTTACTATGTATTGTTAAAAGGAGATGAGTAGTCCATTACGTAATTCAATAGTATCTAGCAGCATTTGGTATTCAAAATCTTAGTGGAGAGTCAATTGATGCTCATGTGGGTGGTTTCTTTGCTCCTAGGTCTAGGGTCTAGTAGTTTGGCTGTAGAAAATGGGATTAGTCTGCAAGACTATGGCTAAGGAAGAAAAATGTGCTTACATTTCTACACATATATTTGACAATAAAATATTAATAAGGGTAGATTGAAGTAGAGCCCAATGGAAGTTGTTCAGTGGCCTTTGAATGAAGCCTTAAGAATTACCAGCAAAAATGAGCTGTACAACGTAAGGTCACCTGAGGACTGTTAAAGTTACCATCTCCTTTCCCCCCATCACCATTATACACAATACAGGAAGTTAGCAGGAGATTCAAGAGCAAGATCTAAGCCTGAACCCACTTTAACTCGTTTAACCTGTGTCTGGCTCAGTATCATCTAACAACGCTTTATGGGGAAGGACTGGAGAACAAGGCAGGGGGCAGGAGAAGGACTGTTTTGCATCTCACCTGCAGTTCTACAAACCTCTTTAGTAGAAAAGTCCTGTTACCTAGACTTTCCTAAACCCTTCATTTTCCACCTTTTTATTGGGTTTTTTGCTCCAAGGAATCTCCCTGGAGTGGACTGTCACTGATGATTAAAAGCTATGTCATCATTGACCTTACGCACAACATCATTATTCACAGCTGACTGGCTCCTGAGTACGGAAAAGCTTTTTGTTCCTATAGAAAAATTAGATTATAACATTTTATACAGAAATTAAGTCCAGCCTATTGATGCCTTTTCATGGTTAGTGCAGTACTTGATTTCAACATGTTAAAGAATTAATGAGTCGCATATATGCTTCCTATGTACACTCTAAACTTACATGGTTATAAAGTTGTGAGGTGTCAGGTTGATTCACTAGTCTGGAAACAATAAAATACAGTAAATTGTTGCAATCACTGCTCTGGATCAAACCTGCATCTCTAATGAGGCTGAATATAAGACAAAGTTGCCGTATGTTGTCTGCTGGCTTTCAAAGTGATCAGACCAATTTTCAACTCCTTCCCTGAAATTATGCCCCTGTTTTTAATTAAAAAGAAGAGTGTTTTATTAAGAAAATCTATGTGGGCGTTTTGTGATTCTTTAGTGCAGAATACCAAATGGCATCAAATGTTGTTCTGCATGTTTCTCTTAAAGCCTACACAAAGTTTTCAGTCCTTCTAGTGCATGTTAATACATGCTCCTGGCAGCTTTTCTATACTAGCTCAATCATATGAACTAATTCAAATTTCAGATATACAAACCAGCTGTCCAAGAAAGAAATGAGACAAACATCCTATTTCAGATGATAGCTTTTTTAACATTTCCCACCCACCTTTTTAATAATGCAAGAGGGAGGTAATGGCAAAATCATGAGTCATTACTGTTATGTGTGTTCCAAGTATCTTCTAATACTCAAAGATTTTTTCCTAAAATTGTAAAACTTAAAAATAATAATAGTATCGTTTCTCTAAATGAACAGAACATCTGAGAAACTTTCTTGGACAATATAATTTGGATGTTTTCAACATCACTTATTTTATTTCACAACAAACGTACATTTTATCACATGATTGCTTTCCCAATTATAGTGCAAAATAAAAGGCATCATCAAATAGTTTAATAGGTGCAGAGGAAAATGTAGTTTTGTACATCAAATGATGCAGAAAATAACGTGACAACAAAAAAATCTGTGTGTTCGGATGGCAAATTATTGCTATGGAGTTATTTATCCTATATCTCCTCAACGGAAGGAAGGGACAGAGGGCCCCCAGGTTTGATTATTATTTTTCTGATAAAGTGTACACTGGGATAAAGGGAAGATTTCCTCTTCCAAGCAGGGTCTGCAATCCTTTTGGTGAGTGTGTAATCTCAACAGTTAAAAGACAAATCACATTTATCCATAAAAACAGAAGTCCATGCTTAGGCTGCAGGGTAGGAGATTTAGGAAAAGAGACTGACAGTTTTTCTTTAGAAAACTGTTTGTATTTGTACTGCAATCTACTCAGACTTATACTAATAGAATTTTAAAAGGTCTGTACACATCCACCAGTGCTCAGATCGCATGATGATAAGTACCTCCTGGTAATTTTCAGATCTCCATCTCAGGCGTGGGCTGATGATTACCTCTGTCTGCCTGGCAATACAAAGCACTAATCTGTGTTAAAATAAAGGCCCTGAAGAGCGCATGGGGCAGCAAGTGGTGGATCACCATTGCATGCAGCAGTATTCTTATGAGGGTCTGCATCCAGGTCGCGTAGCGCAGGTATGTATTATTTATAGCCGTGTCTCTGTATGATTACCTCCAGTTAACTTGAAGCCTCTTTCAAAACAAAGGTTGCTCTAGTCCTGCTTGCCGTTGGTGTGAGGCCCTCCTCACTCCTGCTCTCCCCCACCGGTGTAAGCAGACATAGCAGCCCTCGGTCTAATTAGCTGTCTTTAAGGCAGGGCTAAGTGGGCTCAGTGCGGGGAAGAGGCTTTCTCGGGCCCCTCCAAGCCTCTCCTTGACGCTGGCAGACAGAGTGCGTGCAGCCTCCAAGAGGCACCACAAACTCACTGACATTATGTCCACGGGTTATCATTATCATCTTTTTTAAAAAAAAAAACCTGATCGATCGCTCCCAACCACAATGATGCTTCAGGGCATCTCTCTCTCTGCTGGGGACTGATTGACCATTGGGTATCATTAAAGACGGGAAGTGAGGGGAGGGAGGGAGGCGAGGGGAAGAGGGAGGTGGCTGCAGTAGCAGCACTGGCTCCGGCTCCTCCTCACACACGCCTCTCCCTCCCCGACACTGCTGACCTTTCACTCAGGAGCCAGCTGGAGTCGGGAGAGATTTAATTGAACAGCTTTCTCAGATGTATTTGGGGTTTGGGTGAAGGAATAGGATGCAGAAGTGAGAAGAGAGAAGTGGGGGGAGAGGAGGAGGAAAAAAAAAAAAAGCCAACAACTTTGGATGACCTTCAAAGGCTGATTGCTTGGCTCTTCCCAGGCCTTTGCTTGGCTTCGGCTCACACGAGGACAATGGACTGCCAGGGCTGTCCTTCCCCAGACACAGGTACCTCCACCACGGCAGCCCTGCTGTCCCGACTCCCCCCATCACCCTCCCGGTGCAGCAGACCTTGGGTGAGCCAAAGCGGCCACTTCTGCCCCCCCGGGCAATGCCACAAGAACAGGCGAGGACCATCCTAATTCCCCAGACCTTCTTGTTCATCAGAGGAACGTCTTGGGAGGTGCAAAGGAAGGAGGAAACTTCATTCTGAAAAAGTGCATAAATACACAGAAATGTACATAGATATTTTCTTTTTAACCTCACATTTTTCTCCAGTTTGAGTACAAAAAGGGGCAGTAAACAAAAATCAGAGGATGACCCAGCTGGAGGAACCCAGCCGCTGTTCTGACACTCACACTTTTCCGCTCACCTCCCGTTGACTTGGGGTTTGCTCCTTTGTTTGTGCCTGGGATGCTGCACCTCAGCAGCACAACCCCCACGCCATCACTTCCTCCTCCTCCTCCACTTTCCCCCCCTTCCCCACACGTCCCCCTCAATCCAAGCTCCCCCCTTTCCATTTTAACATAACTAAAAAGGAACGAACAGCTCTCAGCTGAGTTAAATGGGTGACAAGGGAGATGGAAAGAAGGAAATTCATCCCTTCTTGTCTTTGAGAGCAATTTAATTAGGCCCAGGCCCCCTGTGAGCGGGCAAGGGAAAGGCTGAGGATTGGCTTGTCTGGGCTTCCTCTGAAGGCAAAAGCGGCCTTGGACACACATACAGAGAAAGGATTTTTAAAGGATCATGTAAGAAGATCAACAGATAAGCAGCTAATTTTGTGTACTTAGGGAGCAAATGAGTGCATGCACTCCCACTGGAATAGCCAGAGTGATGGGATGAGAGGAAGAAAAATGACGAGGAAGCAAGGGCAGATCTTAAGGTATTTCACTGTTACTGCTGATCACCAAAATTAAAGATTTATACTGCTTGATAGGGTACTCTGGCTATGGCTTTCACAGTGACTGTGCATTTGTACATATATCTATATACATATAGATATAGATTTTTCTTTATACAGCTCAGTTATTTCAAGAATTTTCATCAGAAAACCACTTTTAAACTAATTGGAGTCTGTGGAGAGGAAACCTCATTTTTGGTTCAAATGAATTTTCTGAAAATGTCATTTGATTCGGGAAATATGAGTGATCTGCCCGATTTCTTGATAAGAAATGAAATGAGCCGTTGTCCTTCAGGATATCATAGACTTGAAATGGGGGATTTTATGGTTAATGCCATCAGATAGAAGTGTCCTACTTTGAAAGGAGAAGTCCATCAGCCCCAGGGAAAGACTGAAGCCTGAATTTCATCTCTAAATCCGCAGCTGCAGTTAGAGCTGGCATAGAGCAGTGATAGATTTTTTATTTTTTATTTCCTAAGCAATAATTATAAAATAAATGCAATAAATAACAGAATGATTAATAACAAAATAAGCTAATGTTTTTCCAGCTCTTTGTTTTAATATGTAATTTTTCTCCTCAGTTATGTGGTCAGTACTGACCACAGAGGCTAAAATAAATCCACAGTATTACATCATCTGAAGTTTTAATTAACTCAGACAGTGTAAACCTGTGTTTGGAGGTGCCTGACTTCTTAGTGCAACACAAACAGGATCTTTTGGGTGTCAGCGTACATTGTTACCTTCATTTTTAGTATGGGAAAACTGAGAAAAAAAAATGTAAGTGACTTTCCTAAAGCCACAGAAGGAATTAGTCAGAGAGAAAAGAAAGTTCCTCAAAGTCCTTGCTGGAGGGCTGGCACCATTAGTCAGTTTATCTTTTTCATAGCAGCACATATGCAAATAGAAATGGAGTCATACAGATGAAAAAATTAGATCAGGGACAAGAGAAAAGGCAAAGAGGGAAAGCCAAATAAGTGTAAGTAAATGTTAAAAAAAAGCTGATGCAAGCTAGTATTGAAAAAGCAGGTA
The DNA here is from genome assembly GCF_037038585.1 of Patagioenas fasciata. NCBI lineage: Eukaryota > Metazoa > Chordata > Aves > Columbiformes > Columbidae > Patagioenas > Patagioenas fasciata. Next base: position 135,334,187 of record NC_092520.1, on the reverse strand, counting down.
TTAAATAAAGTATTAAGAAAGAGCAAACTGAATGAGAATTGTAACAGGTTTGGGTGGAAGGTTGTTTTACATAAACATTGTTTGTAGAGATTTGCCGCACTACAAAGTTTGGACGCAAACTTTTAGACATTGAAACTTAGACATTTAATTCTATGCTGTCTGGCCTCCTGCCCATATTCTGAGAGTACAAGCCTTCGATACCTAACATGCTGTTCACAAAGTTTATGGTTAAACTTCTGTAGATTTTTTTGCTAGGAGCATAAGGAGGCCTTTACAGAACAACAGCTATTTTATGGTGCATTAAATCCAAGAAAGAAGGTCATGTGCTGCCACAAGTTTCCTCTTAACTTCAGGATACCACCAAAAAAGATGACAGTAGGAAAAGGTAGCAAGGAAAACCCAGGTGTTCATATTTCACAGTCAAGAAATCTTTAAGGGGCAGATAGACAAGACGTCTCAGTTTGATATGGGTTTATTTTACCAATGTGACGTCTCTGTAGTGGAAAAATTACCAGTTCCTTTTCTGACACTACTAAACTGATTTCTCTGTATACGAATTCACTTCTCAATTAGTGGCTGGACAGACCATTTCTTAAATGCACAGAATGGAAGCAACAAGATGATGTACTACTCTAACCTTTTCCCTGTTAAATGGAAACAAATAGGCCTTTCTGTGATACATCACTGATTATTCTCAATGCCTCTTTCTATTTCAAAATAATGTCATGTTAGACCTTTGCCGGGACTCTTGCAAGAAAAAAATCTAAAATGTGCTAGAAACATTTTACTCCCCCCAAAACTGCATATCAGTGAACACTTCATGTTTTTCATTTTCTTATCAGCCTTGGCACCCCAACAATAACTGCAGGTACAAGTAAGACAGGACTCATCAGTGGTCAACAGGAAGACAAATCCTGGACTTCTGCTTAAAAAGAGGATGTCTGTCTCTAAAACATTACTCTGCCCTGCCTAGGGTCTCTGTGAGGACTTGTGTGCTTCAAATTGTTATCTGTGGGAATGATGTCTGGGGTTTCTTTTTGCAACCACCCTGAGATAGCAGGTGCAAATAGAGTGGGGTGGCTTCTTCCCTGAGCAGTGGTTTTAGAAAAATACATGTGTAGACCCAGTTCTGCTTTCTTTTCCCCTTCTAGTTTTCAGTGGATATGAAAATTCTGGATAGTGTGAAAAAAAATCCTACAGAAAAGAAAACTATTTCAGTCTTTCTCAGTCAGGATTAAACCATATTGCAATACATAACTCTGAAATTCAGGTATAAGTATTACAGATGGAAAAGAGTTATTAGGTCATCTAGACCTGTGCCAGATTGTTCCCTACAGTATATTCCCCAGTTCTAAAACTAGCCTAGTTTTAATTGACACAGGCAATGGGCTTTCCATCATGTTCCTTGGGAGACTGTTGCACTGCTTGAACTCAATATTAAGAAATATTTCCTGATACTCATTCAAAATTTCCATTGCTTAATTTCATCTTACACCACCAGTACACTACTCCTTACCCTGCATTGTGCAGCATGAGGCATGAGGTACCACTAGCTTTCCCAACAGTATATTTCTGCTTCGGTGTACTGAATGCATTCATTTCTTTGGTTGGATAAATGTATATGATATACAGTATTCTCTGAGCACAACATACATTTGTTTTGTACAGCAACTGTTGAATAAAGAGCAGGCCAAAAAGAATTACAATGGTGAAGACATTGATGTACGAATAGCTAGGAAAGCAGGAGAGAAGAACATATAACTCAGCCCCAGATTGCACCCTCAAGAAATCACGTTGAGATTCCCAAAAGGTAAACACCTTGACAAATCCTTACTAGTTTGATGAAAGCAGTTCACAAAAATATTGTAAGAGCACAGAGTAGATAACACAGCAGATAGATCAATTTCTTTGCCTACACTTCTACAGCACCCTGTTTAGCCAGAGTTAGAATAACGTTCTGCTGCATCTAGTATCAGTTAGAAAGATTAAAATATACCTAAGGATCTCAGGAAAAAAAAAAAAAGATATGTATAATTACATAAGAAATAAAATATAGCAAATAACACAGCGATAGCACAGCTTTTTTTGTCTTCAAAGTGCTGTACAAACAACAACTAAATGACCAGTCAGTTTATTTTTACAGATCCCCACAGAGCACACAAGTGTTGTTCCCAGACGGAGACATTGGGGCTCATCCTGAGGAGCGCTGAGTAGATTGCTTCCTGAGACTTCAGAGAAGAATGACAGTATATGCTTTTTAAGGCCACAGTGTGACAACATCATGCACCCAGCTTTAGGTCTTCTTTGTACCAGGTCAAAATTGCTGAGACCACACAAAACACAGATCTTGTATAAGCTCACACTGCCCCATGAAATGCAATGAAAATGTTTTGACGGCTTAATTTTGTAGTAATAGGCATTATACTAGGCTATGCATCATCTGTCCTCATCTCTTTAACTTTACATTGGACTAAGTATCAACTCTCTTGCAACATAAAGATGACACAAACCATGCATAAAATCTTGAAGACAACAGGAACTCTCAGTAAGCTGTCCCATTCTGCAGATGCCCATAAAATACGTTCATTTAATCTGCCCTGTAAGTACAAGATCTTACAGTAGAACACATTGTGCTATTTATGACTATTAATTAACATAGAACCAAAGCTTTAACACCACAGCCTACAAGAAAATGATCAGGACAAAAAAAAAAAGCAATGTGATATGGTGCTCAGGACTGCAGCCACAGCTAAGATGCTGGTTGGTGTCAGAGGAATTTGGCATACAAAATAAAGTGTGTAACGCAGGTTGTTGCTGTTCAAGCGCAGAAGCATATCAAGGGTGGCACAAAATTATCACGGATGCTAGTAAACAATGGCAAGTTCCCTGTAAACTTCATTTATTGTTTCAGAGTAGCTACTATTTGACTGTCACTCCTCTTCAACCAACCACTGTATGAATAGTTGGTCAAGTTCAGCCTGCACCTATGCTACTACTCCTGTGCTCCGGATTTTACAGTGCATGGCACCAGGTACTAGCAGCAACAAGGCATTTCTCCCAATGTATGCTGGGCAGAGGCTGAAGAGAAGCAGAGGTCAGAGAAAAAGCAGAACTTGTGCCTGCTCTTTAAACAATCTGTAAAGTGTTAGTTGGTGTTGTCCCTTGCGTAACGGTAAACACATAACTACTGATTTAAAGCTATTCAGTCTAGTTGCATATAGTTGCTTTAAAACACCTGAGTTTTTTCCATGGTTAAGTAGTCACTCAGTTACTTGAAATGACACAGGAGTACAAGTAAGGCTGAAAAGAATACGTTGTCCAGGGGCAGGTGGGAAAACTCGAGCAATAGAAGGCATTGTTTGAAAATAGGAATCATGAAAGATAAATTTCCGAGCCATATCAGTCTGTAACAATCTGAAATATGGGCTTTGGGGACCAAATTAAAGCCCATTTTCTTTTGTGCGTTTTTATCCCACACTGAGACACTTCAATGGCTTGTGATGGGAAAACTGGGCATGGGAATCTCCTACCCTTCATACACACCTGCATCATTTCTCCCATTCCTACACAGCAGCGCGCACCTAAGATGACCCCTGCCCTGCTTACCCTCAAAATCTACTTTTCACCCTCAGTGAGTTGCTCTGTCTCATTCACCTGGAATACAAGTCATTGCAGTGTCTTTGGTCTGTCACACCAGAGCCAGCACACGGAAAGTGACAAATCACCTGCTAAGGAAAGGGGAGGTGTTGGAGGAACAGGGGAAATGGGGAGAAGCAAGAGTCTGATGGTGGTACCAGACTCTCAGACTCAACCACATAATGCGATTTCACTCTCAGATTAATTTCCACCTCCTTTATTTTCATCTCCAGTACTGATTTTGCCTTCATGCCCTATATCAGTGAAAAGCTATTTAGAAATACTGAGGCCAAGATAGCTATGCATGATAGACACTCTTCACGCTGCACTTCAGTGCTCCATAAAGACAGTGGATACATTTCTGAAGCCTGTCAATTAATTTGTAAAAGGCTTTGAGATATTTTTAGTAATAAAACTTGGTTTATTTTGTAGAATGTGCTTTTGAGTACACTGAATAAAAGTATTAAGTTGCAAAACTCCAGAATAACACACCAACTCATGAAGCCTAGGTTATAGTTAACAGAAGAGCAGAGATCCACACCAGTATTTTATCAAGGTATTCAAGTATAGAATGTTCTTAATAAAAAAAAAAAAAAAAAAAAAAAGCAGCAGGAAGAGTCAGTATAAATACAAATGTGAGAGAATGAGTTTACCGCTTATTCAAAACTCTAAAACTGAAGAGTTACAGTAGAATTTTGAATTTCTGGTATCAGCAAAAGGAAAAGAAAAATGGCTAAAATGACTCTGTGCAGTCAAAATCTAAAAATTATATCTGGACTACCTACCTTTATCTTTCATGTTACCAAGCCTCAAAGTACATTGGGAAAAAGAGTTCACACAAAAATACACTTCCACTCTTTCTCCTGGCCCTCCTCTATCTGAGTGACACAAAGAGCACTGTTTGGTCTCACAGGTAATTTTCCCACTTACAAGACGTTCATTGAACTCTCCACAACTACCAGCCCTGAAAGGATCCTGCAGCACAACTGAAAATTCAAGTGTTGCACACCTTGACAATAATGAAATATACAGAGAGGTGGAGGAGATTGAAAGGATGAAGTATGGATCCCAGGCTGAATGACAGCCTCTGGAACCTCTCCTTCTCTTTGCTGGACCTGTTAAATCTTCAGTTATTAAGGGCCTCAGGGAGGACAGGGCACCTTAGCATGTGTCCCTGTCAGGATCAATAGAGCAAGGGATTGAATACCCCCATTTAGATGCCTGGAGCAAACTGTGACCAAAACAGGGGAAAAAATAAGGGAAAGAATGTATTTAACTTATCTTATAAAGAACATATTTTCAAAAATCTAATCTTCTAAAGATCTGAGTAGCTTCGGGGTTTTGTTTATATTTTTCATTTAGGAGTCTCCCTTGGGTCTTTTATTTGCCAGGAGCACAGTGGGCAAAATCAGGATCTTTGGCTTCCTCAATGTGTTCAAGAACTCTATGGATAATTTAAGCTTTCCTACTGCAGTAAAACAGAAAGTTCATAAAAATAAATAGAGTAATACTTTGCACTCATTCCACAGGACTGTGTTTCACAAAAACTATTCAGTGAAACATCTCATAGAAGTAGGTAAGTGTTGTTTTCCCATTCCACAGATGTGAAATGGAGATACAGAATGTGTCAAAACCAACTAAGACACTGAAGACCACTCTTCAGAATAATAATTTTGTCTTGCTGGAAGTCATGACTAATTCACCTTTATGGGATGTGTCACCCTGGTCTTGGTATGCTTAAAATAGTAATGCCTAAATATATGGATACAATTGTGTAAGGGCCTTGATGCTATTTCTTACTGTTATTCTCACCTCTCAGTGGTACATAAGACATCCATAGCAGAAAAAAAAAAAACAACAAACCAGAACAAAACATATAACTCTCCCTCAGCCATGGCAATGCAGAGCTCAGCATACTGTTTGAAACTGTTAGTGAAGATCTATCAGAACTAAGAAGGTGGACTTTGACCTGGAGCAGCAAAGTGACTTGTACAATTTTCATTCTGCCAACTGTTACCAGACCCATGTTTTACGTTTCTGCAACAAAAGATCCTCTCAGTCCAAACAACTTCTGAAAATGGGATAATGCTCTTAAAAACTGATGCCAATGTGTGTTTCTAAAACTTTGATAAAGTATGCAATCCAGATCTTTCAAAATCCCATGTCCTCATTTAATCAGGGATTCTATCAATAAGAAGCCTCTGAGATCATCAGTGTAATCTCAACAATCATTGCAGAAGCAGAAAGGGGACATGTCGATGTTTCTCTGTTAGCTTTGAAGAGCTAGCTCTCAAATGACTTTTGTTTTTCCTCTTCTTCCAGATATTACATTCCATTAACAGACAGCTCAAAAATGTATTAACTTTTGTTTGATTGCTTTTCCATATGAGCAGCTGCTGTAGTCAGGACATATCATCCCAATGGCAGTTAAAGTGGAAGGAGACAGACTGTATCATCTCAAAGGAAGGTCTAGAAAGAAGGATACTATTTCAAGAATGACTCAACATATAGTCAAAACAAGGGAAATAACAAGACATAGTACAATTCCTCTCTTTCTCTTCCACATTTATTTACCCTTGTCTCCAATAGCATCCAATCTGTTGTAACAGGCAGAAGCATAAAGGATGTAAAAGAGAAAAAGGTTTAAAAGAAATTCAGAATATGTCAATAATCAGCTTGGTTTACTTTGTTTAATTGGTACATTCTTCATCATGATGGCTACTTTACAGGGATCTCTCCCAGGAAGCTAATTTAGGCTGAATAATGGGTACCTTAGCCTATTAGACTAATTTTCATTACTGGAGACACAGTGATATGGAACTTAAATGCCATCTAACCTTGTTTCAAACAAGTTTAAAATCTAAACCAGGAGAATTTAATCTGGTAGTTTAATCAGAGTTATCACACATTCAGAAACAAAATATGTGAGCTGAATATTTTTGTTACAGACAGAAAAACAGCTCCCACATGTTAGCTGAGTTACATATCTAACCCATAATCCAGTTTTTCAAGAAAGGTTTCAACTGACCTGTCTTTAACTGTCTAACTTCTAGATATTTAAAATTACTTTCCTATAGTTTCCCTAAAGTCACACGAAACAGGCATCTCAAAACCACACTTAATTACATCATAAACTGGATGAGGAAATCAGAATATGGGAGATTAACCTAACTGGAGGTGCCTTTATACTCATTATAAATGGAACCTAGAGGACATTCTTAAGTCAGATGATTTCTTAAAACACAGCTGAGATTGGATGGACTGAATTTGGATCTCAGACTTGTTAATACCACATTATTCTTAGGAGAATAAAAACAACACAGAAACAACAGACTAAAATGTCTTGATTCCTTAAATGCTGTTCATTTATCTTCTGCTTTCCTATTTTCATTCAGTATAGGAGTTGACACAGTGTAAAGTCAATTTTATTTCAAATAATTGCCTCTCTTCATAAGGTGATCTGACTTCAACGCTGTACCTTTAACCTGTTTCTCTCACTGGTTCTTGCTGCTGCTCAGACTAGCTGAGGTTCCAGTTCAAGGCCATTTTCCCTGTTAGCGTTAAATCTTTGCTTCTCCTTTCCAGTGTCATCTCCAGCTGACATCCTCCTCCTCTTGACTATTCTCCCACCATTTCCTGAATGACATTCAATTTTTTTCACTTTGTAATAAATGGGAAGTTTGTAGATAATAAAAAAGAACAACAATAACCTCAATTCCGTGAACATTTTTAATTGTGTAAAGACATTATAGAATGGCAAAGAGAAATACCATAGTGTAAACAGTAATCGTGATTTTAGGACTGAATCTACACAGCACACTAAAACAGCATACCTTCATGTTAAAGGTTTACTCACAAAACTGGCTACCAAATTTGTTCCTCAAGGATACCTATCAAGGCAATCAAAATTACATCTGGCATTTATCTACCTTTACACCATTGCTAGTCTCTCTTCTCATCACTTTTACCACTGTAGACCTACTAAAATTTAGATCAATTTTCAAATAACAGTCATGACACATCATAACTGTAGGTTACAGCCCACACTAGGAATTCATACAGATTGAGTATTTTGTATTTTTAGTGGTAGAGGGAAAAATGGTGAGATCTAGAGGTTTTTTATTTAAACTGTATGTTACATCTTTCCAGATTTTGGCAGATTCACCAGCATTTTGGCAGATTCACTAGCATTTATGAAAGGCATTGAATGGTCAACCCTAGAATATCCACTGCTGTCTTCCCTGCAAGATTTTGTGATGTAGTATTTTGATAACTATCTAAGGAATAATTTCTTGGATTGCTGTGCTAATTCACAGATGATCAAGATTATTCACTCTTCCAGTCTTAGTCTCTTAAGAATGTTGAAATAAAAGGTGGGATATATTGACAGAACAGACATTTACATCAATGGCAGTTGTTTGGAATTTCCATACGTCAAGGGAAAAAAATTAACTCTTTTATGATATAACTGGATGACATCATTGGTGTCAACATTACTATGGGCCAAAACATTGTCTCTGCCTGTTGTCCACAGCAGGAAACTTTCAGTACCTCCAAGATAGATACCTACTTTCTAGATGTCTAAATTTAAGTGAAAGAAAGCTCATCGTAAGTGCTGCTCTGCCTATGAAGAATTTTGAGAGAGTGTCCCATGGAAGCTAGGATAGAATCAGTTATCAGTCTCACAAATGCCAAACAAGTCAGGTCTCTACAACCTATGTAAGTACCCCTTCTGTAAACCTGCTGAGTTCTATGGAGGCATATATTGACCAGCTGATAAAAGGCAGGTAATAAGATTTTTGTTCCTGGCTTGGCCACTGTGCAACTGCTATGTGACTTCAAAGAAGACACTTAATTCTCTCTGTGCTTCTGCTCCATTTTCCACATTTGCTTCTCCACCACAGAAACGTAGGAAGAAGGCTATTCTTCAGTTAGCCCTTTGGAATTTTTATTTCTAAAGTGAATTATGTAAGCAGTCAAAATGTAGATTTAGTGCTGAGGAATATCCTGAAAGTACCACCCCTGCAATCACTGCAACTTGAATATAAGGATTCTAACTTTTAAATTCATTTCAAAACCTGTGATGTCTCAGGTCAGGTTACAGTTACTTAGCCACCAGACTCTCAGACATCTTTTGTAGACACAATGGGTTCTTCAGTACCATAGTTGAGACTAACATTGAGTAACACTGATTATATCCAAACTAGTTAGTTATAGGTATGTAAAGAGTCTGCACATTAAAAGAAATAAATAAAGTAGGTTTCTTTGCATATGTGTTGTTCAGGATGATTTTTTTTTCCTTATTTTCTGGGATACATGCCCAGCACGGCGTTTCATCGCTATCAATACCATATTGTACACAGCGTGGAATTTAGAATGACAGCAGAATGGTTTGTATTGAGAAAATGCTAGCTGAACCGTACTGCAGGATCTATGTATTTTTCTCATTGCCAGATCTTTTTCTAAGTGCCTGGAATACCTTTTTAGTCTTTTTTATTTTTAAAAAATAGAGAATATATTTATAATGTAACTGGTTATATTTTGGTGTCACAATAAGGCTGTCATTTTGTAGCAAAATTGAAGGGGGAGGGGAGGGAAGGTAAACATCCAACCAATATTAGCTCTGAAGTGCTGGGTAATTGTACAGGGCCCTGGGCAAAAACAAAACATAGATGTGCAGTAGTCATAGCACATCTTGTCTTAACTTGTCTTTGTTAGTGTAAGTGAAAAGGTTAATGCTGTTCAATTCCATCAACACAGAATGAGGCACTGTGGCACCTTTGAAATCTAAACTTACCCACAGTGCAACTGATGTGATTCCTAAGAGAATCACATTATTTACAAGTTAGTTTAATAATATGAATGCCAATTAACCACGTGCTGGTGTATTAAAAAAACAAAAAAAAAAAAAAAGGCCCAACAGATTGCTTTTAGTATGCTTCTCACAGAGTAAAGCTTTGCTGCTGTCTACCAGCAGCATATGGTAAGGTCTCAGCCACCTACTAGCCATAAGGGCTTAAGCTTACTAGCCAAGACAGATACCAGGGATGGAACCCTGCAAGAGTTTTGAATAGCATGCATGGCAGTTCTAAGGAATAAAGCTGCCTTTAAAGCAGAATAATTGATGATGACTTAAATTCAATGCCAATTAAAAATGTCAGAGGCTGCTTCTTGACTGCCTTGCACTTTGTGTAGTCAGTTAAATTCAGAACAAAGTGTGTGCAAGAAAGCTGCCAAACCATCCATGTTTCGCACAGACCTGGAAAAGATTTACATGGTGACACAGGTGTAAGTCAGGCAAGAAGCAGATCATTTTTGGGCCACATCTTCATCAGGCAAAATGCCATCTACCTAACTTTAAATTACCTAAACTATAAAATCAAAAGCCTCACAATGAAAGTGAAGTAAATATTAGCACTACCAATCTGCTACTTATTATGAACCTATTATTATTTCTATTCCTTTTCAGTTTTCTGTTTGTCTAACCAAATATTTTTGACCATTATATCCTTTGGTGCCAGCACAGTAACATTTTATAATATGGATGCACTAGTTGCAGGAAATGAACAGCAAATAGGAATGTATCCTCTCCTGTACACACCTTGCATATTAATAGGGACAGAATATTGGGGTTTATTATTTAGAGAGTAGTCAGCCTAAAGGGTCAAGTGTGACCAATTTGGAGGTCCCAGCATGTCAAACCCTTGCAGTGATGTTGACTTAAAACTCTGTGGTTGAACAATTATATTCATTTTTGGTAATTGCATACTTCAGCAAGCAAGCCCTACAACCAGATATGTCCTCAGATCTTCTATTAGCTTCTCTGCATCTGATCCTAACATCTTCCTCATGTGGGAAATGTGAATAAGAGGTTGATATGAAAATATACCCTGGTATCACTCACTACTGCCAACTTCAGAGTATGGCCCCAGCCACAGGCATACCTAACTTGTATAGGATGATTATGACACAGAATCTGCATAATGCTTCTGGCTTCATTCCCAAAACTACCTTCTGTGCCAGCTCATGCAAGGCTGACAGAGGATTGCTTCAGGAGGCACAGACAATACAAAAGGCCACTGTTCTTCTGCCCCTACAGTGATGCCTCCCTTAACACATCATGAGGTCCAGCAGACCCCAGACTGAAGTTTTCTACTATGACTAAAATTCCCTTCTTTTTGTCATCCCTTCTCTGAGCTTGATTTCAGAGGATTTCAGATTTCAACATCTGAAAACATGAATATGCCAAGAACTCAACCCAAAGCTGCAGATATCTTTCCTATATTGTTAAGGATGAAAAGACATCAAAGATTTTGTCATATACCAGCAGCACATCTATTCTACTACTATCAGCCCCCAAAACATGATCCACTATTTTAAGATCAGTCATTTTGAGATGACCAGTTTTACAACTGGGTGTCAGATTTCCAGAAATGGTTTCAAGTAGTGGAATCCTGTTAAACTGATTCAGACCAAAGGTATCTGCAATTGAATACATAAAACAGAGAAATAAAACAACCTCCATTCCACCCACACACCTGAAATCTTCAGACAGTGAACACTTTTCAATATAGATTTATTTGAGTTCTACCTTTTTTTCCATTTCACCTGCATTTTATGTCAAACCTTTTATTATTAGCAAAACTTTGAGCCACCCTCACATTATTTTGATCAAAAAGCGAAAAGTCTAAAATATTCCCCTTCTCTTTGTCTCTCAGCAAGCAAATGGTGGATCAAGTCTCTTCCACAGAAATGGTCCAACCTCCTTTATTTTGAAGTTCTCTGTTCACCCTTTCCTGACCAGAGTAGTTCTGATATGACTGGAACCCATCCCTACAGATCTACTTAAATTGCTGATGGGACTACTATATGTTACTCTACTCCAGGACACAAAGTGGACCAATCCACTAGGAAAGGACATGCCATACCCACAGTACCTGTGAGCCAAATTATTGTCTCCTTTTGTATGAGTAGACAGAAAACACAGTGTGACTAACATTCATGAACACAAATGTTCCTAGATAGAAGCAGACCCAGCCTGGTTTTGTGTTCAAGCCTATCATCTGCACACACAATGAGGAAGAGAGAGAAAAATGATTATCACATAACAACAGAAAATGGTATTTGTGTTCAACACCAAAATAAAAATTGAAGCAAACCAAAGCATCTACCAACAGGAACGTTAGAAGCATCTTTCAGGCTTACACCTTCTTTGCTCAAAGAGGAGATCTTTCCTCTTGTTTGCTGTTGACATCTTTCTGAAACAACTTTAATTTCTCTTGCTATTTAATACATGTCACAGCACTTGACAACACTCACAATCTCTATTAATCAAAACCTCAGTAGCTGCCGCAGCCTGAGCTGGAGTATAATCCTTAAGATTCAGTCCCCCCTCAAAAGGAAAAAAAAAAATGGTGGTAGTTTGCCTGACAACAGGGTAAACAGATTATTGTGTTATTGCTGGCTGATTGCCGGAGTTATTTTGGAGCTCCATAATTCGTTTAAAGAGATTTTTGACATTTATGAAATGACTTCTATAATCAACTGACAGTGCAATATCCTATAATTGTTCAATTAAAAATGACTACTAGTGCATTCATTTATTAGTAGAATCAGATAATTGTCTTGCCACTAAAGAGTACTTCACACTTTGCGCATCAAATGAAAATGTTTGAGTATAAATCTGTAGCACAGCAGCCAAAGTCCTGGGGATTTTTCAAGTGAAGGTGTAATTATTACAGGCCTCTGAGGTAAATATGATTTCATGTGATAATCTTTAAATGGATTGCATGTGTCTTACAAGACCCACCTCTGCTGGAACTGCCACATCTGGATAGATGGACATGAACAGGTTTTTTGTGGCAGGTGAGACACCTGTGATTTAAAACAGGGTCAGCTTAAAAATTGGCATCTAAATCAGAGAGCTGATCTCGGGTACTGTTCTACTGGAGGAAGACAGCAGAGTGTGGGTGCACAGGTAGATCAGTTTTGCATGGGAAATTGGACTGAAAAGTTAACCCATGATCTACACAGCCCCAGTCACAAACATACACCTATACCCTGTATTCCTGGGAGATATCAACATCTTCATGAAATATCTGTTGATTTTTAGATATATTTGAAGGCCACGTGAGGTCACTCAGCACCTTGAAACAATTTCAGAATAGAGACTTTCTCTTTAAAATTGAACATTTTAACTCGCATTATCTAAACCATCCGCTAAGCAAAAACACAGATCAATTTTTCATTAAATAATAAAAAAGCTCTGTACATCAAGTAGGTAGAGATCATATGGAAAACTGTGTAAGCAAATCACTGAAAGGCAAGCAACAGCAGCAACCTCTTCACAAATATAATGATTTTTTTGGTAATTATCTCTCCGTTTCTAAGGACAACCTTCCAGAATTCTTGGCTAAAGCTCACAATTTATATTCAGATAATAATAATTAAAGAAATCCAGTGCATAGTCACCAGATGGAAGATAATGCTTAATTTGTGGCTGCTACAGCACACTATTTAGCAGTGTCACTTCAGAGTCTCAGCTGAGCTTAAGCCCTGCTCTCCTCTTCCATCCCTCCCCCATTGCGCACCAGTTTGATATGGGAACATAATACTTCTTCATCTCGCACTTGAGCTTTTCCGTACTGTCTTTCCTCCAATGATCTTCAAAGGCTTTAACAAACCAATAATTAATACATTATTTCTTATATTGTGGCCTAGCCAAGTGTTACTTTTTCCACATTATGCAAGGAGAAAGCTGTATAGCAGGTGAATTACTGCCAAATTTTTCACTAGCAGTCCCAGGATTAGGGGGAGGGTGGCTGGCTCCCATCTAGAGACCATCAGTGTGGGAGCATCTGGAGAGCACCTCATTTTGCAGCAGAGCACCAATTAAAACCCATGGGCAGATATAGCTGCGTGGAAACGAGCAGGAGCCACGTGTCAGCCAGGAACACCGTCCCTTGGCAGATCTCTATGAGGGGTGCCTGGTGCTAACCAGGCACACTGGAGCCCCGTCAGAGAGCCCACACCAGCCCTAGCTCTCCCCTTCTCTGCTATAATCACAAGCCCAGCCTTCCTCCTACTTAGGAAAAAAAAAAATATATATATATATATTAAAATCAATGTGTCCTCAGATCAGAGCAGCTTCCCTACAAAGCTTTGCAAATGAACCATCAAGGATACACCGCTTCATCAACTGCATTTTTCTGCCCGCCTCCACACCCCCCTGCACCTTTTTGTTATTGTTTGCTGTTGTTTCAAAGCAATTTTTCTGTGTGTTGTACGGATTTTAGAAAGACTTTTGATAAAGATGGTCCTGGCAGCTGGATGATAAATATTATTTTCTTAACCTGCCTAGCTTTGTCAGCCACCTGCAAGTGCAGCCTGCCACGCGTTGGAAGCAGCTCATTAACTTTCCCACAGCTTCCCAGGAGTTTTCCTTGTTTTCTTTCACCTTGGGTGTGTGCTGCCTTCTCTGCGAACAGTTAACTACCCGAGCAGGCCGAGCGGGCCTTGGCACCGCAAGCATAGCACGCTTCAGGCAGCCTCCCTGCTAGGGCTCAAAATCTCTCTTAAACACATTAAGCAGCCCATTTTGGATTGATAGTGCAGTAATTATTCTGCTTCACCCTAAAAACCATCCTGGGGTAATTGGCGCAGAGGAAAATTACCCAGAGTCCTCTGCCACCTGGTAGTTAAGGAACGAATCCAGGGAAAGATAAGTGAAGCAGGGAAAAAATCGGCACTTATTTGATTTTAATCTCACCACTTTGCAAGCATTTAAATTGCCTTAATCAGGTGGCTGGCTCCCAGCCTAGCTGGTAATCTGTTATCAAATTTGAAACTAGATTTTTTAAAATGTCAGTGTAGGCTGAGAATTGAAGTCTATTAACAGTTATGAGCCTCCCTCCTAAACTTCCATAATCTATGTATTAATGATCCCTTTTACAAAGCTGTCAAATATTACTTTATTATAACTATATATTAGTAACGTCAGTGTAAAAGCAGGATTTCATTATTTATTTTTTTAAGATAGGGGGGAAAAAAGTCAAAACCCATACACATACACAATGCCAACATTCTTAACACTTGAAACACGATTTTTCCACGGCAATAACTTTAGTGTATGGAATAACCTTGATAAATGTAATTGAATTTTTCTCTGATAAGATTAACTAGTGGTAATTGTGAATGGGGAAGATCTGACCCACTACAAATGAGATGTATGACGAGCTGAAAATAATCAATTTTTTTCTTTCTCTCTCTCTCCTCCTTCCACTCCAATCCCTTCAGCACAACCCCCAAACAAAAACAAAAAAAAAAAAACAAAAAAAAAAAAAAAAAACACCAAACAACAACAACAAAAAACACATAAAAACACAACACCACAAAAATGTCTGAAATAGTAATTTTGGGCCTGGCAGGATGAAGCATTTATGTCTGAAATGTTTTTGTATGTGCTGATTATCTGCTATCTTCTCAGTGTGTCTAATTGTGCTGAGCTCAGTTTAAAATGAGATCAACACATTTAAACCCCAGAAGGCTTAATTAAGGGAGGGACTTAATGCTTTACAAAAAAGGGGAATTTACGTCTTTTGAGAAATGTAGTATAAATGCTACCTGCGACTTCCTTGACTAGAGCGTTCCAAGATGTTGTGGTTTATTGAATTGCTTTCAAAAACAAACACAAAAGACAGAACTTTAGAACTCATAATTGTCGGTAGTGGTTGAGAGCTACAATTTTTTTTAATGCTTACTGCTTCTTGCTTTTTGTTTCCACATGCTCTCATTTCAAGCTGGTGTGATCAAGCAAGGAAGAATGTAACATATAAAACAGGCTTGAAAACTCCAGTATTTAAACTCTCTAAAAGCACACAGCAGCTATGTGCTTTTCAGATTTGAAGATGCCTCTCCCATTGCATGGAAAAACACACGTGTAAATTCAGACAAAGCACTCCCCTACCTTGCATTTTTTTCCATTAAATACACAAAATATTGCAGTTGAAAGTAAAAAAGGGTGATGGGAAGGATTAATTCTTCTCAGTAATGTGATAAAAGTCAATCAAGTATTCTTTGAAAATAATGCTACAGTTCATTTTTTTTTTCTTCCTCCCTAATTATCCTATAACTCTGACCATTGAACTTTAGTGCTGTAGATCAGGCTAGAACACCACTGACAACTGGGTATTCATATTCTCTTCATTGAATCCTGTGTAGGTTCTGTGAAAGACTCTTCAGAAACATAAAATCTGCTGACAATGAAATTAATCACAAAGTACAAAAGAAAAGCAGCTGGCATCCAACTACTGAATAATGCAAAATGTGCAGATTTAAATTACGTGTCACTGTTAATGTATACAATATATCTATATCTACATGCACACACAGAGTCATGCTATAATCAGTAAATAAT
The DNA here is from genome assembly GCF_037038585.1 of Patagioenas fasciata. Taxonomy (NCBI): domain Eukaryota; kingdom Metazoa; phylum Chordata; class Aves; order Columbiformes; family Columbidae; genus Patagioenas; species Patagioenas fasciata. Next base: position 135,318,136 of record NC_092520.1, on the reverse strand, counting down.
TTTTCATTGTCTACAAAATAAGTATTTTAATTCAGAAATAGTATACACTGAAATTGCATCAAAATTAAATATCAGATGAGTTCATAATGATTAATGTTACTGCAGTAAATACGAGAAGGAATTAATTTCAATAGGAAATGGTTGCAATTTAAAATGAGAGTTTAAAAAAAAAAAGGCAGAAAAAATTGCTTTTATATAGGAGAAAGTTGTAAGTGAAATCAGTAAAAATCTATGTCAATATCTCTGCATATTCTAAGTCTCTAATTAGTCAACAGGATGAAATACAACAAGTAAAGAAAGTTAAGTTTGTCTAATTTGTGTGCTCATTAGAACACAGACTATTTATAAAGAAACTACTTGGAAAACTATAGGAGAAAAATCACTGGTGAAGTCACTATTTTTGTGCAACATTGTTGGTAAATTCTAGTCCTAGACACTGCTATAATTTTTTCTTTCATCAAAAAAAAAAAAAAAAAAAAAAAAAAGACCAAAACCAACCAACCAAAAAACCACAGGGTAGAATTAAACAGAAAACTGGAGTCCATAACTACTTGCCTTGAATTCTGAGGTTTTCTAGCTCTGAGCTGCACAGCCTTATATCCTTGAGAGCACATAAGAATCCAGTGTACTTTATTTCTTAGCTTTTGACAACCTTTATTATTTCGTTTATCTGCTATTCATAGTGAGATGTAAACATCTTACTTCCCAGTGTGATCCTCATATCAACAGTGGGTCAGTTTAAAATATTGGGAATCAATACGTTATAAAACATCAGCCAGTACTAAAAAGATAGAGCTAGAGCAAATTCATTGAATGTCAAATAAAAAATAAACAAACGTGGACAGATTAAAAAAAGTAGCAAGATCATAAATAAAAAGATAAGGAATTAGAAATATATATTTCTAAAACAATGACTTGACAAGGAAGATGTCTGTATATTAAATACTAAGCCACTTAGAGCACGGAAGATGATGAATGTCATGTAGGCACCGAAAAAATAAGTAAGTAGTTTTAAATTAATATCTTAATTTAATAGAAAACTTGCCTGGCAATAGTGCTCTCTATTATTACAGGAGTGGTGAGAATGGATGATATGGGTAGAGAAAACCTGGTTTGGATTCAGCTCGTTTTGTTTTAATGTATTGGACTAGACATTTAAGACTGACTGTGTAGAGGTGGGGGACAGCATTCACATCTTAAGCAAACAAACAGGCATCATGGACATCTTGTAACACAAGCTTGACGCAAATGAACCAGGCCTCCTGCTGTTCCTTCCCCTTCACAGGCCTCAGTCTAGTCAATGATAAGACTATAAGCAGAGCTGGTCTAAAAAAAATTATTTGACAGAACCATTTTCCAATGCAGAAATATATTTTCATTAAAATACAGAAAAGTGCTAGTTTAGAATATTGTTTGTTTTTAAAACTAGAGAAGTCCATACTGACCCTTTCAATGCTGAGGTAATTAATTTCAGAGAAATAAAAATATTTTTTGGATATCATAATTTTGATTATTTGAGAATTTTACATTAGGTCAAACATGTTGATGCAACAACAGATATTTAATGGGATTCTATGAGAAAAATGGTATTTTTATGTTGTACATCATATGACAGTGTTTTGCCATGAGTAAAATGAACTGATCAGAAATTATCCAAATTAAATTATGGACTAAAACGTCAAATTTTTAAGAACTTGTTTAATGAGAAGACTTTTTAAATTAAAAATCTGAAATGTATTAGATTCTTATCAAACATAAATCCTTTTTCTAACCAATCCTGCTCATGAATATAGCATCTGTTTTTCCTTATTCTCAAATAAATGTCAAATTTCAAAACATATAGCTAAATTAGACTAAACAAAAAATGAATATTGGAGCTTTGAAACATTGGAAGATCTGCAGAAAGGAGGAAGACTGATAAGGAAGAGGAAAAGCAGAAGGAAGGATGAAAAGGGAAGAGGTGGAATCCAGGGTTTTGGGTCAGATCTTTCTCTGCCTTACAGAGTATAAAATATCAATTTCTTGTGACCTTCCCTACAATAAGCCCTGCTGGCTTCACAAATCAGCATTGTTCTAACAATGCATTATATCAAAGCAGAATGAAGTACACCAAAATGTGCACTCAACTCCCTTATATTGGCAACTTCTGTGAAACACTGGTATTCTGCATCACTTTCTTCAACTTCAAGCACTTGATTCTAACCTATTATAAGGGGTTTTTTTGTTTATTTGATTTAGGAAAGTTTTCTGTCTTTCACTTGAAGATAACTTTTTAAGTGCCAATCTGAAATGAGAAGCTTCTTTCAAAAAAAAAAAAAAAAGAAAAATAACATCCTTTTTGAAATGAGACTTTGCATCACAAAAATTAAACTGTTTTCAAATCTTTCTATTTCTTCTCCCAAATTTCATGTCTCAGTTTGTCAGATTCTATTCAAATTTGCAAAGAGATTCGCAGCATCTGTTTCCTCCCCTATAATGATGTTCCTAGTTATTTCATCAAATATTCTATTAATTACACAATACTGTCCAACACTCTTAATAACCATCCTGTGTTCATGGGAACCCAGGTGTTGAGAATTTATCATCAGCCACCACTCCTGGACTTTTCTGAAGACTTTCACATGCACCACCTGACAGGCAAAACATACCATAAAGGCAAGAACAGGAGGAGTGGTTAGCTGGTAAGCTGGAAATACATTAACAGAAGCTCAATGGAGACAAACTATCAACGATAGTACAGAAAGGGCAGATCATCCTTCACTGGAATTGATCTCCTACACCTCCTCTCTCGTTCCTTTTGTTGGAAGATTGCAGAAAACAGTAGCTCATTAATTGTGTCATCTTAGGACCCTCATTTTTTTGGTTGCCACCTTCTTCTATCACTTGCTGTAACACCTTTTCCTCCACTCAGAAACCTTTGCACAAACCTACAGCTCAGTCCAACCAGGGTATTCATTGTGACTAAGTGTGCAGTCCACAAAGAAAAATTCACAGAAGGATGGGACTGCACATTTTTTCCCAAGGTTAGGGCTACGGCAGTGTTTTCTGTGGTCTCTTGCATGGTTTCAGGGCCATGTAACTAACACGTCTGGCTCTGGCCTTCAGATCAGGACCCCTACCTCCAGCCCGTGAAGCAAAGAACCTGCTTTCTCCTGCTTATCCTATTCCCAGCTGCTTTGCAGTACTGCAGAAGGGAGGAGGTACAATCTGCAGGGCCTCTCATTCATTCTGTGCCATAAAATCGGATGGGAAGCACTTTGTGTTTCTTCAGTTAGGGTAGATCTGCTTGTTCTGGTTTGGTTCCTTCTGTCAGCAACTTTTACGGTTTTGGATTTGGACTCTTAGCAGAGGAGGAGAAGGGGGGTTGAGGACAGAAAGCTGTAAACACAGCTTGTTGAGTCACACACTGTAATATCATTATAGCCCTATGTTTTTATATCATGCCCCCTGTGCATCAATGTTCTCTAAAGTCCTCCGTCTCATCTACTGCAAGTCCTCCTATGGCATCTTTTCTACACAGCAGATTTGAACCTGGTACCAGGCTTCTAATCACACAAACACTAAACAAACTCAAGTTTTGATGTTTTTCCTCACTTAAAGACCTTTTAAGATGTTCTTGAAAATAACAGTAAACACCAGTCTGGTAAAATGGCAAGTCTTTGAAATTTTACTGGAAGAGAGATGGCATTTGCTTGCCACTGTTTGAAGCGTCACCCTCTCTGAAGTGTTGGTTCTGCTTAAGTTTGATCTGGCAAGTCACAGATTGCAAAGCGGCAGCTCCACCACTTGAAATCATAAAGAATCTTTCTTGAGAGACAAAAAAAAAGATAAAAATGAGATAATCTTTCAGGTTTCCTGACACTAGGGGGCAAGCCCATTTTAGGTAATGCTATATTTGATGCAGAATCTTAAAATATGTTTCCTTAATGGAGAATAAACTGTGCCAACTCTCAGTCACTTGTGTCTCCTCATGGACTCCTCTGGCTTCTGAAGTAGAACAGCTCTGTTCAGGTTGGTGAATCTAAGAGGGCTGAAGAGAGCAGTCAAACCCTAAACCACAAGTAGTTAGCCTCAGTGCCTATAAGGAACACTCTGATATTCTGTGATTCTGTGATTAGTAATGGATAATGATCAGCTCCAGTTGTAAGGACACTTTCCTTATCCTTACAGATTTTTCTTTTAATTTTATTTTAATATTCTAGACTTCTGGTATTTGTTATAAGAATATTGATTGCCCAGTGGTCAGAAAGATGGATAGAGAGATTGTGAAAAATGCTTGAGGACGTACTCACCCTTCAATTAGCACCTCATCTAACCATTTCTACCCACTAATAAGAAGTTAAAGGAAAGTGTTTAACTCATGTCTCTTACTGCTTTGCAGGCTCCTCTGTGGTGCCTTCCTCTTTACTGAAAATCAGACACCACAGCTCATTAAGCCAGACTTTCAAAGATAATAAAGCTCATAGACTCCTTCACTTCTCTGAGGTTAACATTTTTTTTTAATAGAAGACAATGGTCTTGTGGTTAAGCCACAAATTTAGCGTCAGGGGACCTCGGTTACAATCCATTACACATACAGACTTTGGCAAGCCACGTTATTTATCTTGCCTTAACTACATTTCAAAGATGAGGGCCAAATAAGTTTTCCTTTCTACCAGGCTAGCACAAGGATAATCAAGGCACAGAACTGATGCTGTGCTTCCTGCAAGGATAGCCTCCTTGAAATGAAGGATTCATGTCCAACCCAGGGGCATGAACCTTTGGTGCTAGTCAGAGGTTAAAAAAAGAGAAACAATAAACCAACCAACAAACAAAAAACAACCCCAAAACAAACAACAACCACCACCACGAACAAACAAACAAAAACATAAATCAGCTTCCTTAAGATGGAATTGTAAATGAATATGACAGCAGGTGTAGAAAGAATTTAGAAAAGCGTTGTAAAATAAAGCATCTATACATCTATTTTGAAACTCAGTTGCAACTTTTTTTCCAAACACTTGGTATGCAGGCATGCAGGTGTTTCATTCAAAACATCTTGGAGCTCAGGAGCCCACCTTTAAGATACCAGCTCTTAGAAACACAGCTGAAAATTTAGAGCTGGACTCCACTTCCTAGACCTGGTTATCCCATCATTTTAGTCACCCTAAGGTACCTTATGAATCTCCCAACTGCAAGTATGGAAGGACACAGGTCTCCAGTTTGTGCTAGGGTATATATCATCTATATGTAGGTGTCCTTCATTGCTTGTAGCACATAAAATAGCATTAGACGTTTGTGTTTAAATGCCCCTGAAGCTGTGATTACTGACTTCATCTAAATTATCCAGAATTACACATTCATGTACTAATAGGCACTTATGTCACACATATTAAAAATATCATCATACAGAACAACTACTTCATGTACAATAACATTTGTAAACCTTGCCTTCTTTTGAAGACTGGGTTTCCATTTCAATGTCACAATTTAACAGCAGAGTGCTGTGGTCCCCAAGACCTTAAAGACTAAAGCAGGCATAGAATAAATGTGTGCAACTACAATCAAGAACAGTAGGAAGTAATTCCACTATCTCACTTCTAAATTGTGCAAACTACACTGAGGAATGTTTAGTCTTGCATAACATTTTATCATAAATAATTACAGCTTAACTACACTTGGCAAATAAACTCACAAAGCATTTGCTATAAAGCAAAATATCTTCTTTTGGAATTTTGCTTATTTACGCCCTAATTCAAAAACCCCAGCAATTTGCCATGCATTTCTTAATAGCTTTTGTAGAACAATGTGGGGGTTTTGTAACACAAAGACTGAAAGTACGTAAAACATAGCACAAGTCGTTGTTAAAGCTCCCTCATTTGGAAATAACCTGACTTATAACAAACTTTAACCAAATATTAAACATTTGGAATCTGGCAACACATTGGCAGGGCACGTTCTAGATTGATACAGTTCAAAACAGTAATAATGTTGTCATATCTGTGACAAGCTTTGTAGGAAGAATTGATTAATTTATCAACAGATCAGTTGAGAAATTTTTTTTTTTTCTAGTTCAATATAATTTCCTCCAACTTTGTCACTCAGTTCAGGAAAAGATATATCCATTGCTTGCAAAGCTTGTGGCAGGTTTGGTGGTGGTGGTGGTTTTCTTTGGCTTGTTTCCTTTTAAATCATGCTCTTACAGAGATGTGACAAGCAAAGCTTCCATATAGTAGTAGTTACGGGATGTGATGATAATTTGTGCATTCCAGACTAATGACTCTCCGTCTCTCTTATTTAGTGTAATGCCTCTCTTTTATCATGCTATGTGCTGCTGCTGCTTAGAAATATTAATTCACTGTAACATCTCATCCAAAAAGCCATTTTCAGCAAGGAATACCTACTCCCTGCACATAGTCACTGTAAAGTCAATGTGATGTTTTTAGACTGTTAAAGATCTTTCACTATGAAAGCAATGTATTAGTATATAGCCTATAATAGTTTCTTCAAGGCATTAAAGAGAAGAGAAAAATCTTTTAGTGACTGTACCATTTGTATGTTGCTCTACTGTATGCTTTTATCTGGAGAACAATTCATTCAAGGTAAACTGTATACTCATTTAAGAGAAGAGAACTGATGTCCCTTTGTTGCTAACTAAATCATCAAAATGTCTGAGAAAAATTTTACCACAGAAACATTGCAGAGAGGAAAAGAAATCTGTGTGTGGACCAATACTGAAATAATACTGGAGACTGACCTTCCTGGTGTTCTCTGTCTTCATCTATCTCTTTGTGCAGTGTAGACTGCCTAGGAAGAAAGAGCTGATTAGTTTGTCATAGGAATTATATGATTGAGAAGTATTTTGTGAGAATTAATTTATCTGGATTAAAAAGGGGGGGTTAGACTACTGAACTCCAGATCTCCCTGTGAGTCCATACCATATTGGACAAGTACCATTCAATGGAGAACTTTATCAAAGTAAAGGGATTTGGATGGCTAAAAAAATGAAAGTATTATAATATTGGGAATAACTAAGTGCTTTAATCAAAATGAAAAAAGAAAAATTAAAAAAACCATAGCATTCCCAGATCAGTATCTATTCTAGAATTTCTAGTCTAAAGTAGTAAAAAATGTGAAATTCTTGTACTATTGTAGAAATGCTGAAATGTCCAATGGAAATGGAAATTTCAGACTGTCTTAGAGGTCCTACTGTTTGTGTTTGACAGATGAAAACGGTACTGAAAGTTCCACAAGATAGATGCTATTTGCAGCCTAAGGTTGATTGCATGTACAAGCTCAAATACAGTTTTGCGATTAAGGTATTTTTCTGAAAGAAAGCCAGGTACCATAGATTACACTTGACTTGCTCTAGATGGTCTAGTTACTATATAAACAAAAGATAAAAGAAAGTTTTCTATCTCCTATGCAAAATTTTTTTCCAAATCATTTCTGCCTAAGACTCTGCCTTTTGCCTTCATTAGAAATTTAACCTATTATGAAAAATAGGTTTACTTGCTAACTCCTTAGACCCTGCTATAACACAGCTATCACAGTCTGAGGTGTAGCTCTTTGTTCCATCTTCTGTGCAAATTCAAAACAACCAATAGATTAAATATGCAACCACACCAGCAACTGGAAGATGATGGTCAATCAGTTTTCTGAATTGTGCCTGCTGTATGTTTGTGACCTGTCTGCTCAGAAGCCACCTGACTTAATGTCACCCTAGCCCCTATCCTCAACCCAAAACTGGTCATAGTATCACCTCTGATAAGACAGCAGGAAAAGTATCTGGTAAGAAGTCCACTTTTTTGTTGGTGGGTGGATATTAGCTAAGTGATAGAAAGTACACAGCTTCATATTCTTTTACAAAATATTGACAAACAAGGTCAGAAACTGTTGGTCAACTATAGCATTAATTGGTCTGTGCTTTAGTGAAGGAAGAGGAAAACTTGTGAGGCATTTCATTTACTTGTGAAGCAGGTCTGTGTAGATGCCGCATGCCTTTTCCTTACTTCATAAGTGCTTCTTTTTTGTTGAAAACCAGATTTCACCTAATAATGAAAGCTGTGCAAGGTGGCCTGACCATAGTCAGTCTTGGTCAGCTTTCATTGCAATAATCATTGCAAGACAGATTTGCAAACCCCTGTAAACTTGTCAAAACTCAGGCAACCAAAGAACAACAACTTACAAAAATATTTAAAATATATATATTTTTATGTACATACATACATTTTAGGTACACTACAAAGCAAATAACAAACACATGAAAGTTAAACCAAATTTGTGTGACAAGGTGACCTGCACACATTGTGAAGAGAGGGAAGTCCTTCAATAGTTTCCCTTATGCACGCGGTGTGCAACTTTTTACTCTATAGTAGCTATGTCATACCTGGTAATTCAACCACAGTTTACTCTACAATTACACTAGAACAAATCCTACTTCAAATTAATGTGCATTGGCTCTCACTGAGTCTGAACATTGAAAATGTCCTGAAGAGCCACAGGCTTCCAAAGAAAATGAGATGCGCAACTCCTCCAAAAAGCAGGTCACCTCTTCAAATACCTAAACATGGCTATATCTCTCTGTTTCTCAATATCCATCTCAAAATATATATAGCTGTCACTTAAAAGATATTTTTAGATGAAAAAGAATAGTATTTGAAACCAAGTTCCATAGTTGAGATAATGCGGAATATGTTAAACATCAATATTCACTGAGTTTCTTTGCCAAAAATTACACTCTGAAACAGGTGTTTAGCAATAGGGCTATGATATTTTTCATCAAAATGGTGTTTCAGAGGCACAAGTTACTGTATTCCTTAAAATGATGTTTCAGAACTTCAACATTTCCTACTTTCTGTGGGTAAAAAAATTCTCATTCTCGTTTTATGGTTTCAGAAACTAGTCTTACGAAAAATAGGGAGCATATTCCCTAATCAAAGTCATAGCAAAAAGTTTGTGAAAAAGACTTGAGAATATCAGTTTCCAGCTTCCTAGCACGTTTCCATACTTCTCCTAACTCCACTTATTCCTTTACAGCATAATCGAAAAGAAGCATTAAGATCATCACTGATATGAAGAGTCAGAAAATTCTTGGGTTTACTCAATATACAGAGATAGTGGGTAATTTTTTTCTGGTATGAGAGAAAGAAGAAATTGTAATTCTCTATATTAAGAGAACATAATGCTATATATAACAATATAAACCTATTGTCAAGTAAATATTAGGCCTTAACTGCAGAAGCAGCTTGTACAGTTCCTCAATATTGTAATTGCCAGCTTTATTTTCTTATGCTGAAGCAAAAGACTGCATCTTTGGGAAATTTATAATTTGCACTATTTATTGAGACAGTTCCAATTCCTTTTTTATTTGTTTTCCAAAAGTACTTATTTTTTACCTCTGCTGACCAGTGCAAAAATCAAGCCCACTCATGTTTATAAAACACCACATTATTGTTAGATATCAAATCCAAATGCAAGCACTGCAGCTTCTAACAGATAGGAGTTTGATGGAATTTGTCTGGAGATTGCAGGTGTCCAGATTGTCTCAGCACCTACTCTGGTAATAGCTCCTGACACTGAAGACTAAAAGAGCTGAACATCTTATAAAACTTTCTGAAGATTTGATATTCTAACAAGAGTGTAAAAATATCTCACTTGCCTTTAGCTTTCAGGTTTATTATGAGCTTGATAATTATAAACTCGGAGGAAATTCAGGCAGTTGCTTATTAACATTTAAGTTAGTGACCTGCTGCATAGGTTGAACAAGAGACGAGGGATAGCGCTGCTTCAATTTTTTTTCTTTTTTTTTTTTAAGAGCACCCTGATCTAATGTTTTATCTAGTGTGCTAACAGGACATTAAATGATACAGAAGGCTGAAGTTACTCTAGCAAACACAAGTGACTGATCCTTTATAGTACTTGAGCAATGTAACCAGCTACCTAGTGCCTCCTGGTCTTACACAAAACTTTTGTCAATAAACCTCAAAGACTTCATTAAGAAGGTAAATGTTAGTATTCCTGCGCTGTTGGTTAGTAGCAGGTCTGGGAGTACAACCAAGATGCCCCGAACTGCAGAGCAGTGCCCTGCCCCTTGGTAACTCTGCCTCCAGAACACACTGGCGCTGGCTGGTATAACAGGGGTGACAGATGCTCCACTGCTATTTACAGGGAGGGAAGGGGGACAGATTTCGCTCCTGCACAATTCCTTCCACTAAGCTCAATTACTGCGGCATGGTATGAGGAAGGAAGGGTGATTTTCTCTTTCATTGCCTAGCTGAAATCAATTGCTCTTCTGACTATGTTAAAAAATAAATTTTCTTCTTAAAGATTCATAACCCTAAGAGGAAGTTGATGTGCATGCGTTTTTTTGCTCTCCATAAACAGCACACAACAGGCTTCTGTGTAAAACAGGGCTTGAGATTTGGTCAAGGTCAGTAAGGTATGTACTCTACCCTAATTTTTTTCTTTAACAGATACATTGTTCAATTAGATGGAAATAGTACCAGAGCAATTCACCCCCTCCTGGCTTTTCTATCTATGTGTGAGCATCTTTGAGAAGTGGGATTAGAGAGAAACCTGCAGGCATATTAATAAATAAACTTCACATGCTGTTAGATATTAAGTAAACATACCGTTAAATATTTCTCTAGGGGGTTGTGATCTCATAACCCATGGACTTCTAATTTGGTTACCTGTGACATGTGGTTCTTACCCCCAGGGTTTCACAATGAATTAATTCTAAAATGCTTTTTAAAGTTTAACATACTAAGATAAAATAAAATAATCAAACGTATGTACTTAAAAAAATTTGGCTCACTTTGCTTCATAGATAACATGAAGTGCTAGTATATTTAAAAAAAAAAAAAAAATATATATATATATATATATATATATACACAACAGGAGAGGAGTGGTCAGAGGCGCACACGTGGGCCTGATGTAAACTGAGATCACAGAACCCATTCTGGAACAAGGATCTGTCTCTATATCAGGCAAGATACCTCTCCCAGCAACACTATGTCCTCTGTCAATACAGCAAAATTAGTTTCAGTTTAGGAAATCATGAGTTTGTTTGTATATGTATATTGACATATAGAGATGTGATTTCAGATAATGAAAATGTATTTGTAGAGTTTTTGGGGATGTATTTTATTTTGCCCCTTTAAGTTACAGCGTGCCTGCTTGGCAGATTAGATTGGGTATTATCCAGATTACAACTTCCCATACTGGGCAACGATGAGGAACTCTCATGATTTCAGATTTTTCTTCAGCATGACAAGAGGCTGTGTGGAATCACAGGAAATGTAATTCATCCAAACTGCCAGGGGAAACTGAACATGAGACATCCAACTCGCAAATTATTACTGACAATGCTGGCAACTCCAAATTTTCTAAGTTTGGTTAAGTTTTCCACCCAAAGAGTTTTTCTGAAAAGCAGTTGGATAGTAGTGATTTCCCTATTTTGATCAATTTTGTTTCAAATTTCCAAATTCCTTTTCTCAGTCCCCAGTAGTTTCTTTCTCCAACAGAGCAGAAAAGGATTGCAAATGTTCTTCACCTTAAGTGCAATAAAAATATGGGCAAAAAATGAAGCCTATACATTTGCCTCAGCTTTCAGTTAACTTTATGACTGTAGAATTAACTGCAGAATGCTTAGAAATAAAGTTAAGTCAGAGGGAACTGATTTAGTAAGCCTGTTGCTTTCATATAACAAAAAGAAGAATCATTGATATCTATGGCTGAAAAGAAAAACAACGAAACAATGGGAGTATCAAAATTATAGAATTGGTAGTAAGAATCTTTAACAGTGTTTTACAATCAGGAGCAGAGCTCAAGAACAGTAAATATTCACAGGAAAATAACCTTTACAGCTACAGAGCTACAAGCCTTTTATACTAAAAAAAATCAGCATGAGAAAAACATTTTGAAAAAGGCTTTAAAACAGGATTCTCGATGAGAGACCATCCCCTTTACCTCCTCAAAATGGATTTTTAAACTTCTCTCAGACTAAATCTCAGCTAAAAGTCATCATACCAAATAAGTATTCAGTTTCATTCGAAAAAGAAGAAAAAAGTCAGTGCATTTTGTCTCAAAGTACTTGATTTTTAGATATTTCATAATGTAATTGAAGAAAGTAAGAAATTTTTCATTCTTAATATTTAATTTACTTTTGCTCCTTTTTTTTTTTATGTAGGAAGTTGGTCAATGCCCAGCATCTCAGGAATAAAGATTACTTCGACTTGAAAGACACTTTTAGAAGGAAAAACTTCAATACAAGCCTTTGGATCACTTTTTTTTTGGAAAGAAAACACTGTAACACAGCCTGTATTCATTTTTTCTACAGAATTTAGGGGATGCTCAGTGCTATAAAATGTATGTGCACCAAGAATCATCATTTTATGGTTTTTTATTCCACTTTGGTGAGGCAAAGTAGCTATTATCACAGTTTTTCAAATTGAAAGCTGAGAAAACATCACACAGGACAGTCCAGGGACAGAAGTCAGATAGCCTGATTAACCCAGTGAATTAAATAGAAGGCTCTCCTGCTCCTAGGGAGAACATACAGCTGTCTCAGGACGATAGACCATTCAATATCAGATGGATTAAAATTTGTCTGTTTGTGAAGCCACATTTTTTTCAAATTTCAGGATTCAGAAAGTAAGAGACTCCAAACACTTGACATGTTACATTTAGTTCTCTAGCTTTTTGCCTTTTTTTTCATCTCCTCTTTTTTACCTAGAGCTCCAATCATTGTCTAACTTTGTTTCTGAATTTCCTGTTTCTCAAGATAGTCTTCCTAAGATGGGAGAATCATGTCATATATATCAGTAGTTTGTTATTTCCTACCTCAGTCTTGTAAGAAGAGTTAAAAATTTCCTTGAAAAAAAAAATAGATGAGATATAAATGTATACATGACAGAATCAATTTTTCTTTTAGCTAAAGGGCATAATATACAGCAGTGTGTCTCCTGCTGCTGAAAGGAAATTATTGGAACATCATTCTGCTGCCCTATGAATGGGTACTATCAAAGAGCTTAAAGAAAAGCACAGTTACTAGGGAGAGAGAACAGGAGAAAAGTTTAATTGTTTGACTTACCCCTATACTTCCCTACACAAGAAATCTGGTGTCTAAAAAGCACATGCAGACTCCTACATCCTTGACCCCAACAGGAAAACAGAGCTGTGCTTATGGAAAATTTGGCTGCAAAACATTTCCTCCTCTTCCTGGCAAGCTGGCTGTACTTCAGATTTGAAAGAGGGGCAGGGGATACTCCACAGTTATCTCCACCTGTTATTTGTGAGGTGCAGCCTAAGTGTTCCTCCCGGCCTGGGAGCTGGCAGTTGAAGAGTGGCTTCTTTTCCACCACACACCTCGTTTGCAAGAGCCGTCTGCACCAAGACCTGGGCAACACCCTCAGCTCCCAGGGCTGTGCAACACTAACTAGACTGTGGACAAATAAACATTTTCATTGAGGCCACACAAGAGCACACTCCTATTTCACTCTACCTCCATATTAGCTCTGTGGTGCTGACAAGACAGAAAAACACTGTAGACTTTGTTTTGTACCGTGTTGCAGCTGCATGTCTCTACACACACAGAGGAAGGAAATGTTTTGAGCTGGATGGTCTTACTTTTATACAGCCTCTGTCCAGTGCACATTTGCACTTCAAGGCTTTGAAGATGACACCAGGAGAAAGAGAAAGAAGAAAAGTAGAAATGTGCATTTTTCTAACAGCATTAAAAATACTGTATTAATTAACTAAATTGCTACAGTTCCAAATGGCACTATGTTGTGATCATTGTAGAGACTTGTGGGGTTTTCTGTATTGGGCATTTTCCCCTCAGGTGTGTGACACTGTGTCATTTTGTGCATATTGATGTAAAGCATACTGTATTTGCTTCAGTATATTTACAACTATAAATATAAAGACTTATAAACCTCTAGTAGCTGAAGATAACTGCAGGATATTTCCATATTAAAATATATCTAGACAGTAAGACATAATAAGAATTACCTAGACACTTAAGCCTGCAAACAAGAGGGTGTTCTCAAATTGTCAAAAATTAAACATCAGAGTGTAGTGTTAACTGACAGCAGAGATTCAGAGGGAGCATAACTGGACATAAACTATATAATGTGAAAAAAAATTTCTAGGTAGAAAAAAATTGGTCAGAGACCAGTAATAGCCTGTTATGTGTAGCAGAAGGCATCTCTAAGATATAGAGGTCTCAACCAAGTGGACGCTGTGGCTAAAATAATGGCTGACAATCAGATAGCACATTCTACATCACAGTTGTTATTTAAACACTGCATCATCACTCCAAGCCACCATACAGATACAGGTTACCTTCTCTATAAAGAATATAAAGGAAAATAAGTTCAAAAGTAGAATAGATACCTTTAATTCAATAATTTATTTTGTTTCCTATAATAAAAAATGAGGAAAAAGATATTATATTAATAATTTTGTTTATTGTGTTTTTATTCTCAAAGAAGCTTGAGAACAACTTCCCTGACACTGAGAAGTGGAATTGAAGAAAGAGGTGCTGAGCTCTTCTCCCAGGTATCAAGTGATAGGATGCTGGGAATGCTTCAAAGCTATGCTAGGGAAGGTTTAGACTTGATGTTATGAACCATTTCTCTGCCAAGAGGGTGATTGGACACTGGAACAGGCTTCCTAGAGAGGTGGTCAATGCCCCAAGTCTGTCAGTGTTTAAGAGGCATTTGGACAATACCCTTTTAATTTGCTTTAACTTTTGGTGGGCTCTGAATTGGTCAGGCAGTTGGAACATGTGATCATTGTTGGTTCTATTTTAATAAATGCTCTAATTCCTTCCCGCATGCTTTTGTGATGAGGTTGAATACAAACTCAAACAGAGGAGTATTAGTTAGAATAGGAAGAGGGAAAAGGTCAAGAAGCATAATTATGTGGAAAACTATCAATCCTCTATTCTTTTTTTTTTTGTCTGTCGCATTTTCTAATCCTTTCCAATAAACAGTGCAGGTAAACTCACATTTCAACTGGTTTTAGTAGAAATTTTGTGGGGGCTTTATTCAGAGCACACTTTGTTCTTCTGTCATTCAAGGAATGCCAAAGAAGAAATTCTGATATTGACAGCCTATTTTAAAGGGAATTTAACCATAACATTTTTCAGTAAACTCCCATTCCTACAAGACATTAAAAAAAAAAAAATAAATCCCGGTAACACCGCATCAAAACTAAAACCTATCGCTATACTAATGGATTTCAAAGCCAAACTAAACTTTGTACTTCCTGGTCATCTAGAACAAGCAGGTCTACCAATGGCCCATTTTTAGTATTGTGCTTCTTTCAGAGTTTTTCCAGAGACAATTCATTAGAAATAAACTTGAATAAATCTCCAAAGCTGTACTTTCTTGACAACTTACAGTAGCAGGGCTTCTCATCTGATTGAGAATTTTGAGAGAATCACCAAATTCATTAAAGCAATTTACTGTATAATGGTAGATGGCTAAGATAGATCCCTACTACTGAGAAGAACATTAATTAAATCAATTGTAGAATGGAACTGAACTTTTCAGGTGACTTAAAAAGCCTGGCAAACAAGCCTCACACTCTGCAAGACTAGATTTTGTTCATCGAGAAGCAAACGAGTTTGTTTTTTATGGGAAGGCATGTAGCCAGCAGGTCTCGCAGTGATGACCAGCCTAAATCTGTACCACACACTTACTTTCCCAACTGAAAGTGCAAATTTCTTTGCTGTTGTTGAATTATATATTAGAAATGGAGCTCAGCAGGTAGTCACCTGTAGTATCAGCAAATATCCAGTGCAACTAGAGTGAGATGACCCTCAAAAAAATCAAAACGCAAGCTTCAGAATGAGGTTCCTCTCCTGGCACTTGCATGTACAGGTTGATTTAATGACTCACATGACAAATAACCGCAATATAATGAAAACATAATGGAAAGACTAGTACCCAACTGCATTTTGACTGAATTAGAAGGGGATAATACAGGTTTAAGAGGGGTCAAGAAGAAAGACAATGCAGTAAATAAATGTTTAAAACCTGGAAGACTGAAACTGAGAGGGAATTTCCAAGGGGTTTAGGAGGAAGAAGCAACAATATTTGCAAACAGTAGGGTAGCACTCGTAGCTCTCTGTCTCTTTCCATGCAACATTGACATCTGCTGCTGTGCAATGAAATGGAGAAGAAAAAAGAGGAGGATGCTTGGAAAGAAGAGAAATTTGTTCCAAACTTACCCCACCCTTTGGAGGGCAACTGCCATCCAGGGTTCTGAAAGCCTAAGGAACTAGAGATTTTCATAGCCTAAAGCAGAGTAGTGGGACAAGGTACATGTCCCTGGACACACTTGCAACAAATAATTCCTTGGCAGTAGAATTCAAATTCAGTTTTGAAGTACAGAATATTTTAAAACCTCGTTCAAGCCACGGCATGCTACATCTGCAATAAGAGTTGGAGTTTCATCAAGCTTGATGGTATTATGCATGCTCTGACTCCTCCTTCCCCAGCAAGATGTCCTCTGTTAAAGACCTCAACTTCTACCCCAAAGGAGAAGTAATAATATTTAATCTTGAAACTCTTTTTCTAACCATTGCATAGCAAATTTCTGTAAAAACATCAACACTGCTACCCTTTGGAAGACAGCCAGTTGAACCGCATGTGATGATGTGTGTTTTATATAGGTAGTACTAAAGATGTAGTAGAAAGGCAGCCAAGTAGAAAGAGACTCCATCCAGAGCCCTGCTGAAAGGGAGTGGGGGCAAAAGAATAAAAGAGTATAGTGTAACCCTGGCTAATTGTTGCACAAGTCAGCTCTTTTTGAAAGCTCAGGTGAGCCTTCTTGTCTACTTAATGTAAATAACTTAATCAATCAAGATTTGCTGAGTCAGGATAATAATGAAAATAAACAGATATATAAATCAGTTTCCCATAAAGAGGCAAGTCAACCAAATTTTTCCCTTTGATGGAATCCAAAAATTTTGCTGAAGTGTGACTTTCAGTGTGTTAAATCACATATAACTCTGCCTAATTTTGTCTCACAATCAAAAGAAAAAAATATTGCCTTAATCCTAGTAAAGAACTTCGCCTTACCTTTTCTCCAAAATACGTTTCTAGTTTAGCATATTCTTGTGAGAATTTTGAGTTTCAACAGAATGGCTTTTTTTCTGACCAATACACAGACATACATATATCAGAAGACATATTACAAAGCTGCCATTTTCAATAAATAATACTGAAAAAAGTCCATGTATATATAGCTCATAGGCTTGACTAAACTAATCACTACTACATCATTTATATCTGCTGACATTAAAATCATAGCATAATTTCAGTTGGAAGAGACTCTCAGGATCATTGAGTCCAACCATAACCTAACTCTACCACTAAACCATGTCCCTAAGAACCTCATCTAAATGCCTTTTAGTCACCTCCAGGCATGTTGACTCCACCACTTCCCTGGGCAGCCTGTTCCACCGGTTCAAAATCCTTTCCATGAAGAATTTTTTCCTAATATCCAATCTAAACCTCCCCTGGTGTAATTTGAGTCCATTTCCTCTTGTCCTATCACTTGCTACTTGGGAGAACAGACCAACACCCTCCATGCTACAACCTCCTTTCAGGTAGTTACAGACAGCAACGAGGTCTCCCCTCAGCCTCCTTTTCTCCAGGCTAAACAGCCCCAGCTCCCTCAGCTGCTCCTCATCAGACTTGTGCTCCAGGCCCCTCACCAGCTTCGTCACCCTCCTCTACACTCCCTCTAGTACTTTAATATCCTTCTTATGATGAGGGGCCCAAAACTGAACACAGGATTCAAGGTGCGGCCTCACCAATGCTGAATACAGGGGGACAATCCCTTCTCTAGTCCTGATGGCCACACTATTACTGATACAAAGCAGGATGCTGTTGACCTTCTTGGCCACCTGGGCACTGGTCCCTGTCTTCTGGTTCAGGGGACTGGGTACCTGGAACACAACTGTTCTGACTATTAAAGACTGAGGCAAAGAAGGCATTTAGTACCTCACCCTTTCCCTCATCTTCTGTCACTGTGGTTCCCTGGGCACCCAACAGGGGATGGAGATTCTCCTTAGCCCTTCTCTGGTTGTTAATATATTCCTAGAAACATTTCTTGTTGCCTTCCGCAGCAATGGCCAGGCTCAGCTCTAGTTTGGCTTTGGCCCTTCTAATTTTCTTCCTGCATACCCTCACAGAATTCTTGTATTCCTCTTGAGTAGCTTCTGCTCCTTTCAAAGGTTATACATTCTCTTTTTATTCCTAAGTTCTAGCTACAGCTCTCTATTCAGCCAGGTAGGCCTTCTTCCCCATCATCAGTCTTCTAGCCTGCTCCTGCACCTCTACAATTACCTTCTTGAAGAGACACCACCATTCCTGGACTCCTTTGTCCTTCAGAACTGCCTCCCGAGGGACTCTGCCAGCCAGCCTTCTGAACAGGTCAAAGTCTGCCCATCAGAAGTCCAAAGTGAAAGTTCTGCTGACCACCTTTCTAACTTCTTTAAGGATAGTAAACTCAATCATTTAATGATCACTATGCCCAAGTCAGCCTCCAACCAACACATTGCCCATGAGTCCTCCTCTATTTTACAAACAACAGATCCAGTGGGGCTCCTTCCCTGGTAGGTTCACCAACCAGCTGTGTCAGGAAGTTGTCCTCCATGCACTGCAGAAGCCTCCTAGACTGTTTCCTTTCTGCTGTCTTGTATTTCCAGGAGACACCTGGTAGGTTGAAGTCCCTCCTAAGAACAAGGGCTGGCGATTGGGAGACTTCTCCCAGCTGCCTGCAAAATATTTCATCTGCCTCTTCATCCTGGCTGGGTGGTCTGTAACAGAGCCTCACCAGGATGTTCTGCCTTGTTGCCCTTCCCCTTGATTCTCACCTATAGACACTCAACCCTATCATCACCCTCATCAAGTTCCAGACAATCAAAACACTCCCTAACATACATGGCTACCCCATCTCCTCTCCTTCCTCACCTATCCCTTCTCAAGTGTTTATAGCCATCCATTGCAACACTCCAGTTATAAGAGTCATCCCACCATGTTTCTGAGATGGTAATTAAATAGTAGTTTTTGTTCCTCACAATGGCTTCCAGCTCCTCCTGTTTGTTGCCCATGCTGCATGTATTTGTATAAATGCACTTCAGCTGGGCCATGGATTCTACTGGGATGGCAGACTGAAGGGCCTCACCAGCGCCATGCCTGGTTTCCTCCCCTTCACTCTTCAAATCTAGTTTAAAGCCTTCTCAATGAGTCCTGCCAACTCCTGCTCCAGGATCCTTTTCCCCTTTTGAAACAAGTGCATTCCATTTATTGCTAGCAGGCCAGGTGCCATGTAAGCTGACATAGGATCAAAAAAACCCGAAATTCTGCCAGTGACACCAGTCCCACAGACAGGTATTGATCTGTTTGGTCTACTTCTTACTTGGAAGCAACAGGAATCTTGAAAGACTTATTTAAGCAACCCCCTACTTAAAACTCAACCTAACATTTTATGTCCATGCCAGTAAATCCCAGGAAAAGTTTTCCTCTCACAGTTATGTTGGTCTGAAGAATTGACAGGTAGAACTGTGAGGGTGGGCCATTCCTGTGATTTCAAAGAGGTCATTTGTACTCTATCTTTCTAGCACTCATTCAGACCCAACCTAAGCTTAGCATCTCCAAACTGTTGTATATGGTGAGTAAAGTGTGGGAAATTTTGGCTGGACTGCTATTATACAGGTGTCCACATCACAAAACTTAGCTGTGCAGGCAAAGGTGGAAGAGGTGCCAGTGGCTGTGTTGTCCTTCAGAGGTCCCTCCAGAAGAGGCTTGAGACACCAGGCTGTAAGACAAAACTTATTCTGACACTGCCTGTTCTGTGGATAGAGGGCTCCAGAGTTGTCAATACAGCACTTTTGTTACCACTCAGTTCAGTGCAAAATAAATTAGGATATTTTCCTCTTGCAGCATGTATTAAATCCCATTAGCATTAATGAGAGCTACTCGTGAGTTTGGCAGGGAGCATACACAAAGTGCAGAGCAGACAGTTTCCAAATTCTCAGCCTTCCCTTATATCTTTCAGCCACCTTTCCTCTGTGAAAGCCTTAATGTACAAAGTCCAAAATAAAAATAGTAAATCAAATTACTGCATGTACAGTATGTTAAGATGATGGGTTGGGGTGTGGAGGGAGGAATCCAAGGGACTAATGTACAAATAATTACTGTGCTTGCATTTAGTGAAGTGCTACCAGTTAAACTCCCAGACAACAGTAATGTAGTAGGAAAGCTTTGAGTTGGTTGAGCAACTTTTCACAGCACACTGGTAAAATAATAAATGGTGTTATGACCGATAACATTCAATAATTTCTCTGATATATTGCTATGGTCACTTTTTTTACAGTACAAAGCTCGTATTTCTATGTCATATTAGCAATTTCCATATTGCATTTCAGGCTCTGTCTCGGAGTTAGGAGAGAAAAGTACATCACAGCAGTAACAAAAGGAAGCTGGCTGTTCTTTCTGAAAAAAAAAAAAATAGAGACAGAAAAAGAAAGAAGGAAATGTCAGGATTTTTTTTTTTTTAAAAAAACTTTCACAATACACCAACTGATGCCTACAGAAAAAAAAAAAAAAAAAAGACAGTAGCTGCTACAACACTGCTTCATTACAGACCTAGCAGAGTAAAAGCCGTGGATCCATTTTGCCTTTTTCTTCCTTGATAATATCACTAAAACATTAATGGAATGCTTACACTTCATTGGTACAGTATGAATTTATCTACAGTGCATTATTCATTGGTTTGAGTACAGATATGCTATTTTTGTGCATGAGAACATGGGGAAAATGGGTTTGCCTGCATCTTGTAATGCAAATATTTTCCTTATTAACCAAAAACTGAAAAAAAGAAAAGTTTAGTACAAAATAAAACAATATTGATATTCATGTCAGTTCATGAGAATGAGTGAGAAATGAATTTGGAACTTAACTCTTACAAAAACTTTTTAATTTGGCCTCAAATTATCCATACAGTCTCTATTAAAGCTGGTAGTACAAGATGTACTATTGTTGTTACGGCTGGCAGTTCATGTTAAATCATATCACTCAAGGAGAAAAATAGCTGTATTAGCTGTATTTTAAGGGACACCTACCTTTGGAAATAATTATTACATAGGACCATAGGATGCAATTGTCCTCATTTGATTGCAAAACTGCAAACATTTTACTGATAATTATCCACTTAGAATTTTATTTATCAACATATAAAAATATGTATCAAGTAGAGGGTAGGATAACTCCACAATATTATTAAGTATGATTTTTAGCATCTAGAAATACACATTTTTAAACAACAAGGAATCATGACCATATACTGTTGAAAAGTCCATGTGTAAAGAAACTGTTACAGGCACCAGATAGCAGCAGTCTGAAATTTTATTCTGAACTTGGCAACCAGGTTCCCAATTATAATTCCCTAAGTCCCTCCACTCATCAGTACCATTTGTTTTTCAAGCACAGGGAATGATCACACTCGGCATCCCTTTACACATCCAAGAAGCAGCATAAACTTTAAACACTAGCCAAGGTTCTGCCCTGATGTTGTACTATGAACAAAGTAGAGAAAGAGGAGCAGGAGCCAAAACTAAATCAGTCCTTGCATGCAGCTGATAGCAAAACTGAAGCAAAAGGGGTGGCAGATGAGGAAAGGAACAAAAGAGGAGGAGAGGAGGCAAGGCTGGTACAATAATTATGTGTGGAGTTTACAAGTGGGTCCTCAGCAGCATAAACAAGATTAATAGCTCAGATCAACTCTTCCAGGCTGAAGAAAAGATATGTAAGGCTGGGAGAATAATTCTGGAAACTCTCATATCTTGCAGAAAAGGACAAAGATTTTCACCAGTAACCCTTCCAGTCAAAGTTGTTATCTTAGAGGCTCTTCACTGATTTAGTAGATGCAGCAACCCGGCTTCCTGGGGTTCTAGAATATGCAAAAAATCGTCAGAACTATGGCTATTTTGCTGCCCTACACTGCTTTTTTAGCCTGTGCTTGGCAGTTGCTTTGCCCTTAGATGTGCATCTCTGGAGATCCTTGACCACGTGAGTTCAACACTGAGAGGGACAAGAGCTTAAATATTTTTCAGTGTTTCAAGAATTTCGAACTTCCAGTATGCAGGAGAAATTCAGTGACAGCAAACATCTTATTTTCTATGATATGGTCAGCATCAGTTTTCTAGGTCCTAAGTAAATTACAGGGAAACCTATCTATGTTATTGCCTAAGGAAACAGCAAGAATCAGTGTCAGAGCAGAGCTCAAAATACACAGAAAGAAGCCAGTGCATGTAAATGATCACTTCAGAGAGCTAAGTCTAGTGAATGAGATCCTTCGTACTGATGAATAATGCCTCAAATGTCATTGCAATGAATTGCGAAAAACACAGGTTGAAAAAGTCACAAGGGATTGATTTATTTATCCAAGGGCTTGTCTATATAAGGAGATTTACTATGAGGCTTTGCTGTAACTGCTTTGTACTAACTGGCCTGTTCAAACTAACAGCTACATTTACTAAGAGTCATATAACGAGATGGTGTGAAGAAGGGGGAGAAAGGAGGAGGATGCTCTCTCACATACGAGCATGGCTACACAGTAACTTACTCTCCTCTGTGTTACTACCTGCCTAAGGCATTTCTGGAATTGGTGGCATAACCACGAAAGTTAAGGAAAACCAATTACGTTTTGGATCTAGGGATCAACACCCACAGATCCTCATCATCTTCCTTGCCATTCCTCAAAGTAGATGATACAGTTCGTAGACTCTCAACATGTCAGCGTGAATGCCACACGCTGCCATATGGCTGTAGGTAATGTGCCAGCTTTTATCTAATATGCTGTCACCAAAGAGCAGCAGCTTTCAGGCCAGCTCCTATGACTTCACCAAGCATTCCTGACTGAATTATTTGTGAGACTAGCCATAGGAATTACTGCTACTTCTCTCTCCTTACATTTCCACATCCCTTTCGGTGACTGTGGAAGGCACGGAGTGAGTAGTAACTTCAAGAGCAACAGTTTGTTGAAACAGCCTCTTCCCACAAAGTCGTTTCTGTGCTCATGAAAGAAGCACCAGCTTGCACTGGAGAATGGTACTGCAGAGATATTATGGCCAGAAACAGCAGTAGAACTTCAGTCTGATTTTATATCAGTCTCAAGCTGTAGCAACAGGCTATCAGCACAAGAATTGTATTAGCTGTGACTAGCCACGGTTTTATATTTCTCAATTGCTAGACCTGCATAATAGCTGCAGGTATCAACTGTTGGACTGCTAGAGAGGAAATGCAAAGTGTGCTTTTAGAGCTCATTGCTATCTGTGTCTTGCAAGTCTTGCCATTCCTTGCAGGACAGTGAATATATTTATGCTTGTGTATTCCCCAAATTTCTTTGCAGAAGGTCTTAGAGTTTATTAGAGGAAAAAAAACCACTTCTGCACTGTACCACATGACCACCGTCTACACACTGTTGATCTATACAACAAAAATACCAGAACTTCTAGCTTGTTTTAAAACTGCATATTGGTTTCCGCTCAAAATCTACAAGAATAACGGACATAACCTCATCACTAGCTAGAGGCAGCTTAAAACCCCCTGTCGATGCAGCCTATAGGAGAACCCATCTAAGTTAAATTCCTGTGGACTGACCTGTGCATGTTCTTTGAGGAAAGATCATTACACATTTGGGATACTTGCTTTGTATAGCAGTTCTGTTGCCTGTATTAGCTTAAAGCTCTTGCAGAACTGACATGGGTTCCTCAACATAATAAGCCAGAGGAGGGATTTTTTAGTTCTATGGAACTGTTTTTGTGTATTCTGTATGGCATTTTTAACATTAAACGCAATGGAAGATGTCAATTCATGGTGGAACATATTTTTCAATGTTTGATTTTATAGAGAAAGACAGATATGATATTCACTAGGCTAGTGAAAATCAGTGGTAACACATGACCTTGCACTGAGGGACGTTAGAGGGTCTCTGCTTTAATTCTGTAGTTCTTGACACATACATATCGTGTGCTTTCCTGAGTTTCTAAATACATTATACTTCTGCTTTTGCTTCAGCACTGTCAGTAGTACAGCCTAGGGATGATAGTGTTTCTTGTCAGCAGGCAGTACACATGCTCTGTGGATCTATCAGGAACTGTGAAACCAAAGGGAGGATAAAGCTTCACTGAACTGCGACATTGACTTAAGAGTAGAAATTGAAAGAATTCTAGAATTAAGAAACAGTCTTTTTTTTTTTTTTTTTTTTTAAGGTAGGTGTGCTGTGCAAACAGCAAACACTTGAACTGAAAGGCAAAAGACAACTGTCATTTCTGGCCACAGAGTTTTCAGAGTTTTCCTTTCTGTGACTAGACAGGCCAAAAGGTTCAGGAGAGACCGATAGATGTCTGTTGCTTTGATTTGCCAGGCTAAGAAACTTTTATCAGCAGTTGGAAGGGGAGAGCCACAGTTTTGAGAACTTCAGAGAGGGCTTCCCTATTTTGTAAAATTAGAATTATGTCTGTATTCTAGATATATATTTTATATCTAAAGTTTTAGCTCTTGTGCAAGCATGGTAAAGATTAGCTGTACTGTTAATTCAGGTTTTCAATGAATTTGAAGCATACTGGGAGTTAATGCTGTTAATAGCTTTGTGCAATGTATTTCCTATCTATTACTTCAATTGCTTTTTCAAAAGAAATACATTTGCAGTGATAAAATCACCATTCAGAGATTTATGTTGATAAAAAAGCCTTACTGATCAAAAACTTGCATAGGCAATCCAAGTTAATTGTTGGTTTGATTAAAATGCACTATGGATATGATAACTATGAGACGTTATGGACACACTGTGATTCCCAAGCAACAGATGTGATAAGTGCTCATTTCTAATCTACTACAGTTGGCATGTGCACCAACATCATGTTGGAGGGGGACATATGTTCAAATAGATTAAGTAACAATCAACTGCTTCAGGATTCCCAATATCAACAGGAACGGATGGTGCTCAATTGGATGGAATGAGAGAATACTGGGAAAAACACGTGCTATGACTGTCAACCTTGTTCTTGCATCTTCCCAAAAAACATCCTAACCATTTTAACCTGTTGAGAGAGGTAGTGATTTGGAGAAAAAAAGGAACAAGAGTTCAAAAACTAGTATGAGATGTTTATGAGGTTTACATCCACCCTTTTTAGGAGAAAATATCTATCAAGAGTGAGTCAAGTTATGCAGACAATAAATTTTAAGGTTAATATAATGATTCCTTACAGATTTCTCTGATGGCAAGCAGAGCTTTCAGGGATATTTCCAACACAGCATTGTCTTAGTCAGGTCTCCTGCCTATCAAAGAACTCAGGGCTCTCAGGCACTGCTTCATACAACAGTTGATACTGTCACCTCATAAGTGCAATGCCATCACACTTTAGGCAGCACTGTTTAGGGGTGAGGTCCTTTAACAAAACTCTTTCTGATTCACTTCTGGATAAAGAATGGATGATGTACTCCCAGAAGTCCTGTTTCAGCCTTTTTACCTCTATTGCATGTGTTTGAACCCAGCACTGCACAACATTGTGGGTATGACCCTGCTTGACAAACCACTTCATATTGCCCACAAGCTTTCTATATGACTAAATCTAGGCCTTCACATCTCCAGAAAAGAAGAGATCAAGAACATAAGCACAATTTCAACTCAAAGTTGAAAAAAAGAGGGCATAGTACAAATATAAAACATTAAATAAAATCAGAAATAACATGCTTGCTGGGTATGCAAATTCCTAGAGCACAAAGTCTGACTGTGTACCAGAATTTAAACTGAGAAGCGATATCAATACTTCAGAGTAGCAGAGGACCTACAGGTAAGTACTGTAGTTAGAATATTCTGGATACATGCAGAGGTAAAGCTGCATGAGTAAAATAGTACATATTCACATAATTAAAAACTGTATTAAAGTGCATATGCAAAAGACAACCAAATTAAAGTTCTGCTGACATCTTTAATTATAGCACTTCTATATATTAGTTAAATCAATCACTGTAATTACTGTAAATATAGAAACTTAGCACCATTTTGTAATAAAAAAGCTGACATTGAGGAGAAAAGTCTTGCATCATACAAGATTGTCAATAGAATACCCCACAACTCTGTAACTTCAGAGAAAAAAAAAAAACAACTGTGGTTTTCCTTCTCCAAGGAAATACTCAGAGAACTTTTCTCTTGAAATTCTCCTGCATGAAAGTAATCTCAAGGCTGCAACAAGTGCTTCTGGAGCTCAGGGGAGTGCTAGCATTGCTTACGGTACTCGAAGCCACAATGCTTATGCTTTCTCTGGGTTGAAAGCGTTGTCAAGACTCATGCACTATGCTGTATTTACTGAAACACCACCACTGTTCTTCCTTACCATAGAATCATAGAACGTCCTGAGTTGGAAGGGACCCACAAGAATAATAGAGGCCAACTGCTGTCCCTGAACAGGACAACCCCAAAATTCACACGTGTCTGAGGGTGTTGTCCAATTGTTTCTTGAATACTGTCAGGCTTGGGGTCATGACTACCTCCCTGTGAAGCCTGTTCCAGTTCTCCACCACCCCCTGGGTGAAGAACCTTTTATTGCAATGTCCAACCTAAACCTCCCCTGACACATCTTCCTGCCATTCCCTTGGGTTCTATTGTTGGTCACCAGAGAGGAGATCAGCACCTGCTCCTCCTCCTCCCCTTGTGAGGAAGCTGTAGACCACAATGAGGTCTCCCTTCAGTCGCCTCAAGGCTGGACAAACCAAGTGAGTTCAGCTGCTCCTCATACAGCTTCCACTTTAAACCCTTCACCAACTTCATGTTCCTCTTCTGGACACTCTCCAGTAGCTTTATATCCTTTTCATCCTGTGGTGCCCAGAACTGCACACAGTGCTCCAGGTGAGGCCACACCAGTGCAGAGCAGAGCAGGACAATCATCTCCCTCATCCAGCTGGCAATGCTGTGCTTGATGCACCCCAGGACACAGTTGGCCCTCTGGGCTGCCAGGGACACTGTTGGCTCACGGTCAACTGCCATCGACCAGAACCTCCATATCGCTCTCTGAAGAGCTGCTCTTCCACGTATTGTTCCGTGGTCTGTACATACATTCTGATCTTCAACCCTATGGTTCTGACAATGGTATCTAGCAACTGTATTTCATATGATCAAGCTAGGTGTAATACAATTTATCATGATTCCTTCAGCCATGTCCTGGGCATAATTGTAAAAGTCATCCTGTATTCACTCATTTTTATACAGTCAACACTTCTCCATAACTAAAACGTAATGCTAACATAGCGAGCTTTGTGTGTGGAACTGCTGTGTACCTCCAGCTTCTTCCACAAAATGTCAATCCCAAAAGGCAGTCCAGTAAACAATAAAGAAACCGCTGCTAGCAGAAATCAGTTGTCGGTGCTTTATGATAAAATTTGTTATAGGACGTACTTCTGCAGTAATGCAAAACCAGTTCAATACTCTAATCATTTAAGGTGAGAAAACTATAATTTCATGTAACATGCATTGTGTACATCTGTTTATTAGGGGATGTGAAGAGCAACACATGTAATAGAAGTAGAACAGAAACTTTTAGAAAGCTTTTACCTGGCCTGATGTTGAGGGTAACGTAATATATTATACTGCTTGCTTACTCTAAGATTTTAATTATTCATCTCTATGTCTCTTAGTTATTAATAAAACCACAAACAAAAAACTATACAATCCCTGGCCAAAGTGAAGCCTAATAATATCTATGTATGGCATAAAATCACACACTGAAAATCTTTGGTTCAGGCAGACAAAACAAGTGCAATGTACCATGAAAAACTGTCACATCTAGGCAATTTTGAAACTAGTGAGTGGATATTCCAGCAGCACAGCACTGGTCCTTGTCCACAAGATTATCACCCCACCAACCTCTCCCATTTATTAATATTCATAAAGATATACAATAGTCTTATTTTCCCTTAAGAAGTAAGTGACAGATGAAGAAATAAGAAACACCATATTCTGTTGCTCTTTTTAGGTCCAGTCTATAATGATCCTTGTCAGCTGGTCCACCTCTTTTCCAGTGCAAATCTCAGTGTGTGCTATAGTGCCACCAGACAATAAAAATAGTGCAGTAAGAAGACATGCTTTTGGTCACGAAGTATTTCAGCATCAAGAGAATGTCGTGTTGCATTTTCAGCTTCTACTCAGAATATTTTTAACAGCTTTCAAAATAAAAGAAGAAGAAATAAGACATTGCCAACTCTGCAACATTAAAAAAAAAACAAACAAACAAAAAAAAAAAACCAAACTCAAACAAACAGAAAAACCACAAACAAACAAAACCACTACAAACTGGACAACAAGATCTGTTTCAAGAAGGTGAAAAAGATCTCTCTAAACTAAAAGGTAGAATTTGAGGTGTGGAGCAATTTATCTCTCTGCTTTTTCCCTGTCCAACCCAGGAAACACAAGTAGCCAAGGGGAGGCTGCAGTTGGGAATCCTGTTAGGCAGTAGCTACTACACAGACAAGAAAAAGTTGCTACCATCAAGGCTCCTGTTCTTATAAAATTATTGAGAAATCTTTAACAACTGTGACCCCAGTCTTCTGACAAATCTGAAAGGAATAACCTAAGCTAGCAAACTGGTAAGAAATACGCAATTAGGAACAACTTTGTAACAAGTAAGGATGGGGGGTTCAGCCTCATAATATATGTTAATGCCGTGACTGTATGACAACATGTTATACTCAGTAAAGAGTTTTTATAGTATTACTAGATTTTTTTTTTCTTCAAACAAGTACAGAACACAAAATATCAGTGACTGGAAGAAGCAGTGTTTTTGAAGCATAAGTAAGCAGAAAAATAAGAAAGATGGAAAGACATTATTTACTGAAAAACAGGTTAGGAGCCAAGAAGCTTTGTGATGCTTTTACCTTAAAGATCAGAATTGGAATTATACTTAAAGTCTTAGGTGAAATGAGTTTGACCGATTAGGTCTGGTTACTAGCTGTCAGTGAACTACATCAAAACACAGCACATACATACACAGTGCACTACAACTATCTGTTACCTGCTCAAGACAATTTCCCTCTGGAGCTAACATGAAGACAAATGAACTCCTGTCCCCTGAGAAGAGTGTCCCTCGATGAGGCAAAACAATGTGCACTCATAAACAGGCTGCAGCGCTGCTGCTCTTCTTGACTGTTACAAATAGAAGCAGAAGTCTGTGTTTCCCAGGAATTAGAAGTGAGCACGGCATGAATCAGGACAACAGAGTTGGGGCTGGAGGAGGGAAAGCAACCCTTATAAATACCTTTGCCTTTTTTTTTTTTTTCCTACTCTAAAATAGAAAAAAAGCTTAACATTTTCACAGCTGAGGGAATTCTTCTCTCTTGTGTCTGTTTCTGTGCCCTGATTCCTGACTGTTCTTCAATAACAGGCAGCTTTTCTTTTGAAAGTCTGACATAACACCCTTCTTGTGAAGACAAATTCTCTCACTTTCTTTGCTTTTCTATTGTTTTGTCTCTTTTTCTTTATCTTCCAATCTCTTCCCTTCATACTATGTTTGCTACTTGCCACAATTTTCTGAAAT
Organism: Patagioenas fasciata; assembly: GCF_037038585.1. Lineage (NCBI taxonomy): Eukaryota > Metazoa > Chordata > Aves > Columbiformes > Columbidae > Patagioenas > Patagioenas fasciata. Next base: position 135,288,537 of record NC_092520.1, on the reverse strand, counting down.
GAAACCAGGCTTTAACCACCCTACTGATACTTGCCCTATCACTCACTAGATCACTCCAGGATATCTTGCAATTCCTTTCCCTAAAATTGATTCCATTAAGAATGATTCTCTCAGAAGTTTGCTGTTGAGCATATTTGCTAGTGCTTATTTTGAAACAGCAACCACTTTAAACACAAAGCCATGAGTTCTGTAGTATTTTTAAACATGTCTTATCTAAATGACACTGCTTTGCATTGGAAGCATAATCCACAATCAAGAAAAACTAAAAGATATGCTAATCAGATTAAAAAACAGGAACTCTCTCTGAAACAAAGTACCATCTGTGCACACACCTCTGAGAATCCCCCAAGAAATTCCTAGGATCACTGAAATGTTTCTTGAATATCTTCTGCATCCAATATCTTTCATTGTAGATAAAACTAGAAAACCTTTTTTAAGTGTGAAAGAAACACTATGATCCAGAGAAGCACGGCATGTGCTTGATATCCATGCTTGCACCTATACACAGAAACATTTTAACAGAGGTTTAGTAACTGAGTCCTTTGTGAAAGTGACCCTTACAAAGTGGTCTTCCTTTCTCCAGCCACTATGGCAAGCAATGAACAGAACATCACATCTCTGCACCACCCTGAAGACAAGGAATTTCTCAGGGCCTGATGATGGATCCAAGTAAAGTGTTACTCAGTCTCTACTTCTTTCCAACATGTAGGGATGATACAATAACTTCAGATGTCAGCTGTCACAATGGCTGAGGCTTCAGTCCTGTTCTACAATTTCCTCACAGAAACCTTTTTGCAACTTCTCTTCTTCCACAAGATTTTTTCAAGTTACATGCAGTCTTTATTAGACAGAAAACTATTATACAAATCTATAGGCATGTCTCTCACTATCAGGGATGCTGAGTCCCCAGCTACTTAGTAGTCTCCTTCCCCTTTAAGTTCATTTCCCAAATGTAACTGTTTCAGAGCAAATCACAGATATTCCTAAAAAGGTTACACAGGTTATGCAAATGAAACCCTCTCTGTAGCTCAATTAATTTCTCTTCACCCACAGAATAAAGCAGAACATTCTTTCCCCTCCACAGGCTCTGTTAATCTCAAGTTCTGAACAAATCGCTTATGGAACAGCCGTGGGGCAGCATTTTACCATTTTCACCAACAAAAGCAGAAGACACCAGAGCTTCCATCAGACCAGAAGACATAAGAAGCAGGCGATACCCTTTCCTTACCAATACAACTATTGATATTTTGGCTTAACAAGTGATAGAACAAGTTTAAAAACAGGATGATACACCAATACATAGGTTAACAGTACTTTTTAAAATAGGTTACTAGGAAGTAGTATGGGTAAAACTCTTCCTGTTCAGGGAATCAACCAAGTCTTCAGTTCCCAAACATCTTTTGTAAACATCTTTCCATGTGATTAGATAAATACTGAAATGAGTCTGAATCCTCATATGAAGAACCATGCCATTACACGTTTTCCCATTTATACAGGACAGCAACTCTCACCTCATCAATTGATGATCATTTTTATCCTCTTTTTAGTTTGATCTGATCTTCAGCTATCTCACCTTTTCTACTACACATCATGACATTCATTCTCCATTTTCATAATCTTTCATCAACTTAGAGTTCAAGTGCAGAATCCAGACATTTATGCTCAACATTTTCTTTGCCTTATTCCAAGTGCAGTTTCTGTCTAGGTGAAGGTTTGATTTTGATTTTCATTCTCATGCTGTAACTCAGAGCAAGTTCTTTACTGAAGTTTCAGATTTGGCCTGATAATTTAAACAGGTGTTAGTGAATAACTTAATCAATGGCAGTATAAAGTTGACCTCTAATTGATAATGAAACCAAGAATTCTGAATGAAGTGAGAGGACAGTCTGAGGTTGGCAGCCCACAAATGAGAAAGGTACAAGAAGACCAAGTGACCTACTTATGCTAGGGTTCAAAATTACTGATCCAGGTGTTTTCTCAGCATTCAGTGACACAGGAGGCTATATTATCCAATAAAGATACTAACCGAGACACACAGGTGGTGGTCACTGACACACACAACATATCCTGTCATCCCAAAAGAAGGATGCGATTCTTTGCCTAAAGGAAACCTTCTTAAAGCAATGTTGCAGCAGTGATGGCTTTTTACTTTCTAAATTCAGCACCTCTGGAAGGCAGTGACAGGGTTAACAACTTTGCACCTTCTCAAACCATCAGGCCGTATTTTGTGTGAGCTGTGTTACACAGCATCCTGTCAGTCATATGGATGTACAGACCAACTGCTTGCTTCGGTCCAAATCTGAAGAATCAAATTGATTGGGACAAAAGGAAGGCACTAAATGTTGCACATGCCCAGAAGTGAGTTATTCAGCAACTTCACAGCAGTCCCTTCAGGCACAGACTTTACAAGGGTGGGCTGGCAAATATATGGAACATACACAAAACTGATGACCTAGAAAGTGGAGTTTGCTCAATGACAGTTGGTGGCAACAGTTTGAGTGGGAACCTTTGAAAAATTCCATTTGAGGACAACAGGACCTGGCAGCTGTCAGCCCTGGTAGTCAAGTCAGTTGGGAGAAAGGCTTGGCTAGCCATGTCAGAGCCTCGCCAAGCTGTATTGACTAAGTCTCTATCCAAATCTTTCAGCACACTGGGCATAATTAATGCAGAAAAGGCCCTTTACCCTGCAGCAGTCTGAGAGGAGCTGATAGGGAAGCATGGATATTGCCCTAATTTTATTCCTGGATTATTTAGTTCCATGCACTCACGGAATTAGGTACTTGCAAGAATTCAAGACATAAAATATATTACTTCACTTTTTGCAGGCACCATGAAAGAGCCCAAAGTGTTCATTTGTTGATAATCACTAATGTAACAACATGTACAATTGTCACCAAGCATTTTCTTTAAGAGTACAAATGTAGTCAAGCCAGAATATATACCATTATTTTCTGGAGACCAATATGAAAGCTTCTGTCCACAGGAGGTTAGAGATCGCTGCTGCAACAAAACTTTGCCTTTTGTCAGCATGCCTTCTGGAACCTTAGGAACATGTATCCTGTTCTAAATTGTCAGTAGGTATTCTGGTTTTAGCATAAGCACCCAGTTAGGAACGTAGGCATCCTATATAGGTAAAGGTGTACAGGTAAAGGTATGGATAGTTTTTTCAGTGAATGATTTAGAATGAAAGCCTACCTCAAATGGTCTCAATTATTCTCAGAAGAAACCATCCCCTCTCAATTGACTATACAGAAAGCTTATCTCCTAGACACCTGGAACAAGATGCTTGGGCCCAGTTTCATCTCACCTAATCACAATTGTCTAACAGTATAATCTCTCTCCCTTTGTAGGCAATGGGGAGAGTTAAGCACTCTGGGATGCACCTATGTATTCACCCCTTAAGGTGCACCTACTCACCTCTTCAAAGATTAAGAAATTTGGACAGTTCACTTACCCTAGACACCCAACTCTTGGGTTTGAGATGTCAGACAGAATTAATCACACTTACAGTAGATTATGTGATTAATTTCTTGCCTCCTTCTAAACACAGCCTTTCCTTGCTAATAATAAAGGTATATTGTAAAACCACTCGGATGCTACCTGCTGCAAATAGCGCAAACAGTTTTTCTCTCATTCAGAAATGTATTGTTAAAATCCATTGCCTTCCTGTGCATCCAGCATCTACATCTGGGCACACTTTCCACAGTACTCCCTCCAGTGAGACATCAGTTTGCTGGAGCTATTGATGGTAATACAGCACCCCGTTGACTTAGCTTCTGCCAAACAGCCCAGTTACTGCTTTGCAGTCATGAGGGAAGGATTTGGCCTTTCTCCTGCATTCTTTCTAGGCATCCATGTAATATACTTAGAATGGATACTGAGGATTAGATATACATAATACCTCCAAAAGGACTGAACAGAAAGGAACAGATTAATGCGGTACCCACATCACACCAGTGCAGGCAAAAAAAAATATTCACCCCAACAGATAAAACCAGGAATAGCAGAATGTGTGTGATTTGTGGCTAAGCAGCAACTCAGCATAAGTGTCAGAACAATGATTTATATGTTCTTGATATCTAATCCTGTGTTGTATTAAGGACATTACAGTGCAACTCTGAGCATCCAATTCTGTGTTAGCTACAGCTGTACATATTAACTTATCTACTACATTGCTTCTGTTCTTATGCTGCAAAGGCTTGTGTCCCTTCCTAACACAATATTATGAGGGATTTATTTTTTTTAAATCACAAATCAGACACAGTAGTCTGCTAAATCAAGAAATTCTCTTTAAAAATAGATATAGATTTTGAGCCTCTAGAGTACTTTGAGGTCAGGTTTTCTGGCTTTCCTCCACAGCAAAGAAGACCACAAATAAACATTAAAATAGGAAAAAAAATAGAGGAAGAGAAAGAAAATTAGAGTGGAATCACTTGCCTCCAGCATCTGGCTCTTGAAGAGAAACATACGTGACTACCATTTTTTCATTACCCTCCACTGCCATGATTCTTACCACCCTCTATTAGATGGAGAGTCTCACTAGATGATTCACAAAGCTCTCTGTCTGCCAGACATATTTGGGGCCAAATAATTTTACCCTTTGATTATAAATACTGTTGTTATGTAAGGATGTGGACACACTTACCAGGTCATCACTTCCTTTGGGAGGCAGTGGTTCTGAATTGTAAGATGTAGTCAGCAACAAATTCTGCCTGAAGTTCTGTTAGTTAAGTAATGCTTAAATAAGAATGATATCAAAGTGATAAATACAAACCCTCCTTCCTTTGCTCTTTTCATGGCCTCAGTCTACATTTTATGTCAAAAAGTACTGTGAAGTATTGTAGATGGAGCTGATAATGAAAACTAAAGTTATTGCTGCTTAGCATTCTCAATTATAACCTCTTATTTTCAATCATTTATAACTTTGCCGAAAACAATGCCTCAAGCTGGTTTAAAGGAGGGGTTCAGTAATTAAGCTAATATGTTCCTGAGAGCATCAAGGAAAACTAGTCTTTAACATCATATTTAGAGAAGAAAAAAAAAAGTTTTCACTGATATCTTTGAAGCATCCATACATTCCCCTGCTGCAAAGCTGGCATCCATACCTATGTAAAGGATTGTTCTAAAATAAAGGAAGTTCCCATTTCACAAAATCATAAAGCCTTTGGGAAATTAAAAAAAAAAGAAAAAAAGGGGCAACCAAACCACAAAACATTCAAAACATTTTGAACTTAATTACAGGAGCAAGCATCACAGCCAATGGGGAACATGCCCTAAGACCATGATTCAGACATCTGTATTTTGGGTTAGCCAATCGGAGTTGTGCCAAGCAGGCCCATTAGGCTGTCCTTAATTCCTCAGCAAATGGAACAAACAGCAAATTGGATGAGGAAAGGGTGGGTTAAATAATGAAGTGCTTGAGGGGGAGCAGTTTTTTAAGACAATGAAACTCTGGAGTCTCTCTGTTCCTCTTTTCCAGCTGCTCTCTTTGCACACCGGTATGCAAATTTTTGTAAATCTATGCAGATGTAGGACCCACTGTGTTCTGTTTGCTGGGTGCCTGCCAATAAGCCAAGCCCCCTTCCTCTGCAAGTGCCTGGCTGCAGCACCTCTCTGCCTTCCTGATCACATGTTCCACATTTAGGAAGATGGAGAGAAGCTGTAGCACCATGTTAACATGGCAGGTTGTTGCCAACATATCAAGAAAGGAGAGATGTGTGTTAATGCAAGTGGATTGTGTCTTTCCAAGGCTGACATCGCTCTCAGAGATGCCTTGACCTTAAGTTGGGTTTTGACTGTTGGGCACTGGGGTTTCAATTCCCCACAGCGATTAGCACTGAGCAAGGCCTATAGTTTTTACAGTGAGGGACTGTACCCTTTTTCAGACAGGATAATTGAGGTTGTACAGGTTCTTTGGGGCTATTACTCTCCTCACCATCATACCTACACTATGGTAGATGCAAACCTTCTCTCAACACCTCTTAGAGTGCCTTCAATACATCCTCATGTTTGGCTGTGCTGTTCCTGGCCCATCTCAGCCACCCAGTACACAAACCAGTCCTGCCAAACACCAGAAAACAAAAGCTGCATCTCCTCTTACTGTCCCAAAATGCACTCACCTTTGACACAGTGAATTCCCCTCATATGGATGGCACTGCTCCTGCACAGTTCGTGTACCTCCCCTGCAAGCCAGATTGATAGTAAGAGAAAAAATGAGCCCCAAAACACACAGATTGGAGTTAGAACTGAGCTTAAATTAATTAAGGAGTTTGTTCCAGATACTCACCCACTCTTTCCCATCTGAGGCCCTCAGGCAAGGTACTTTATCAACATCTCCAGGCTCTGCTGTCTTCTCCTGCAGAAGGAATATAGAAGATAACAGTAACTTGGATACCATTTACTCATATTGTCCCACATGGGAATTGGACCCAAAG